>NC_054378.1:60409716-61085430 GCF_017654675.1 Xenopus laevis | reverse complement strand
TCTTTCTTTCCCCACAAGCTCTGGAACTCTCTTGCTGACAGCAAAGCTCCTTCTGCCCAGCGCTGTCTCTCACAGCCACTCACTTCCCTGGAGAGCTTTGAGCTATCCTCACACAGCCCTTTTACATTGTCAGGTAGATCCTCTCTCAGCTGCCACTTAATTACCTGGCTGAGAGGGAATATTAACCCTACCTAAGCAGAGTATCTCTCTGCAACACCTATCTTGCAGTTTAAATGTACTCTTTTCCATGTACTTTCCTGCAAGTCAGTGGTGTTTTCCAAACACCCTGTCACAATATATATATATATATATATATATATATATATATATATATATATATATATATATATATATATATATATATATCACTCCTGGACTGTTAACTGAAACATCATGTAAAAATCATGCTTAAAGTTATCCCCATGAAAAGTCTCTCTTATTCCTGTTTTAAAAATGTTCCCATAATTTGTTTCTGACCTTTGAGCATATAAGTGATTCTCAATTCCTGCAACCACTGAAAGGCTTGAAAATGAATTCCTTATGGCATGATTCCGACAGGCTTTTGGGACATGGTGCATTAGAAATGTAAGCTACTGTGTGTACTGCTGGGCACGAGGGTCTTCATCATGAAGTCAAGTTACTGATTTGGAGTGTAATACAATGTGTTTTTCCTTATATATAAACTCAGGGCTCTTACACACAGGCAGTTTTTCCTGCGATCCCGTTTTGCGCTTTCTCCCGTTCAGCCGCAGGAGTAGACACACTCAATTATTGTGAAGGGGCTGTACTCACACAGACGCATGTATGCGCTGAACGCAGGTGAAATGCACCAACTGCAGGTGAAATGCACCATGCTGCGTCCCACCTGCGTTTGGCCTTACATGCGACTGTGTGAGTACAGCCCCCTTCACAATAATTGAGTGCGTCTACTACTGCGCTCCCCTGCAGCTAAACAGAAGAAAGTGCAACGCAGGGGAGTGCAGGAAAAAACGCCCGTGTGTAAGAGCCCTAAGGGTTTGGAGACCTCTTAGTTTTATTTCTGGTTTTTTTTTCAGCTGAATTTTTAATTTGTTTGTGCATTTTTCCCCAAAATGGTTTCCTTTGTTTGTTCCTTCTTTATACTTCTTAAAATAATCTTTATATGAAATCTTGGTGAAGAATGATTATATAAAAGCCTTTGTTTAATGTGGGCAACACATTTCAATGTTTAAAAAAAATTTACGTTTATCACCAGAAGTATTACGTATATGGTTTAAAAAGTTGGATGTTTCTGATTAATGGGCTTCTGGGTAATACATCCAATAAATACTCTGTCCTACTACTGCTACGACAAAATAAAATCAGGAAGGGTTACTGTTTATTTTACTTTGCCTGTGCTGATTATGTATGTATGTTATATTCACAAAACAGCACATTATTATTATTATTATTATTATTATTAACACGTATTTATATAGCGCCAACATATTGCGTAGCACTGTACATAGCAGTTATATATGAAAGTGAAGTTAATATGCAGTGAAGCACTATTTCTCTACAGCTTTTGTCTGATTCTTGCTTTGTGGAGTGCTACCTGCAGCATATGAGCTCAGTACATAAATAAATCAAATAGCTTGAAATGAAACAAGACTCAGTTGGTTAAGTTCTTGCTTTGATAATACTTCATTTCAGTAACCCTGTTTATTGTAAGGCTGATTACCCTTTTAAATACTCATCTGCTTAGTGGTTACTGATATTGCAACACTGACTTAAACATTACTTGGAAATCTGTCTTACGTCCACCTGGTGATGTAAAACAACCTCTTACTTGTAGCTTTTTTTGTCACTATGACAACTTTTTCAAGCAAGTGAACAAACATTACCCAGTATGAGAATATTTTGCGTATTTGCAACAAAAAAATCCTGACATATTCCCCAACAGACCTGAGATATAAATAAATAAATTCAGTGCACACCTAAACTGTTTAGATATGTGCTCTTGTTCCCTCTCCATCCCATGTCTAACTATTACAATAATAGTTGTAAGACCAGATTCTGTGCCAAAATCATGACACATGGGCCGAAACCTGGTTAAACTGTTTATCTTCCAAGTAGATGAACACACTGTATTTACTTTGGATATATGATTTTCTGCTCAAACGTAACAGAACAATGGCAGAGTAAAAGTGCTAGTTCCCATTAGCGGTACCTTTTAGCATTGCCTAGTTTAGTTTTATTCAAAGACAGTTTGCAATTAGTCTTCCTTTATTCATTGTTTTTTTATCACTGGCCCTTCAGGCTTGTTGAAAGCGCCACTTTGCAGCAGATAATGCTTTAGTGCCATTATACCCATGCATTAATTATTATACCTAATCACAGAAAAAATCTTGATTTTTTCCCCCTTGCTCTTTCACAATTTATATGAAATGTAAGCCCTTGTATTAATGATAAAATGCTTAGAGCACTCTTCTCTTTATAAAGTTAAAGAGCAGGGAAGAGTCATCTGATACATCTTTGTCAGTTCTAAACACAACACATTCCTTTTCTCACTAACTAAATTTTCTAGCCAGTGTGGGTTAGACTAAGTAACGACTTGATTCCCTGGTTTTCATTTCCTTTTCTCCCCATTTCTGTGTTTTGAACTCCCTCTCTTCTTCGTCCTTCTCTTGTGTAGAGCAAAATGAAGGTTTCAGGTACAGCAATAAAAGTAGTTGTTTGAACAAAAGTTGGGCCCACCAAAACTTTATCTTGTGGGCACTGATGTAACTATAGAGGAAGTAGACCTTGTGGTGGGGCCTGGTCCCTGTCTGTAGTTGTAAAGAAACTCCCCTGCCTTGCTGCACTTCTACCTGCTGTGGGGAGTGGGAATGTGGGTCAGGAGCTGGGTAGGAGTCAAAGTGCACTGGGCCCTTCTGAAGTTTTTTTTTTGCAAGGGGGGCAGCACCAACTATTACGCCAGTGCTTGTGGGCCAAAATCAAATGAGTAACCCTGGATATTAACAATAATACGATATGTCCAGTTCCAGATCTTACTACTGTAACAGTCTTTAGCATAAGACGATGGCAAACTGAATGGCATAAGTGCCATCTGGTGTTGGATTTATTTTATGCCATGTGAAAAGACATGCTGAACATCTCAGTTATTTTTCCACATATGTAGAAGTTTCCTTTTCTCCCATTTCCCTACTGGTAGTTATGTGTTATCATACCTCTCAACTGCGGAGCAGTCCCGATTTTTTACAACTTAATTAAAGTAAGAGGTTTTTTGGCAGAGAGTCCAGAACACTGTGCAGCTTTACTTTGAAACAATTGTAACAATTTAAGATAAGCAGGTCTCTTGGGGAAACTGTGACACAGCTTAAAGGGGTTGTTCACCTTCAAACAATTTGTTCAGTTCAGTTGGTTTCAGATAGTTCACCAGAAATAATAACTTTTTGCAATTACTATTTTGTATTTGTTTCGATTTATTTTCAAATAGTTAAGTGTAATCTTTCACCTTCTAAAGCAGCTCTGGGAGGGGGGGGGGGGGGTTTGCCGACACTAAGGGGCAGATTTATCAAGGGTCAATTTTTTTTTTTTTGGCCGAATAGGTCCATTTTCAATCGAATTCGAATCACACGAATTGAAGTAATAGCGCCAAAAACATTTCGTTCCACCAATTGACATAATTTCGCCTTTTTAAAGTTGTAATTATGAGATTAAAAGTGATCATTATGAGATTTAAAGTCATAATTATGAAATTAAAAATCATAATTTCGACTATTAAAAGTCATAATTATTCTTGATTTTTTTTTGTTGTTGACCCCAGTACTCTCGTATCTGTTTACTTCCTAAGGCCATGGCTCAAATTGATAATAGGGGGCTCATTTAGAATACCTGGGCAGATTAACTGGGAAGTAAACTATTGCAACCAAACAGTAATTTGCTTTTTTTCAGACAGCTACAGCAAACATCTGTTATGTTGCCATGGGTTACTGCCCAGGTGCAAATTTGCCCATTGTTATTGGGATTCTCTCATGCAGAGCAGTATGGATAAATGCTCGGCTCCACTGCCTTTATTAGTCATACTATTCAGAGATTATGTATTATCTTTGTGAATCACGATATAAATAAAACAGAATAACCTTTAGCATTATGGGGGTTTAAGATAATTTGCTCATTTTTAAATTCTGTTAATAATGATGCATAGGTTGAAAATTGGGCATAAAAATAAGTGAATAGCTAGCCTCAATATGAATGTCATTCCCAGTTGCTTTGTTGAGTTAGCATTTTTAATTCCAGGTTAAAGAGAAACAGAATTAGGAGGAGAACAATCCCTTTAACAAAAAGGAAAAAAAAATAAGAGTAAACATTTTTTTGGTTTGAAAGAATTCCAGAGATGAATACCAGAGTGAGATAAAACTTCCAGTGTCCATACAAGAATCTCTTCTGTGCTGCTATTTCTGATTTCCCATCTACTCTTTCCTAATATCTGTCATTCTCTTCTGTCTTTCTGCTGTTTTTCTCTTCCAAAAGATTCTGCTTTCCACATCTAAGCCTATCCAAAAAACCTACGTACCTAAACTTGGCAAGGGGGATGTAAAGAATAAATTTGAAGCCATGAATAAAGCAAGGGAGGAGAGGAGTCAGAGAAGATCCACAGAAGAAAGACAACGAAGAAAGGAGCAATATACCAGGGAGAAGATTTGGAGCAAAAGAAAGCAAGAGGTTTACTTGCTGTTTTCGATTTCCATTCAGAGTGCAAATACATACAATATAAGATATGATGCCTTTAAAAGACATGACCCCGTCCTCATTTATTTTACTTGGAAGAACTGATTATGTTGTATATAGCGTGGTGCTGTTATAGCATTTATAATGGCAATTGGCAATGCAATATGGCTAGAATAAAAATGTTTGTTTTAGCCTCACCTCTATTGCAGGCAGTATGGGTGTTCCCCTGCCGACAGACTGAATTTTAAGTCAGAATTTGACATTTTTAGCAGCTTACACATAATATGCAGCAAAATGATTATAGGTGGTTTTGCAATAACTGAGACTGCAAGAACCATAAGCAGAGGTTTTTATGTTGTACCCTATGGATAGTATGTGCTTATGCATATAGTCAGTTTTTATGTGTGCATTTCAAGAATACATCCCTTGTTCATTAAAGGAGTAGTTCATCTTTAAGTTAGCTTTTAATATTTTCTAGAATGGCTAATTCTAAGCAATTTTTCAATTGGTCTTAATTTTTTTATAGTTTTTGAAAATGTTGCCTTCGGACTCTTTGCAGCTTTAAAATGGGGGGTCACTGACCCCATCTAAATCAAATCTACTGTAGGGCTAGAAAGTTATGGTTGCTAGGGAAATTTGGACCCTAGCAACCAGACTGCTCAAATTGCAAACTGGAGAGCTGAATAAGATGCTAAATATCACAATTTACATCATACTAGAATTTTAACTCATCCCCTTTAAGAAAACTACAAAAATACCAGTTCATTCATGAATTATCTCCCACTACCACAACCTCCCTGTTTTTGGCCTTTCTTTTGATCTAAAATTCCATTGAAACAGTGATGCCCAAGCTCAGTTGGTGAATAAAGTATTACAGCAGCTGCTGTGGATGTGATTTCATATAATTGGCTCCTGTATCCTAGAAAGTGCAGAAATGATTTTGGTTACCCGTTTCATTAAACACTGCTAAAGAAAGAGATTAAAAGATACTATGGAGTCCAGTGCAATAGCACCGATCTATGAGGTAGGCTAACTACAGCTGCCACTTGCAGACCCAAAGTAGAAGCTGGCTCATGTGAAAATGAGGCTTATATATATATATATATATATATATGTATATATATATATATATATGTATATATATATATATATATATACATATATATACTGTATATATATATATATATATATATATACCTCATTATAAGCCTTGCTCAAAGTTAATTTATTAAGCATATCACATACAGATCTCCCTTTCAGCTTGCATTCATTAGCAATGTAATCATTTTATATCATTATATGAAAACAAATGTTTCCTTCTTAAAAGTACAAGTTAAAAAGGGCAGGAATTTTGGCCATATTGTCTAGACAAGCCTAAGACTGCCATCACATGTCTATATGGAAAAAAAAAACACTTTAAAAAAAAAGAAAAAAAGAAAATAAATTCTCTCAGCCAGCCACCAGACATTTTTGACGACATAAATATAGTTTGAGAGATATAATAAGAGGCTGAGGAAATATAATAAGAACTTGAACAGCTGTAACCTTGTGCTTGGCTACCACATGCTGCTATGAACTAGCCTGATCCCCGGGCAAAAAAAGAACGATTTAAAATGGAAAAGTCCCTTAAAATCAATTATAAAGGGCAGTTTGATGGACTGTTCCAATAAATGTATTTCTTTACATTTCCTAGATGAAAGAACTGCTTGCTTCTGATGATGAAGAGGAAAATAAGCCAATACAAATAGAAAAGGGTTATGTCCCAAAACTAACAGGTAATGCTCAGAGAAAATAATATTCTGTTATTAGATTTTGTGTCCATCACTGAAGGAAAAGAAATGGTTCTCCTGTGCCTTGGGCAACATTCAAATGATTTCAACAATTTCACTTGAGTGCAAAAGTTCAATGTCCCTGTCTTTTACCATGAGATCAGGAGCAAAACAGTCTAAAATATGAGAACTTTTTATTTAATTTCACTTAATAACCTGTATACAGACAATTATTTTATTTGATTGACCTTCTTACCTGTATTTCCCATCAATGAGCTTGTTACCAATGTTGGCAGTTTAGCCCCTATGCCACCCAAGTTCCTACTGCTGCTGATCAGAGTCTTAGGGGTATAATTATCAAAGAGTAAAGTTAGAGATCACCACCGTCCACTAGAGTGAAATTCCACCACTTGCAATTGGTTTCTATGACATTTTGAAAGGCATATTTATCAAAGGGTGACCTTTTACTTTCACCCATTGATAAATACTCTTCTAAAAATCCCATAGAAAGGAATGGAGAGTGGCGGAATTTCACTCTAGTGGATTGTGGCGACCTCTAACTTTACTCTTTGATAAATATACCCCTCAGTGTTCATTATTGTGACTGTCCAGACAGTAAAGGCTACCTATTATTCAGTGCCAAGGGGATTATGGGCCTTGTCAAACGTTGCCTAATACTACTTAACTTTTTATTTATTTTTTCCTGTAGGAACAGTAAAAGGAAAATTTGCTGAAATGGAAAAACAGAGACATGAAGAAGAAAGAAAAAGACGGGAGGAGGAAAGGAAAAGGAGACTGGAGCAGGATCAGAAGGAAAGACGTAAGATAGAACGTGAGCTGGCAAAGAAAGCAGAAGAGGTAGGTCTATCCAAATACAGGGCCCTGTCTGTGTATAACATCATTGTTGTGGTCATAACCTGGGGAATCAATTCTTAAAGGGATGGTTCACTTTTAAAGGGGTGGTTCACCTTTCTGTTAACTTTTAGTATACTATAGAATGGCCCATCCTAAGCAACTTTCAGTTGGTTGTCATTACTTATTTTTTATCGGTTTTTAATTATTTGTCTTTTTCTTCTGACTCTTTCCAGTTTTCAAATGGGGGTCACTGACCCCTTCTAATAACAAATGCTTCGTAAGGCTACAAATTTAATGTTATTGCTACTTTTAACTACTTGTCTTTCTATTCAAGCCATTCTATTCTATTATTGAAATCAGTGCCTGGTTGCTAGGATATTTTGCACTCTAGCTACCAGATTGTTGAAAATTACAAACTGGAGAGCTGCTGGATAAAAAACGAAATAGCTCAAAAACTACAAATAATAAAAAATGAAAACCAATTGCAAATTGTCTCAGAATATCACTCTACATCATACTAAAAGTTAACTCCATGGTGAACCACCCCTT
This sequence comes from Xenopus laevis, assembly GCF_017654675.1. Classification (NCBI taxonomy): domain Eukaryota; kingdom Metazoa; phylum Chordata; class Amphibia; order Anura; family Pipidae; genus Xenopus; species Xenopus laevis. The sequence goes on along the minus strand of NC_054378.1, from coordinate 61,077,565 downwards.
TGATGATTTGAAGGTCAATTATTATCAGCTGATTCTCCCAGCATCTTGGCTAGGAAGGAAGTCCTTTACTAAAATTGACCTGTAATAATAAATTAGGGAACTTCTCATCAAAGCATTTCAGCCTTTATTCAAATTTTTTATCCATAGTTGCGGTATTTTGGTGGAAAACAGGTGCAAAGAAAATTTTGCATAGGCAATGAAGACAGGGGCACCGAAATGAAATTGTTTTGCTACTAAACATTAACATGAAAGTCTGACTAAGCTAGTCCCAGGTTGACTTGTCAAGCTTTTGTGAATTATGTTTAATGCTTTACAAGCATTAAACATAATTTCCCCAGGATATTACCTTAACCCCTTAGACTCATTTATTTATTGAAGAGAGACTGACTGTATGTGAAAGAAATCTCTATGCAAATAAGTATTACCATGTACCAATAAGTATTTTATTTATGGGATTCTGTTACCTGGAAAACATTTAATCAGGTTGCTTCATAAACTTATGTCTGGCATCCCTATAACCCAATTTGCAGCCCACAGACCCATCTAATTACTGGACATCCCAGTCATGAAATATAGAGAAAAGACATAAATGGAGATAAACAGTACCATGGCTAGACATTGGAGTCTGTACATAACAGTACAGCAAGGCAGATTGTACGCGTCCTATTTCCTGTGTAGGCAAGCTATTTTCAGTTCTTATAACTATAACTATATATATTCATTTCCTTAAATTATGTGTACATTTTCTGTTTTATAACCATGAGTTATGCTTTAAAATCCAGACCCTTTAGTAAGAGTCTATAGCAGAACTCTTTGCCACTTTTTAATCTGTGCCATCTAGTGCTTTCCAGAAATCTGGTCAGAATGGTTGCAGATATTAGATACCATTTCACAATACCACATTATTAAAGGGGATCTCTGGCTTCCAAAATTTGATAAAGAGGCCCACATAACACAGAAACGCCTAATATACCCATCACATTTTTCCGTCTCTTAAAAATGTATGAATAAATGCCATATTCTATGCTAAAACCCAGCTGGTTAACAGTTTTGCTCTTTCTGCATCATTTGAAATTCTGGCAGGGAAGGAGGGACTAAAACACTGATTTTACAAATTGTAACTTCTCCACAGCTTACAGACAGCATGCAGGAACTACATAACCCACAATGCATCGCACTGCAATGTTACGTTATTTATTGAAATCACATGTACGGAAAGCATTTTAGGACATCCTCAGGGGAAATCGCCCTCTTGCATGCAATCTCATAAGGTAGAGGAATGCAGCATTGTCTGCTTTTTCTCTCACCCCTCCTGAAAGGTTGCAGTCGCTCCTCTGGGTCCTCCCTACTCAGCCTTCAGCTCTTCCTCCTCAGCCCTCCCTCCTCAGGCATCAGTCTCGCCCTCCTCAGTCTTCAGTACAAATGCTCTCCATCCTCAGCCCTCCCTCCTCAGCCATCAGCCTGACTTAGGAGCTGAGGTCTGAGAGCTGAGGAGGGAGGGCAGAGGATGGAGAGAGTTTGTACTGAGGGGGGAGATTGCAACAGGATATGTGGGCAGCACGGATGTGTGACTGCAGCCTCTTCAGATCAGTGAAATAAGAGGCGAGTCTGTATACTTCTTTGTTAGGAGAGCGCACGCAGGAGTGTGTGTTCTCCTGATGATGTCCTAAAATGCGTTCCGTACACATGTGCAGGGAATTGTGGGGTTTGGAGGATGCAGGATGAGGACAGCTGGCTGTTGATACAAAGTGACAGTAGTCAGCCAGTTCAGCAAAGCAGTCAGAGACATCAACAGGAGAGCAGGGGGCTAGGCTTAGGGAACTGTCAGAAACAATTACAAATCATGAAAAGTATGCATATTTTTTAAATGATCTAGCTAGTATAGTATATTTAATTTAGTATATTGCAAAGTTGCTTGAAATTATGTTTAATTTTCAAAAAGCTCAAGTTAAGTTTTCGTGGCGTTCCCCTTAATAGCAAACACAACCAAATGTAATGTTATGAAATTCTCATTCAATAGATTGATGACATAAACTTTACTGGAAGTGACTCGGACATGGAGGTAAACTGAACCATTTAAAAGAAATACACTTTCCTTCCTTTCTTTCCTCTTCGTCTTCAAAGGGAAATTGTCACTGCTAATATTAGTCTTGAATAAAAAAAGCATCACTAGCAAAGGTTTTCAATCTACATAAATCATTTTTTTATGTTTCTTTAAATACATTCAAAGTTGTTATACTGTAAATAAAGAGAATACAATACACTACAGAATAAGAACGAAAACGTGGCCTTTTACCGGTAACGGGTAAATATCCACCTCATAGATGTAAAGGAGAAAATGAAATACAAGAGATGATTTCTATTCTAGGGAGAAACCAAACAAATATGTACAGTGTGGGTTCATATCTTTTATTTCTTACAAGTTCCTGAAATCTGTTGTATTAGCAGGTGATATTTCATATGAAGCAGTTTCCATCTTATATTATCTGTGGTACTAGAAGCTGCCCTATTACTTGCTCTGGTTAAAACACTGAACAACTATAGAAGCAATTGTATAAAACTACTCGAAGTGCTGTTCTGTTTGTTACGTTAAAAGGAAAATATACCCCCATTTTGACATGAGCTCATTCAGTTGGAACGCTAAACTTCCTTAAATAACTGTAAAGGTAAATAAAATGATCTTTGTACAGACATACCTGATTTTTACAGATTGAAAAGAAGCCATGTTACTCTGAAGAATCTTTTCCCAACATCTCTTAGGGTCAGAGTGTAATGCAAGCCCTCCCTCACTTAACATGGTGATAGACTGTGGGCCTTACGCACAAGTTAGGGAGAGGCAGCAAATTCTGTCTACAATACTTTTTTAGGTTCCAATGGGGTCTGCTCTCTTTGTAGTTACACTACTGTCATCATGGATCAATTTTAAAGGCTCGTGCTGAATAGCTGACCCAGTTCCTTTTTTGTGTAATAACGTCTGGTTATACAGTATCACCAAATTGCTTTTTATCTACAGGCAATTTAATGCAAAGTGACCAAGTTAGAAAACCAGGCCTGCTGCTACATTTCATTTTCACTGAGCATGTTTGGGACATTTATAGCACTGTCACTGATATGATATCACATGCAAATGAATGTGGTTCCTAATGCCCCAAAGGCCCCACTTGTTCCAGTATTGCTAAAAATCATTCAACATTTTGTTGAAGGGTCAGTTCATGTAAAAAATATAACCACAATTGAATTTTTCTCCAATTGCTTTTTTTTTTTAGCTGTAATGTTTAAAGATTGAAACAGCTTTCGCCCCTCTAAAGTTCCTCAGTTCCACCTCAGTCTCCACGGGTGCCGACTCTCAAATCTGTTAATATTTCACATAGTCCTATATTTTAGCAGCGGCAGCCTCTGCTGAGCAAGTTCCATAACTTAACTTCTGAAACTACTTATATATCTGAATTGGGCTCGAACTCCCAGTAGGGCACATGATGAGAGAGCTATTAGATTGCACCTCTGGTGGGGGAAACTATTTGCCTATGAAATGTGCACCCTTTAAAAATCAAATCAACTTTGTTAAAAAGCCACAAATTTATTTAAAATGGTGTGTGGATTAACTTTAATGTTATTTGCACTACTATTGTTGTATAACCAAATCAACTGATTTATATAGTGGATAGGTCCACTGCAAGCAGGAAACAGGCAAACAAAAAAGTAACTGCATCTTTTAAATAAAACATATTTTTCAGTGTCCCTCTCATTCACTTAAGTTTTTTTATTGTTTTCATGCAAACACAAACGTTATATTCTGCTGAATATTTTTTTTAGTTTGATGATAGTTTCCCTTTAGACAAGACAATTTTCCGCTATACCTAATTCTCACTATAGTCACTAATAAGTCTTTATAAGAAAAAAAAAATCCACACATATAAAATGGTTATCTTTTTAAATCACCTTTCTTTGCTATATTTCCAACTCTTAGATAGTCTTAGGCTATTTTCTTACAGTACAGATACACTGAATATATCATTTATCAAAATACATATTTGTTCTGGTATAGAACAGTTTGTTAATATTTCCCACAACTTAAATGTTTCTAGAGAAAATGTCACTAACTTAACCTTTTGGTGGCCTTTAAGATTATTGCAGTAATAATATACAGTACTAATCACGTCTAGTGTTTCTCTTTTTAAACAGGAAGGTGTTGAGGAAGTAGCTGTACCAGACATAACAAATAAGTCAAAAATATCACCAGGGAAAATAAATGTCAATTTTGAAGATCTAGAAAAGAAAAGGGAAGAAGAAGAAAAGAAAAACCGCGAAGAAGACAAAAAAAGACGATATGAAGAGCATAGAAGGTCATTCAGGGAAGCTAAGAGGCGTCCCTCAACTATGGTAATAGTCAGACATGTTTATTTTCCTTGGCTATCCCTCATACAACCTAGAGGCAGTTCCTAAATGTGCACTTTTGAAATAAACCATGTTTGATACAGCTACTATAACATCCTGAGTATGAATCTTCACTTATCCTAAAGTGGCTATAAACTAATTATTATTTAATCAATAAAATATATAGGGTTGCACTGAATCCACTATTTTAGGATTTGGCCAAACCCTGAATCCTTTGTGAAAGATTTGGCCAAATGCCGAACTGAATTTGAACCCTAATTTCCATGAGGAAACCGAGGGGGGGGGGGGAAGAACCCTGCACGCGTGACTTGCTTGTTTGTCACCTAAATCCTGGATTCGGTGCATTTCTAAAAATATATGGCATCCCTTTATGAAATTAGTAGAAATAAAATAAAGATTCTGTTACAGGTCACGTGACACTGTCTGTTAAGAAGATATAAACTTATTGAATAATAATTTTTTTCCATTTACAGGCATGGTGGTAGAAAGGGTCATTTTTTGTTGATGGAGCAGAACAGTCTTGTTTTTAGCAAAGAACCAAAAACATGAACATTTTACTTATGAAATGTCTTTGCTTACCCTATTTTATTTTTTAGGATGACTCTGAAACTCAAGATAAGAAAACCAAAGAGCACATAACACCTGGCAAGCTAAAATTAACTTTTGAAGAGCTGGAAAAGCAAAGACAAGAGCAGCAGAAAAAGCAAGCCGAAGAAGAATCACGCCTCCGTTTAGAAGAAGAAAGGCGTCAATTTGAAAAAGCAAAACAACATATGGTAAAGTATTAGGTATTATTCTTAGGCAACACCTGGTAGGGAATGCTTCAACAGAGAGGATAGAAATGATTATTAACATGTATTTATAGAGCGCCAACATATTGTGCAGCGCTACCAAATTTCTGTTCTCCATTCTGCTCTTATTTATGTTTTTACTTTTTTCCCATCATAATAAATTATAAAATTTCATTGAAGTAAAAATTACTTAATTATCTGTAACATTTTGAGTTAAACTTATTAATTTTTAATCATAGAAATTCACAAAGGCATTATTTGGGTTGAAATAACAAACATACCATCAAGTTCTCAATTTGAAGTGACTTTGAAAACATTTTTTTTTTATAGGTTAATGAGGAGGAATGTGATAATGAAATGAGAGCTCATAGAGAAGAAACCCGTCCAGGAAAATTAAAATTGAGCTTTGAAGAACTGGAAAAGCAGAGGAGGGATGAGGAAAAAAGAAAAGCGGAGGAAGAGGCAAGAAGGAAGATAGAAGAAGAAAAAAGGGAATTTGCTGAAGCAAGAAGGAATATGGTAATGTTCTCACACATTTAATTCAAGATGGAGCATAACGTTTTATAAAAAAAAAAGCCCATGTATCTCTAAGTACACAGCAAACTAAAAGCCCAATTCACTGTAAACAGATGAAATTGGAGCTGTTCTAGGGCTATTGCCTTATCAAGATACTTACCATGTAATTTATAATTAACACATATTTCAAGGGAATAACCTTCCTCAGACAATATATGCCAGGAGCTATGCACACTAGTTATTTTTCTTTTTATAAAGGTTGTATGCGTGCCATTTATTAATTATCCCTTGCTTGGTGTATTTTAGGCTATGCAGGATGATGAAGAAGAGTCATTAGCGGAAACAACAAAAGAAAACTTTCAACCTGGAAAACTGAAACTAAGTTTTGAAGAACTGGAAAAGCAGCGCCGAGATGCTGAGCACAGAAGAGCTGAGGAAGACGCCAGGAAGCGTTTGGAGGAGGAAAAGAAACAGTTTGCAGAGGCTAGAAAAAACATGGTAAGTTTCCAGCTTTAGCCCTGTAACAGTGTGGTAACATCATTTGGGCAGAAGAGGATAGCACTTCAGTATGGAACTGCTTTCAGGCAGGCTATTGTTTCTCCTACTCAATGTAACTGAAGGTGTTGCAGTGGGACATGGATTTTTACTAGTGAGTGCTGTTTTTATATCTGCCAGGGACCAGTTATCCGGTAACCTTCCCCTTATTCTGCTGATGGGCTGCTGGTGGAGAGTAGAGAGGGGGTGAAATCACTACAACTTGCAGTGCAGCTGTGAAGAGTGAGGTTTATCAGAGCACAAGTCACATGACTGGGGGCACCTGGGAAAGTGACAATATGTCTAGCCCCCATGTCAAATTTCAAAATTAAATATTAAAAAAAATCTGTTTGCTCTTTTAAAAAACGAATTTCAGTGTAGAGGTCTAATGGAGCAGCACTATTAACTAATGCATTTTGAAAAAAACATGTTTTCCCATGACAGTATCCCTTTAAGATATTTTGGACCTAATTTAAAGTATTATTAAAAGTATTTCTTACTAGTTTAACAATTCAATTGTTTTCAGTTTCAGTCAGTTTTGGTACTGTTTATTTAAACTTTCAAAAAGTTCCAATTGAAATTGAGGGATGTTTAAGTAATAAATTACATTATGCTGAGGTAATAAACTCAAATCCATTATTTTAATGACAGTGGTCATTTAGTACAAGGCAGGGAGCAAAGTGCAAAAATGTTTTGAACGAGCACTAAGGCAGATGCTCTTGCACATTTTCTCCCTGTAACTGACTTGCTTTGACAGAGTAAAATACTATTTACGATTTATTCTTGAACTATTGTATAGACTATTCTATAGATAATTATGGGATTTTGCCCAGTCTAAGGTGGCAAAGTTAAGTCAGCTTTTAAGTGGTAAAAATCAGGAGGTTCTACCAAATTGTATAATGATAAAATATATCCATACAGATCAAAGTTTTATAAATAGGCCATACTACAAATATTGAAGACTTTTTTGGCAATTTCCCAACTTTGCACTTTATAAATAGGATTCTAAATACCATATCCATGATCTGACTATGAGCACAGGAGTAGCAGTTAATATGCCTGCACTCAGACCATACGTGTTCAACTTGTGCCCCTTGTAACAATTAGAATGTCACTGGTTACTGAGATACAATATTGATTGCTTAAGGGGAATATAATCTTTCAGTTACATACAATTACTATCTTTTGTACTCAAAAATAGTCTAGTTGTAGAGGTGTTTAATAGCACAACTTGTTTTTAGTAATGTATGTCCAGTAACTAACAATTTTGTGTATATAACTTTTTTTTTTACTTATTTTAATGAATATTTGATTTACTCTTTATATATTTTTATAATCCAAGTGTGCTTTTTCATCAGTTATTATACCAGCTAGCCACAGTTTTGTTAACATACAGCAGCTATGTGTCACTGTGTGTGTGGCACTGGGCCTGCCATAGGCTAAAATAAAATAATAACCTGCATACCAGGTTTTGAAAGTTTCTAATTTTACTTAATAAAGACAACAAAATCAAAATGTAAACAGTAGCATCCCACTAAAATTCAGATTTTTGCCATTTATTTAGTCTTTAAAGGGATACGGTCATGAGAAAATGTTTTTTTCAAAACACATCAGTAAATAGTGCTGCCCCAACAGAATTCTGGACTGAAATACCTTTTTCAAAAGAACAAACTGATTTTTTTATATTTGATTTTGAAATCTGACATATTGCCTGATTCCCAGTCATGTGACTTGAGCTCTGTTAAACTTTAGTCACTCTTTACTGCTGTACTGCAAGTGTGAGTGATATCACCACCCCCCCCCCTCAGCAGCCAATCAGCAGAACAATAGGAAGTAACCAGATAACAGCTTCCTTGAAGATATAAGAACAGCACTCAATAGTAAAAATCCATGTCCCACTGCGACACCTTCAGCTACTTTGAGTATGAGAATCAATAGCCTGGCCTGAAAGCAGTTCCATCATGAAGTGCTGGCTCTTTCTGAAAGCACGTGACCAGGTAAAATGACTTGAGATGGCTGCCTACACACCAATATTACAACTGAAAAAATACCCTTGTTGGGTTAGGAATGAAATTTTACATGATAGAGTGAAATTTTACATGATAGAGTGAATTATTTGCAGTGTAAACAGTGACATTTAGAAATAAGAACTACGCCATAAAAATCACGACAGTATCTCTTAAAGTATGCCATACCTCTGATGTTTTCTCATAATTGAACCAGGGAAGGTCTGACCGTAGTCATTTAGTGCAGTGGCTTTGTGTTGGATGAACTATATAAAAACATTGGCTACCTGCAGTAATGTAACTATTATTGCGGGGGCCTGTGTGCAGGCAGAGCAGCCAGGCATCCCCCTCCTGACGCAGTTTTCAGCTTGCATTCACATTGGCAAGATTTCCAGAGGGCAGACGGCACCCCCAGTAGTTTCACCCCTGGCCAAGATTGCATTTATCAAAATGAAAGTTTAGAAAGCATGAGATATTTTTCATTTGTACCCATGTATTTACAATATATTAGAAGAGTCACAGAACTTTTATCTCACATGCCCACACAAAATGTTTTTTCGCCAATATTTAAACCCTTGTTATTCAATGTTCATTCATCACAATTTAACTACGGCTACAAAAGTGAAATTTCAAACTAATCTTCATCTAAAATGAAGTGTAGCATCCTGGATATTGAGCAGATGTGAGAAATGCAGGTTTACTTTCTCAGAAGTATTGCAAAAGGCTATGTAGCAAAGGATTCCTGCCCTCATATGGCAATTACTGATACTGCAGTCTTTATTTCAGAATAAAAGTTTAAAAGAAAAAACTAATACAAGGTTTTCAGTTGGGATGCTGGTGTTAAAATCAGTTTGAACTTCACAGTGGAAAAGGGCAGAATAGAAAAAAACATTCTAGACTATTTACAAATTCCTTTTGATAACTACCTTCCTCAGTATACTAAATGATAGATAAATGTCCTTTAATTTGGAGTGTTCAAAATTACATTTTTAGGAATGAATTACTAAATTTAAAATGCAATACAATTTTTTTCCCCACAATGTGGCAATATAGATATTTAGATTTAAAGCTGGCTATAGACGCAAAGATCTGATCGTTCGAAACCTTGAACGATCGGACTTCCCCATCTCCCGACCTGCCACTAACCTCCAGTTTAAATAAAGTAGTAAGAGAACAAATCAGCCGATGTTCTGCCTGACAGCAATCGTACGAAAGTTTATGTCTGACAAAGCTGGTGACAGTCCCCCACTGAAAATCGTCCGTTCGGCAATCCATGCAGAGATATTATCAGCAGCCGTCAGAAATCTTTTAACCTGTCCGATCGTCCAAGCGAAATCGAGGATTTGAACAATCGGATCTTTGCGTCTATGGCCAGCTTAAGACACATCAGTTGTGTACAACTTAACTAGTGTTTTATATAACACCTTTTAAGGGGAAAGGGGGGGCCTGTGTTTTTCTGGTCAAGGCAGGCATAATGTATAGTATATTATGCCCAGCACCAAATTAAGCATAAATGTCAAACTGGTACCTGTCTTTGGTACTGATGAGTTGCAAGTGAATACATGCAGTGCATGCATTTATACACCCATGTTGACCAAGCATTTCTAGCTGATCAGACCAATAACAAACATTGATACAATAAATTGAAACTTGACTAATTTAAATTGCTACTTGGTTGCTGTGTTTGCAAATAATATGAGCAGGGGAGCCATGTTAAACTGCAGGACAGAAAGCTCTATATATCGCTCTTCTCTATAAAACACACACCCTAGTACAAAAGACACATAAAAAAAACAAAGCCAAGACTAGTGTCTCTTTAAGGAAGTACAGCTGTATAGCTCAACAGCAACAGGCTGACCAACACTCACAATGATAGGTGCCAGATTTAGGATAAAATTAAAATAAAAAGTGAGGGTAAATAAGCAGGATAAATAGCAATTTGTGATTCTGACAGCTATTCAGTGGCTATACAAAATATCTATTATATTGTACAGTGCTGTGGAATATGTTTAGTGGGTTCCTAAATATGTGAATCATATGAAAAATAATGTCTGAAAACCACTATATAGTGTGGTTAAGGGGACACAATTAATGAAAAAATACAATGAATAAAATGAATACTTTTGGGTTCAAGAAATGATTTGTATGAAGCTGCAACTTAGCAGACATAACCAATGAATACATATTTTTCTCAATCAGGAGCCTGACGAGGAAAACATCAATCTGTGTAAAACATTTTCTCAAGAGTCTATAGCTCCAGGTAAACTGGAAATTAATTTTGAGGAGCTTCTTAAGTATAAAATAGATGAAGAGAAAAGACTAAAGGAGGAAGAACGCAAACAAAAACTGGAAGAAGAAAAACAAATATTTGCACAATTAAGAGAAGAAATAGGGAAGGTATGGCATTTCTTTCAAATCCTCTTAGTTTTTAAATTTGTTTGTAAAACTTAAAAAAAAAAGTTAAATGGACAGTATGCCCCTTTTTTCGACATTGGTGTAATGGACATAGGGCTTGTGTTGAACATACTTTTTGCCTGTTTTTTTACCTAGAAAATATCCAATTTTTTTGTTATTTCAAGCTTTAACAGGGCACAGTTTGAAAATGAAACCTAAGCCACATTCTACTTCCTGGTCCCAAAAAGCAAAGTCAAGCAACCCAACCGAGAAGCTTCTGTATAAGTTGCTCTTTATCTAAAAATAGAACACATTGCAGCTATTATAGAGGGCTATGTGTAAGAGAGGGCTATGTAAAAAAAATGGAGCAAATAAGTTATTGAGGAGACATAGAGGCCACCAGATTGATATAAATCAGCATGTTCGAGATTTTAGAGAAGGCTTTGGTGGGAAATAATTACATAGGAAACAAAGGCCAGGTATAGCTAGGAAATAAGTAGAGGGAGGACTTGGAAATGGTTAAACAATCAGCTGCTTTTTAGAACAAAAAATGTTGGCAGTTTTACAATCCAGTGTTAGAAAGCTTGAGCACAATATTTATTTAGTGGGCAGTTTGCTCATGATTTTGCCCTTTAAGGGACTTATGAACAATCAGTCTTGCACACAACAAACAGAACCAAGTCAAACGGGTATTTTTTCTGTGAACCAAGATGCGATTATAATGGCTCAAATAAAGCTCAATCCCATCTCATACTGATATTGTATGTATATTGTATTGTACCATTCTGACCTTATCTGATGGCCTTCTTCTTAACGGCCTATAAATGCGGCGTATGGGCACATTAGAATTTCCAGAACAGTTTAGCCATAGGCAGAGTGGGCAGTGTTCAGCAACAGTCCAATAATCAACGCATTGTTCTAATTCTAGACTTCAACCTAATTTTTAAAATACTGTTTCCCTGCAGCTGGCAAATTATTACTGAGTGTCATAAGTCCGTCATATGAAAGCAACTGCAACTATGCAAAATGTAGCTATGAGTAAAATTGCAATGGATTTGATGTGTGAAACAAAAGAAAGGTAATGGTGATATTGTACAGAATGGCAGAAAAAAGGCTCACTTAGCTGCATATTTTTTACAATTCTAAATGCAATCACCTTCTGTATGTCACAAGCATTTTGTCTCAAATTTTTTTGGAGAACCAGCTTAAACAGAGGCTCATGAAATGGTGCATGTTTCAGATACCTCAATGTTTGTGTCTCCCAAAAAAAAACTATCCCCAGCCAATTCAATTATCTTAAAACACTACCCTATACTCACCCACGTTCTGCTTGAGATAAGGCACTGGAACATGCTACAGGATGTAGGAACCTCATTGTAGTCTCTTCCACTATAGTTCTGCAGTAATGTAATAAATAACTTTAGGAGAGCCGACCTAAGCAATAAAAAAATGTAGATGTAGAGCAATGCCAAGATAGGCTGCCAATTACCCTCACCTACATCAGTGTATTCTTTTAAAATACTTGCATTCCGCTTCAGTACTGATAAGCTTTTTCATATTTCTAAATAGGATGAAGTAAATGAAAGTTCTGGGGCTTTAAGTAAGGAATATGAGGAACTAATAAAGCTGAAAAGGACTGGTTCTATCCAGGCTAAAAACCTGAAAAGCAAATTCGAAAAGATAGGAAAATTAACCGATGAAGAAATACAAAGGAAGATTGATGAGGAAAGGTCTAAGAGAAAAGCCATGGACCAGGAGCTGAAAGAGAGAGAAGCAGAGCATTTTCATGAGGTCAGTTTCCTTTCTTCCACTTTAATCACATTTCATTAATTTAGATCAGACTAAGAATATAAGGAAAGAACACAATAATACAATAACCAGGTATAACCCTGGGGAGGATAGTAACTTGCTTTAATAACTATTAATCTTGTAGGATGAAGATGTTGATGTCAGACCAACTATCAAGAGTCGTGCACCATTTTCCCACAAAGTTAACATGAAGGCTAGATTTGAACAAATGGCAAGAGCCAGAGAGGAAGAAGAGCTAAGGAGAATTGAAGAACAAAAACGTCAGCGGATGCAGTTTGAACAGAAAGAGATTGATGCAGCCTTACAAAAGGTAGTAAAAGTTTTAATAGAAATTCAGTGTTCAATAAAAATCTTCTGTAATATTGGGTGGGGGGCATACATTTCCAGAAGGCAGGGCTAGCCCCCCTGTTTGGGGGCAGGGCAAGTCTGAGACCAAATAGGCAGTGATTTGTTGGCAAAGATAATCCTAAATCAAGCCTCAATGTTAGTCAATTGTCATGTGGGCTGAACATTTCTTAAAGGAGAACTAAACCCTAAAAATTAATGTGGCTAAAAATGCCATGTTTCATATACTGAACTTATTGCACCAGCCTTAAAGGGATCCTGTCATCGGAAAACATGTTTTTTTCAAAACGCACCAGTAGTTGTGTGATACTCCAGCAGAATTCTGCACTGAAATCCATTTCTCAAAAGAGCAAACAGATTTTTTTATGTTCAATTTTGAAATCTGACATGGGGCTAGACATTTTGTCAATTTCCCAGCTGCCCCCAGTCATGTGACTTGTAAGAGAGAAATGCTTTCTGGCAGGCTGCTGTTTTTCCTTCTCAATGTAACTGAAGGTGACTCAGTGGGACATGAGTTTTTACTATTGCATGCTGTTCTTAGATCTACCAGGCAGCTGTTATCTTGTGTTAGGGAGCTGCTATCTGGTTACCTTCCCATTGTTCTTTTGTTTGGCTGCTGGGGGGAAAAATGGAGGGGGTGATATCACTCCAACTTGCAGTACAGCAGTAAAGTGTGATTGAAGATTATCAGAGCACAAGTCACATGACTTGGGGCAGCTGGGAAATTGACAAAATGTCTAGCCCCATGTCAGATTTCAAAATTGAATATAAAAAAAATCTGTTTGCTCTTTTGAGAAATGGATTTCAGTGCAGAATTCTGCTGGAGCAGCACTATTAACGGATTCATTTTGAAACATTTTTTTTCCCATAACAGTATCCCTTTAAGTTTCAGCTTCTCAATAGCAGCAATGATCCAGGACCTCAAACTTATCACATAGGGTCACCATCTTGGAAAGTGTCTGTGACACTCACATGCTTAGTGGGCTCTGAGCAGCTGTTGAGAAGCTAAGCTTAGGGGTTGTTGCAAATTTTCAAGCAGAAAATGAGGTTAGTCTGTAATAAAAGCTGATGCTATTGGGCGGAATATTAAATTCTAATGCTAGTTGCACTGGTTTCTGTGCTGCCATGTAGTAATTATCTGTATGAATTACTAATCAGCCTTATATTGTGACATTTCTATTCTATGTGTACTGTATATTGTGAGTGGGTCCCTAAGCTGAGTTAGTGACAGCAGCACAGAGCATGTGCAGTGAATCCGCAGAATAGAAGATGGGGAGCTACTGAGGCATCTTTGGAGACACAGATCTGTATTGCCAAAAGGCTGTGGTTGCCTTCGGCTGGTAAAAAGACAAAAACAATGTACAACGTTTCTAGCCTACTTCTTTAGTTCAACTTTCATTGTCCTTTAATAATGGCATTATGTCCATACATCTGTAACTTCGTTATGAGCGGAATGGGCCCCACAAACGCCAAGTACATCAGGATCCACATAAATCCGGCTCTGTGCTAGAACAGCATAAAGAAACTGCATCTTGAACCATATTTTCAAAAACAAATATAAAAAAAAAATAAAGCAACAAAATTTGATTGAATATAACACCAGCAGTATCTTCAACCCTCTAATAGGCTGAAACAGGGTAAGAATCAAAGACTGATGGTTTAGGTCTTGGGGCATCTTTTAGAAGCCTGCCAATATCTAATGATGGTGATGTAGAGCATGTTAAAAGTGTAGTGCAACTTTCTGGATTAATTGCTCTATGTTCTAATTACTCTTATTTTCTGCATTGGCTTACATCACCACATCCCTCTATGAAGAAAGACATATAATAAACTCTCTAATGCTTATTTACCAGTAGGTCCTTCCAGAAAACACAATACAAGTAAGGAGGTTCCATCTTAATATTTGAAAAGGGCTTTTTACAGTGAGAGCTGTGAAGTTGTGGAATTCTCTCCTTGATTCAAGCATACAGGGTTTGGATGGCTTTTTAGCAAGTGAGAAAATACAGGGTTACAGAAATTTACAGAAAGTTGATCCAGGGACTGATTCGATTGCCATCTTGGAATTCGGAAGGAATTCCCCTCCCCTCAAGAGGCTTCAGGAAAGTTTTTTTTTTGCCTTTCTCTGGCTCAACTATAGGATAGGCAGTTTAATTTAGACATTAAAGGTTGAACTCTGATCTGGGGTTGCTTATTTTAAACACTGCCTCTTTTTATGATCTTGCTCTCTGCGAACTGATGAATTCATAAGAATGGTTGTAAAAAGGCATTATTTGCAACTATTTGAGTCTTCCTGCATTCCATCTTTTTAGTTTTATTCTGGAAGATGTAGTCTACCTTAAAAAAGACTCTGCCACTATTTTATATTTTCATAGCGAAGCGGTGGTTTACCAGTTTAAGTTACAGCTTGCAGTCACTTACTTCAATTACTGCACCACGGAATGAGCTGCACTGGTGGAACCAAAAGGAAGACAATTCAAGCTGGAAAGTTATGCTTTAGATCCCCAGCAGCTGGAACAGCCTTTTAAACTAAAATCACCATTGAGCTTTGGAGATATGCATTTAGCTTAGAATTGGAAATCTCCTTCAGATCCGTCAGTGCAAAAAAAAAACCCCCCCAAAAAAAGAGCCTATTTGCTCAGTTACTTTTGTATGACCCAACAACAGAAACATCAAAATGCTGTCCAAACCGTCCATCTGCATGTGTAGATAAAGCTATAGAACAAACTCAATACTCATTTATCACATGAGAACTGGGCATAATTCTAAACCTCATAGCTTTTGTAAAGCACATTTAAAATAAAAGGCCAGTTCACCTTGACAATTTCCATTGAGGCAACTGCAAGAGATTTTGGGAGTCTGAAGACAGCATATCTGTTGATTTTAATAGTGAGATCCAATACATCTTCTAGGCAAAATAAGCCCTCCTATAAGAGATATTGGATCAATGAATATCTGACACCCAACTCCTGCATGAAGAGAGAATGAAGAGAAACAGATGCTGAGAGGAATAGTGAAGATTAATGTGATTATTTCAGAAACAGTACAGAATTTTGGATTGATTGTATGTAGAACTTCTCATTTCAGTATAATGACGCTTATATTAAATTTTTATTTTTGCTAGTTACCCTTTAAATTGTTTTAGGATGTAACAAGTGATGTCTAGAATCAAATTTGCAATTATTTCAAATTTAACTTAACATCCTAAATGTCAGTAATATATAGTGTAGGTGTTTTTCCTTCCAGTCCTTGGTATTTCCAATAGCAATTATTCTTCTACATCAGACATATTGCAGATCAAACTACAAAATCTGTTGTGGTGTTGTTAGACAGCTATTCTCTGTATAGGGTGGTATTATGTATGGTTGGACTTCCAAATATCAAATTCTGAATTTGCAATAACATTTTGCATATACAGTGCATCAGTTTATAGTATACATGTCAGTACAGTTCCAGCTTCGATAATTTGTGGAATTGGATTTGTTGAACTATATGGTTTTCCCTTTGTTGTAGTTAAGTAAAGTTGGACCTAAACAGTTGCATTGCAGTGTTTCTTCTTATTGCATAAAGGAATATTTCCTGACATGACATATTCCAATTCAATTATATTTTACAGACAAAAGAAGAAGAGGAGGAGGAAGTAAGTGCCAATGGATCACAAAATGAAGATGAAGAGCTTGCTCGGTCTGGGGCACCCTGGTTTAAGAAACCACTTAAAAATATGTCAGTTGTTGATGGAGAACCAGTAAGGTTTACTGTTAAGGTCACTGGTGAGCCAAAAGCCACAGTTACATGGTGGTTTGAAGGTGAAATGCTACAGGACTGTGAAGACTATCAATATATTGAAAGAGGAGAAACCTACTGTCTTTATCTTCCTGAGACATTTCCAGAGGATGATGGGGAATACATGTGTAAAGCAGTAAACAGCAGAGGGACAGCAGCTAGCAGCTGTATTCTCAGCGTTGAAAGTAAGAGCTAAAAGTATTTGCCACACTTGAAATTTAGAATGCATGATCTGTAACATTCAAGTCTAAATTCTCTATTCTCGCTTTTCTTTTTCTTGCTCTAGCTGATGACTATTAATCTCCTGCTTTACTGGAGTCTCCTTTTTTGACTCATTGCATCCATCTTTTCTTCATTGGGGGCCAAGTAACACAAGAACACTTGCTACATTAATGTGCCATTCCTGAAAGACACAAGGGCGAGGCTTTGAATGCATGTTTGACAGGTGGAAGTGCTGAACAGAATGACGAATTTAAGTAGCTTTGTATTAAAGTTATTTCACAACAGAACTATTTTATAAATATTGTTCCGAAATGAGGAAACTGAAAATACGACTTAATTTATCTTTTCTGAAGTTGAATTTGATGCATTTTCAAGCAACAGCTGTTATCTTAGAGAACTTTTCCAATAAACTTTTGTTGTATCTTAAATTTTTGTATTTCATACAGGGGAAGGGGAAAACAAAAAAAAGATGTAATTTAAATATTACAAATAAAGTCACAGACACAAACAAACAGAGCTTACACCAGAATTCACAGTTCAATAGTTTATTTTCAAACATCCAATAAGTAAAAACACAGAGAATACAATTGCAAAGATACTTGGAACTCTGGAATCAATAGAGAATTTGCAATAAAAGTGTGTGTATATATATTTTAATACCCTGTGGTCGCTGGTTCTTTCTTGCGGATGTACATTAATACTCAACCATGCAACTTGGAAGTGGTGTGCCATCCTAAAAATGGACAATGCTGCTAAAAGGACAGTGGGCCAGAATGTGTTAAGACTAAAGGCAACGCAGTCTATAGGAATGGGACGTACAAAACTAAATGTAAATGCAAAGTGTAGCAGCAGGGCAAAGTGAAAGTTCGGAAGCCATTTGCAGACCTCAAAATAAGTGTGACAACTGCAAAGAACACATTAAGAATGGCTGTTTCAGGTCTGTCAAAGTATGCAATCAAATGTTAAAAAAAAACTGGAATACCTGCTGCCTCATATAATGATTTTCAGCAGATAAAGGCTTTCAAGTGTTTCATGTTTAACTAGGGTACTCATTTGGCTATGAAGGCTCAGACAGCTACAATCTGTCCCATGTACTATAGGAATTAAGCTGGTATTTGTTGAACACATACAAATGTTTTTGTACATAATGCAGGAAACAAAATTAAACTGTGTTAGCATAATCTCTTCACAACTTATCCAGCGAAGTGGGTTCCCACTGAGCTGTACTGTGACTTCTCATAATGCACTGCTTACATTTTTTTTTTTAAATTGTGTTTGTTAAGGGTAAAAGGCACACGTCAAGACTCAGGGAGAGTCACCCAGCAACAAATCTCCTATTCTTCGGGCGACTAATCACCCGAAAAGCCTTCCCGTTGGCTAGAATCTAAATCGCAGGCAGGATGGCACTCTGAGCGCTTCAGTTTCCAAAGTTGCCTCACAAGGAAACTTCGCCCATCAATCTCCCCGAATCTTAGCGTGTGCCCTTATCCTAAGACTCAAATGGCAAGTACCAGTTGAAGGGGAAGAGTACCAGTGCATTTACAATATAATATAAGGCACAAGTGTTTTCTCTGGCGAAGGACAAAATACATATTCACCCATCCCCCACCATATGTATGAGTGCTAACTGCACTGCAATGCACCAGTAGTACGTGTGGTTATTTTCTGTGGGAAATCTGTGCCATGTGCAGCCTATTACTGTCCTGCCAATTAGAACTTTGTCACAGCATATACCCCGGTGGAGAAAACTCAACATCTGCCATTGGCTTAAAGGAAAACTAGCCCCCCCCCCCTAAAAATGTAGGTCTCGTATAAAAAGATATCTAATAAAACAGCTCATATGTAAAACCCTGCTTCATGTAAATAAATCATTATCGTGATATACTTTCAAAAAAGGGCCGCCCCCTGGGATCCTAGGATTTACGGTGCACACAAACAACACATGTTAGGTCACATGAGCCAATTAACAGGCAGAGTTCTGTCTTTTGCTTCAACACTTCTTCCTGTTACAGTGAGAGCTGTAGTATTTCTGGTCAGGTGATCTCTGAGGCAGCACACAGACCATCACAAAACGGTGGTTCAAGGCAAGGGATGTAAATAATCAATGCCTTCAGATGTCTGCAGGGGGCTTTCCATCTTGGCTCTTAACCAATTTTTTTTTTTTTTTTTTTGAAGGTGATGCTACAGTGCTGGCTAAATATATAAAGAACGCACTAGTTTTTGAATGGTCATGTACTTTGAATATGAATTACTAGTGAGCTTTGTATTGTGCCATATATTTGTAACAGCACAGGTCTTAAAAGGATGTGGTTGCCCGCACAGCAGCAAAATGTATAGCATTTCTAGCCCACACTGTAAAGTTTAGGTCCTTCTTTCAACTCCTGAAAACATTTCCATTTAGTCAAGCATGGATCTGTTTTTGGTGAATCCTGTAGCCCCATAATTCATATATTACAGGTATGGAATCTTATCCAGAATAGGCCATAGATTCATATTGAGGCCATATACACTGTTCATATACGTGTTGTAGTCAAACAGCTAGCTGCCGTGCCTTTTGGCTAATGTCATATGCGACCGTGTCTCCTTCTGGGTATAAAAGGAGGGGAAAATTCACTCACACCCATTCCTTTTTGTATCTTAATCGAAAAGGCTTTGGCCTGTGCAAAGGGAGTGGATTTTGACGCAGAAGAGTATTTGCACCGACTGGTGCTGCCAAGGCAGTGCAAATAGAGAAAGGAATGGATGTGACTGAATCATTAGTTTCTCTGCTTTTATATGTAGGCATGTGTGGCATTTGACTTGTAGAAAAGCACCAGCAGAGAATTTTAATTATAAATCTGGCAAATGTTACAGCAACGTTGGCAAACAACTCAACTTCAGCATTTATCTACCAACCCAAGGACACTTAATTAAAACAGTGTTAGCGTTAAGACATTAATGGCACATTAACTCCACTTTGTACCTCCTTCCAAAGACCTATACATGAGCCCTGATTCTGGATGTTAAGTGTAAAACATGTAAGATTTTTAACAGTCTTGATCTGATGAGAAAAGTGCTGCAATTTAAGATAGCAGAACTATAAGTACTTTAATTGCCTTGGTTCTTTAAAGCAATTGTGGGAAGACCGTTTAGGGACAAATAATGCTTTATATATACTGGGGTGCCTGTGTTTTGCATCACCCAGTGGGATTTAACACTGGCTGTGCTGTATTAAACACATAGCAAAATATGAGGAGTTTACATGTATTTAACTATAATGTAAAGTTAACCTGGACTGGTAAAATAGTGCTTGCTTGAAAAATAAATAGGAAAAGTTTATAGCAACAATAGTTCACTCAGCACACAGCAGGGTAAAGCCGTACCGGAAATTATAAGATTAAAATGTTATAATTTGGCTGCTTTATTAAAAGTGAGTCTCTATTTAATTCTTTTTAAAGTTCCAAAACTATTGGTAACCCTTGGATTGGGGGTTGCTTGGGGTGAGACCACTATATAAACTTTTTCAAAACAATTTGACTTGGTGATTTTTGTTCTAAGCGCAGAGTCACACACAGCATTGTTTATGTAATTATTTTGCGTGAAAAACCCTACTACAGTTTTAAAAAAAATGTTAGCGGTGTAGCTAAAGGGGCTGCCATTCAAGCTAAGACCAACAGGTTCATGTTTACACAGCAGAAACCACTAAACTCTGTAGAAGGCAATGGGCTTAGAAACAGGATTACAGATGGAAATCAAATAAAATAGGACACTTGTTGCCAAGAAATAATTTGTAGGTCCTGGATGACTCAAAAAATAATGGTATAACAAGGAGTGCTATAGTGTTAAGCCTGTCAATGCTCCAGTGTGATGAAAACTGCACAAGCCCACATGATGAAAACTAGAAGGATCCTGTTGCAACAATCTTAATGGATGTTATCCCTGACCCGGGGCTAGTTCAAGTCAAGTGGATTTTATGTTCATTTCAACCATATACAGTAAATACAGTACATAGTGGTGTAGTTGAGCGAAAAAATGGCAGAAGGGATTAGGAAATTGCGCTCAAACGATTAGAATCATAACCAGGCACTGTCTGGAAGTTGGGGGAGTAGCACCAGACATATTGGTATCACCCAGCGAGTATCTTTCCTAGTTCTTAAATCAAAGCAAATTGAATTCCTTATTTAAAAACCTGTGACAGACAATACTTGTTTATCAAACTATGTTGATTAATGAGTAGTAGTAAGGCTAAGCATACAACAATGTTTTGTTTGATATAATATGGACTTTTTATTTAAGAGAGTACATTTTTAAACAGGAGCCCTTTAAATATGTAACCCTATTTGAAAAATTGTATAATATAATGCATAAATGCATTTCAAAAAAGGAATGGCAAACCAGTATAAAGTAAAACATTGAGCCTTCTTGAACAACAACACAAAAAAAACTATTGTAAAGGGATTTCAAACAGGAAAATCAATATCAAATACTGTATTTTGGCCTGTTACAAATGCAGAGAGTGAAATCCAGTCACAAAGCAATGAATTTACCTCAATCCATGCTCCTCTCCTTACTAGGATATTAGCTTAAAAGCTGCATTGAAGTCAGTCTTCTTTTAAGACAGGAAGGTTCTCTTCTGCAGAGAGCACATTTCATAGAACAGATTCATGTACACATGAATGCAAGGCGACAGTACACTTATGAATATTACGTTATCAGGAAAAGTAATCCAATGGCAAACTACAGCAGAGCTAACATTTTAGTATGACAAAATAAATATATAATATATATATCAGTATACATCTGCTTGGCAAAGTTAGAGAAAAGAAATGCAACTGGCTATTTTTAGAAGTCTATTTGAGCAATACAAAGACAAGCAATTGCTAAAATGTAAAATAGCAGGAGAGGCATATAAACTTGTTTACTGTACAGTAAAATGGTCTATATACTATAAAATGTTCTACATGAATTGTGCTAATCACAGGAGAGAACAGCAGTAAGGTTTCTTTGTTTCCAGCCTACATGCAAAAGGATTCTGAACCACCAAACAAAAAAAAGAAAAAATGTAATGGAGTTATTCCTATACAAGTACATTTAATGCAGCACCCCAGTTGCTTTTAAACAAATTTGAGTCTAATCTGTTGCCTAGATAAGACCTGACCCAGCCTATTGGGTTCAATTGGACAGAATACAGTTATGAGCTGGGTCAGAAACCCTAAGAAATGTTAGCATTTCAAACAACTTTTGCAGAAAAGCAACACACTTGTGAAAAAAGTATGACATGAAAACATACGAGAAATTTCTATTTTATGGCCATTGACATAGCTGTTCATAAAGTGGTCATTAACACTATTACTAACCATTGATGTCCAACCTGGCCCCAATAGCATCTATTACCTGCTCACTTCTTGTAATGGACTTGTATAACTGGAAGGCTATCAGTGTAGATAAGGAAGAACTTGTAAATCTGTATGTTCAATGTATACACCCATTTGTTATTGAACAGCATGCTGGTGCTTTAAAATTCATGTTAGAACATACTAAAACTGAATTCAAATTGAACTAGCCCAAATGTTTGCAACACAAATAAGGGTGCTTTAAGCATTATCAAAGATATAGTTTAGCAAATAGTTTTTAAACTTTTAAAATGGGCACAAGAGAAAAAGACGTTAAAGGGACAAACGGCCTCCAAAAACTATGCAGTTTAGAGAAAGTGAACCCCCCCCCCAGTTTTGATATATAGAAGAGGAGATTTGGGCTTAACGGAAAAGGAAACCCTGTAGAAAAAAAAAACCATGTACCCCCCCACCCCATGTAGACCACCCCTCCCTCCTGGCTAACTGCCCCCCTGGGAAAATACCCCATACTTTATACTTACCCCTTGTCGCAGATTCTGGCACTGGACTTCATAGCATCCATCTTCCGGGTCCTCTGTAAGCTAAATGGGAGATCAGTATGTCTGCGCATGTGCAGTTGGGAGCATTCTGCAGGGTTGCAACAACTGCGCATGCGCCTAAATTGCCAATCTCCCAGTCAGCTTACAGAGGACCCAGAAGATGGATGCCATGAATTCCGCTGCCAGAATCTGTGACAAGGGATAAGTATAAAGTATGGGGCATTTCCCCCGGTGGGGTGTACAGGGTTTCCTTCTCCTTTAAGGCCCCCTGTAAAAAGTAAGCTTTTGACAAAATTCATTCATTTTCTAGGAGTTCCCCATAGCCCTAAATATACATTCATAAGCAGCACTGTACAGCAATTTATGACAATGGTCTTAAAAGTTAACAAACAAGGGTTGCAATATTAAAAAAAAAAAAAATTATTTTAATTACATGGAATTCTCGCATCAATTTCTCTGTTTACGTGCAATAATTAATGAAAACCCTATACCATTCACATTTTCACCAAGATCATTTAATTTATAAAACTAGAATACCCAACTAAAACAGTTTTTCCAACCAGCACAATGAAAGCATTTGTGATCAGCTCATTCTGACTTTTACAGCAATTTGCCAGAATGGATCTAACCCCAATATGTAGACCTTTAAAAAAAACAAGGGATTATCATCTTGGGGGAGTGGTGGTTGAATAGGCATGCTTCTGAACAGGAGAACTTTGCAGTCTGGCTATAGAAACAATAGTTCACTCCACACACAGCTCCAATAAGGTCATTTAAATCATCTGAGCTACTTCATAACACAAAGTTATATCAAGGATTTCTGGGTCTCGCATAAACAAAAACAAATAAATTGAGCCTTCACAAAGCAGCAGAAACAGAAATTTCTCTTGGTGAAGAGTGATATGAAAGCTTTTCAGGCTTACAAGATTATGCTGACAGTCAGAGGTAAACATCACAATCTAACTGTGGAAGAATCCTGGAATCATGCAATACAGCCAATCCCGCTAAAGTAGGCCTACAATTGTTTATTATGGAAAATAGGTTTGCATAAAAGATTTTACTGTAGGACTACAGGCTTGCAATACTAAATGCACTCTATCAATAGGTACACAGGCAGTAACAGGGCAGCTTAATCACAAAGAAAAACAAAGCATTTAAAAAAAATAAATTCTGGTTGGTTAAAAATGGTCATAACACAGAATATACATCTCTACAGCCTTTAAAAAATGACAAAAGATTACCCCCACCCATATCAACTACCATGAAGGATGCCTCTCTGGAAGGACACCCAGGGGAACAGCATGGGGTCACCATAATTCAGCTGTAAGATGTGAATGTGTGGGAGAACTGGATCCACTTATTCCAATGCTAAAGGAAGACAACAGATGGTAGTTAAGCAAAAAATGTAGTTAAAGGTATGGGGAACCCTTTCCAACACAAACCTGGCCAGAGAAAAACAAATTATGGTTGGAAAATACTTTGTTGTAGGATGAGAAGGGATTGTAACTTTATAAACTGAAGTAGCCCCAAGAAGCAAAAGCCTGACATGGCCAAAATCAGCCATAAAGACCTTTTTGTCTGGCAGCTACAACAGGAAGTATTTTCCATACAAGAAGCTATAGTAGGTTTTAGAAATAACTAAGCATAAAGCTTCTCCAGCACAGGTTAACAAAGTGATCACCTCCCCCCCACCCCATACATGTACTCATATGCATTGTTACTGAACTTTCATCAAGTTATGTCTGCAACAAATGCAAAGGGTGAAAAACAAGAAAAATTTATCAATAATACAACTTCAGTATGCAAGCAGAGACCTTTTAGAACCTGTGTATTTTCTTCTTCTGGAAACACATTTTAACAAAGTTGATTCATACAGCAATTATGTTTGTTAGGAACAGAAACAAGATGACAGGAAGACAAGTTCACTGCTTGCATTAAGTGGTTGTATAAGCAGGTGAATAGAATTTAAAACCATAAAAAATTACAAATTTAATCTCAAACAAAAAAATTACCTCCTTTCAACAGGGATGAGGAACTCATTTTGTAGAGCCATAAGGCAGAAAGAAAGGTGATGCATCACAATTTCTAGACATTATGCTACTTGATTTCTAAAGGCTCACAATTTACAGCACTTGTTCTAATATTCCTTATACAGTACCCATCTCTGCATTCCTAGAAAATTTGGAAAGGGTTCTTGCTCTCTGATTAATTTAAGCGTAAGTGCATCAATCCTCTTCTGGGTTACCACTGTTCCGATAGTTAATCTATAAACCGTAGTTGAGGAGAGCACTCAAAGCAGCACTGCGGTGATCAAGTTTTTAATTCAGGACTACATAATTACACAATTAATAACAATTACAGCACTCATTCTACTATTCCTTATACAGTACACATCTCTGCATTACTGAGCAGGGATTGCTTCTTTCCTGCTACTGACACTGCATATATAGAGCACAATATGTCTGTTAGCGCAGTGATAAATTTTAATTATGAGGTAATGAACAAAAAAAAAAAAAAAAAAACAGATCTATTTAACTTGATAAATGGCAAAATATATTTCAACTGCTGGAAAGCCAGCACACACATCTTATGAAAAGCATCAATAGTGATGAAAGACACATCTGCACTATTATGCATAATACATTTCTTAGTATTTTGCCAATTTTACCTTCTACATGAGCCCTTCTACGTCCATGCCCATCGGATGACCAATGGCATACACACAAAGGATTCCTCCTTAGGAACTACCTCAGGACCTGATTATATGAGCTATGATTTGGTGCTTGCAGCATCTTCAGCACTGTGTGTGAAAATGAAGGCAGGTATTTTCAAATTTTCTTTGAACGTACAAATAAGCAGGACTTTGAAAAGTGTCAGCACATTTCAGAAAATAAGCAACAGCAAGAGACTGTCCTAGCAAATCGTTGATAAAGGCAGATATTAAAAATGGCTGGCACAGAATTTGCTGGAACTCTCAACAAATGGTCATTTATGATTAGAAATTTACCTAAATGAAAATATTAAATCCTGACAAGAAATATACGCTGCATCAAATACTTTGAAACATTGTGTGGCAGATTACAGCCTGAAATCTAAATGCAAAACACTTTCAGGAGAATGTATTTGTGCTATACAATTCAAAACATTTACAGGGGAATTAAAAGCTATGACTGCCTACTTACATGAAAGACCGAAAATATAAAGTTAAGAAACTTTTTGGCACAACCACAAAATTTACAGGGACAACATAAATAGATGCAATTGTATGGATGTTTCCTTAGGTTGTGCTTACCTGGTTTTGCAGCAGAACCTAAGGTGGAAGATAATTCACTTTCCCCCCCTCCCAACTAACATTTTAGACCTGGGACAAGTTAGATTAACAGCCTCCAAATTGCAAAGTTCATAAAAGTGTCTGGTACATTTTTGATCGCTATTTGATGTACATAGACAAGGTCATGCAAAATACATGGTGCCAACACATGCCCTGACAATTACCAAAGTAACCAATGTAAAAAAAATATGAACACATTGTTAGAGATAAACTAAAATCTCTCTGTTTTAAAATATTTAAACAGGGGCCCAGAGATCCACAAATATATATTTTAAATTACTACCGAGGCAAAGGTCTGACAATGCAAACATATGTTGGGTGAACAGAAGCCATGTTTATACGGACGAGATTTAGTCAATGAAAAATATTGTTGTGCTGCGGCTAAAAACGTAATATTGGGAATACTTACCTAAAAACAGAATATACACTAACCAAATATCAGCCAAGAAATAATACGGCATACCAATATTGTAAAAATAAATCAGTCAATATAATGGAAGATGAGCAGATAAATTTGCAGTTTGTCCATTTATTGAGGTACTTACAGTGCAATGCTCCGTGAAGGAACACAAATTAAGGATGATGCACAGCACAGTCCTCCTCACACCTATAGAGCTACTGCTATACTGGCTGGATCAAATCTGCACTTCAACAGACAATGGCAAGACTGATTTGATTGTGATCTGATAGAACAGAAGCAATAGTGAGCTGGCAAATAGGCAAGGAGTAAACAATGGATATTCAACGCAATCTGAATATGGACATTAAAATGAAAGTTTATTTATAAAAAATGATCTGACTGAGGTGATTAATGGTTATTAAAACTTTGAAAAGTATTTGATTTTGAGTTGGCTGCATTAACAATCATTTTCAACATTCAGAAAAATCCAATAGCTAATAGTCAGCATAACCAGCAGCAAAACAATGTCACTACAGAGAGGTTATCTTCCAAGAGAAAATGCAAATAAAGTCAACACATACTTTCTAAAAAAAAAAAACAAAAAAACAAAGGACTTAAATTTATGCAGGTAAAGTATAAACACAGATTTCTCAAGGCAGAGGAAAACAGCTGTACAATACTGAATAGTGGTTGTCATATACAAAGGAATTTTATGCAGTGAAAAAAAGGACCTCAATCCAATTTGTACATGCAACAAAACAAAAAAAGCATCCACTACTGATGGATATGCAAACTGTCACAGGACCTAAATTCTTGAAAATTAAACTGAGAAAAATCTGTAAGAGCTTAAAAACTGCCAATGTACTTTTCTTCAAAGAAGTAATAAAACTGAACAGATATAACCCCCCCCCCCGCCAGAGGAATAAAACAAATGATAGTTAAATACTCACATATCCAACTTACCGACACAGGAGGTTTCATATTATTTATTGTAAAGCACAAAACAGGCATTTTAAAAGTCAAAGTATACATTGAAAAAGTACATTTGTATGACAAAGCATTGACCACATAGTTGCAAATACATTTGCTGGAATGTGTACATCTACACTAATATACTAAAAACAAACCAGTTTTCATTTCTACACATAAATATAGCCTCCTATCAATCAGTAGTGATAGTTTTGTACATTTTTTTTCCAAACAATTTTAAACCGAAACAAAAAATTTAAGATCTTCATCAAGGCGTCTGCATCCATATATTTAACAAAGGCTTTCCCCAACACAATGAAGCAAATACTGTACTGTCCACTTCGCATTATTGGCCCTGTGCAGAAGAAATACATAAGAAACATACAAAAAGTTAAACATTAAAATCCCTTAAACAAGGAGCCCAACTCAGGAGTGAAACCCTAAGGCAAGATTGGTTAACCAAAGCAGACTGCTTCTTGCATGTTTTTCATTAGCCCTGGAGGGGGAAAATGTTGTAAACATACAATACAACAGAATGATGTACACGTTACATTTTCATGTAAATTTTTGCAGGGTAAAACACAGAACTTGCTCTCCCCCAAAAAGTTAATGCAGCCTAAACAGACCAATGTCTGGCTTAAAAAGAAACGAAACAAAAACAAATCATACCTGTGGCACTGGCGGATGTTGTGGCACCCCTTGTGGACTTGTTTGAGCATAATATGCCGCTTGCTGTCTGTAATACTCTGCCCAGGCTGCACTGTAATCTGGCTGTCCAGCAGGTGGTGCAGCTCCTGGAGTTGGAACGGTTTGCCCTAAATTTCAAAGAGTACAGAATTAATCCATAATAATTATACAAACAGTACAAAACATTCCTGCATGCTAGCCTCCTACAGCAAAACAGTCCTACATCAAATTTTTTCTGCACAGCTCTAGATAAAAATAAACAACCTATATTTTCAATAATATAAATTAGGGGAAAAGACTATTTCTCAAAACTAATCAGTCAATAGTGCTGATCCAGCAGAATTCTGCACGGAAATCTGTTTCTCAAAAGATCAAACAGATTTTAATTTTGAAATCTGACATGGGGCTAGATATAGTCCGTTTCCTAGCTGCCACCAGTCATGTGACTTATGCGCTGACCTTCAGTCACGCTTTAATGCAAGTTGGAGGGATAACAGCCACTCCCTCCCCCCCCCACGCAGCCCAACAACAGAACAATGGGAAGGTAACCAGATGGCAACTCCCTAACAAGATAAAAGCTCCCTGAAAGATATAAGAGCAACACTCAATAGTAAAATCCAGGTCAAAACCCACTGTGTTACATTCAGTTACATTGAGTAGGAGAAACTGCCAGAAAGCAGTTCCATCCTAAAGTGCTGGCTCTTTCTTAAAGCACGAGGCAAAATTACCTAAGATGGCTGCCTACACAACAATATTACAAAAAAAAAAAAAAAAAACCACATTGGTTTTGGAACGAAATTTTTTTTTATTGTTGAGTGAATTATTTGCAGTGTAAACAGTGTAATATAGAACTAAAAAAAACATCATACAGAATCCCTTTAACTGCTTCAGGGAAAATGGTAAACAAACCCCCCCCCCCACACACACGCACGTACACACACAACCATTAAGTGGTCTGAAGGGTCCAAATTCCTTAACAGTATAGCCTGAGGAAAAAGTACTTAAAATAATTGATTCAATTTAGAAATTCAGTTTTGCTCTCAACATAGAGCCATATATGTCTGCAGGTATTAGGGAACATGTATGCATCAGTAGATGGCCCTGCAGCCAGGACACTTGTAACATACTCCCATCCAACATGGCTGTACGCAATAATGCTGCAGCTGCAATGAATCAAAGGCAAAACCCTGCCTATTCTCACCCTTGTACTTAGAGAAAACCTGCCGAGAGGGAATTTCAGAAATGGTATATAATCTAATTGATAAAGAAAGTTTGGGTATTTACTTATGATGAAGATTATATAAACATTATATAAAAAAAAAAAACTAATACTGCTTGATCTCTCAGCTGCATTTGACACTGTAGATCACGCTCTACTCCTGCAGTCCCTCCATTCGCTTGGCCTTCGTGACACAGCCCTGTCCTGGTTCTCTTCTTACATCACCAATCGTTCAGTCAGTGTCTCCTACAATGGAGTATCATCTTCTCCCCTACCTCTTTCTGTTGGGGTTCCTCAAGGCTCTGTCCTGGGACGGTTACTATTCTCCCTCTATACTTCCTCCCTTGGCAAATTAATCAACTCGTATGGTTTCCACTATCACCTCTATGCTGACGATACTCAGATCTATCTCATCTCCTACTCTCAACCCAGAACTCCTAACTCGCGTCTCCTACTGCCTGTCCGTTATCTCTACCTGGATGTCACAACGCTACCTTAAATTAAACCTCTCTAAAACTGAAATGGTTCTCTTTCCTCCAACTAACACCAGTAACATCCCGGAAGTATCCATCATAGTTAACAATTCCACTATCACCCCCTCTCCCCAGGCCCGGTGCCTTGGGGTTATCCTAGATTCTGCCCTGTCATTGAATCCTCATATCCAGTCACTTATTAAATCATGTCACTTCCACCTAAGGAACATATCCAAAATACGATCATTTATTACCCAAGATGCTGCCAAAATTCTTATTCACTCGTCATATCACATCTAGACTACTGTAACTCTCTTTTAATTGGCTCTCATATCAAGAGACTGTCACCTCTCCAGTCCATAATAAACACTGCTGCGAGGCTCAAACACCTCAGCAAATGCTCCTCCTCTGCCTCGCCATTCTGTCATTCCCTGCACAGCTTCCGCTACCTTTCAGAATCAAATTCAAATGAATGACCCTGACATTTAAAGCACTTCATAACTCTGCCCCACCCTACATCTCTGAACTCATCTCTATATACTCACCCAATCGCTTACTACGCTCCTCTACTGACCTGCTACTCAACTCTTCTCTCATTACCTCCTCACAGGCTCGCATTCAAGGGCTGCACCCCTCCTCTGGAACTCTCTCCCACGACGGTCTGTCCGACTTTCTCCCAACCTTTCTGCTTTCAAGAAATCTCTTAAAACGCACTTCTTTCGAGAAGCCTACCCTCACTCTGCTTAACTACCAAACGCAACACCACATACAGTACCACATCTCACCCACTCCCACACCTTATATATTACTCCCTTCCCTTTAGAATGTAAGCTCTTTCTGCATAGGGTTTCCTCATCTTTTGTACCAGTATTGATTGTGATGCATGAAACTCCATATGTACTATGTATGTAATTAATGTGATTTAGTTGTATAATCACATTTACTTTGCAGTGCTACACAATATATTGTAACTATATAAATACACAATAATAACAATAGGCACACATATGTATGTTCACATAAATGGCTTTACAAGTCACTAACCTTGTTTTTTGTAATATTCTTCCCATGCTTTTGTATAATCTTGTTGTGGCCCTTGCTGACCTATAGAGAAAAAAAATGTAGGGAACAAAGTTGCTAAATATTTTTTAAAAAGTGACAAACTTAACTCACTAAACATGTAAATGAGTTTTGCACCAACGTGCAACATGATGCTAAATGTATTGGCATAACTTCAGTTAGTTTATATGTTAATGCAATTGCCATTAATTTAAGTATTTGTTTATACTCTGCATTCTTGGCACAGAGTCTTGAAACAATATTGCAAGAAAATTGAATATAAATCCTGCAGAACACATGACTAGTTACATTGTTTGAAGAGTCGGACTCAAAAAATATACTAGACTGGTACTATTACTAAAAGGTACTAGACTGTTTTCATCTGAAACATTTATAATTAATACATTTGAGCATAGAATTACATTATCATTCATTATGAAAAAAAAATCACTGAGAAAAAGACCCATTTATGTCATTATGTATGTTGCCCAGTTATATGTGTGAGTTTTGCTTTAAACAAAAATCTTCATTGCCGATTTTTGGGATGGAAAATTGGGTTGATCATTATAGTTAACCCTAGTAAATTGTAGGGTTGCAGTACACTTGATCAGTTGGGAGGTTTCAAGGAGAGTCAAATAACATCAAATAGCTTTTTCTGCAAAATTATTTTTTAGATTTTTATATTGGCTTTATGGAAAAGTGTATTGGCCAAATTTAATAAATGAATTGCACCTACCCATTTTCTTGTAATACTCCTCCCAAGCCTTTGTGTAATCGACTTGCCCACCTGGGGGTGCAGCAGCTGGAGGTTCAGCTAAACATTATAAAACAAACGGAAACCATTTTAGACTTGAAGAACAAGGCTTTGATTAAAACACAATGTTACAGGGTTTAGGCACATAATGAAAGTGAAATAAGTTGGTCTCTGCACTTACAAATACATATTATTGAAGGACTCTTTCTTACTAATTCATGTGCGGCTAATCATATAGCAGTGCAAACAAGAGAGTTTCTCAAACCACTACTGGGTCGCTAGGGTAAACAAGGCCCTAGAAACCAGAACTGAACAACCAAAACACACACTGAATACCATGCCTAGAGTGCAGTTCAATAAATGTATCTGTAACCCAACCCCCCCTTCCCCTACGTGCTTTTCTAGAGTAGAGGAAATAACTGAGACAGGATCTAGAATTATCTCCTTTAAAAAAACCTTTTCCACAAACTGCTTATTAACCTGGGGGGGGGGGGGGGGGGGACACAGATGTCTTTAAAAAGGTATTTGTTACCTTGCCCATTAGTTTGTGTTGTAGTTGGTGCAGCATTTGGAGCCGCAGGGGGTTGGGGTGCTTGCTGCTGATAATAGTGTGCGTAATAAGCTGCCCATGCTGCAGAATTCGGGTCTGTAGCTGCTTTACCTAAGAAATAAAATAACCTTGTAAATTAGAAAGGCTAAAAGGGACTTGGATTTTCATAATTTAAGTATGTTCAACACAAGCACTATTCATTGGACTCATGCTGAACAAGGGGGGTGAACTATCCTTTTAAGAAATGCATATGTATTTTTATAGAAATGGCACAACTTACTTGGGTCTGGCTGGTTTGGTTGTTGCCAGTGTGGATAATTGTTGCTCCATCCTTGAGGAGTATATGGAGCAGGGGGTCCACTGGGAAAAAAAATGACCACAGTTAAAGGAACAGTAACAACAAAAAAATCTGTGTTTTAAAGTAATGAAAATATCATGTGCTGTGGCCCTGCATGATAAGTGATCTGTTTGCTTCAGAAACACTACTAAAGTTCTAAAGTACTAAATAAACAAGCTGCTCTGTAGCAATGGCGGAAATCGAAAAAAGGCTATATGGCACAAGTTAAATAGTGGATAACAGATAACACCATTTTGTTCTACAGAGCTTATCTGCAATCTGCTGAGTCAACGGAGCCTTTTCTTTTTTGAATTGCTGCCCCCATTCCTACACAGCAGCTTGTTTATATAAACAATAGTAGTGTTTCTGAAGCAAACAGTTTTACCAGTGCAGGTAACACTGCATTATATTTTCATTACGTTTAATGATGCTTTATTTATGATGTTACTGTTCCTTTAATACTGCAAGAAAATTAAAATCTAACGCCCACTAGTTTTAAGGTAACTTACTGTGGTGTAGGTCCTGGAGGGCCAGGATTATAAGGTGGTGGATTGTAAGGTCCCATGGGAGTACCAGGTCCAGGAGGACCTGGTGGGCCATGCGGTCCTGGAACACCAGGTGGACCTTGAGGAACTGGAGGCCCCAAGGGATTTACAGGACCCTGTATAGGAAAACAAAGTCCTATGTAAATTGAGCAAAGGCATTCAGTATTATGGTAAAAAAACAGCATTTTTCCTAGGCAAAGGGAAGTGAGATAACAATGGTCTGTGCTGTCCATTAAAATCTGATTCAGGTTAGTGCATGTAGAGACACAATGCTGAAGGGGAAACAAAACATTTAAAGAATTGTTCAGCGTCTCATTTAGCTGTTAAATGAGAGATACTGCGAAAACGGAGTTAGAGCTGCAAGGTAGGAAGCTGGGTTGTGGCTACTAAAGAAATCTGTTCACTCCAGCCTTTATAAACATTTGGCCAACTATATTATAAACAGTTTTTATTTTTAAACTGAACTATTCCTTTAAATTACCATTAACTGTATATAAAATATATATGTATTACTTTGAAAGTACCTTATTTACATGAAATGAAACATATAATATTTTCACAATAGCGCTCATTTAATAGCTAAAGAGAATATAAAATATATACCGCGTTTACACCAAAGGGCTGCAAATACAGCCCTGTCACACTTGTTCTGATAATGCACCTTATAATTAATGATTTCTGTTTGCAGATGAGAAGATAAGATTTAACTATACAAATGTACTTACTCCAATCTTCTCTTCAACCAGCTGCCTGGCATAATCTATCTGTTGTGGAGAGCCACGTATAGTAAATAACTTCACATTGGGATCTGCATTTGGTGGGGGGTTCCGCTGCAGCTCTATCCTAGCCCCAGACGTTTGGCTTATATTTTTAATGGTTTCCCCACCTTTGAGAAAAAAAAAAAAAGAATGGACTATTAGTAGGACTTTGTAGACATATTATAATAAAACATTTCATGCATAAATTGGAGCTAGAACGAAAGATGTTTTAAACAGATCAGAACACAATCCAGAAATAGCGTGCTCACTTACAAA
Source organism: Xenopus laevis (assembly GCF_017654675.1). Classification (NCBI taxonomy): domain Eukaryota; kingdom Metazoa; phylum Chordata; class Amphibia; order Anura; family Pipidae; genus Xenopus; species Xenopus laevis. The sequence goes on along the minus strand of NC_054378.1, from coordinate 61,043,543 downwards.
TATACATGGTAAACAGCAATTAGTATACTCATTACATGAAAGTAAAGATATGATTGGTTACGATAGGCTTAAATGGCAGCCCTCATGGCTTAACAGCAGCTTGTATATAAAAGCTATAAGTAGGGTTGCCACCCGGCCGGTATTTTAGCGACCTAGCCGGTAAAACACCTACCAAAGTTGGGGCTGGAATTACAAATTTACCAGCAATGTAGTTGCCGGTAAATTTGTAATACCCTTAAAAAAACCACTCGGCCGCCGCCAATTCACTCAGAACTTTTTTTCAGCATCCTGGTCATTGCGCAATGTTGCTCCGCCCCTTTTGTGTCGCTGTATGTTGCTCCGCCCCTTTTGCAACACAGACCACCCCATTTTGTTCCCCCCCCCCCACCGGCCGGTAAAAGTTTCCAGAAAAGGTGGCAACCCTAGCTATAAGACTTTCTGAAAAGTTTTACCAATGCAAGCAACTCTACATTATATTTTCATGAATTTAAAAAGCGTTCAATGTTTCGTGTTAGTGTCCCTTTAAGAAACTGGGCAAACTAGCCATTAGTCTCCTTTCAGTGATTAATATAAGAGCACAAAAAACTGCGCATTAAATCTCACATTCTTTAGAGCAATTTTAACAACTGTTGGTGACGGTGATCAGTTTGGGAAAATAGGTAGAAATAGAGTGAAAGCGGCATATTTAAACATTTAAACAAAGATGGATACCTTTTCCAATTATTAGGCCAGTTTTCACTGTGGGAACAACAAAGTTGAATTCCTGTAAACCACCTGGAGGCCCCATATTCCAGTTTCCTTGTCCTCTGCCTCTCCCTCTGCCACCAGGCCCTGGTCCACCAGCATTTCCTGACTATAGAGTAAAACAAAGCATCCTTAGCATTGGGTTTAATTTCTAAAAAAAAAAAAATAAACCTCTACTGGAACAATATTAGTAATATAACAAGATAAGTGATCCACCTGAATCAACTAGAGATTTGGGATGCAAAGAAGGTAAAAGAGGAGGATATTTTCCAAGAGTCAAATCCAGCAAACTGGTAGAGCATCACTGAAGATATGGGCCAGAAGAGAACCCAGACCAACCATTATGAAATCATGTCTTGTATCCAGGAAACAGATTACCTAATATTGCAAGCCAGCCTTCCAACTGATTTTGGTGATTGCACTTGGTTAACACTTATAAGCAGCAGCAGTTACTAGTCGATTAACGCCCCCAATGTAGAATTCTCCTTGACAAAGGTTTGTGTCTAAACTTTGGATCAATGCCCACTTTGCACAGGAGTATCTGCTTTCTATTAATCTTTATATATTGCTGGGTGGTATTATATAATGTATTGTTTGCATGCCATATGCTGCATATTACCGTGTGGTTTTATTTTTGAGTAAAAATATTTACATGCAAAACCATACCACCTTTGTGTGTTATTTACAGGGTGTGCAGAGTATTTTATAAATTAATTGTAGTCTGGTTTATATATGCTGGGCAGAGAATCACTCAAGCAATTTAAATTTCTACCACCAGAGAAGAATCACTTGGCAGTTCTGCACCATTATTTCAAAGGTCACTAATTGACAAAAAACAAGTTTGAAATGTTTAGACATTCAATCATTTTCAGTTTAGTAATACAATGACTTTGTAATCTTAATTCTGCCAACCATCTCCCATTCAATACCCCCAAGGAAGCCCCCTCCCATCTACCTGGACACTACGCAGCAAGTCATTTATAATTTCAGCAGCATGTTGACATCCGTCTTGGGGACCAGTAATCTGTGCAATCCTTTCTGGAACTGATCCATCATCTGATGGAAAAGGAACACAAAAATTGTCAGAAATAGAAAAAAATAAAAAATCCAGCAAACTATTTGATTATTTGTCCTGAATTGTCAACTCCGTCTGCTATGATCAGAACATCTGTATGTCCAAATGGGTTTTAGTGGCACTGTGAAATTATTATATTTCAATACCATTAAAAATAACTGTTTAATCCAAGTTTTTTCCTTATAATCAGAGCTGCAGAGAGATGATTACAGATCAGAAGCTAAGCTGAAATGAGGAGTAGGAGTGTCTCTTAAATCTCCCACAGGAATTGGTCAAAGCACTGACTGACAGGCTGAACTCTGCAGTGAATCCCCTCCCACCCTTGACAGGCTGAACTCTGCAGGGAATCCTCTCCCACCCTCTGTCCTGTGTGTTCCCAGCCTGCACATAACTGTCTTATACTGCTGCCTGATCATTCACTTATAACAACATAACTTAAAGGGGAACTCCACAAAAACATAACTTGAGCAACTTTGCAATATATATATCATTTAAAAAATATGCATGCTTTTCAATGGATTCGGACAGTTCCCTAAACCTAGCCCCATGCTGATCTGTCCAACTACTTTGCTGAGCTGGCTGACTATTGTTACTTTGTATCAGCAGCCAGCTGTCCTCAGCCTGCATTCTCCAAAGACTGCAATTCACTGCACACATGATTTCAATAAGGAAAATCACAGTGCAACGCATTGTGGGTTATGTAGTTCGTGCGTGCTGTCTGTAAGCTGTGGCATAGCGGTTACAATTTGAGCATAGAAAATGCCATTTATTTATACTCTTTGAATAAAGAGATAACTGTGATGGGTAAATTAGGGGTTTCTGCATTATGTGGGCCTCAATCAAATTTTGGTTTGGAAGTTCCCCTTTAAATGCTCAACATAAAGCAATAGATGTGGTTAAAAATGTAATAGTAATATTTTCTTTCAGCTGGACATAATCTATAGTGTACACTATGCAACTCTCTACCTCTATTAAATTATAAAAGTTATACAGTGTACATTAGTATTTACTGTTATGATATTGCAGAACAGCAGCTGTAAGTTTGTTTTCCTGCATATTGATATATGATCAGGTGCAGGGAGTTGCAACGGAATAAATGCAGCAGTTCTGGAAGCATTTATGATCAGGTGTAGGGAGTTGCGAGGGGATAAATGCAGCTGATGTTATGGAATTGTATATCATATAACGGATGCGGGGGACTTACAAAGGAAAACAAAATGATGTTGATAGCTTTTTGCATTAAACATAATACTGTGTAGAAAATGACTATGGTATTGACACTAACTCCTGATACACATTGCCCCCAGAAAAGAATAAAATACATTTGCAGATTATGTTTTAAAACATTTTTTATTTATATATATTTTGCTATGCCAACTGGGCCACAGAGCTCTACACATCTGAATCCACGACAACAAACAGCTAATTTTATTTAAATGGTATCCACTTAATTTATTGATCTTTCGCAATACGGCCAGCTTGAATTGGGCGATATCAGGCTGATTCAATAGTTTGGCCCTCGAGCCAATAAATTTAAATACAGGTCATCTGATAAACCAATCTAGTCCACAGTAATGGGTAAACAACCCTTCCCAACAGATTTTCTGCCTGATTTTTTAGTGAGATATCAGTCAGAGGGGCCCACATACCTGGTTTAAACTGTATTCTAACACCTGCATCATTCTGTATTTTCTTAATCATTTCGCCACTTCTGCCTATCACAATTCCAACAGCAAATCGTGGTATAGGAACCTATAAGATCATTAGAAACAGAAGAAAATGTTTTTCAATTACACAGTGATGCATATAGATATAGCATCTAATTTGAATTTCTTTGTGAACGGGTGCCACCTTAATATGTTTCATATATAAGCTGTACATCTGCATCTTTGTATTATGTACATTTGGGTTAATTCGCCAAGTAGCTGTTTTCTACTATTTGTCTTTTTGGCCTATTCTGTTACTGTCAAATTTAAAGTGTTGTTCCTTATATTTTTAATCCATTGTGCAGATTATGTTTTGTAAAATGTTTAAAAAGTTATAATTTTTGAACTTTTCTCTCTCTTTGGTTGTTCAAAAACAGACCCTGGCATCCAGATACAGTTTAAATGAAGAGCAGCACAACGATTTAAATAATTTAATAAGCAAAAGGTAAGAAAATGAAGACCATGCTTACAATGTTACAGTGCTCCCCAACTATTGGCCCACAGGCTGTATGTGCCTGTGGGCCAATATTTTTTTTTTTACGGGACCATAAAATCCACACACTTCATTATACATCATATAGTGAACAATTGCCCAACTAGACAAAAAAAATTGGGCAGTACCGCTCCACAAGGGGCAAACTTATCAAAGTGTGAATTTAGAACTCACCAGAGAAAAATGCTCACTTTCTATTCATTCCTATGGGATTTTTAGAATCGCATTTATCAATGGAGTTCACCATTTGATAAATACTTTTAAAAATACCATAGGAATGAATAGAAAGTGAGTGAGTTTCTGTGGGGAGTTCTAAATTCACACAGTTGATAAAGCTGCCCATGAGTGTAAAATGCCAATGCTTGTTACAGACCACTATATTCATACTTTTCCTTGAAGAATTGTGATTTAGAACATGGAAATACATAACTTCTCTATACAAGTTTCAAGTACATTTACCTATGCTATAAATAAATTTTAAACACATAGGTACAGTAGTTAAACTAGCACAACTTGTAGCATGTGCATATTTTAATTCATACTTACATCTATTCCTTCATTTGCTCCTATTCTTGAGCCATACTCATTCCGAATTTCCCTGAAACCTCCTTGATCACGAATTAATTCTAACACCATCTCCTTTGCTTGCTAAGGGGATGGATTAAAAAAAAAAATATATATATATATGTAAAAACCATAAAAACCACATTCTTATGAAAAATGTATAGTCACAAAGGAGACAATACCTGTACTTTGTATGGATCCCCTGCAATCCTTAAAGGCTTGTCAGCTCCTGTGTTTTGGGGTCCATCTTGGATCATAACCATCTTAACTCCAGCTCTTTCCTGAAATACAAACCTGTTTCTCAACCAAAAATACATATAGTTTTTAATTGCAAGCAAGTGGGAAGGTATACTTGAAGCCATACCTGAAGTTGTTTAATGGTTTCTCCTCCCTTTCCAATTACTAATCCAGCTTTACTGGCAGGAATCATTATTTCTTGGACAGCATTTCCAGAACCCTCTCCATGATGAAACCCAGGAGTTGGTCTTCCTTTTTCCACAATCTGATCAAGTAGCCTCTTGGCAGCTCTGAAATTTGAAATACAATTAAACATTTCCACACACCTTAACACAGCCTCACAATGAATTAAAAGATTACTTACTGAACAGAATCAGGAGAACCAGTTAGCATACAAGACCTATCGGGCATGCCTGCACTATCTAAAATATGAAAGAAAAGTAGTGAAATAAAACCAATTATTCAGAATTATAAACTTCACGTCACTATGCGTATAAATTAAATTACAATCCATGTAAAAATAATTAATTATACCTGGAGCGATCTGTATTTTGCAGCCAGAATCCTGCTGAATGCGAGAAATCTGTTCCCCTCCTCTGCCAATAACTAGTACAAACACAAAGAATGTATATTAAAGAAAGGAACCAGAGGTCGGTGTACAAGAAAAAAAAGGCTTAAAAAAATACTTACTGAATCCCACCATTCCATCTGGAACTTTGTATTCCTCTGTAAGAACAGACCTTAAAAAGAAACATTGGCAACATGTAAAGACGCGTGAACCAGGTTTGTTTAAACAGAAATCTAATCTCACATAGAAAGACTGTATCTTTTAAGAGCACATAACTTGCTAATCTGAATATATTTGTATAAGGGTGGACATAAGTATTTTTTTACAAGCTTTGCTTGATAACAGGCAACTAAACTTACATATAAAGTAGGGATGCACCAAATCCAGGATTTGGTTTGGGATTCGGCCGAATACTTCTGTCTGGCCGAACCCTCATTTGCATATGCAAATTAGATGCAGCAAAGGAAATCATGTGACTTTTTGTCACAAAACAAGGAATTAAAAAATGTTTTTCCACCCCTAAGTTGCATATGCAAATTAGGATTCGGTTCAGTATACAGGGGTTTGACTGAATCCAAAATAGTGGATTCGGTGCATCCCTAATATAAAGTTCATGGGAAAAAACTATATGCGCCATTAACCAGTTTTACTAACATCAGAGATCTTAATACTGCATTGCAAAATCTGCGAAGTGGCACATCCAATTTTGAAAACTTCTCAAAAATGCATTAACATTTACTATACTGCTACCAAAGCAATACAATTGTTGATTAAACAATGAGACAAATTTAAGAATGATTTGCTTAGGCAAAATTCAGAGCATCTTTTTGCTTTAAAAAAAATTATATAAAATATAAACTTGCAAGATAAAACACCTCTATTAAGAGATTTGAAGAAAGTTTGAATGGGATATTAAAGAGGCAGATTTTGGATTACTATATGAAAATATTTAGAAAAAAAAATTAAAAATATAAAAGCAGTCCTCACCTTTGCTGCTGGTGCATTGGAGGCATTGATGGAGCAAAAGCTTCAAAGAGGGCATAATAGACAAAGATTAGTTTTGGTAAATTACAGCTAAAATACAGGAGAAAAAGTTTGCACAAATACTTACAATCATTTGTAGAAGCAACTTTTTTGGCCTCCGGTTGATCTAGAAATATTTAAATGAAAGTAGTGAGCATTTAAGTTTTTACTAAACATGTACTCAAGTCTATAAAGCAACAATATGGTATTGATACATACGACAAGTGAACTAGTCATACCAGCCACTGCGCACAGCCAGTGCAGTACTTCATTCACAAGAAGTCATTGACAAAGTAAACCTAATACCATAATTGTCAACTGTTAGTAACAGCTATACACATAAGCATGAAAATCTGCACTAAGTACTCTTTTGTATCCAATATCAGCAACATGTCTGAGAACATATTCACACATTCCTATGACAAATGTACTCCTATTGCAAACTTTAAAGGGGTACTCCACCCAAACATAAGCTTTTTGAAAAGTAAACAATTTTGCAATATACATCAATTAAAAAATATGCAGACTTTTCATGATTTTAATTGTTTGACAGTTCCCTAAGCCTAGCCCCCTGCTGATCTCTCAGACTACTTTGCTGAGCTGGCTGACTACAGTTACTTTGTATCAACAGCCAGCTGTCCTTAGCCTGCATCCTCCAAACCCCACAATTCCCTGCACAAGTGATTTCAATAAGGAACAAAACATCACAGTGCAAGGCATTGTGGGTTATGTAGTTCCTGCATGCTGTCTGTAAGCTGTGGAGAAGTTGTTACAATTTGTAACATCAGTTTTTTAGTCCCTCCTTCCCTTCTAGGAATTCAAATAACGCAGAACAAGAAGAATTGTTAAACAGCTGGATTTCAGCATTTAAAATGGCATTTATTCATACATTTTGAAGAAACGGGTAACTGTATATTAGGGGTTTCTGTGTTATGCGGGCCTCTTATCAAATTTTGGCTTGGAAGCCAGACTTCCCCTTTAGGGATATAAGTCAGGCATTCCATGAACATATAAAGGCACAAAAATTCAAGTTTTATGCAGATCATGGAACTCTGTTGTGACTTCATATTTTAGAACAATTTTTTTTATAATACACAAGTTTCTGTAAGTCGTGTTACACAAAATACACCACTTACCACAGATTCCAACAAATTAAATTACTAACCACAGTTTATTAGGATATAATTATCATATATATTATATCTCTAATACTATTCCTGTAACTTACAGAAATATATTGGTATCAACACAGTAATGCAAAATATGTTGGCGTTATATAAATATACATGTTCATAGAAAAAAGCATATTTGCTAGATATTAGCATTTCAATATCTCGTTTAGTTAAAAAAATTTTGGGTACTGTAAAACTTGATTTAACTGTAAGATTTTAAGTTCACACACCTCCATCATCAAGTGGCCTCTTTTGTCCACCAAATCCATAGTCGTTTGAGTTTATAGTTGTTCCTGTTTCACCTCCAATTTTAGCAGCAATCTGGAAGAAGCATATAGTGATTTAAAAACTGGTGTTTATGCCAGGGGCCTATACGCGCGCGTGTATATTAAGATTTCTCCTCTGGTATAGATAAATGCATAAATTGTTTCTGCACTGAAACAAGCCCAAGCCTAGGGTACTTTTTTCTGGAAGCATGGCTATGTTCCAGGATTTCCCAGGATCCCATGTGGCTAAAAAATTAATTTAGTATGAATACGAGTATTTCAGGTGAATAAGTACATAAATACTTAAAAAAATTGTCCCAAATGAAGCACCTTAAATGCAAGGGACTATCAAATATTTAAACTGCAGCGAGTAATTAAAATATTAAAAAATCATAAGGACAAGAGCAGCTTAACACATTTCATGCCTTACAGGGCACTTGCTCATAGGGAGGTGCTTTTTCTGCCTAAATGGAAGGCACAATATGTATCACATGTGCACTTATTTTCATTTAACAATCTATGTGGGCATGACCATTAAAAGTCTTTTGCACATATTATTAGGTTTCATTTTCTTGTTCTCTTCACATCTTTTAGTGCCCAACATTTGTATCAATATCCCTTGTGGCTGTCTGGGATCACTGTCAAGAGTCATTTGGCAGAAATTCCTACATAACTATCCTGCACACAAAAGTGTTCTAAGCATTTAAATATAATGTATTGTTACCCTTAATTGTTAAAACCTGCATGCTTGCTTTAGAAACACATTTAGTTTATATAAAAGGTTGTGTCGGGGGGGAGGGTAGACATTTCAGATGTTTCTAATACAATGGATCCAGTTAGTACACTGGACGAAAACAGGAGTGAAATGTTTTTCATGATTCCCCTCATAGTGTGAACAGATACACACTTCAAAAATAAGTCACTGATGTTAATGGTCCTTTTTTCTGCCGATAGGAGCAACGGCCCGGAGTTTCAGGTAAGTCAAGGCGGGTGCCTAACGTTTAGCATCACCCAAGTGCACAAAGCCTTGCACGATGGGATATTTTTAATTCAAGTTTTTTTCTGAATAGTGGTGTCTGAACAGATCATGGGCTGAAAATGGAGTCGATCTAATACCACTACAAAAGAGATAAAAGGTTTGCCTTTCAAAGCGGCCACACTATACTTAACACTTTCCTTGTCCGTTACATGTTTTGGACACCAAACTGTTGACCAAGTTCCTTAACGATGTTAACAGAGCATTGAAATTTGCATGGTAAAGAAAAGTTCTTAAGAACAAACAGCACACCGCAATGTGTGAAAACTGTGCATCACTAAACTCGTGTCAGAATGAACTAGTTTGCGATAGAATATGAAACAAGCTACTAGTTGCATAGAATGGTAGTAGGGAAAACAGCAAGTCAACAATTGTGCTTTTTAAGAGTTGTAAAATACTATATAGGTAGGGTTAATACACTGCCATTTTCCTAATGGCTAGTTTGGGGATGAGAGAATGCTTAAAGGGGTTGTTCAGCTACCAAAAACTCATTGGGTTGTTTTCGGATTGTTCTCTGTAAATAAAGACTTTTTTTCAATTGCTTTTCATTTTTTCCTAAGTTTAAAGCTGAATGTCCCGGTCTCTGGTGTTTGAGTCTGGCAGCTCAGTAATTCAGGTCCAGACTCTAAACTGTTACAATTTTGCACCCCACAATTCCCTGCAAATGTGAGATCAATAAGGAATGGAACATCCCAGTGCAATGCATTGTGGGGTATATAGTTCCTGCATGCTGTCTGTAAAGCTGGCCATAGACGCAAAGATCTGATCGTACGAATCGAGGATTCGTACGATTTTCGAACCGTGTGTGGAGAGTCCCGACATTTTTCGTCCGCCGGAGATCGGTCAATCGGACAGGTTAGAAAATTTCTGTCGGCTGCCGATAATATCTCTGCGTGTATTGCCGATCGTACGATTTTCAGTGGGAGACTGTCACCAGCTTTGGTTGGACATAGATATCGTACGATTGCTGTCAGGGGCAGAACATTGCTGATCTGTTCTTTAACTAATCTGACTGGTAAGACTTTGATCTGAATGGTTAGTGGAGGGTCGGGAGATGGGAAAGTCCGATTGTACGATGATTCGTACGATCGGATCTTTGCATCTATGGCCTGCTTAAGCTGTGGAGAAGTTGTTACAATTTGTAACATCAGTGTTTAAGTCCCTCCTTCCCAGGATTTAAAATGATGCAGAAAGAGCAAAACTGTTAGGATTTCAGCATATAAATTTGCATTTATTCATACTTTTGAAGAAACAGGTAACTGTGATGGGTAAATTAGGGGATTCTGTGTTACTTGGGCCGCTTTATAAATGTTTTGGTTTGGAAGCTGGGGTTGCCCTTTAATGAAACCCGGGGATTCTGCTGAGCTGGGACAAAGATAAGAAATGTTATCAACTAAATGTATCCATTTGGAACAGTTTCGAGGGTCACCGACCCCCCTGCCAGAGCTGCTTTAGAAAAGTGAAAAACTAGATTTAAGATTCAATATTAGAGCAGTCACATATAACACAATAGAAAGTGATTGGAAAAGGTCTATTTCTGGTTAACTATCTGAAACCAGATGAACTGAAAAAAAAAAAAGTGTTAACGCCTTTAATATACACAAAAGATCTTATGAACAAACAAAGACGCTAATCTTAATGCGTAGAATGATAAGGGACCCCCGGCCTTTAAACAATCAAATCTTGGCACCAGCAAGTGTATGAATTTAAAAGCCATTTAAATAAATGAAAACATCTACAATGTATGTAAGCAAATGTGTGTCCCCTGTATCGATTAGTATTTGCATGCACCCTGTATTAAAATATACAAATCCCGTGAGGATGAAACTTTATTCAGAGAAGCACATAGCCATTTTACTTTATAGGCAAAGGAAACGCCGGCTACAAGTTGCCTCATGGGCCCTGGCGGGCGAGGCTCCAACTCTGGGCCTCCCACGCACACCAAGTAGAAACCCCAGACTAGAGGTGCTGGTAGAGGTCGGAGGCGCTGCTGAAGTGTTAGAGGGCCCTTCCCTAGAATTCCATGCGCTAAAGCGACAAGCGGCCATAGCAAACCAAAGCCACGCCACGAGGCCGCAGATCCAAAACGCATCACCTCTTACGTGGCAATAGACCGCGCCACTCACCTGTCTCGCTCTCTGAAGGGCGTCTTTAAAGGCATCGTTCACACCGGCTCCGGAACTGGGTGGTGGGACGGTAGAGTAATCAGCCATCTCGCCTCAACACGCCTTACACCGAATATGTCGTCGAACAAGACGAAGAGAGAAAATGGAACCCGAAATCTCCTCACGTAACACGGCGGCTGCAACTGATCTCGCGAGAACACGCCAAACAAATGCCGGTCTCGCGATAGCCAAGGGATCAATGCGCGGCAGCCTGGATCAATGCCCTTGGAGCTTTTGTTGATTGGATAAAAATACGATTACGTAATCATGACAAAAAAAAAATCGAAGTCTCTTTAGAGTACTCTCAAATGGCGCACTACAGCAATTGTGTTAAAGCCTTTTTACTCTCAACAAGATGTTTTTGGGGGTGCTCTCACCCTTTCTCAAGTGCTCTTAAAATAATAACGCAGGACATAAAGGTATATTGTAATTGAGGGGTGGAGTTTTTCACTTCTTTGTATACTTGTGTCCAGTGTTTAGGGTTGCCACCTTTTCAGGAAAAAAAAATACAGTCCTTCCTAAATATGTTATGTTTTTTCTCTGTTAACATTGAGCTGAAGCATTATTCTTACTGGCCAGTCAAATACCGGCCAAGTGGCAACCCTACCCGGCAGGGCCGGACTGAGAATTAAAATAGGCCCTGGCATTTCAGGTACACTGAGGCCCAATCAGCCCCCACCAGCCCACTAAATACTGACTTTCTATGGAACCTTATAGCAGCCCCTCTGGCATTTGCCAGAACCCACAGATTGCCAGTCTGGGCCTGCTACCCGGCCATGTTACAGTTGTGAGAGATTTTGAGAAAGATTGATGAACCTCAGAAAGATTGTGCCAGTAGCAGGTCTGTGGTGGTCCGGCTCACTCCCTGTATCCCTTATTAGGCCTGTCAAAATTTGCCTAATGATGATGTTGTATATAAATAGAAAGGCAACAACTGTTACACTTTAACAAAAAGGCAAGAACTGTTGGATTTTTGTTCCAGATCCTTGGCACATTGGAACCAAAGTCCAGAATTAGACTTTCCCATACAAACAATATTTTACAGGTGGACCACAGCCAAAGATCATTCCTCTGTTCTTGACACCCATTTTAAGGACCTACTGAATGTTTCAAACAGTCAACAGGAGATTGCACACACCATGGGGAGGCAAAAGTCAATAGAATACTGACACTCAGGGTCGGACAAAAGATCAGCCAATTGCAGCATCATAGCCTTGCACCCAAAGTCACGCTCCGTCCCTTCCGGGCCCCGCCCTCTATGTGGCACAGCCCGCCCCATCCATGTCACAGCCCCGCCCCCTGCCTGGTCTCCACCGGGCTAAAAGGTGGCAACCCTAGATAGAGACCACAGCCTATCTATTTACCCAGTTTTTATTTTTACACTGAACTGTTCCTTTAAAGCTGCACCACAGCAGATCATGGCTTCTTGGATGCACTGGATGCCTCCATATTAACTTTAGCTAAATAAGCTAACAGGCATGCTCCCTTTACTAGGCTATGGCCTAACCAAACAAGGTATAATTCACAGAACAGAGCATAGCATGATTACACATTTCTGGACCGAGATTCAAAATAGGCCCTGGCATATCAGGTACACAAACAGCCAAACAACACCATACAGACCCAATATTAGTCAAAATCTACAGATTGTCAGTCTGAGCCTGCTGTCACAAATTTCTTGAGAAAGCTGTGGGTGCAGGGTAACTATAAGAGAAAAGAAGAGCTAAATTTCAAATTAAGCTACAGAGTCAATTGGTAGTATCTCTGTTAAGATTTAAAGCAATTTTATATTAGTGTAATGTTATATTCAATCAACATTTTATATTCTCATTGAAAATGAATGGAACAAATTACATTTATTTGCGAGCATGTTTTTTCTGCAACAAATCCTGATTATCCTTTATTATATTTGAGTTTATTCTTAAAGGAGAACTGTCATGAAAATGTAAAATAATTTCATACAAATTAATAATTATGTTACTCTTTACTATTTCCCTCTCTGATCTGTCTCCCTTCATTCTCTCTTCATACAGAGAACATAAGAATATAATATGGTATGGCTTACAAATCGTCCGTCCCCCCAGGCATAGTGCCATGGCAGATCTAACAGAGGAGGAAACCTCAATTCCTGGACATCTAGCTCCTGCTAGAACTTCTCCCTTTGTGTCTTATTTATTTTGCATGTGCCTTTTGCAAAACAAAATTCTAGGCTGCCACAGCTGACCTCTGTTACATATCTTGTAAAACCATTCATCCCACCCCTGCCAATAATCTGCTCTCTGCAACCTTGCCTGTCTGCTTCATGTTTGTTTCAGCAAGTCATGTAAGCATGGACCCTGAAATAGCACACACTCTCCCTCTACCGGGACTTCAGAAACTCATATACCTGACATTCTCAACAGAATTCCTGAACAGCTTTTTGCACCACCATAGGCACACTAAGATCAGATTCCTTCCCATCCCAAGAAACCTCCCCTGTCTCCACCAGGCGCCACCTGTGGTCAGGACTTTGATTCGAAAGAGGAAGGACAGGTACTCTCTGAGGGTGTATTCTGATTCTCATAGATCTCAGTGAGAAGTCGTGGGCCTCATGCAAGCAGTGCTCATGACCTTAAATCTTGGATTTAAGGATTTATCCAGGATTGTGTTGAATTGTGGTCCTCACCTCTGTCAGTAGACCTTCCAGTTTCCAGACTATCGAAGAGCACCATCATTCCTGCACCAGACACAGCGGCCTTTAAAGACTCCATAGATAAGAGACTAGAGGGTTTCAGCAAGGCTATTTTCACTGCCTCCAGGGCTGCATTCAGGCCCATATTCGTGATCGCGTGGATCTCCAGGGTCATGGAGGTCAGGATCAAACAGATGGCACAATTGTAAGACTTGGAAGACAGTCCAATGGACCTTTTGCTCTCACAGATCACAGATGCCAATTCTTATGTTTGAGATGTAGCCTTGGATGCTGCTCAGCTAGTGGCCAATAGCCAATGGACCTTTTGCTGTCACAGATATCGGATGCCAATTCTTATGTTTGAGATGCAGCCTTGGATGCTTAGCTAGTGGCCAAAGCTTTGGGCTAATTTGTTGCAGCTCACAGTTTTTTTGGCTCAAAACGTGGTCTACTGTATGCTCTTACACGGCCACCTGAGACAATTTTGGTAGATGTGGGCTTAACATTTTTCGGATCAGTGGGTGCTTCAGCTCATCTCAGAGGGTTACCTAATAAAATTCCAACCAATTTCACAAGACAGATTATTTGCCTTCTGGCTCCAGGCCCCAGGTTGTCAGCCTTTCTGTCCTCCATTCACAAACTGTTTGCTTCAGGAGTCGTGCAAATGGTATGTCCCGGAACCAAAAATGGACGTTTTCTATGGGTCAGTCTTAGGCCTGAAGGCCCTCAATCACTGTACTTGCAAGGGCCATTTCAAAATGGACTAGATCCAGTCCGTCCTGATGTCAATGGAGCTGGACAAATTCATATCAGTTGCCAAAAAAGGGGGATTAGGGGGAGAAATTTGCCAATCACTAGCCCTAATCAATATAGATGGGTGAAAACTGCTTGAATGCAGGAGCATTTTATGATCCGTTAATACCAGTTACGAATTTACCTGCCTCGTGTCTGATATCAAGAAAGGCTACCGAAGATTTACTCCATGAAGCCGTAAACCAAATAGTTGATGGAAAAGAGTTTCCTTACCCTGCCAAAGAAAGAAGAGATCATCTATGAAACAGTAATAGCATTAAATATATTGCCAAAATTCTGATCTGTATATATACTTGTCCTCATAATTAGCCATGAATAAATTGGCGTATGATGGAGCCACATTACTCCCCATCGTGGTACCTTGCTTTTGTCTGTAGAATGTGTTTTCAAAGCTGCAATAGTCGTGGTCAAGTATAAAACATAATTGTTCATAGATTAATGGGACAAGAGGATCCCTTGCATGTTTATCTGAAAGCAGTTTGTGAATTGTAGATTTACCCAGCTCATGTGGAATATGAGTGTATAGACTTGAGATGCCCATAGTGACTAATAAAATAGGGGATTGTGAAGGTAAGTCAGTGGTGAATGGTCTGTAATTTCTTAAGAAAATCAAAGGAATCTTTAATAAAAAGATGGTATCTCCACAACATATGGTTGTAGAAAATGGAGCCTAAAGCAGAAATAATAGGTCTCACCGGAGGGTTGACCAGAGATTTATGAATCTTGGGGAGTATGTAAAGACATAGGCTTTGTGGGTTATCCGTAAGCAGAAAAATTTACTAGTTTTTTCATCAATAACGTTACATAGTTACATAGTTAAATTGGGTTGAAAAAAGACAAAGTCCATCAAGTTCAACCCCTCCAAATGAAAACCCAGCATCCATACACACACCCCTCCCTACTTTTAATTAAATTCTATATACCCATACCTATACTAACTATAGATTTTAGTATCACAATAGCCTTTGATGTTATGTCTGTCCAAGAAATCATCCAAGCAACGTGTATTTAATGATTCATTACAATATCCTTAATTTCTTTTAGCTATGTGAAAGTTGGATCCATGGATAATTTCTCATAACAAATTTCATCTGATTATTGATTAAGGGCCTCTGTTCTTTATTGAAAATAGTCCATAATTACTATTCCTCTCCCTTTGTCAGCCGGTTTGACAATTCTAAATGAGTTACCAGTTAAATAATTTATTGTCAACATCTCCTTTTGATGTAAGTTACTGTGGTATTTGTGTTTGTGCTTCACATAGCTCTTAGGGGCAAATTTATCAAGGGTCAAATTTCGAAGTAATGGGAGTTTTTTTTGAACTCCCATAACTTTGAAATTTGAATAAAAAAAGACCAACCGAAATGTATTAAAAAAAAATCTAAGTTTTTCTGCGGGTGAATAGGCTGTATTCGAATAGTTCGAATCGACGTAAGATCGTATACGATCGAATTCGATTTGAAGTATTTTTTTTAAAAAAAAAAACCTTTGTCCACCAATTGACTCCAATAAGGTTCTAGGAGGTCCCCCATAGGCTAAAACAGCAATTCAGCAGGTCTTAGATGGCTAATGGTCAAAGATGAAGTTTTAAAGAGACAGTACATGATAAATTTCGATATTCAAATTTTCAGATTTATTTCAAAAATAGCTCAAAAATTAGATTTTGGTTTTTACTACGTTGATAATAAAAAGTTTTAAGGGAAATTTTTTTCCAAAATCCATAAGTTAATAGTGCTGCTCAAGCTGAATTCTGCACTGAAATCCATTTCCCAAAAGAGCAAACTGAAGTCACTCTTTACTTCTGTATTGCAAGTTGGAATGATATCACCCCTTTCCTCCCCCCCAGCAGCCTAGCAACAGAACAATGGGAAGGTAACCAGCTAGCAGCTCCCTAACACAAGATAACAGCTTCCTGCTTGGGTAGCACTCAATAGTAAAATCCAGGTCCCACTCCGACAAATTCAGTTACATTGAGTAGGAGAAACAGCAGCCTGCCAGAAAGTTCCATCTTAAAGTTCTGGCTCTTTCTGAAAGCACATGACCAGGCAAAATGACCAGAGATGGCTGCCTACACACCAATATTACAACTAAAGAAATACACTTGCTTGTTCAGGAATGAAATTTTATATTGTAGAGTGAATTATTTGCAGTGTAAACAGTGTAATTTAGAAAGAAAAATACATCATAAAAATCATGAAAGAATCCCTTTAACTAATGTATTTATGCTAAAGCAATTTCCCTTTCATGTGTAATATTCTTTCAGGCTGTTGGAAAATATAATACATTATACAGTATAATGTATTATATATTTTCCAACAGCCTGAAAGAATATTTTAATTGTGGTGTTAACTCTTTCTCTCATGAGGAGGCTGCAATGCATTTTCCCCCCAATCAGCTTATAGTTTATACAAGTATTTCACTTTTATTCCTTGCAGTTTCAGAGAAATGCTATGTTCTTTGGGGCAAGGCCAGCCAGACGTTTCGTTTTTACGTTGCGTTTTTAAAAAAGAACAGCAAGGCGTAAATACGCATAAACTGCACTACAACTGAAACTAATGGAAAACACTCTATGGCAATTCACACAGGGTGCTTGCAAGCTAAAATCCGCCCCAGGACGCCAGTATTGGCGTTTTTTAGCAGAAACGCCAATACGTCAAGAAACTACCAAATCAATAGACTCTATGGGATCTGCACGTTTGAAACCACACTTTACGTAAATACACAGCGTATTTTAAATATGGCATCCAAATT
This sequence comes from Xenopus laevis, assembly GCF_017654675.1. Taxonomy (NCBI): domain Eukaryota; kingdom Metazoa; phylum Chordata; class Amphibia; order Anura; family Pipidae; genus Xenopus; species Xenopus laevis. Next base: position 61,026,259 of record NC_054378.1, on the reverse strand, counting down.
CAATGAGAAGGGAATGTTGGGAAAAGAATCCTACGTACTGAAAAACGCATGTTGACGGGCGCATGTTGTTTCAGTAGCGTATTTACGCCTGGCTGTTCTTTTTTAAAAACGCAACATAAAAACGCCGCAAAAATGCCACGTCTGCCCTTGCCCTTACAGCAAGTAGATGTGAAACTATTTAGCTGTTTACATTTAAAGTTTAGTATGCTTTGTATGACACTGGACACTAAAATAACAGCACTGCTAACTGGCTTAAAAATAATCATGATGGTAACATTTGTATAAAATGTTACCAGTTTTCCTGTTCGTAATGCTTATAAGATCGTCATGAGTTTAGCATGGATTTGCTGCCTCTTTAAAAATAAAGCTTTGGCTTGTTTAAAAAAAAGAGCTAGTGGATTCTACATGCAGCATAGACGTAACTGGAGGCAGAGAGCTGATTTTTCTCTATATATGAGCAGTAGGGGAAGGAATCCTATCCCAGTTAATTCTAGTACTCTGGGGCAAACCCTCATCCGATCAGACACTGTTTCTCACATTTGAATCAATCATTAGATTTTAAGAGACAATCAAGGCAAAATAATCTTTTTATCCAACTATCTTTCAGATCTCAGTTATCTGACAGGAGCATGGGAAAAGATTATTACTCAATTTTAGGGATTGAAAAGGGAGCTTCGGAAGATGACATCAAGAAATCTTATAGAAAACAGGCTCTCAAATGGCATCCAGACAAGAACAAATCTGCTCATGCGGAGGAGAAGTTTAAAGAGATAGCTGAAGCCTATGAGGTGCTAAGTGACCCCAAAAAGAAAGAGGTGTACGATCAGTTTGGAGAGGAGGGTAAGTAATATCTTATGATTATACTGGAAAATAGAACAATGCAGAATGTTTACCTCTTCTCCCCTCCATGTAAGTTGGAATGCAGTTTTGTAAACCCTTTAAATATATAGCTGGGAGGTATATATTGTTTCTGTGATTTAGCAAAGCACTGTTGTAGTGGACATGTGACAGGGGGGTAATATTTGATCTAAGGGGGGTTACACTGAATTTAACTTGCTAAGCGCGTATACCTTTATTAATATAAAAGAATTACATTGTATATACAGTGGTACAAGTATAGATTATTAAACATTATTTCTCAAGCATAACAGTGATGCATTTGCCATTCTGTTATAGAAGCTGTAAAACAGACATCTGTTTTTAATCTAATATTGCACAACATTGTAAAACATAGAAAAATGCATATAACTGTGAGCATAGATAAAGCTATTTTATCTCATTAAGGTTTAATACTGAATGCCTGTGTTGTGCTAATATGCAACCAATGTTTATTTGTGCAGGCAACATAGGCACAAAACTGTTGGTGGATAACGGAGGATGATCCTCTTGGTACCATACATTTTATAGAAGATGAGAGATCTGTCTGTAACTGGCTTCTTGCCCAGAAACCTAGGAATTTACATGATGTCATCAAATACCAGAACCATTTCTTTATACTAATTGTATCTAGAGAATATCTACAAAAATGTCCAAATAAGCTAGAAAGGAGTAAAATGTCACCCATGGTACACTTGAGGGTAATTTAAGTAGCCCCAAGAACATGGTAAATACAAATCCACAATGCTTCTGTTGAAAGCTAGATCTACCATCTGAAAACCTCATGGGCTAAGTTCAAGAAAGGAAAATGGGACACATGTGGCTGACCATGCTAGTATTACTATTATTACTTCACAGAGATTAGTGCAAAGTGTCTACTATATAGATTTCTCTTGTTGTAAATATAGACATTTCAACCAATTTTATTTTTTTGTAGTCATCCTGTTTTGGCCCCGTTTGCCCAGTCAGCCATAGTAACAGCCCAGTCTCATCCATTTGCCCAGTCAGCCATAGTAACAGCCCAGTCTCCTGCTCCCCATAATTTACACCCAAATTCATTTTGAAAATACTTACCCACCAAAATTACTTCAGGTACAGACAGAGTTGTGCAGAGTTGAGAGCAGTGCTGCCATCTGGAATCAGTAAGTTTACAGGACCCTCCCCTAAAGGCCTGCAACGTAGAATGGGGTTTCAATGCAGAAAATAAAAGACATGTGAATGCACAACCACGTCCCTTATTCAGCCAGCCAGCCGTGCCCCATTGTACCAAACCCCTGTCACAACTAAACCAAACCTGCTCAATCAGCTGAAAGTACACCCCCTTTCGCATCCCACAAATCACACCTTTACATAACATGGAGTCCCCTCTACCCCAGCCTCTGACCTCAGAACCCTCTGTACCTTCCTGATGGCAGCCAAGTTGAGAGTGTGTGGCATATCTTGAGGTGTGGTCATAATGGAGTATGGCCAAAACACTTCCAAAAAAGTACTTGTTTCACTCATTTCTTTATCAAGAGTAATGTCACAAGTATGTGCCTTAATAGTACAGGTAGGGGATCCATTATCCAGAAAGCTCCGAATTACGGAATGGATGTCTCCCATAAACTCCATTTTATCCAAATAATCCAAATTTTTAAAAAATTATTTCCTTTTTCTCTGTAATATTAAAACAGTACCTTGTACTTGATCCAAACTAAGATATAATTAATCATTATTGGATGCAAAACAGCCTATTGGGTTTATTTACTGTTTCCATGATTTTCTAGTAGACTTAAGGTATGAAGATCCAAATTACGGAAAGATCCATTATTATCCAGAAAGTCCTGGGTCCTGAACATTCTGCACGGTCCCATACTTGTACATACCAGATCGTGGCTAATATATGTATGTGACAGGGCTGCATTGATTTCATTTAAATTTAATTGCAATACATGCATACCTTCTAACTGAATATTCTAGACATGTGCCTGATCTGATAACCCCAATCTTATGTACAGTTGCACTCGTACATTTTTTAAAAATCTTTTCATGAATTCCTACCTTATATTACCTACCTTACCTTATATTATATATAATGTGCAGAGTTAACCCAGCACCTGCAATTAAATCATGTCTCTGCAACTAATTTCTGTAAAGAGCAATGCTTGGCATTTGAATATAGCACAGGGAAATTTTTTTTTAAATTGTTGCTGGTGGTCATCATGGCAAACTGTAACTATCACGCCTTATTTTTTTGTTTTTGAAATTGTGCATGAGTTAATCAGAAGTTGGGAAAGTATGCAGATCTGTATCTTAAAATACTATGCTGGGACAGGTGGAACTTGATTAAATTAGAACAGGGGTCACATTGCAGTCTCAATGATGGTCCGTCCTTACAGACAGTGATGTTCATACACTGGCAGCAAAATGCAGGTGCCATGCCAGTTTTATGACGCAATCCTTTAGGTTTTACAAGGGAGGTGTAGTTCTACCTCTATCTCAGCTTAACTTATGACTAGTGCAGAACATGATTCAATGCAACAGAATACTGTATGTGGCAGTTCAGCGATGTAGTAGCAAAGTCTTTTTTGAAATCATCTAATCCACAGTAACAAAATTTCTGAATTTCTCCATATGCCATTGCCCTTGAAGACAGAGACGTTAAATTCATAACTTGAAAACTTGCCCATGAGCTAATAAAGCCAAAATCTGCTTTGTTTAATTTACGCAATCAACGACATAACACTGCAACAGGCCCCCTGCCAAAACCCCACCAACAAAATATCTTTGATGGGGCCCAGCATGAACAGCAAACCTAACCGTGCCCCATTTGGGGCCTTCCTCTATAGTTATGCCACTGTAAGCAACTGTTATTCTGTATATTAAATCCTGCTTGATAAGGAATTATCTGACTGTATTGAGTAGGGTTTATGACAGAGGAGTATGGAACTCTTTTGTAAAATCTTGCAGAGGCTGCATGACAAAGGATATGATTTCTCACCTACATCATTCATCAGTAAATTAAGCTGGTCTGGTTATGAATGCTTTCTTGCTATAAACTCCAAAATAATGGCAGGCATATCCAGCCACATCCCTTGCCCTGCCTACCCAATGTGGGTGTTTTGAAACTGGGCAGAAATAATGTACATTATGTTATGGGCTTCCAGACAAAGGGAACCACAGTCCTTAGCAGTCAAGACCTGTGCCTTCAACGATGCCCCGGAAGCTCCCCATCTTCTTTTCTGCTGATTCACTGCACATGCTCTGTGCTGTGATCAGGGACAGACACACAATATACTGAATATGTACAATATAAGTGTCACAGGCTGATTAATAAATAATTCAGATTGCTGGTACATAGCAGCTTAGAAACACACAGTATTTAATAACCAGCCTGTAGAATTAGTTTATATGACAGGCAAATCTTGTTTTCTGCTTGTTGATTTGTGACAACCCCTAAGCTTAGCTTTTCAACAGCTGCTCAAAGTACACTGAGCATGTGCGTGTCACAGACACTCCTATTAAAATCCAAGATGGAAAACTTCTGTGACAACTTTGAAGGCCTGGATCATTACTACTACAGAGATGCTGAACTTTTAGGCCGGTTAAATAAACAAAATATGGCATTTCCAGCTATATTAATTTTTAGGGTTTAGTTTTCCTTTAGTATTGTAGTGCAGATTCACAAACCTGCCCCTTGCCTTCACAACCATATTTTTTGAATATCCACATTGCTAGGTCATTGATAGTGATCATTCCACTGCTTTATGGATATCCAAAAAAATGCTGTTTGCAACTATCTGATTGGAGGGTTGAGAAGCTTAGATTATGATTAAGAAGAGAATCTTAGACTATGATTATTGAGCTGTCCTTAACAGTTTAACAGCTATCATAGCATAACCTAAATTTACCAAGCTGCCTTAAACACTATACAGAATAAAGTGATACTTGTGCTATCTGTGGTTTATTGTCCTTTTTCCGACATGTTCTGCTACTCTTCTTCTGACATGCATTATTATTACAGTAAACGTCTTCTAAATTAGAAGTTCTTTAACATAAATGTATTATGCAATGCGTGTTCAAGTCTCTGCAGTTGATGTAATGCAAAAATGTACCCTGGTAAAGAGGAAGATTCACCTTCATTGTAAAACAATTGTTAAATGTAATGTATACAGCAATATTATAAGGCAAGCTACAATTAATCTTCATTTTTTTTAGTTTTTGTGTTCTTTGATTTGTTTTTTTGTATTTATCACATTACAAGCCAAAGTCAGAAATGGGATTTCTTTATGGGAAAACCTAAGAATACTACTCCAAGCAATGTTTCAGGCTTCTTAAAGCCCTTTCTCAAGCCACATTTAATGTAATCATTTAAAAGGTCAAAGCACCAATACACTGTGATGTCATATCCTTTTCTCCATGTTAACATAAATGTTGGGTGTATAACCAACAGGCCTCGAAATGTGTTCTTTTTACAATTCCATTTTCAACATAAGAAATATTGAAAATACCTGATACAAAATTATGCAAATACAATTTAGTACTTGTCTGTGGATTTAGCAGAAGGACATTTTTGGGATCTCTGTTAACTCATTTGTGATTTTTGGAGGGTCCCCTATAAAGAAAATCAATAGGTTTATTCAAGTGGTAGCGTTAAAAAAAGGCACAAGAATGAACCCTCCTGTACAGAGGAGGTATCATGATATCTGTTGAGCTAATTCTCCCATTTTTAGGATATAGGGAGGTTTTAAACGGCAAAACGAATAGATCAACTTAGCACTGTTATTTTTATATCCTGCTCACACACAGATAACCAACATTGTTGTCATCCCAAATATTAAATACTGTGGCTTAATTTGTACCAAATTGCATCTGAATATTTACATTGCTGTGGGGGGGATTTTGGTTAATTGAATGTTTGGTTTGCATTGCAGGAGGTTCATAGACCATAAACATATGTCTTCAACAGCTGTTACCGAATATGCCTTTGATAATGCCAATTGATACATTGTTAATTAAAGCATAAAAATCCTTTTATACAAAACAGTCAAAATTGAGCTGCATGGGCATCTGGCTGCATAAAAAAATATCCCTGCAGCTTTTCTCTGTTCTGGAATGTAACCTTCTATCAGAGCCACCCACTCACAGTTTATTCTAGGAAACTCCAGGCTTCGTTACCACATGTTACATTTTGTCTCTGATGTCTTTGGCATTGTCAGTGAGCATCAGTTACATTGTGCAGGCCTTTATAGGCAACTAATGCTTAGGTAAAGATTATCTTTTTATTATATCTGTCCTTAGTTATATACTGTGTTTTTTATTCAGATTTTTTTATATTTTTGCAGAGCATGTCTGCATTTTTCCATTTCCATTTTCTTTGATCTGTAATATTATGAGATTTATTTAGTCTCCACATTGAAATTTGCTTTGATTTTTTCAAGTCCTGTGTTGTGCGGATTCTTATACCATGCTGACTCTGGTTTGTGACTTATCTTAATATCTTTATAAATTACAGTAGGGGTACATTATCCACTATATACTGTATGTATATATATATATATATATATATATATATATATATATATATATATATATATATATATATATATATACAGTGAAATGCAAGTGGCAAATTAGAAAGGCATCTGCCTTCTGCTGTTCTCTTCAGTTGCATCCTCCCATCACTGCGCACATTGAGCTTCTTTGGCTGAAATCTGTTCTGCATTGGAAGTAAGGTCAGAAATATTGGGTAGTCTTACTGCTTGTACAGGACTCCTCTGCGCCCTGTGCCAGATGAAACTCTATAACATGTGTCTAAACAACTTGTTCCTCTGTGTAGTAAGGGTTGGATGGTATTGGTGGGGCAGGGTGTAAAGTGTGAAAAACAAGATGGCTTATGTCTGGGTTTTAAGCTTTGCACCCTATAGTTTCCTAGAACATATTGCAGAGACCTATGTAAAAGATTAATGTGAAATAGTCAGAAAGATGTTGGTTTCTGTTCTGCCCAATGAAAGGCATCCATCTTTCAAACTAAACACGAAACCTGCTCACAAACACTTTAGAAACATTAGTTCAGAATAAAAGACAGAACTAGGACAACAAATCAAATTCTGAATTAAAAAATGACGAGCCATGCTTTAAACTCTTCACTACTTTTCTTTTTTTGTTATTTTAGGACTTAAAGGAGGGTCTGGAGCACCAGATGGACATGGTGGAAACTTTCACTATACTTTCCATGGCGATCCACATGCAACATTTGCTGCATTTTTTGGTGGAGCAAACCCATTTGAAATTTTCTTTGGGAGAAGGATGCCAGGAGGCCGGGAAGATGAAGACATGGAGTTGGATAATGACCCATTTAGCTCATTTACAAGTTTTAACATGAATGGGTTTCCAAGAGAAAAGAATCAGGTTGGTAACCAGTTCTGCCGCAAACAGGACCCACCCATAATTCATGACTTGAGAGTGTCCTTGGAAGAGATCTACCATGGTTGCACCAAAAGGATGCGGATATCCCGGAAAAGGATGAATCCCGATAGAAGATCTGTACGGGCTGAAGATAAGATTCTTACCATAGAGATAAAGAAAGGTTGGAAAGAGGGCACCAAAATTACATTTCCCAGGGAGGGGGATGAAACACATATGACCATTCCTGCTGATATTGTTTTTGTTGTTAAAGACAAACCTCATGCACATTTTAAACGGGATGGGTCAAATATTGTGTCTCCTGCACGCATAAGCTTGCGTGAGGTAAGTTATTTATACAAATGAAAGTCATATTTTTGATAGCTATTGAACTGACCTCAGATTAACATTCACTGGTGTGATGGTTGTGCGACAACTGATATACTTTTGAAAGATATGACACCATCTTACTAACAACTCTTTCCCTTAAAATCTATTCATTTTGAATGTTCTTAATGAAATGTTATCCTGCACCGTGTTGGTTCTATATCTATTTAATGCTTATTATTTGGGTTGGTTGGTGTCACGGATATAGTACTTCCAGCCGCACGTGACTTTAAGGGGCAGATTTACATAGGGTCGAATATCGAGTGTTAATTAACCCTCGATATTCGACTGCCAAATGTAAATTCTTCGACTTCGAATATCGAAGTCGAAGGATTTACCGCAAATAGTTCGATCGAACAAAAAATCGTTTGATCAAACGATTAAATCCTTCGAATTCTTTCGATTCGAAGGATTTTAATCCATCGTTCGAACGATTTTTCTTCGACCTAAAAATTGTTACAAATCCTATGGGGCCTAAGTAAATTTATTTACTTACCTGAAACCCCTGGCCAGTGCTCCTATCAGCAGAAAATGACACCGGCCCGGGGTTATACCAGCGAGCACCACCGATCTCTTCTTCTGTCTTCTCGCGGCTGCGCATGCGCATTAGAGTGAAACTAAAAATTCAGCTTTTTCATTCTACTGCGCATGCGTCTGCCCCTGGAAATTTGAAGACAGAAGAAGCTGGAAGAGGATTACTCTGTGGTGTTCGCTGGAATAACCCCGGGCCGGTGCAGTTTTCTGCTGATAGGAGCACCGGCCCGGGGTTTCAGGTAAGTAAATACATTCACTTAGGGGTGCCTAACATTTGGCACCTCAAGTGGCTAATGACTTTCCTTCTCTTTTAAGTTTGCAGATTTCTGCAATTCAAATGTAAGCATAGGTATTGGCAGGTATATTCTGTATAAATACACATATTACCTGCCATCTCTGGCTTTGCTGACTGTATAAATGTTTGAAGTAGTTGTCAGATCTCTGAGATGTTTTTGCCCTCTGGCATTGTTTGATAGAAACACTAGTTTAGATTACACAATTGTCTATGATACAACCTAATAATGTATTTATGTCCCAGGCTCTCTGTGGATGCTCAATCAATGTGCCAACATTAGATGGAAGGAGCATTCCAATGACAATAAATGACATCATCAAACCTGGTATGAGACGGAGGATTATAGGATATGGACTCCCTTTTCCAAAAAACCCAGAACAACGTGGAGATCTGCTGGTGGAATTTGAAGTTATTTTCCCAGACAGCATTCCTCAGTCATCAAAGGAACTTCTAAAAAGACATCTGCCTGTTTCTTAGAATTCCCCGAATAGTTTAAGGATGCCTTACCTATGCAAAGGATTACTGTATGATAATAGACTTTTTGTGCGTTTATATATTTTGTTCCACAGGATCTTCATTGATTTGTTCAATGATTTGTCCTTCATTTTTTTTTAAAATACATTATGATATCAACAGGCATTAAGCAGAATGTATTACTCCTTTAAATGAGCATTTAGCTCATTTTTGGTAAAACTTATGACTTGATATATCACTTTAGGGCTGTATGTGTCTGTACTGAAGATGTTTCAGTTTACAGTCTATTTTTATAACTCATCAATTGTTTATTATAGCTTTTATGCTTTTTATCTACAGGTGTATGAATTCACGCCAATGATCTTTATAGTAATATTATGCTTTATAGTGCAGTGCATTTTCTGTCTGATCATACTAACTGATGTGTAACTGATGTGTAAGTTGCTTAAAAAAAGGTATGGCTAAGCAGTTCGGGGCTAGTTATAATAATTACGTTAAACTCATGTCTCATGCATCAAATTACTGATCTCAGTAACTACTGGATGTTTTTTTTAATTCAATACTCCAATTAATTCTTTTAAAGAACAAACATTTCACAGTGTATATGGAATCACTGAATTTATTGGAGGTGCAGAATAGACTGCCTGATATCCATGAAAAAAATAGTTTTAATTTATACTTACATGGGTTGTTTTTTGAGGAGAAACTCTTTTGGATGACAGGCCAATGTTTATTATGGTGTCTAACCTGAATGTAGGCAGGGAATGATGAACTTAGTACAGATGCAGATTAAAATAGATCACCGCAAGTCACAAGTCATCTTTGGTAGCATATTGAAATATGAGACATAGAATACCATCCCCTGTAGTCTCTGTAATGTAGTATATATATATATATATATATATATATATATATATATATATATATATATATATATATATATATATACCTTGGGTGCTGAGTGTTCAGCTACTATGCATGCTTTTCTATAACTCAGACTGCTTCTCATTTGCTATGTAACTTTATTGTTATTTTTACACTGTATGCCAGATTCTTGGTTAACAGAACACAAGTAATGGCTATAGAGCTCTTCTAATTTTAAAGAAGTTTTAAAATAAAGTAACAACAAAGAAGAAAAAGGGAATCTAAAAACAAAAATGTCTGTACTTTATTTTTTTATGTACATTAAATTCCTGTAAAAAAAAAAAAATCAAGGAAGCGATAGTAATGTGGTTATACATATTAACTATAAAATGAAACAGGTAAATTATTGGGAAATTTTGAGAAACCTGGTGGATTATCATATATCTGCACATATGCTTTGAAAACCATATTGTGATAATTAATGATAAGTAATAGTGCCTTATTTATATACTGCATGTGCTGGGCAGTACATTTATTTTGCACATAGAGGTAAGCTAAGCATCTTTGTAGTTGCCTTTTAACGTTTTTACTGTTCTCAAATTTGCCTCTCCAACATAAAACTTGAAATCTAGTTGTTAGGTTCAGTGAGCCTGTCCTGCAGAAAGCAGAGAAACAAATACAAAAACCACAAGGGATGAAAAATTAAGTTAAACTGCAGGCCTAATTAGAAATTCTACATAATTCTAAAAGTTTCAATTAAACTTTTATAGGCTAAAAACAGTGGTAGTTTAGTAAATTTCAATCAATTGTGTATTTTAGTTGCTTTATTAAAGTATATATTTCTTCAGCAGATCTCAAGGTTATTTTGTTGTTAGAGACCCACTTATCCTGTGACCAGGCGATCAAAATACCTGACTGTATGTATGTGAAATGTGGTATATGTTTATACTGCATTTACCATGCCCCATTGCGGCTTATGTTTTCTGCTGCTCCCTAACTTACGTGTCTGAATGAATAAAGGAAAAAGCTGAAGGACCAGGGAATAGAGCCCTATTGGCGAACTGCTGTACTGATGCATGCCTTGACGAATAAAGAAGGAACTGTTAGACTACACATCCTTGCCTGCTGTGCCTCCTTCCAGGTGTTCCCCCACCCAACGGATGATGGTCCATCCAGGTAACAAAGGGTTAATACCCAGGTCCTATTCTGACCCCTGTTACACACTGCCTACTGACCCACTGTAGCCCTGCAATTCCAGCCTGTAGTATTACAGAATTTGCTTTAACTGACTGTAGAAAAGTTAATAAACCATGCCTTATCAGGCCCTTTGCTTAGGCAACTATTGACCCAATTAATTAATTAGTTGGTGTAAACTTAATCAGAGTAGTCTTCTTTTGCATTTATTTCAGGAGCCCTAACTTTCTATGCACTTCCTGTATCCAGTTAGGCTATGGGCACACAGACTGTTGGCTCTGGCTGTTGTCAACCTGCGTATTTTAGCAGGTAAAGAGAAGCAGATCTGCTCCGTGCCCCTGCTCCATTGATTTAAATCTTATCAATCAGTGTGTGGTCACACACAGTGGAGCTGAAGCTGAGGTCAGTATTTGGGCGGATCAGATTCAAATCAATGGAGCAGGGGCAATGAGCTTCTCTCCATCTGCAAAACTGCACAAGGTTGACAACAGCCGCTAACAACAGCCTATGTGCCCGTTTGCTTTCAGTTGAGCCAAAAGTAGTCTAAACATGCAAGTATCTTAGAAAATTTTAAAAATCGAAAGTATTGTAAACTGCAAAAGTGTTCAGTGACATACTCTAAGTTTACACAAGTTTATATTCTGGGTTTAGATCACATTTAAGGGCATGCTGTAGTGTGGTTCTTTGCAAACTGTTTTTTTAGTAAATGTTGTTTAGGTATCTCTCCTTTTTGTTCCTACTTGTGGACTGTTAAATTAGGAAATAGTAGTCTTACCTTTAGATACAAATACTGTATCAATTTATAGCTTTAAATAAACAGATTGTACTGCAGAAGCTTCACTGAAAATAGTTTTATTGTTCCATCATACACATTATTCCTTCACAAACAACTGTATAGGCACATTACCAGACGCTAGCCCATGGCAAACTGTATGCTATCATAAAACAAAATGCGTAATGAAGCTGTCGCCCAGGTGTATTCCCAAATAAAATGTTTTGTATCCAATCTTAGTATGCATGACTTTCATTTTCCTTCTTTGGCATCAATTGTATAGAAAAGAACAAGGGATCTTCAAGTAAAATACACCAGGAGCACTTTGAAAGGGAAAAAAATACTGTATCTACAAACTAGAGCTGTCATCTTTAATATACACAAACATCACTGCCAAATATGTTTTCTTTCATGGGAACATTGTGTTCCAGATGAGATCTGATTCATTTTCCTAAGTGTGTCCCACTGATTTTCAGGCAACGTTGCTTTGATTTACAATCATTAAAAGTTGTGATTATTTTTTAATTGCTCTAATTTTATAAAGGGGATCTCAGTGTTTTGAAAGAAAACTTAATCAACAGGTCATTTATATTCTAATATGTGACATAATAAAGAAGTTTACCAAAATTGGCTTATAGAAATCAACATTTCCATTTATCTTAAGCCACCATGTTTTATCTCATATATTTTTAAAGAGACCTGCCCTGCAAGTATTTCCTTCTTACATCTTTTTAGTGTTTACTTTTCATGGCATATAAAAGTATTTTAAAGTACAAGAAAGCTTTACATAATAGTACATCAATATTATGTCGTTATTACTGCAGGCACTGAATTGAAAGTTCTGATGATAAGTCATCCTGCATTGTTAGTCAGTCTAAGAGCAGAAGTTGAATGTTGGAATCTTATCAAAAGAGTAACTGCACCTTTTAAGGAAATAATTCATACTAGATCTAGTATTAGGCTGTAACATAGGTCAGGGGAATTGAACATAAGAAACCAGTTGGTTTTAACATTGCACAATGTGTCATTTCTCTTTTTTGTTTCTTTTTCCTCTTCTTATATGAAATAATTTGGCAAAACATCAGACAGAAAATTGTGTGAGATTGATATAAGTACATAAATGGACTGAGCACAACAGATTGTTTTATCAATTGAGAAATATAATAAACAGAGTATTTTAGGGGAACACAACCTTTTGACATACCATTAAAAAATAAATAAAAATGAAGTGTATAGCTTATTGTGTGAACAGAACATTTCCTCATATTTGAGTTTTTGAAGATTTTGGACTTTTTCATGTCAGGGGCATTTTCTGGGAGGGGGGACTATTAGTTTACTAGGGAAACTATATATCATTTTTTTCAGGGCAGTCAAAGCTTTCAAAATATGTTTGAATTTTTGTGTAATTCCACTTTTATAGAAAGATATTGGCTTCTAGATCTCATCTCTGAAAAAAATGGCCAATACCAAACATTTAAAGTCTTTCTCATTTGAATGAGATTTGTATGTATGTCCATTAGTAAACAACCAAATTTCCAAAGCACAATAGATTTACCCTGGGTGTAACCCATCCCCATGTCAGAAACCTACCTCCCGTCTGAAATCATCTCAAAATTACAAACAACATCCAGAAAATTTCATTACAATAAATAAATCCATTATAAATTCATTTTCAAATCTAAAATTTCATTACAATAACATCAATATATATATATATATATATAATATATATATATATATATATATTTACCAAAATTAATCATGGATATAAGTGAATAATAAGTAAATAATCCATCAACCGCAGTAAAATCTTTTTAGGGAGCGGTGTGGCTACCAGCTTGATGTTGAGAAGATTAAAGTCAGCTCTGCTCCGTTCCAGTGGTCTCAATTTGTTATACCTACAAGCCAAGACACTGCCATCACGGATCCGACAAGACAGGTGGTATGCAAGCAAATGCAAACAAGATGGCGCAGAGGCCACGCCGGAGCTCTCTGTCTCAACATCAACTATGCCTACAGCTGAACCCACGCTGGCAGACCTCGCTGAACCCATGCTGGCAGACCTCTTTGAAGGCACACTTCTTTGTATCGCCACAAGAGGCTGCCATATGGATAGACGGCCGCAGTCCGACGCAAATGAAGTAGCACGCCTGGAGTGATTGGATACATGGAATGGATTTCGGCCGGAGCACCGTTCCTCTACTAAATGTTTCTATACTGGCAACTCTAGTACGTGACAATCTAGAAGAGGCAAGCAACAGCTATTGACAAAAAAAGCGCCGGATTGCCTATGTCTTCACCACAAGCATGCACATCAGGAGCCACCGGAGTGGCCTTTCTCCTCTCGCTTTTCTATGGCTTGCCACTGGTATTGGCCAGTACAGCCAAGCTGGCTATTATTTGTTATCTACACCCTCAGGCATCTCTAGAAGGATGCCTATGGAACTGGTTCATATTGTTCCCCTCAAGTTGGAGGAGGTTGTTTGGGTACATTCTGCTTTACTGTTGTTTCTTTTTAAACAGAACGGGCAGAAAGGACAGATGGACATAACATCTTAAAGAGACTTTAAATGGTTAATTTTCTACAGCAGCAACCATCTGGGCCTGGGTTTGATTATAGTTGGGTTGAAATAGTGTTGATCAGGCAGATTGGACAGAGAGCAATAAGCAAGTGCACAACCCTACAATGGCATATGGTCTTACTACTGTATTTCATACAACATAAATGCATAATATGTCTCTTGCTGTATTGAGCTGGAATGTCAGAGGGCTGAATGATCTAATCAAGAGCAGGATTGTTTTAGACTACATCAAGAAACAGCACTGTGACGCGATATTTTAACAAGAAACGCACTTCACAGGGGGTAAACTAGTGTCTTTTAAAAAACCATGGGTTGGTTGGTGTTATCATTCAGCTTACTCTACTTATACAGCTGGCACCACTGTGCTACTCAGGAAAACGGTAAACTTCCAGCTCTTTACATTGAAGACAGATCCCAGGGGTTAATTTGTATTTATACAATGTCATATTAATGCTTCGAAATTTGTGCTAGCTAACATGTATATACCTCCTCCTTATGCAGATGAATGTATACACCAGTTAATTGCATTTGCAACCTCCAAGCCACAAGCAAAAGTAATATGTGCAGGGGATTTTAGTACAGTACTAAATCCGCAACTGGATAAACTGAATAAGAGACCCCCCACACCCCTGCATCTCCCTCTAGATTAGCTAACTTGATGGAAGCAATAGGGCTCACAGAGGGCTGGAGGTATTTACACCCAACTTACCTTCAATATACCTGTTTCTCTACTTCCCATCTCTCACTGTCTCGAATAAACTATATTTTTCTCTCAAGTGGACGCTTTGCAGGCTTAAAGCAGGTGACTTATTTACCATATCAGATCATGCACCTCTACTTGCCACTTGGGAAGCTCCCACAACCAGTATAGTTAAGAGGTAATCCTTAAATCTGGTATGGCTGCATATAATAGACAATGATGAACAAATAGCGGATGAAATTCAGTATTTTTTTAAATTTAATACTAATACAGCTATCCCCTCAATACTATGGGATACGTTTAAAACATATACCATGGGAATGTTGCATAGAGAAATCACATCGCAGAAGAGGGGGATCTGGCCCATCAGGTAGCTGTAAGTGAAGCAGAGGCTGTTCGCCACCCCACGCTTCAACACTTCAAACCTTACAAACAGCTCAATCCAAACACACTACACTTCTTGGCCAAAAAGCGAAACATAAGCTGCTTTTCACTAAAGCTTCCTTTTTTGAGCAGGGAGAAAGAGTGGGCAAGGGCAGACAGTTCCCCCCCCCGGTTATAACCGAGCTACTAGATAATTCTGGGACTTCCCATACCAACCCCAATAAGATTGCATCACTGTTGACTAACTATTATACTGAACTATACAGTACTAACCATACTACAAACGAGGCCGAAATACAGGACTTTCTGACATCTCTTAATCTCCCTCAACTATCCACAGAACATCGGGAGACTCTGGAAGCAGACTTTTCCTTAGTGGAGCTGTATAACTTGATAGATTATTTTCCTTCACACAAAACTCCAGGCCCTGATGGGCTCCCAATTGAATTTTATAAGCGCTTTAAAAGTTCAATTGGCCCTCACCTTCTATGATTGCTGCAACATGCAATAGATGAGGGTACTCTCCCAACCTCCCTATATAAAGCCTCTATTGTCTTATTACACAAGACAGGGAAAGACCATAAGTGGATAGACGCCTACCCTCCCATCTCGCTGCTATGCACACATATTAAAATATGGGCAAAGCTGTCCTGCACACGGTAATATCAGAAGATCAAACAGGCTTTATGCCGGGCAAATCCATGGCCCTAAATATAAGGCAGCTATATCTAAATTTAGCAACCAAACATGATAATTGTAGACATTTGGAGAGCGGTGGCGGCCTTAAGGTGGCCATACACGGAGAGATCCGCTCGTTTGGCAATGTCGCCAAACGAGCGTATCTCTCCCCGATATGCCCACCTTGAGGTGGGCAATATCGGACTGATCCGATCGTGGGCCCTGGGGCCCAACGATCGGATCCTAACGATGGCTAACGGGCGTTCGGATCGCGGGACTGTCGGCAGCTTTTATCGGCCTGTGTATGGCCACCTTAAAATATAGCCAAAGCCTTTGATACTGTGGAACGGCCATATCTATGGCAAATTTTGAGCTTTTTTAATATTGGTTCTATATACGTACATGGCATGGCTAAAGCTACTATATCATTCACCTAAGGCCTCTGTAGTAGTTAATGGCATCAACTCACAAGCTTTTCAGCTTGGTCGGGGCTGGGCTGCACTATGCCCCCGATATTATTTGCCATAGCCATGGAGCTATTTGCCCAAGCTATAAGACAGCATGCTGGATTAATGGGTTGGCAATACAGGTATATATATACCTGTATACACACAATTCTTAACAGAGCTTTCATTTTTTTAATTAAATACTTGAACCAATTGATTTTACTAGTTGTTTGCTAGTGTGGTCTTTAAAAGATTGGGGGCATAGTTGTGATGAAATATTAACCAGTTTTATCAGCTCTGCTCAACTCATGCCTGATATGTACTGTAACTGTTAACACTGATGATTCAGATATTCCAAAAGTACGACCGTGTCTGGGAAACAGTCTCCACTAAAATATCTTGGAAGATAAACAAGAATGCAGGCATATGATAACAGGGCAACAAAAATATTTTCCAGATGAAACTAGCGATTGTAAGCTTCAAGGTATTTTTTTAGCCAATGTAAACGGTCAAAGTTGAAACTTTTGTTCCTGTTTGTATTGCAATATTTTTCATTTGGATGTTGATTACAAAAACATTGCTAGACCTTTAATTAGTTTATCTTATAATAAGCTATATAGACTGAACAACCATGTTATATGGTGCATCATTATTTATTATTTATTTGTATTTTATAAGAAGAGACAACAGAAAACAAAGGGGGGAATGGTAAGAATAAAAAAGAAATATGAGCAGTGTGGAGTCAAAGGGAATATTAAACCGTAAATATAATTACAACAAATTAAAAACTAGAATAATGTTGAGTAACATTTCACGAATGTTTTGGATAATATGTATTCTCATCTTAACTAGCTCAACATATAGACTATGGGGGTTATTTACTAATACCCGAAATTCCCCAAAATCCAAAAAATCTGTGATTTTTTTAATAAAATCGGACTTTTAAAAAAATCACGAATTTTTCGGAATTTATTAAACCCCGAGGGCTAAAAAGCCTGAATATAAAACCACGGCATCTCAAACCTGTCGAGGTTGCATAAAAGTCAATGGGAACAGTCCCATTGATTTTTGGTTGTGTCGGGGGTTTCGGGCAATTTTACGATGTTTTTAGAGCTTTCGAAGGAAAAATTCGGAGTTTTCAGGGAAAACAGTAATTTTCGGAAAAATTTAATAATAAATAAGCGTGGAAAACCCGAGCTAGATTAGGTGAGATCGGAGTTTGTAGCAGCCGATATTGAGATAAATTCGGACCTTGATAAATAACCCCCTAAGGGTTTGCTTTCCTACTTTTTTTCCTAATTTATTCCTAATATATTATCATTCAGAGTGTATGTCTGGGACCAGAACCTCCTGGTTTTTACTAAATTCCAATATTTGTGTAAAAAAAGTAATTTCTACTCTGCATTTTCTGAAAGCACTGGGAATAGATAGAGGATACTACTTAGCTAAATGATTAGATGCTAAGCACCACCTAATTAGTAATTTGAAGAGTCCCTTGAGCAGTGTTTTTGCAAAGCACAAAACAGTGAAGAGAAAGCTATTTTGCCAGTCTTGATAAGTCATATCTACCCTCAGTTTTCCCCTGTGCTAGTATATGCTTTAACATAGGCCATATACAACTTTTTTTTACATATAAGATTCTAAGTAACAAACCCTTAAAGGAGAACCAAACCCTTGATTATAAAAACCCCTACCCACCTACCCAACATAGACCTCCCCTCCCTGCTCCCCCCAAGCCCTAACTCTTTACTTACCTCTTTTTGCAGATTCAGAGCAGTGGAGCTCAAGGCCGCCATCTTCTTCTCTTCGGTCTTCTGAGTGAAGTAAGTGACGTATCAGTGTATGCGCAGTTAGGCCGGTCTCCGGGTTTCTGACAACTGCACATGCGCCAGAAGAAAACCCGAAGATTACCGGAGTGCAGAAGATGGCGCATTTACTGAAGGTAACAGCTAGGCTAGGGGGGGAGCAGGGAGGGTGTCTATATAGGGTAGGGAGGGGGTAAGGGTTTTTTTAATTAAGGGTTTGGTTCTCCTTTAAAACTGGAGGGTGGATAAAAGGACTTTCTTGAACCCATAGATCATTTCTAATGTTTGATCTCCTAATAAAAGAATATTTCCTCTGCATGTGAAATATGTGAACTGAAGAAAAAAAAGTCTATGGATATAATATATCTGAACAATATCTTACACACAAAGTTTTTCTTTCCTTCAAGCCACCTAAATGCTTTTCTATTTGCTCCTGGACAAATACAGTATATCAGTAATTTAATCTATTATTTATAGTACAGTATAACTATTTTTTAGATTTATCTCTAGGGATGCACCCTATCCACTATTTTTGATTCTGCCGAACCCCCGAATCCTTCGCGAAAGATATGGCTGAATACCGAACCGAATCTGAATTCTGAGTTGTATATGCAAATTAGGGCTGGGAAGGGGAAACATTTTTTACTTCCTTGTTTTGTGACAAAATGTCACGCGATTTCCCTCCCTGCATATGCAAATTAGGATTCGGATTCGGTTCCGCCAGGCAGAAGGATTCGGTCAAATCCGAATCCAGCTCAAAAAGGCCGAATCCCGAATTAAATCTTTTAATAAAGCTTCAATAGAAATGAATGCGAACATGGCGCCAGGGCTAGATGACATACACCCAGGGGCGATCTGCCAATGAGGCGAGCTGAGTAGGGTGGGTCTCCAGGGGTGGCAAAAAGCCGCTCCTGGTGCCTTTAAGAGCCGAATTTCCGGGTTTTAAAGCAATTGCTCTCTCTGCACTATCGTTGCTGCCTCCCCCTGGAAATGAAATTGGGCTGGGGGGCGGCATTACTGGAGCCGCCTCAGGCGGCAATGTACACGGGAACAGCGCTGCATACACCCCGGTTTCTAAGAGAGCTTAGTTCCATTTTAGACCGGCCTCTATTTCTGATTTTCTCAGTTTTCCTTTTATCTGGTATAGAACCTATGAATTTAAGGAAAGCTGATCCGGGGACTAGTCCAATTGCCGTTTTGGAGTCAGGAAGGATTTTTTTTTTTACCCCTGAGGCAAACTGGAGAGGCTTGAAATGGGTTTTTTTTTTTGTCTTCCTCTTGATCAACTAACAATAGAGAGAATTTAAAAGGTTGAATTTGATGGACATCTCTCACCCGCTTTAACCTTCTGTTTAGGCCATTTCTTTAGCCTACAATTTTCTCTTTCTTCAGTAATTCAAAATAATTCAAAATGATTGGGGAAATTCCTTAACTGTCACATTACAGTTCATATCATACCTAATTATTACATAGGTTGAAAGTGTGAAGACCTAGTGCAGGGTATAGCAGAACTACAAAGATCCACACAGGGATTCCAGAATGCAGGGAAGAAATTAACGTTATTCCTGGCTGTTCTCTCCATACACCCTACTCCTTCTAACTTCCTCTTCTGATGTTCACAACTTTTCTCAATAGTTCAGTTCAGTGCACAAAATACATATTACAATGTATTACAAACCTTGCTACTTGATAGGAAACATATTAAATACATGCTCCTGGCTGAATGGATGTTCTGGTCAGTTTCTGGCCAGATACATGACTAAAGCAACTGGTCCCATGGAACACCAGAGGTAAATCAAGTTCAAAGAAAGCTCATTTCAACAGTTTTTTTGTGTTTTAATGCATAACTATTTCTACCTCTTAGTAAGATAAGGACATTGTGCAGGACTAGTGGGCCTCTGCAAAATACATATTAGTATGATAACATTGTACTGGAATATCTAAGTCATATTATTTCCTCATAGAAATAAATGGTATTTGCTTAGTTTTTCTTTGTTGCCATTATTGACTTGTGCTCTAAAGCTGTACAGTGAATGAATGGGACTGGGGGTTACACAAGGTCTAAACAAGGTCCCTTTCATCAAAGAAAAAACACAAAATTGTAGTTAAGGTAGTTATCTAAATTCCCAGAAAATGAATTTATGCAAAGTGGTACTAATTTGCAGTATGGCACCTATTCATTACATTAGTAAATCTGCTGCATAATCGTTAGACATTTAAGGTGGCCATACACATAGAGATCTGCTCGTTTGCCAATTTTGCCAAATGAGCAGATCTCTCCCCAATATGCCCACATTGAGGTGGGAGATATCGGGCTGATCCGATCGTGGGCCCTAGGGCCTAACCATCGGATCATAATGCTGCCAATACGGATGGTCGGATTGCGGGACGGCATCTACAAACAGATGCGGCCGCAATCTAACGGGATTTTTAACCCTGCTTGATCGACTGCCAGATATCGATTGGGGAAGCTCGTTGGAGGGCCCCACACACGGGCCGATAAACTGCCGACTCTGTCAGCTTTTATTGGCCCGTGGATGGCCAGCTTAATAAATCAGGATAGGGATCTGTTATCCGGAAACTTGTTATACAGAAAGCTCTGAATTATTGAAAGGGCATCTCTATTTTAATAAAACAATTTTTGAAAATGATTGCCTTATCTTTTGTTATAATAAAATTGTACATTGTACTACTTGATTCCAACGAAGATGTGATTGATCCTTACTGGTGGCAAAACAATTCTATTGGGTTTATTTACTGTTTAAATGATTTCTGGCAGAATTGATGTTAAGATCCAAATTATTTAAAGTCCTCTTATCTGGAAAACCCCAGGTCTCAAGCATTCTGGATAACAGGTCCCATATTACAAATATAAGGAAAATATGACAAGTCAATGACCCCCAACCATTACATGCAAGGATATATATATATATATATATATATATATATATATATATATATATATATATATATATATATATATATATATATACCCCGTCTCACTTCTCATGCTTCTCACAATTATTTCATCATGTCAAATCTGCACCTGAAAAATGTGTTTATGGCAATAGGTAACTTTCTCTGGTAACATTTATTATTGGCCACAAAGAGATAGGTGACAATTCACACTTTGTTCATAGGTGAGTTTCTCAACTCGCCCCATGGCAGCAGCAGCATCCCTGGTTAAGGGTAAGGGCACACGCTAAGATTCTGGGAGATTTAGTCGTCCGTCGACAAATCGACTCTTCTTCGGGTGACTAATCTCCCCGAAAAGCCTTTCACGCCTGCTAGAATCTAAATCGCAAGCGGGATGGCTCAGACTCAGAGCGATTAGTTTTCCGAAGTCGCCCAAAGTTGCCTTACGAGGAAACTTCGGGTGACTTTGAAAAACAAAGCGATCCGAGTGCCATCCTGGCGGCGATTTAGATTCTAGCAGGCGTGAAGCCGGATGGCACTCGGATCGCTTCGTTTTCTGAAGTCACCCGGAGTTTCCTCGTAAGGCAACTTTGGGCGATTTCAGAAAACGAATCGTTCTGAGTGCCACCCCGCTGGTGATTTAGATTCTAGCAGGCGGGAAGGCGTTTCAGTGTGATTAATCCCAAGAAGAAGAGGTGATTTGTCGCCGGGCGACTAAATCTCCCCAAATCTTAGCGTGTGCACTTACCCTTATATGGAAAAATAGCACAGTATTTTTTTTTAGAGAACACTAACATATCCTATATATTGTTTGACAGGAATTCCCTTTGTGCTCATGGAGGCAATGGATGTACTGTCCAACAGAACTGGAACCTCAGATATATAGGCAGTTTAGCTGGGCCTTTTAACCCCCTGTTGAGTTTATTAAGTTTTCTGTCTCATTACCTGTGCATGAGTTATAGGCCATAGAAATGTGTCAGTCATAATCTGTTGTAAAACAATGGTTAAATTGGCAGCCATAGTGAGAAACGTTTTTTTTTTGTTTGTGTCTTTTCATGTGATAAAACTTGAGATAACCTTTTCTCACTGAATTGAATCTGGGCCAATATATGGGAAATGTGAGCAAAAGGCCAAATGCAGGTGCAGTTTGAACCGTAATCCTATAAAGTAGATTAGTATTTCCTAACTAGCCCAATTAAAGTATTCCTATATATTTACATTTTTTTCCTGTCCCAAGGCCAAATTATGGTTTGGTGTAAATAGCGATGTAATATTTTGAGCTTAAGCAGTTTCAAGATGCTTCTCTTTTTAAAGTAAATTATTTGGAGAAAAAAAAACATTTAAAGATATTGATATACTTGAATTGCAAGTAAATTTGTTAATTCACCTTTTATGTACTGTAATGACAAGTGTTATTCATTAGGGCACTTTGCATACAGCAGCTGCTTGATGCTTATACTCTGTGGCTGCACAGCTTGCAAGCATGACTCGAGTTACTCTGAGATGTTTATCAGCTTCTTCATGTTTTATGAGATTCTGAGAGGCTCTTTCATTCTTACAGTCATGTTTTCCAGAGGTAAGGTAGGTGTGACCTGCAAATGTCATACAGTTCCAGTTCTATCCTGAATCTAAAGATGCTGAATCCAATTGTTTGTTGACAATTGGACCGGCGAGGTTCTCTCCACTGTACTGAAACTGCACAGCAAACCAGCTTTGTAAAAGGGAAAAGTAGTTTAGTGATGTTATTAAGAGCTACAAGTCTTTATAACTGACAATGTTTGTATGGACCAGTGTACTTATATTTTCTAACAAGTTTAAAAAGAATACGCATGGGAGAATGTATAGACTAATACAGTGATATACAGGTATGGGACCTCTTATCCAGAATGCTCTGAACCTGGGGCTTTCCAGATAACAGATCTTTCTGTAATTTAGATCTTCCTACCTTAAGTCTACTGAAAAATCATGTAAACATTAAATAAACCCAATAGGCTGGTTTTGCCTACAATAAGGATTCATTATATCTTAGTTGGGATCAAGTACAAGCTACTGTTTTATTATTACAGAGAAAAAGTATATTTTTAAAAATTTTGATTATTTACTTATAATGGAGCCTATAGGAGACAGCCTTTCCTTAATTCGGTGCTTTCTGGATAATGGGTTTCTGGGTAATGGATCCCATACCTGTATTTGTATGGGGAACTGTTTAGGTGCTGCTGTTCCTATTGCACTACTGTGCTTTGGGGGTTGACAAATACATAATTTTTCCAGGAGACGGCTAATTAAAAATAAAAGGATGCTAACATTTGACTTTACATGAAATAAAAGAATTGACTTCCAGGTCTCTAAAATGGTGCTTAAAGAGATACTGACACCAGAAATTAAACCTTTTTTATTATCAGAATATTGTTTTTGCATGCTATATATATAATTTTGACATTTATGACATTTATTGACATTTATTAATGCACAATTTTTTAATGGTGTCTATTTTGATACCAAAACCCCCAGAAAGTCAAGGTAAAAAAAAGACACAATTTTTTTGATGATTTATGATGCCCCGAAGTTGTTCCAAGTCCGAATCTGAAAATACACCATCTAAAACCTGTTGAAATCATGTAAAAGTCAATGGCAGATGTCCTCTTTACCATTAGAAGATGTTTTTGGGGTTTGACGCTGGTTTTTCCGCTAAAATGCAAATTTTTTAAATGCGGAAAAGTTTTACATGTAACAATCTGAAAAAGTCGTGTTTTTTTCCCAATCCGATTTTTTCAAGTTTTTTTTATTGATAAATAAGGGCAAATCATGGATTCTAGTTTGGGCTGACTTTTTTCATTTAAAAAATCTGAAAAATTCAGATTTTGGTAAATAACCCCCTTGATGCAGATTAATATTTTGAAAAGTATTTTTTTTGTGTCAGTATCACTTTAAGGAATTTTATTACATTCCATTATTATTGTGTATTTACTGTATTACATTAGCTGGGACAGTGGTTATTACATACATATATCTATTTTTATGCACTAAATATAACCCAATTTTTAAAGCTAAAGTGACAAATATATAATCCATGGTGTTTATTTAGTTCTAATCATGTTCAAACATGGATAAATCCAGAAATATCAGTAACTATGCTACAAGATCAAACCTTGTTGCAAAGCTATTAAAGCAATAGTTTGTATAGCATAGAATTGTGCTGTTTATGTGGAAATGGTACAGCTTATTCTGTTATCCATTATACCAATGATATGTGCCTTTCTCAAGAATGAAGCCAGTTACATAGCGATGTGTTTAACAGAATTTCACAACATTGTTTTGTGTGTGGGCAACCTGGCGCACAGTGTTAAATGATCCATATGCTGTCCCATCTGGTCACATTTGGCCAGTAAGGACTGAAAACCTGGTTGGCTGATCACTTTTTTTGCAGCTGAAGGTGATCCCCCTGAGACATGAACGGATTAATCTGACTGAAATGTAGTCTGTCGATCTGAACTGAAATTGTCAGTCTATGCCTCCCATGTCACTTATTGGAGGCCAAATGCTGTACCTCCTCCCAATAATTTGGCCACCAATCTGATTGCCAAAAAACTGACTCATGGATTCAAAAATGTATTACCTTTATGAGAATGCATTGGGCAGGTTTGAATATTTAATCAGTTAAAGAATCATGCCTGCCAGTGTATTGTGTATCAGAAGATGAAGCCCTCTTCCCTTTCTGTTGTTCCGATTCTTCAGGCTCTTTTTTTCAAATATCTTCAGAATGCTATCAATATTTGAAATATGTGATATATTTATGAAACAAAAATGAGAGTATGAGAAAAAAACATTTGGATGGGTCTGCCCCAATAGCACCTACCTGTTCCCCCTTCATCCCGCCTATTACCTTTCTCCTCAGTCACTTAAGCCTCAGATGCCATGGCCCTGCCCTGGTGCATCATAGCCCCATCTAGCTATCCTATTCCATGAATCTTCCCCTTTCATTCCTGCTGCTACTACATCATCATCTGGTAAGGAGCTGATGAAAAGATGGTAACCCCTACCTGGGGAAAGGAAGACATTTCTATCGGCCTTGGTTAGTTATCCATACAACCTAGTGTAAAGAAGGGGAATCCCAAAATCTCAGACTCTGGGCTCTGATTTACCATATTGTGGAGAAGAGTGGATGGTACCAGGAAGCCTGAAAGGCCTCAGTAAAAAGAAAAGACCAGAGAGGTTTGCAGAACATTTCAGTGGAAGTTAGGGAAAGGGACCCTGTGTATGAGAATAAGAAGGTTTGATACTAGTTTCTAATATAGCACACTCTGTAAGTGTGAGGGAGGTATAGGATAGCTCATAAGAGTGGTTTTGTGCTCCATGAGAAGAATTGTAGTGGGGTAGTTCCCTATGTTATGGCTGCCAGAGTAGGGACTCAAATTAATAGGTCCAGCATAGTGGCCAATCCATTTAAGCCAACAATGAAATCAAGGATCTTTGTTCTTTTCACCTTTGTGTGAGAATAATTTAGAGAGAAAGAGAGAGGAAGAGAGTTGTATCTAACATCTGCTCTTCTCATACAGCATCAAGAAGCTGCCTAAAAAAGGACAATATATTATTTATTAATAAATAAATAAATAAGTAAAGCTAAAGACTTCTTATCTTACTTTTATTTTTATTATTAAAACCAGTGGCGGAACTACCGGGGGAGCAGGGGGTGCGAGCGGGCCCTCACCCCCTCAGGGCCCCCCGCCAGTCCGCGCGCCGCTTTGCGGCGCATATTCCCGGCCAGTTCCGGGTGTATGGAGGGGGGCCCGGCTGCGCGCCAGGGCCCGCCCCCCTCTAGTTACGTTTCTGATTAAAACTTCATTATCCTTTAATGTAAATTAATTTTTATATTTTTCTGTGTAATAGTAACTTCATCTTAAAAATAATAAACACAGGTTGGAATGTTAGGGCTGTGGTTTGCTAAGACTAAAGTGTTTTGGCAGCTCTTGTGTGTGTTTCAAGTTAAGACAAATAGGAGATGAATTTTCTCAGATAAATGGCAAAATGGGGAAGTATTTATAATCAGGGAGACTGCACCATATATTAAGCCATTGCAATATTTATGTTCAATTCCACCCTAAAATTCTAATGTGTGCTTGCCTCTCAAGTCAAGTCAAATCAAGTCAAGTGGATTTAATTGTCATTTCAGCCATATACAGTAATACAGTACATAGTAGAAACAAAATAACTTTCCTCCAGAACCCATGGTGCTATACATAAGACTATACTGGGTACATCAAGTGTGAATTATTGAAGTGAACAACCCTAGCAGGTACATGGTCCCACTGGGCAAAGGTGGACATACAAGGCGGCATACATTTATGTAAAATATTACAGAGGTTTTATTATGTTCCTTATGAATGTATTCAGTTCAGTCCTTGGGAGTTGAGATGCCTGATTGCTTGTGGAAATAAACTGTTGCACATTCTGGAGGTCAGCGCCCGAATACTGAGGTATCTTTTACCAGATGGCAGGAGTGTAAAAAGATCGTGTGCAGGGTGGGTGCTATCCCTGACAATGCTGGTAGCCTTCTGGAGACAGCGGGTGTGGTAAATACCCATAATGGCGGAAAGCAAGACCCCAATGATCTCTTCCGCTGTCCTCACCACCTGCTGCAGGATCTTGAGATCTGATTTAGAGCAGTTTCCATACCAGGTAGTGATGCAGCTGCATAAAATACTTTCAATAGAACCACTGTAAAAGATAGATGGTGGAAGGTGGGCTTTTTTCAGCTTTCGCAGAAAGTAGAGACGCTGCTGTGCCTTCTTCACTATAGAGCTGGTGTTAAGGGTCCAGGAGAGGTTCTCCGCCAGATGTACCCCAAGGAATTTGGTATTCTTGATGATTTCCACCGGAGATCCATCAATGTACAGTGGAGAATGATCCCCACATGTTCTGTTGACATGTTCTCCTGAAGTCAACAACTATCTCCTTTGTTTTGTTTGTATTAATAGACAGATTGTTAACTTTACACCAGTCCGTTATCCATTTCACTTCATAAGCTGACTCGTTTTTCTTGCCGATGAGACCCACCACTGTTGTATCGTCAGCGAACTTGATGATGTGATTCGACCCATGACAGTGGACTAAGCACACCGTCTTGAGGAGCCCCCGTGCTCAGTGTGATTGCACTGGAGATGTTTCTTCCCATTCGGACTACCTAAGGTTTCTTGGTCATGAAGTGTCAGGCCTCACCTGTCTAGAGTCCAGATGAAAGGAGACAAGGTCCAGCAGGGGTGTCACAAGCTGTGTCAGACAATAGTAGTAAGAAGGAATAGGCAGAAGAGTAGTCGGAAGGCAGGCCGGGGTCGGTGCAGGCAGAGTTCAGTCGTTATCAGGAAGGCAGGCCGGAGTCGGATGCAGGCAGAGTTCAATAGTAAACTGATAAACATGCTGGGGTCAGATGCAGAGTTCAGTCGTAAGTCGAGATCCAAAGCCGAAGTCAAAACCAGAATCAAAAATAGTCAGGGTTCCAAAAGATACAGGAGCAGGTTTTTATCAACAAGCACAGAGCCTTCCCCTGAGCGTCCTTTTAAAGAGGTATTTTGGCGCCAAGCGTAATGACACCTGCGTCCTGCGTCCTCACGCCGTGCACGTTCACGTTAGTGGACGTTTTTACACCCCACGTCCGTTTTGGCGCGCAACGTAAGATGACGCACATGCTTCTGCATTGGCGTGCGTCTGCGTCGGCCGTGTGTGTCGGCGTGCATCTTGCCATGCGCTGAAACCTCACAGGAAGTCCAAAATCCAGTTGCAGATAGAGATGTTCAGGCCCAACATGTTCAGCTTAACACTCAAGTGCTGAGGAATAATTGTCGTGAATGCTGAGCTAAAGTCTAAGAACAGCATTCGTACATACGTATCTCTATTGTCTAGGTGAGTAAGTGCCAAGTGCAAGGTAGTGGCGATGGCATCGTCCGTTGAGCGATTGGAACGATAGGCGAACTGCAGTGGATCCAGAGATGGTGAGAGCAGGCCTTTGATGTGTCTCATGACCAGCCTCTCAAAGCACTTCTTTATGGTGGATGTTAGTGCGATAGGATGATAGTCGTTATGGCAGGACACATGGGACTTCTTTGGCACAAGAATAATGATGGACTCCTTGAAGCACTTTGGAACAACAGCAGTGCTCAGGGAGATGTTGGTGAGAACATCAGCCAGCTGGTCTGCACATTCTCTGAGCACTCTTCCAGGGATATTGTCTGGTCCCGCAGCCTTACGTGGGTTGACTCTGCGGATGGTGTTCCTAACATCAGTCTTGGTTAGACATAGCACCTGGTCATTGTGTGGAGGTATGATCTTCGTCACCTTCGTGTTGTTCATTGCATCGAACCGGGCGTAAAATTGATTTAGCATATCTGGAAGGGAGGCACCATCACCACAGGCTGTTATTGTCATCTTGTATTTGGTGATAGCCTAAAGCCTTCTCACATGCTCCTGGTGTTCCCGCTGTCTTGAAATTGGCTATGTATTCTTTGACTATATGCATGTTTGGCTTCCTTGATAGCCTGGGCAGTTTTTCCCTTGCCGTTCTAAGGGCTGCCTTATCACCTAGTCTGAAGGCAAGGTTCCGAGACCTCAGCAGTTCACGTACCTCAGCAGACAACCACGGCTTCTGATTGGGACGTATGGTGATGTTCTTGGAGATAGTGAAATCATCGATGCACTTGGTTATGTAGCACATCACAGTTGCTGTGAACTCTTCCAAGTTTGTACTATCCTCAACAGTCGCAGCCTCTCAGAATATGTTCCAGTCGGTGTACTCATAACAGTCCTGAAGAGCAGGGATAGCATCTGCTGGCCAGGTCCTCACCTTCCTTATAACTGGTTTGGAACGTCTGACGATCGGTCTGTAAACAGGTATTAACATAAGAAAAATGTCATCTGCTTATCCCAGGTGCGGGCGGGGCTCTGCCCGGTATGTTTGTGTAAACAAGATCCAGTGTGTTTTCCCCCCTCGTAACATGTTGGTAGAATTTTGGGAGAGCCGACTTGAGATTTACATTGTTAAAATCTCCGGCAACAATAAACAATCTGTCCGGGTGTGTGTTTTGCAGATCACTAATAACTACGTACAGCCCACAGAGTGCCCCTTTAGCATTTGCACTGGGGGGGATATATACCCCAATGATGAACACAGTGGTAAATTCCCGTGGCAGATAGAAAGGTCTGCATCTGACAATCATGAGCTCTTCCAGTGATGAGCAGTAAGTGGAGACTAGTACAGAGTTATTGCACCATTCCACATTGATGTTAACATTCCCTGGGGGGGGGGGGTTAGGCAGCTAGGCTGGGGGGGACGAGGGAGGGGGGTCTACGTAGGGTAGTTAATGGTTGAATTCTCCTTTAAAGGAGAAGGAAAGGTCTTCTAACTTGGGGGTGCAAAAGTTAGGCACCCCCAAGTGATTGCATGTTAAAAAGCCTCTTTGATGCGCGGCAAATTTTTTTTACGCGGGACTCCAAACAAGTCTATGGGCGTAGTTTCTGCAGAAAAAATTTGCCCATCCCTAGAGCTTCAGTGCATGAGATCAAAGAGAAACTCTTTTTAATAAAAATCCAGGACTGAGAGCTGAGCTGTCAAAATCGGGACTGTCCCACAGAAAACAGGACAGTTGGGAGGTATACAGAATTTCCACTCGTAAAGATATCAGGATGCTTTTTGCCTCCCCTGGTTATGTATGTGGGCTGCAGCCTAAAGGCACAATTCTCACCTTGTCTCATGATATCAGCACCCTTGTCCTGCGCTTACATTTTTAGCATTGGAAGGTTTCTCAACTTGCCTCACACCAGTGACACCCCAGGCTTTTACGTCCCCTTAAAGGAATATTACCACAAAAATACGTTTATGTCACTAACAAAGTGACAAGTGTAATAATAAAACAGTACCTTGTACTTGATCCAAACTAAGATATAATTATTCCTTATTGGAAGCAAAACCAGCTTATTGAGTTTATTTAATGTTTAAATTATGTTCTTTAAGGATTTAAGGTATGAAGATCCAAATTACAGAAAGATCCATTATCCGGAATACCCCAGGTCCCAAGCATTCTGAATAACAGGTCCCATACCTGTAGTTTGTGATTCAGTTTAGATATAAAGAGGTAGCATTCCTCGTTATAAAACTATATGAGTGACTAGCTGAATTGCCTTGCAGTTTTGCCAAATGCAGCTGATTGCAGGGAGGGGAGGAGAGCTGTGGGGATGTGCAGGGACAGAGAGGAGGAGGAGGGAAGCTCCAGGTTGGGGCAGTGGGAGGGGAAGAGAGGGAAGTTTTCTCAAGCTGACTGAATGAGGAAGTGTCTGTGCAATTGGTGCGGTTACCTGGGAGCAGCATGTGAGGAGTCAGGACTAAGGAACAGGAGGCAGGTGTCGGATAAGTGACACCGTCACAAGGAGGAGGGGGAGGGTGAAGTGGAGCCAGAGTCTTAATTAATTCAAACTCATTAATTCATTTCCTTCGCTGAAAGAAAGATGCCTCTGGGATTGCGCGTAAAGAAGAAAAACAAGAGCAAGGAGGTTTCCTCTAAGCTGGTGGATAGTGACGAAATAGCCAACAGGGCGTCCGGCTCTGCTGGCAAAGTCTCTTCCAGTGCCAATGGTGCGGCTGGCCTGCCGCCTCCTCCGGTCAACCTGCGACCCAAGCTTGTGTTTCACACCCAGTTGGCACACGGCAGCCCCACTGGCAGGATAGAGGGCTTCACTAATGTTAAGGAGCTGTATTCTAAGATTGCAGAGGCATTCCTAATCACTCCTGAGGAGGTAAGTTCCAGAGTCAGGCACATGGGCACAACTCTCTAGGGTGCCAATAAAAGTCTAGGTGCCCTATAACGCTACATGATAAAAAGCTATTCCTGAAAACAGCCTACATCTCTCCTACATTCTCAGCTAGAGTTTATTGGGGGGAAGTTGAGGGCTGTAGTTCAGCTTCAGTTCTGTGTTGGGCATCACAGATCTCAATGACTGAACACGTCACATTATAATGATATTAATAGATTCTAACACAATGGTAAATTTAGGTTTTGCAAAATAAAAAACTCATGAGCACTGTCTAAAGGTCACATACAATTAATCTCGCTTCTGTTCGCGTCACTATGTCATAGGTATAGTAATAAACTCATTATCATAACACTCTTATCAGGAGAGTACTGCTGGAGCCCATTTGCTGTCTGAATGAAAAAATGTGATAAAAGGCATAGGCAACTAGTTCTTACTCGTCTTGTTGGGCCAGCCCTTCCCTTTTAACCTGTTGTATTTATTATAATGACTTGACACTTTCCACTTATCATAGCTGTGTGTACATTCAGCTGATTAATGGATATAATTTATTCTTACGTCTATGAATGTTTAAAAACACACACATACCCACACAGTTTCAGGAAATTAAGGATGTAAAAAGTTACCTGTTTATTATATGTTACATTTACAGAAATCTATTATTTTAAAAGCTTTTTCAAATTATAAGTTTAAATAATACAAAGTAGGCAGCCCTATACATTTATCTAACCAGCCAACAGGCATTTGTTTGTATTCTGGTCCACTTTATGGATACATTCCCCTGTCCCAGACTAATTAGTGTTTACATTTTATAGAAAGGCACCAATAATAGCCAGGTCACTTTTACCCTTCCCCCACCCGCATGGCTGTCTTCTGTGTTTGTAACATACAGTTTTTTTATTACAAGGGACAAGAGGAAACTGAGGAGGCTTTATTGCATCTAGAATTTTGTAGGCTGAACTTGGTGAACATTAGGAGGAAAGTACAATATCCTCCCCATAGATTTACATGTGTGGAGGTAGTTTGAGTTTTATTGATGGTGCTATTTGTCAGAAAGAACTACTGTGATGAACCTCGCTTGTAATACACTTTCTGTTTACATTTATTGCATACAATGTTAGACTGGGTCACAAAGAGCCCATTGGAAAACTTGATATCAAGGGCCCACAGACCACTAGTGAGCCCACAAATATTTACTGAGAAAAACATTGCTCCACATATTACTTTTCTGAGCCCTCTGCATTTAACTTGTAGCCCTCCCCCCACCCTGAATGTCATATTGTGACCACCCCTTTCCTCCCATGCCCATGAGTCAATAGAGCAGATGGAATGGGTGCAAGCAGTATGGAAGGTGCTGGGACCTTTCTGATACTCTGGCCCTCCATTTATTTGCAGGGTCGGCTTATACATAGTGATGCCACTGTCCACTTTGAGAGATTCATTGTTCAAGTTAAATTGTTTTATATAGCAAAATAAGTTGCTCGTTAGACTTGTGTAATTGTTCAGTGAAGTCAATGGGAAATATTTTATACATAGAGATTTGACAGCAAAAGGCGTGGCATCTACCACAAAGACCTGTTCGGCACTAATGCTTTGTATTCAGCTTTGTATTTTTCTGTTTTCTATTTGTTGCTTAGTCCTCCATTTACTGGTAAAGCTGTGTGAGAGCACAGAGCAGTTCACTGGATACAGACTGACTGCAGGGGATAACACAGACAGACAGTGAGAAACTAAATAGGCCAAACTTTTCTATGCCTGTGTTGTTACCGTCCAGATAATATTGATTGTATCACCAAGTACTATGTAAAGCATTGGCTCATGCAAATTATACCTGACAAACTTGTTCGTCCTGTATAACTGTAGGCTCCCTGGATTCTAATACTTATTTGTGCCAATAGTGCACCTTGCACCAGTTTGTAGTATGGAACAATATGTGAAGTGCAGCCTGCACTGACATTTGGGGCAGTCATATTTCTGTGTATGCCATGTGTAAAAAGTATGGGGCTTCGATGCACCCAACAGAACAGTGCTCTAGATCTTAAAAATATGAGTGCAGCTTTTACTGACAATTGCCACAAAGTGCTCTGTGCATGAGTCTTACAGGGGAACTGAATTGCTGTGCATGTGTCAGGAGCGCCTGATGCCACAACCGTCTCTGACAGTGCCGCATCCAAGATGGCAAGATGGACCCACATGGGTGAAGATGCTGGCGCGATGACTGCATGCACTTGGTGTGAAAATTTAAAACATAAGGGCTTCCAGGTCACGGGTTCAATGCCCAATTATAGGAATTGCTACCTTGGTTTCTGGGTGTTCCTAAATTGTTTCTGGACTTTGACTCTTGCCTGAACCTGTTTTCACGATCCTTTGCTGCCTGCCAATCAAACTACTGCCTGGAGTTGACTACGATTACTCTTGAACCCTTTTTGATTACCATGAACTTGAACTTTGTCCAGAAGCTTACTCCTTGGTCCGGACTGGCCCCTGACAGCATTATATAACTATTGCTGCCCCTGTACAGTCCCACCAGTCCTCTTCTATACAGCACCATAATGTCTATATGGAATGCAACATGATGCATTTGGCCACTAGGTGCACCTGTGTAAGAAGAAAGATTAGACTGCATTTTGGCCTGTGATCCCCTGCAGTGGAATGGAGAAAAACTTACTGCAAAGGAATGCAGGGTGAAATGGCCATAAGCAAAAGCCCTAAAAGGCTGCCCTACACCCCACATAACTGACCTCCTAAAGGAGAGTTGAGCAGCATCGTTGGCACCACCATCTTCAGGTTCTCTTGCTGTCATTATCAAGCGGTAGCATATGGAGTGGAATCCAGTCTTGTGTTGGCTTCCACTGCTCATCCTCCTGAGTGGCGATAACCTCCAGGAAACCAACGTGCATGCTTAACATGCATGGATTTATAAAACCGCAACATATTCTGCAGCGTTGTACAGTAATTGGGTGTATACATTAAACAGACAAAAGCAAGAAGTAAAGAGGGCCCTCCCGAAAATCACTTACAATCTAAACATGCACTTTTCTTTATTCTCGTTTTATATGATGTTCAAAGTTTGTGCAGAAGTTAATTTCATCGCTGTAAAATTTAGGGGGATTTTACTGGTAACATTTTCAATTAGAACTATGCTCTAGATGTAATTAAGGTTGGTACAGATATTTTACCCTTCTCCTACCTCTGCTTTTTTTTCAATAAAGTTTCAGACAGAACTGTATATAGGCCATCTTATTTACATATTTGGGGCTTGAAGGGGTGATAAGCTCAGCTGAATGGGCCACTTAGCCCATATATTTGGGTATGAAGGATTGATAGGGAGTTTAAAGTCACTTTTCAAGCTTAATTAATTTAAGTCTAATTCTCCAGGGTTGCCCCATAGGTATATACATCCCCTCTACAGCAAGTACATTATACATGTATTAGCAAGAATATAAAAATGCATTGTATTGAATTTTTGCCAAAACATTAAGGAGGCATTTTCAGTGGCAGTATAGCTATTTTGAGATATATATCATCATTTGAACGTGCCCCTCCCCCCAGGGTATAATGAATACTATACTTTGCCAGTTTCATTCTGGGCTAAAAATTATCATTGGCTTTAGTAGCTGATTGGTTCCTATCATACAGTGCAGAGTGCTCAATGCCACCAGCTCCCCTGCACAGCGTGGGAAAGGAGGCAGAAGGAACTGGAACAGAAGGATGATTTTAGTAGGAATTTTGAATAAATACATTTTTAATAAATTAGCCCAACACACAACATTTCTCAGCATGTTCCTTTTATATGTAGAGACGTATAATGCACTTTTTTTTTTTTTTTACAAAATATGTCCTCTTTAATGGGCTTATTGTAAATTGAATTTGATAACTTTGTCATCTGTGGGAATGTCTGCACCTAATTGCAGGTTAGTATATAGGTGACAGAGAGGGTGGTACACAGGAAAAATGAGTGGAGGCAAATCTCATAAGATAGCCATACATGCCTAGATATGTCAAGCTGTTTTCAACCTCTAATGTGATCTGCTGATGTAGTTTATCCCGGACTTCATAGTGTTACAGATGAGGAGCTGCAGCTTCTCTTCACTTCTTGTCAGATCTGATCATTTATGCTTATGGCATCAAGAGCAGCATCTGGCCATCCACGTATATGGCCAATTTTACAATACCTGTCTTTTCATCAGATGGATATCTTCAATGGTTGGCCCATGTATGGATACCAAAAGACAGACCTGGTGCACTTTCAATATTACTTATTCCTATGTGATATATTAAATGAAGAGAAGCACTCCAACACCATACTGCTACTGTAAGTGATAATTTATTCAGGTGATGTGTTTCATCTGTGAAAATGTAAACAGTCGCAGAAAACGTAGTTCACTGGTAAAACATGCCCATGTGTCCCACCCCCTCCCCCTCAAATCACAAAATTCCAATCCGGTGTAACGTAAGTGTCCATTACACAGTCCAATAAGTACATAGCAGAGGCTTGGTGTGCCGGAACTGCAATTAGTGCCATCTTAAATCTTAAAAACATAATAAGCCAAACATTCTGAAACCCAGCTATTATTAATCGTATCAAGTAATATGAAAAGTACCTTTTTTTTTCCATAATCTACAGGATGGAATGCATGCCTTAGGTTCCGTATACCAAGTATTTCGTAATGTTTATGAACATGGTTTTGAACTGCAGCATTCGTCATTCATACCCTTTAGGAATGTGGAATAAAATTTCTCAATTTGTCCTATATTTGCAAAAGAGCTTTATTTACTGTAAATAGTCCCATCTCATGGATCTTTTGACCATTTTTAGAATACAGTTCACCATCTTAGCTGTGTAGCATTCATGTTGCATGAAACGCTGTGCAACTGGGGTGTCTTTTCTACACAATTGCCCCTTTGGTCAAGTCTACATGGGAAAAAGTTGAAGTTAAGGATACAGGAATAAAGAAGGGATGCTAGGAATTTTGAGCCTGATACTGCAACAGACACCCCAGTAACACGGCATTTCATATCATATAACCAAAAATGACTGCCGTGCTTTTAACATTACCAGGACCCCACTGTTTTTTGCCTAAATGTTTCTGTGGTTCCTTCTTTTTATCAAAATGCCTTTTATTAGATATATAATTGTTACATAGTATACAGTAGAAAAACGTAAATTTGTTTGTATACCATGTCAAAGGGTTAGCAATCATTGTGGTGGACACATTGTGGCAGTGAATAAAAGGGATTTTTTTTCCTGTTCATCTGTGAAAGAATATTGCAAAATTGTGTGTGTACATTGCTAAAGTTAGAATAATAGACAAACCTGCTCTCAGGCAGCTGATGTAAGGGGTACTTTCACACATTTGTTGAAGAACAAAAGACACAACTATAATGTACATTTCTGTGTTAACCCTAAATAACACAATATTTTCACTTCCTCATGGAAAGTCTAAAAGCGCACGGGGCATTTTGACTACAGCAAGATTGCTGATTTTCTAAACTGCTTAGATAAGATAGGTAACACAGATGACTGCATCAGCTTCATCTCTTTCTAAGCACTGTCCACCATGCTTTAGAAAAGTGTCAAGTTGTAACAGGCATCTGTTACAATATGATACATTTGTTCCTGGTATATCTCTGATATATGGAACATCAAATGTACTCGGGCCTTTGCTGCTAAAAATGTATGTAAAATATAATGTTGTTGCAGTTCATGAATATTATTAGTTCTTCTTTACACCTGGTTGTTGAAAGTATTTTAAAAATAGAAACCAGACAATTTTCACTGTCTTTTCTATGAAAAAATATAGATTCTGATTATTGCTGTGAAATATTTGAGCTCCACCTCTGTAATATATGTTAATGTCACATTATGTTCTTTAAATATAGGATATCCTTTCCTTTTACACTTGTTAGACAGTATATATAGTGAATAAAG
The DNA here is from genome assembly GCF_017654675.1 of Xenopus laevis. Taxonomy (NCBI): domain Eukaryota; kingdom Metazoa; phylum Chordata; class Amphibia; order Anura; family Pipidae; genus Xenopus; species Xenopus laevis. The sequence goes on along the minus strand of NC_054378.1, from coordinate 60,989,241 downwards.
TACCCCCTATTGTAAAATATAAGTGTAATACTTTGGTTTGTGACTTTTATATTGTCATGAAACTCCTTGATGACTTATAATATCCTCATTTTTCAGGAGGGGTTACTTTATTATAATACACAAGTTTCAGTGAGGCTTGTGAAAAATCACATCACTAAGTTTATAACTGATTACATAACTAAGCAATGTGTGAGGTGTTCATCCCACAGGAGGCTGCCCATTAAAGTCTCCAGTGTGTTTGTGTGTGTGTGTATATATGTATATATATATATGTTAAAAATAAAGAAAGTGGATTGCACACTCTATATATTAAAAGATCAATGTTTTATTAGCCAAAAAAGTTACATATTGAGGTAACTTGTCCTGTGCATTTCTACTGTAAAGCAGTCATCATCAGGGGCCTCTCATTTTGTATTTTTCGATATTTTGTGCCCTTGATGAAGACCGCTTTACGGTCAAAACACATAGGTCAAGTAGCCTCCTTTAAATGAATATTAAAATGTATTTATATAGCTCCAGCATATTTCTCAGCGCTGTATATATAAAGGTATTAGTAGTCCATGTGTAATGGGGGCAACTGCATTTCTGTGCCACATTATATAACTTCTACTTCTTACCGACCTGTAGGGTGGGGAAAATCAATCAAAAATCTGTATTGTCAATATGCTTGTTACAGTATATTGAAATTTTCTGTTTCTCACCCAGCCCCCCCCCCCTTTGGTGCAGACATAAAAACAATATATTTAAAATGATGCTAAAGTTCAGAGTTAAAACTTTGACAAATCTTTCTTAAAAAGAGAGGAAAAATATGTACCATGTACTGTTGTAACATTTCCTTTCAGATGTATGAATATAATTTCTAAAACCACCCTCCTCCTTTCACTTTAATATAACCAAGTGACATAAACCTTACACATTCCTTTCACTAGTAATTAATTTTTTCCAACCCTACCTCTTACAACCTCAGTTTTACTCAATATCACCAAAATATGTTGAATACTTTTGCATCTACAAATAATTTACTTTTTTCTATACTACCCCATATATATCCAGTGATAAATATATTTTAATTTCCCCACACACACACCGCTTCATGATATGTGCAAAGTTATACCAAAGTGACATGTGCACCCTTCTATAATAAATATCAATACCTTTAAAAACCATTTACCTATCAACCCATTTACAGTATATAAATATCCATAACTCTAATCCAAAACATGCACACTGTGCATACCACCCATATATATCCAGTAATAAATGTATTCCACTACCACACACACACCTTCATAATAAGTGCAAAATGATACCAAAGTGACGTGCATCCTTCTATAATAAATACCTTTAAAAAATATTAGTGATTGGCTGTTGTAGTCTGAATCCACCAGAATCTTCTGCCCAATGGTAACAAAGAAAACAGTGTATGGGATGGATGGAAAACATCCTTAACTATACTTTTCGCCCGTCGGGTGACATGTTTTTTTGTATAGTTCAGAAATCGGTAGTAAAGAACCTATTATTCCCTCTGCTGTTCTAACTATTCTCTGTAGGAATTTTTGTTCAGCAACTGTGCATTTTCCGTACCAAACTGTAATATAACAGATCAAGACACTCTCAATATTGCCACGATTAAAAGATGTAAGAATGGAGGAGGAAAGACTAGCTTTCTTTAACGTCCGCAAGAAATACAACCACTGACTTGCTTTTTTAGTAATCAAAGCAGTATTTACATTCCATGAGAGATCATCTGCTAGATTCACCCCTAGGAACTTCACATTCCTAACTACCTCAACAGCCATTCCCTCTAAGTAAAAGGTCCTCCAGTAACGACACACTGCAGCGAGTTAATGTCATGGCATACATCAGCACATCAGTTCACCAACAGGGCTCTATCCCCTGGTCCTTCAGGTTTACCTCTCACTGGAATGCTCACTCTCTCAGGCACCCATCCTTGGGACATGACCGGCACTATCAGCCAAACCTTGCCTCTTAGGCCCTGACTGGCAGGTACCCCGCTGGACACACTATGCCCACTATCTCCTTGTTGGGGTTTACAGCTGCACATGCTAGTCCCTGGCTAATTTATGCCCACTGTAATGTACTAGTTAACATCAGCTTCCTCACTACCTAAAGTCACTATCTCTTCCAGGGAATGGCTCAACTGTCAGAGAGTCTGCTGCTCTCTTTCTTTCCCATGATAAATCTCTATTTTTACCTGCAACCTTCCCTTTATCATCTTCTACTCTCCACCCACTGGGGATTTTCCCTAGCAACAGCTACCCTCTAGTGCAGGGGTGTCCAACCTTTTGGCTTCCCTGGGCCTCACTGAAAGAAGAAAAATTTTCTGGGGCCACACTTGAAATACACACTAATGCTAGCTTTTGAATTAATTTATTGTAAAAGTAAAAGAAAAGAGGGTATCATAAACCTAGTGAGATTTTTGACATTTTGTTTGAGAAACTAATGTATCTGGTTGAATGGAAGTAGTTGCAATTCTCAGTGAATTCTCAAGGTGCTCATTAGATAATCTGGTTCTAATTTTACTCTGTGTTCATTATTGAAAAAAGTTGCTCACAAATGTAGGTGCTGCATATATCCCTAGCATAGTGGGCAATGCCGCTGAGGAATGCTTACCTGCCTTTGTAAGTAACTGAACACTCACTTGTTAATTGCTTTTTCTGCTCTAGGAAGCCACAAACGCACACCCCATGTAAAATTTAAAGCACACACGCACACAATTAGCGACCACATACATACACATTGTATCACATTGTAACATGACGTTTCCTGGATTGGTGGAAATTCAAGCTGGGCCGCATTCATATTCATCCTGTGCCGCATGCGGCCCTTGAGCCGCGAGTTGGACACCCCTGCTCAAGTGGTTCACCTGGAAATACCTGTATTAACTATTTATTACACATTTGTACTTAAACAATTGCCAATTTTACCCTACTACAAGTGGACTTGTATGAAAGCACTCAGGCCATGGCCTTGTGCATTTATATAAGCACTTGACTACTAATATCTTAATTATCCTCTATATAATAAGATATTTAAAAAAATCCATTATGCATAATAATAAATGATTTGATTTGTGTCTAGGGGACAGTTTTTGACACTTAAGTGCATCATCTGATGCACTTTCTTTTTTTTTTAGTTGATGGTAAATTCGTACGATCGTTCTGAGAAGATCGTGGTCTCACGATCAGGATCTGATCTTTTAAAAATCTCAACATCTATGGCCAGCTTTACATGAAAAAAATACTTTTTTAATATCAACATGCCAGTGATTAGGCTTATTTAAAGAAGAGTAAATATGAACACCATTGTTAAGACACTATATCAGTATGAAAAGAAATAATTGTCATTGCCCCATGATCTTTCAATGAAATTATACTTATTGATTTCATTATTTCTGTTTGAAAGTCATTTTACATAGAGATGTTTGTAAAGTCTGCAACTGCTGTCTGTTACAGGGGTCAACTGTAAATCTGTTCATCATTGTTTAGCTATTCCCTGCCTATGCCACATCATCTGGTTGTAATTGTTGTCTGCAGCCATCCTTATAGTTTGGCCCTCTGACCTTATATTATAACAGTCCCCATGATGAAACTGTGTGGGTTGCTTCTTTCTCTGGGAAAATGTCCTGACTTTACTAGAGGTCAGAGGTTATGACACATTGCTTAGGAGCCAAGGCGCTGTGGCAGATAAAAGCCTGTGAATGTTTTGTGTGTCTTGTCTAGATACGTAACAAAGCATGTTTTTTTTTTTTTTATGAAATGCATCTATTTATAAAGTTAGAAAAGGTAAACACACAATATACTCCTGTTCTTCTACTTTCTCTAGTGTAGTGATAGACATAACATCCAATTGTCCTAAGCAACAACTCTGGCTATCCCAAGGTATAAAAACAACCAACCTTAGGCGAGGATACATGGCTTATTTGGCAGCTTAGAAGGGCCATGTCATATGTAGATTCTACTGTGGGCAGATATTCTTGATAATTGTTGCTGGGCAGTGACTGTGAGTTAGGATGTGCGCCCTCGATGACATTACTGGTTATGTCATGAGAAGACTTATTATTATAGACTAAGAATAGCAGTAGTCGGAGTGAGTGTGTCTGATTACATTTTGCTGCTGTGGCTGCAGACTTGGTTCAGCGAGGTTGATATTTCCTGGTTTGTATCTTCAGTCTCTTTGACTGCTTGTTGCCAAGTGTACAAACCAGGGACAAATGCTGTCATTAACAGAACTTTTTCTTTGTCAATACCTGAATACAGGAGTCACCTAAACACATGTTGCTATCAGGGACAGTGTTAGCCTTAACCCCTTTAAGTTCCAAGCTGCTTCTTCTTTATTTTGCTGGGAGAACACACATTAGGTTTAAGGTTTTGTATGTCATGCATGTTACATTAATTGTAATTTAAAGTTGCAGTTCACATAAAATAATTACATAATTATGTTAGTAGCAATGTATGGATCAGTATACCATTATTTATTTACATTATTCACTACTGAGTGATAATGCCCATCACGTCTTTCAATGTTTTCCTGTGTGATGTTATATCCAGGCCTTTTGACTCATTCTGCATGCCATGGGGATGACTCAGCCTTAAAACGTCAAAACTACAAAAGCAGCTGAAAAAAACAAGTATGAACACTCACTTAAAATGGGTGTGTATATGTTCGCATATATAAATCAGCAATTAACGTGATGTTGCCCATGTACTATAAGATTTGCTTGTATGTAAGGGTGCAGACAATATCTATATATTGACCCAGCCAGCTCAGCTGCCCAGTTCCAGAACTGGTCCTACACCTGGACCATCACCTCTCCCTGCCCCAGCCATCCCCTCTTCCTGATTGGTCATAGGCAGAAAAGGAGGTAAAAATGTATGGTGGGGGGGGGGGTTGTGCGGGGCCTTAAAGTCAGTCCTAGTAGGCCTCAGACGTCCCTGTCTGACTCGGCATATATGTAGTATAAATCATGAGATTGTTAGACTTCATTTGCTCTACTAACTTTAGCCTGATTTCAGCTTCACTATGCTGTTGGATGTGTCGGTCATAGCTATATAGTGAGCCTTTTAATCACATCTGACCAGTAACCATGTGCAATTCAAGGTGATCCAGTTCTCACTAAAGCCTTTTCTGTAACTAGTAGGTTCAGTCGCCACTGTGGGGTAAGCACACGTCAGTCAGCCTGTCTCCCCACTCAGGACAAAAGCAGTGTTCACATACCTGTACCTATCCAAATCTCATCAATAGACCCTGGTGGGCCCCATGGGTGGTCAAGTCGGGGTGTAGTTTAATATCCTTTTACTTCATGAACCTGATTAGACCTGTGAGTTATCTTTGGTAATCTAGAACATCTTAAATTTACCTGTTTGCCCTTTTTAGCTCAAGAAATAACCAAAACCATAGGCTTAAGTGGGCTCAAGCCCTATTTACTGAAATAATGTCGGACAAAGGACAGGCTATACTGGGAAAAAAAGAACTCTCAAAATTAATCTGGTTAGAAATACTATATTTTATATATTGAGCTTACTGCAGCAGCCGGAAGTTTGTTATTGCAGTAATGATCCAGGCTTGTAGTTGTGTACAGGGGGTCACTATGGATGCACACATGCAAAAAGCTAAGCTTAGGTGTCATCTCATCTCAGAAAATAAGGTTTGTATGCAATAGAAACTGATGCTACGTGGCTGATTATTACATTTTTATGCAAATTGCACAGGTTTCTGAACAGCCATGTAATTAGAATGTGAATTATTTATCCTATATACACATTCTGTTATGAGTTGGCCCCTAAGCTCAGTAACAAACAGCAGCACAGAGCAGTGAATTAGCAGAAAAGAAGATGGGGAGCTACTGGGGCTTCTTGGACTCGCAGGTCTTCTCTGCTAAAGGGCTGTGGTTACCTTGCACTGGTAATGAATCTCAAAACATAATATGCAGCATTTCTAGCATAATTCTTTGTTATGCTTTGGTTCTCCTTTAAACTCTGTGGAAAGGACTTATTTTTGTTGTTTGGTAGTTCTTTGAGAGGGAGTATAGCACTTTTTTAATGACATGTAACAATAAAAGGGTTCTTGTTAGTGTTTGTCCTCAAAACGTCAACTGGAACAAGGTGAAGCAAAGCACACTCTGGTATCTTTCATAGAGAACGCCTGGTGCACAGTGAAGAGAGTACGGCAACCCCCAATGTATAATTGAAGTAGAAATACGCTGGCACTCAAGGCAAGTGAAATGCAGGGTTACCCCTTGCTGTCTGTTTTTGTGCGAACGTGCAACGTTTCAGGGCGAACCCATTTATCAACCATGATAAAGGGGTTCGCCCTGAAACGTTGCACGTTTGCACAACAATAAACAGCAAGGGTTAACCCTGCATTTCACTTGCCTTGAGTGCCAGAGTATTTCTACTTCAATCCTCAAAACATCACTCATCCTTTATTTGTGGAACTGAAATGTTGTTCCAGAAAAGGGCAGAGGTTTGTTGTAAAGAGGAGGTGGCAGATGTCAGCGCAGAAGTATGTAGATCAGCTGGTGAAGAAAATGCTTTGTGTGACGTGGGCCTAATCCCAGACACAAGTGAAGTGGGACCAATTCTAGGCTTTCTAGGGTATTTTATTGATTTATAGCTGCACATTGGGTCCTTAATAATAGCTTAAGGCAACTAAACCCCTACTAGAAGAATAAGCAGAAAGTGGCAAACCACTATGACAATACAATGGGCAAAAACAGACAAATAGGGGCAATTCCTTTATAATGCTTCATTTACTGTTTCTTCTATTACCCTTTTCTTTCTCTGGTTGCTCTAGCATTTGACAAACTGATTCATAAACATCTTTTGTCAAGCAAAAGATCTTATTTTATAGGACACCTAAAATAAAAGAAACCATAAGGGCAGCAGACCAAATATATGAGATTATTTATTACTGAAGAGAATAAAGACAAATATGAATAGCCACAAACAACCCAAAAATTGTATCCTCATAGATGGTGCTTATTGATGTCCTCATTTACACATAGAGCTTATGATGCTTCTTGTATCACATTACTCATGATATTATGTGCTATAAGTAATAATTTAAAGTGTCACATACTATGCAATGAACAGGATATAAACCTGTCTGGCTACATCTATCCTGTTTAATTAGGAAGAAAATTAGGATGTTATGAAAGAAAGTACTTGATTTCACAGTGACTGTATACATTTAAACATCAAAAAATATACCCTTAACATAAATAACACATTTGCCAATGCTAGTCAGGTGTAAAATGCGTGGATAATTAATGTATTCACTTTTATTTCAGGAATGCATATGATGGTTTAAAAAAATAAAAAAGTTGCCAACCTTTGGTAATAATTTCCAGGAGTAATTTGTTACAGGACCTTTGCACCATACTAGCATTGCTTAAAAGGTGAGCAGCAACTGCCACACCTAGCTTATATGACATGCCTAATAGTCATGATTATATCATTACAGTTAGTTTTAAGCACCACGTAACTATAGGTTATAGAATGCAGAGACAATTCTAGTCATTGAAATTCCCTGGTCTGTTTTTAAAGCAAAGGTACAGTGTGTTTCCAGGGGCAGAAATTCCCATGGAGGGAGAATCAAACAAAGCACTGCTTTTGGGAACATATTTTTAAGTGTTAAAATTTGTCATTTTCTGTTTTATCAGAATGGGTATTTAGCATTACCATGAATTAAATGAGGACAAAGGAAGAAATTATTGTGTCAATAGTTATGGAATTAATTTCAAGTGCTTAATAGGAAACCGCTGGTTTCAGTGTTTTAACAATCGTTGAAGCTGTAGGGTGGTGAACATGCAGTTGTCAGTGTATATAATGAGGATTTGGTTACAGAGGATGAACTGTAGATATAACATTCTGACTTGTGTCTAAGGTTATGGTTTTAAATAGAAGTGTGCAGATTGGACTTAAAACATTGCAGCAAACACAAGCAGTGTGAATTAAATGACGAGAGGGTCCTGCACTTCTAACAATCCACACACATCTCAATTACACAGTTGTACAGTTTGTTTAAATAAGTAGTGATAAATCAAGAGGCGGTTGATATTTACAGCAGTGGGTGTGGCCTGATGATGGTATACTATATGCCATAAAGCACAGGTGCATTAGGAAAAACCTGTTTTTCTGTATTGTTTTAGAGAGCCCGTATTGCTAGTTAGTTTCCTTGACTGGCTTCATTATTAAGTGACGTCTTTAGTATTACTGTGTGACTCATAGTTTGTCTATTGTAGCTTTACGTCACTTACTCCAGGAAAAAAAAATATAGTTTACATAGTTTGCTACTATGTTGATGGATTTAATTGCAGGTGTAGCAGCAGAACGTGTAATGAAGGCATCTGTTCTGTGGATAGGTACAATTTACCTATACTGGCATTGTAATTCAGCTCATTTCCACCACACTGTATGTTTGGGAAGACTGCAGTCTTGCTTACGTGCCCAGGTGCTTGTAGTTCTATCCCATATTTGCAATAGAGCCTACAGGCCACAGAGACAGAATGGAATAACAGTGTTGTTTAAACAAATTATCCCCCCACCCCTCCTTTTGTGGGCACGTCTTGTTGATTTAAGGTGAGTTCTTTGTGGTAATGATATTTGTCTTTAGCACTCATAATCATAAATGAAACTTTATATCTTCATACATCCCATTTGTCCCGTTTTCTGCGAGACCGTTACGATTTTGACAGCTCAGCCTACAGTCCCGGGTTTCTTATTGAAATTTTCCGACTTTCTATTTGATCTCCTACACTGACTTGAGAAAAAAAATAGATACAATATACAAATATTAACCGATTCATGAGATATAAAAGGCCCTGCTTATTGCAGTTTACAAAAGCTTTGATTTTAGTCTCTAAAGAGCAGCCCCCTTGCCTGAACATAGGAAGATGATGCAATGCTAAATCTTTTAGTATCAACACTAAATATGAAATACATCTCCCAGCTTGGAGACCCGGGGGTCTCTCTCTCTCTCTCTCTCTCTCTCTCTCTCTTGGAATCCTAATTTGAATATTAAGGGTGGGGAGGGAAATCTTGTGATTTTTTGTCACAAAACAAGAAAGTAAACATTTTTTCCCATCCCTAAATTGCACATGCAAATTAGGTTCGGTATTTGGCAGAATCATTCCCAAAGTATTCGGGGGTTCAGCCGGATCCAAAATAGTGGATTTGTTGCATCCCTAGTGGGAACTAAATACCTATAGTACACAATATATTATTCACCCAAGGGGCCCCTGCAAGTGTTGTGCTATGTTTGTTTGTTTTTATGGGATAGGGTAATTTAACCTTAGTGGAGTGTACATAACATTTGTTTCTAAAATAATTTTTGTAATTTTGTCATACATGGTTAATCATTATTAATCATTAATAATTATGCTGCGATACTCGGGACCTACTGGAAAATAGTCTTTATTTGGTGGGGCTGGCAAATAAATGTTTTTCCTTTCAAGATCTTTGCTAGCGGTAACAATTTGGTTTGTATGTATCAGCTTCAGTCTATATGAGGAAATGGCTTATAATTGCTTTCCTTTTTGGTATTGTTTTTTCTTTAACTGGAACCAGGATAAAATAAAAGCAAAAAATAATCTATCTCAATACATGGGGACTTATTGCTACCAGAAAGTAGATGCATTTGTGTTTCTTCCCGAAAGCATCCACTTTCTGGTAACAATTTGATCTATAATATCCAGGGAATATGTACATTATGGCGCTATTGTCTCATGTAATTCTGATTTAACTTTTATTAACTATAATTCATATGGATTTACTGTGAGTAAAAAGTATAATTTTTTCATTATACCACCTTGCCTTGACATTTTGCAGTCCAAAGTGTGCAGAGTTCATGATCTATAGAACAACTTAACTAACTCACAGATGAGTGGATTGTTATTCTTTAACCTGCATGCCCTTTGTACTGAGCCACTGTCTAGGAGAAGAATTTTGTGAATGACAGTCTGAAGAGCTGGAATCTAATCCAAAAGTGCACATGTTGAATTTCCCAGTTTCATTCTGAACTTCTTAACTCACTTTAATTCATAATATTCAAATCCAAGCAAATTGTACCATACCAAACTCATATATTTACTAACACAAACCAGCTTTCTGCATATTAGAAAACATTTTGTAAGAAAAATTATATAGACCTCTGTGTTCCCCCCAACACTGGGGGTAAGAAGTGGTAGGCAAAAGAAAATCTGCTTCCTCCAGCCAGGTTCAAACTGGGCCATCGGGATACTGGAAAAATAACCATGGCTCTTGTGAGTACTGCCGTCCCAGGCCTGCTCACTGCCAGGAACTTTGGCCACTTCACTCTCTCATCCCTGATTGTGGATGCAAGTTAGACTGAGTCCTGGAGTGGAGTGTGGTGAGGTTCAGGAGTGGAGAAGTTCACAACTGGGGTGGTGGGGCCTGAGGTGGCAACCCCATTGGGCCCAGACAACACAGTTTGACACTGCCCCAACCGTGCCTGCTGAAAAAGAGTTTTTGATAGAAGCCAGCAGGACTGCGTATTTATGTTTTATGTGTGCTTCTTGTACTTAAGCTGCAGGGAAAGCTGTAGAAAATCTCAAGATGATATAACAATACTGCTATAATAAATGCTTCTACATTAGGTCTGTGGCACATGCAGATGTTGAGGGCTGCATTTTATTTGAACATCCTTTCATTTTGTACACCCACACTAGTATGTGGTCATTATTGAAGATTGTATTGCACTATTTTCTTTTTTCCTTTCTTTGTTGTTTTATTCCCTTTTAGCCTATCTGTTGACTAACTGACATTTTTTAGAATTGTTGTTGGTTTCCTCCTTGCCTTCTGTTCTGGTGGGCATAGAGTACTGTTTTGAAAAATATGGTACTATAGGTGGGGTGGGTGTCAAAAACCCAAAGAGCCACCACTTGGATTCCTACCACACATGTAGAAGTGTTGTGAAATATTTCAGCTTAGGTTACAAGCAAATTTTTGCCGTTTGTTTCTGCATCTGTGCCTGGACTTTACTATCACCAGCCATTTTCAATTGGCCATGCACCAGTGCTTCTAGGTCACACTTAGGGGATTATTTATTGCATGTCGAATTTGTGTGAATTTTTTTTACTCTAATAAATTTGAATGTACTCACAACTCGAATGGGATATTTATGAAAAAACTTGAATGTCTAATATTCAACCAAATAGTTCCCATCCAAAAATTCAAATCGAATTCTAAACGAGTTTTCCTCCGGAAAAAACTTGAATGTTAGGAAGGCAATTAACATATTCAAAATGATTCAATGGACCTCTGCCATTGACTTGTAAATGAACTCAGCAGGTTTTATTATAATATTCGAATTTAGGTGTGCTAAATCTCACATTCAAATTTACATTCGAATTGGTGCTTTTAAATTCGAATTTGTTAGTTTTGACACAAAAAAAAAATTAGGAAATGTGAATTTACCATTCAAACCTTAATAAATCTGCCCCTTAAATTTGGCAAATTTTTTTAATAATAAGGATGCTTAACGCTAAAGCTGAATTTTATGCAACCGCTAGCTTATTCATCATGAAAGTTTACTATTAATTACGCCATAAAATGAGAATACACAGAAATATCCCTTGGTGCTCCGGTTTCCTGGATATATGGCATGATATCACCACACATAGGGTAAAAGCATGACTAGAAACTTCATGGCATTGAAAGTTTATTCCCCTAAGGCAAATAGCACCCTGGGTCTTTTGACTGTTGCTGCCCCCTGGCAATGTATGGCAGCTGTCAAAATGCGCAACATTTATGGCAGTGTATGTGTATGGCAGCTGACAAAATATGTTTTGGTGCTATATAAATACTTGTTAATAATAATTATAATAATAATAATGCTCTATTGGATGACATATTTTGGTTCTAAAGTCTGCCTGTCACTTTTCTGTGGTCAGACTCGTGCTTTATATTCTGGTCACCCAGGATTGTTTCATTCTAAAAGTACCAGATACAAGTTTAGTAACATTACTGATTGGTTCCTAGGACAGCAATCATGTTAACCTCGGCCCTTTCCAAGAGTTTTTATTAGTTGCCAGAGATGAACAGTGTCAGAATTCTGAACTCATTGCACTACTCTGCAATATTTTATTTTTTCATACATTTTTCCTCCTGACAACACATCTGTAGGTACTAGGCTCAAAATATGTTACATTTTTGGTGGTTTGTCTTTTATGCAATCTTTTATTGAATGTTTTAATATGTGCCATGGCAAAGTAGTCAGATAGATAAACGGCTCATATATTCACTATGAAATGATGAGCAGGAGGTAGGGGTGACACAGATAAAGTCAACAGGACCCAAAATGACTGATGAATGCAAAACTGAAAAGCAGCACTGCTAGAAATTGTCTGTAGTCTTTCTAAATGTCTGTATTTTGATTATTGTTTTTCTTTATGTAGATCCTGTTTTGCACTTTGAACACCCACAAAATTGATATGGATAAACTCCTGGGTGGACAGATTGGGCTTGAAGATTTCATCTTTGCTCATGTAAAAGGAACAAAAAAGGAAGTGGAAGTTTTAAAATCAGAAGATGCCTTAGGACTTACCATTACAGACAATGGAGCAGGAGTTGCTTTCATTAAGGTACACAGGTTTCCTGAATTGGGGACTTCTTCTACTGTTAAGTGTTATTTGATGTTTCAGTCCCATGTATATCCACACACTGTTCTTTTTACAAAATGTATTGGCTCTGATTTAGTAAAATGTGAAGTTACTGTATTCATGCACTTGAAATGATGCCGAAGCACATTATTTACCGGAGTAAAAGTTTAATAAGAAAATGACCATCTTGTGTCATCTACTGAAGTGCATGTCTGAAATCTGTAACAAATCTTCTATCACCATATTTAGCATGGAAAGCTTTGGCAGATGCACTTATGTCAGCATAAGTGGAGCATTGCAACAGCTTTATACTGTTTATAAGTGTTATTTATTATTATGATGGTTATTTACTTGCATTGGTGGTGGCCAGGGGATCCAGTCATCATCATTTATCTATTCAATAGTACTTTAAAAAGTACTTAAAATGAGAAATGAAAGGGGAGGATTTGAGGGTCCTTCTTCTAAAAGCTTACAATTTAAAGATTAAGAGGGATATGTAATAAAAGTCACAAAGAGAAAAACAATTCACATAAATAAGAATAAAAAGTTGAATTTTGCAGTTGTAATATTCTTCCTTAGACTATTATAGGTGGTGTAATCTTTTGGTGCAAATATAACAACTTTATAGGTTTTATTATATATAATGCGCACTGGAGCAAACTATAAAATTTGCAATTTTGCTTTCTTCCACTGTTGGAGGTGGTCGCTAAACAGTTTCCAGGTTTGCAAAAGCTATATTAAATTTGCGCAAAGGAAAATTTGTTCGGACAAAGGCATACATTTTTGCATTGCACATATGCAGAAAATGTAAAGTTTGGTGATACCTTTTATTGGCTAACTGGAGTTAACCAATAAAAGGTATCACCAAACTTTACATTTTCTGCACGGTACAACATCTTAATGCATTGCACATAGTAATTCCTTTACTGACTTTTATTGCATTCTGACAGTGACTGGAAAAGTAATGGACCTGAAAGTATATTATGCAGGTAAGTTGCAAATAACAAAAATCTCCTGGTGGAGAATTTTCAAATGCATGAAGTGCTCAATATGAGAATTCAGAAACACATACACTGTGTGTTAGTATGATAACACTAATAATGAAGGGATTGTGATCCCTCACAACCTCTTTAGTGCTGCAGGAAGGAGGAGCTGTACACAGAGTGCCTTTGCTCCACCTAGAGAGGATGCTCGACTGCTTCCTGGATCCTTGTGTGAAAGAGAGGCTTGGCAGAGGGAACGCTTTGTGGTTCGGTGACATTGTGATGCACCATGAATTTTCTGTTATAGTTCCCCACAGAATATACTTTCAAGCCCATGTGTTTGTCCCACGTTTGGTGGGAGCTGCATTCAAATAATTATGCTATGAATACAGCGCTGATTTTTCTGCCTTTTTGTTGGAAAAGTAATACACAGTTACATAGTTAAATCGGAATTAAACAATTTGTTACTTCACAAGAATATGTCACTCACCACAGAAAAACTCACTCGCTTTCTATACATTCCTATGTGTATTTTAAAGGCATATTTATCGAATAGTGAACTCCATTTATAAATACAATTCTAGGAATCAATAGAAAGTGAGTGAGTTTTTCTGTGGTGGTAACTTCACGTTTTGATAAATTTGCCCCTATGTGTGTACAGTAAGTCTTGGCTTGTGTTATTCGCTTGTGTAAAGGCACAATAAACATTAAAAAGTAAATAATTTCCCATTGTGTAATGGATAAGGGAAGAGTATTTAATTTTATTTCTTTGAAACAGAAACATTATAATTGAATATCAGGGCTGGGCCAGAGCGGCTGTGCACCCCAGGCAACCTGGCCGGCCGCCTCACCCCCTCCACCACGCATGCATGTATATGAGCGCACACACTTGCGAGCAGAGAGCAGGACGCTTTAGACCGGACTTGGGTAGGCAGGAGTTCAGGTATGTACCGGGCGCCCCCCAAACTTTGCGCCCTAGGCACATGTCTACTCTGCCTACCCCTAGTTCCGGCTCTGTTGAATATCCCTACTGCAACATACTATATAGGTACTCTTTAATTTCTATAGCCCTTAAAACTTCTCTGCAGAGAATGGTTTCTCTGAAAGAAAAGCACATAGTTGACTTCCTAGTACTTGTTATTGGAAACTCATCTTTCCAACGACCTTGTATATTTCTTATTAGTTATTAATGAGCAATTGTTCTGAAACAATCTGTTCATTGGTGTAAACATGTAAAGCTTGTAACTACATAGCCAACACAGTGGATAACTGAGGATCCCAGTAGCTTATGCCAGTGTTTAACTATTATATTATTAATCTACTCATGCTGGCAGGACTCCTGGTATCTGCTTAGGTTTATGATTTTCTGTCTGTATATAACATTATAATAACACATCAATAAGCCATGAAAGCTTGGCTTTTGTTAGATTTAGATTAAATGGGATACGTTTCAGACCTTCTTTTAGGGAGTATAGGAATTAATTCTATAGGAATTAAGTTTATCAAATATTATGCTGTCTTTTATGAGTATTATACTGTTCATGTTAAACTAAGAATCTTAAGAAATGCTCTTGTTTTATCTCAGTGACGGTAAAAGGCTAATAGCTAAGAGTTTATTTGACCTTTAAATGCAGCTGCACTTGTAACTGTGTCCAAGGAATTAAGAAATAATTTGTATTCTACTGAGCAATATTCATTCAAATTTCTGTCTCACCTCTTATCAAGTGATAGCATTGCTACTGAGCCTTACCTTTCCAGTAAAAATCATCACTCGATACAGTTATCTTATACAGCCTCTATTCTTTTACATGCTATTATCTAGCTATACCTGTGTTTGTATCTGTTACAGTTCAGATGCCTTATAATATAAACATGTGTCAATATTTTGCTTTGTAGCGCATTAAAGAAGAGAGCACGATTGACAAAGTTAAAGTAATAAATGTTGGAGATCATATAGAAGCCATCAATGGAAAGAATATTGTTGGATCACGCCATTATGAAGTTGCCAAGATGTTAAAAGAATTAGAAAAGGGACAGCCATTTACGTTAAAGTTGATAGAACCTTTGAAAGCTTTTGGTAAGTAGAGGTATCGGCTATTTATAATGTGTATGTAATTAAAGGCAATAAGTTTGCCCAGGAGTAGATGAACGGTAAATACGTGCGGGGTTGCATGATCTACCTGTGTTCTGTGTGCTGTGCTATCCCTTTTTCTTAACTTACACTTAAAGGAACAGTAATATCTAAAATGTAAAGTGTTTTAAAGGAACGACAATATAATTTACTTTTGCCCTGCACTGGTAAAGCTACTTCAGAAACACTACTATAGTTTATATAAACAAGCTGTTGTGTAGCCATGGGGGCAGTCATTCAAGCACAGCATACACAGTAGATAATAAATAGGTTCTGAAGAATCCCATTGTACACTACATAACTTATCTGTTATCTGCTGTGTATCCTGTGCCTTTTCTCCTTTTTTCAGCTTTGAATTGCTGTCCTCGTGGCTACACAGCAGCCTGTTTATATAAACAGTAGTAGAGTTTCTGAAGCAAATACACCAGTTGTACAAGAACAGAGCAACAGTACATTATATTTAAATTACTTTGATATACTTTCAGTTTTTGGTGTTAAGGTTCCTTTAACTTACTTGCTGGAAGTAAGCAGGAATCAAAGTATCAAGTCTTCTCTAATGTCCCTCACATGGCAATGAACAATTGAACATTTTCTTGTGGGCATGCTGGCATACTGTGGAGTGTCTAATGTTGCCTTGACCCAGCACGGCTTTTTGCTGCCAAGGGATTTAGAAGGGAGATGAAAGATTGCTGTGCACTAAGTAACAGTTCCCTTTTTATTCGTTTTTCTGACTCTGATACTGCCTGTATTTGCTGCCAGGAAATCTGAAAAATAATACATGTTGTTTATTAACTCATGAGTGTTTGAGAAGGCCTGTAATCCTCTTAATTTTCCATCATGAAGAGTTTTTAGCTGCAACTCTCCTGCCTACATATTTGCTGATGTTGGAAGCAATTTGTTAAGCAGAGAAAACAGTAAGCTGATCCTAAGAGAAAGATGAGAAGGAAAATGGATAGAGAAGATACTGAAAAGTGTGTTCTGGAGGTCTGGGGAAGGAGTCAGGTTCTCAAAGGTGGGGGAGGAACAAAGGAAGATCAGAGTTCAAGCAGACAGCTATAACAAAGTGAAGGTCTAATAATATATCACATGCAATAGGGTCAAAGAAGAAGGGTTTGATGTATAAAAATAACATTTGACCTCATGGTTAAATTACCTGTTTGTTTACATCCTTTGTGTCCCAGGGTGCTATGTCACATCAGTTGTAGTAGCCCAAAGACAAGGAGCAAAGTGCCAAAAATTGCCATATGATCATAATGTAAAAGTGCTTGCCCTATGTACTTTTTGCCAAAGACATGGGTCAAAATGTCTGATATAGCCTATCTTTGCTTTCATTGCCAAATATGTTCTGAAAACAAGTAACATTAAATTTCATATTTCATTAAAGCATTTGATTGGAGGCATAAAAATGGTAGTCCATTTGGTCTCCCATATTCATCTCATATCAAGTTACCTTATTAGGTTTCTTTGTGTGCAAGTTTTTCCTCTAGATGGTGCTGCTACATTTAAAAAAAAAATATGTTTATTCGTTGAAAACTCCAGTATGTCCAGTATGCAATTTCAGGTCCTACCGTCTTACATTCTGTATTCATTCTTTGGCAAAATTATCTGATTTAATCAAATACATTTTACATAAAAGATCAGCATAACATTGGGCTAATGTTGAATAGCTGCACTACTCGATTCTGAAAAAATAAATGGCATTTTCCCGTGTCAATTGAGCAAACAAGTGATTTGCTATGTTAATGTATATGTAGGTTAAGCTTTAAAGTTTCAATGGTAAATAAGCATATAATAAACATTTTACCCAGGAGCACCATTCCATACCAGATAGGCTCTGAGACTGCA
Organism: Xenopus laevis; assembly: GCF_017654675.1. Taxonomy (NCBI): domain Eukaryota; kingdom Metazoa; phylum Chordata; class Amphibia; order Anura; family Pipidae; genus Xenopus; species Xenopus laevis. Next base: position 60,971,639 of record NC_054378.1, on the reverse strand, counting down.
GTTTCAGGGCAGTATTAGGGCATTTTATACAAGAATTTAGACATTCATCTCCTTTATCTCCATAGCTTATTTTACACAAGTATTTTATTTGAAAAAAGAGAGATATAAAAGTACCCCAAGCGGGTGCAGATTTAGCAAGCAGAGCACTGGCCTAGAGTATCAGGTAAGTTATAAGTAGGTGATTTCCTCCAGTTTTTCTTCCTTTTTTGCCCATTTTACAAAGGGGCCCCATGTAATACCAGCCTTCACAATCATCACACCACCACTTTCCTCATGCTTACACAGAATCATTAGTGATTCTTAATCATGTGGCTTATGTATCAACACAGAACACCACACTAGTCTATAAAAAAATAGAAACTTAGCATGGTGGACTGTGTAAAAATGTAGCAGTGTTGGCATGGTAAATTAACCCTGCATAAATTCCAGAATGGCTCTTTCTCCTATAAAGCCGTTCATGAATTATTCAAGGAAGGGAATACACAGTGCAGTAGACCCAATCCTTGCAATATTATTCACTGCTCTGCAATTACATATATATCTATATATCAGATCAATAAAATACTATTCAGTGTTCACTTCATCTTGGCCTTGTAATTAATGAATCTCCATTAGTTATTTTTGCATTGATGACAGATCTAACAGTATGGCAAGGCTACATACCATGTATTTATTTTTTAAAAAACTATTTTAAATGAAGGGAAAGTTTCTGTTAAATGGATTCATATAATTTGTGCTAACAACTGTAGATTTTACAATTTGTGGCAGACGACAGATTAAAGGAACATTAACACCAAAAAAAATTGTGGGCTTTAAATGACAATTTTTTACTGGGATGGGTAAATTGGTTAACTACTCTCAACAACCTACAATTAGGACAAGGAACCAGAGAGTTGCCATATGAAAGTGTAATCAGTTTATATCATTCCATGAGATGAGTAGGTGGCAGCCAGCAAATCTTGAACAGTGAAATAATTTTATAAACTTAATCTACCACTTATAAAAATGTAGTATTGTTATTGTTGTTATTACTACATATTTATAAGGTGACAACATATTTTGCAGCGCTGTACAAGAACTGTTTCTTGTAAACCAGTGGATTAGAAAGGGCAATTTTTCTTTTTAAATATGTTTTCCTAAGTTGTAACTAAGAAAGGAAATTAATTTCTTAATAGAAGACTATTGTATTCGGTAAATGTAATATCCGTAAAAAACGAAAGCCTAAATGCAGGTTATTATTCAATATGTGGTTTGTCTGCGGTTAAACCATGTTACATTCATGTTCATTAGTAAAATGTATTAGTTGGTGCATTTAGGTCAAAAGCTTTTTCCCATATGCTACTTATTAACTCTCTTGGGTAATTATGTGTCATTTTCTCTTTTTTTTCATTTTGTAGCTTCATATGTTGATTCCTGAGTTTTTGTTCCCTGTCCTGTAAAGCCCTTCAAATGGCTGAAAGTATAGCTCTTAACTGCTCCCAACGGCCCAGCCTATTCTTTCATTTCTCAGAAATAACTTTTTGATATCCTGGCAATGTCCAAGAAGCCAGTCACTTTCTTTAATGGTCACAAAAACTGAGATACACATTCAGAACAGTTTGTTGTATTTTTGGATTATAAAGGATATCTGTAAAAAGAATACTTTTTTGTGATATTGTTTGGTCTACATGTTTGGCTTTTAATAATCATACTAAAAAATGCATGGATAGTCATGTAATGCCCAGGCAGTATAGGTTTTGCAGGAAATTCCCTTAAGTACATACAGTATGTTATTGTGTGCTTCTGAGTGGCTGTGGGCTCTGCTTTGCTTGCTGAACAGAGAAATCCAAAGTGTATTGATTGTATGGGCAAGTCTTTTCTGGTCTGGACTTTTCTTTGCAAAAAAATAGCATTGACAAAATACTTTGTAATTGCACCCCCTGCTGGGAAATATTGAGAATGACACACCAGAATAAATATTGCCTGAAAACTGATATCTGTGTTGTTACCTAAAATATGTTCTATCTCCATTCTCCTATCTACAGTATATGTACTGGTAACAGTCAGAGGAAGATCTATGGCAAATGGCCATATGTAACTTTACTTTTAACAGTATTTGTATGTTTTTTGTATAGGCCTGAAGAATATTTTGATGCTTTTAAAATACGTTAATAGTAATTTTTATAACCATAGTGAATCTCTCTTGAAAAAGCAGATTAAGGAATTACAGAGAAAATGTTATTTTAGTAATACATAAAAGGATAAAACTATGTGAACAACACATTTTGCAAATGACTTTTAAGTTCTACCCCAAGATTGCTTACATGTGCAAAACTCTTTTTTAAATAGGGAAAGAGCGATTTATTGTGCTATACCTTTTTATCATCATTGCCTATTACACCAATTGAATATCCAAAGAATATCCACTTCTGTCTGTGTTTGACATGACTGTACTGATGCTTGTTGTAAGTTACGAAGTTGTGCCTAAACTGTACTTTTCCATGTACACCTCTAGGCCAGCCTCTCCTCCGCTTCCCTTCTGGTGTCCACTGAAGAGCAATGTTGGTGGTTGAGTCTGTATTACACCTTAGAACATGCCCAATCCACCTTAATCATGTTTTTTAAATTCAAAATTCGACCCTTGATAAATCTGCCCCTCTATAAATCTGTTTAAAATCTGTGGCCAGATGATGCACAGAATCCTTTCCAGACCTGTGCGATGTATATGCATAGCTGTAAATAAAGCTAATCAGGGCCGGAACTAGGGGTAGGCAGAGTAGGCACGTGACTAGGGCACAAGGCGGGGGGTTCCAGGCACGTACCTCCTGTCGCCTACCCCAAGTCCGGTTCCCGACTGTCTGGTTGTTATTGTGTCTTTTTTCTGCGCATGCGCGAAAACTCAATTTCGCGCGTGCGCGAGCGCAGGTTCACACATGCGCACGCAAGCGTAGATTCGCGCATGCTCAGATTCGCGTAGGCGCCGTTACTGCCCGGCTTGCCTAGGGCCACTGGCCAGCGTGGCCCGCCTCTGCAGCTAATGCCCTACATACAGGGACTAGGTTATTATTCAGATGTTTACAAAGCTAGGAGAGGCTACAAAGAGGCCAAATTAAATGCTGCAAGAGCTGCATTGGCTGTTTTTTCATAGATCGAACTGAGAATGCAGAAAGATTCCCTGCAGTTTGACCTTTTTTCTAATTTATCAACACTTTGCTGACTGTCAGGATGTTGTGTTAGAGAGCTGATATTTCTCAAAGGAGATGAATGAGTCAGTTTGTCTGAATGTGTTTGACTGAGCAGTTGGGACATTCATATTGAATGGGGTGTTTATAGTAGTATATCCCCAACAATTATCCCTGAAGCTATGCATGGATTTATGATACGATAACAAATCATTAAATAAAATTAACAGTAGCTTTTTAATAAGCAGTGAACATCTTTTCCATTCTATAAATTTAACTGATTGTTGGGAATGAAGTCCACTTTTTTTTGTAAAGACTGCTATACGTATGAATGTGCTGAACCAGAAATATCCAAAGCAGTTCACAGGCGTGTGTGATGAAGTGTATAGAAAGAAAGCATTCAGTTGTGATTAACAATAGAAAAAGACAGTTACACTTTATAACACAAAACAACAATCCCTACTGCAGCATACAAACATGCAACTACTGTTCTCCTTTGTAAGAAAAAAAAATTGCTGCTTGGTTGTTCCATGAGACTATTTACTAAGCTGCTGTGGCTAGAAATGTTATAAGGGTATATTGTGCAGTTCAGAAAAACCCCAAATATAAGGCAGATTTATTAAAGTGTGACTGTACAACTCACCACAGAAAATGTTACTTTCTATTCATTCCTATGGGATTTTTCAAAGCATAAATAACTTGGGTCTGATACTGCTCAGACACACCTCCCCACAAGGTGGGATCCAGGAAGAGCCTTGAGCATGTGTTCTCCCTTTTAAACTTTTGAACACCTACTGGGCAAACATTGAACTACAGTGGACCCAGGAAAACAGTAAACCTCACTGTTAGTGGCTGAGTAATGGAGTATGAGTAAGGACCTGTGCTTCCTGCATGAATACAGCTCTACCTGCATTTAGCAATGCTGTATTCATCAGAGGTGGACAGTGGGAGGCACAAAGCCACCCCCTATCCTTCCTCTTCACACCCCTACTTTGTGCCTCATTCAGACATACAAGTTTGGGAGCACCGGTGGATGCAGGATGCAAAGGAGCCTTTTACTTGCCACCCGAAAAGGACAAGGAAAAGGACACTGGCATTGTACTGCTCACCTCATAGTAGATTTTTAATTTCAGGATATTGTCCTTGTGGTTTAGTGGTGATTACATAAAAAAATATTGCTGTGCAGTCCAGTAACTACAGAAGAAGGGGTGCTTCTCCTTTAAGTTAACTTTTAGTATGTTATAGAATGTCCAATTCTAAGCAACTTTTCAATTAACCTTAATTTTTTCTTTTTTATAATTATTTTATAAGTTATTTGCCTTCTTTTTCTGACTCTGTCGAGCTTTCAAATGGGGGTCACTGACACCATCTAAAAACCAATGCTATGTAAGATGAAGAATTTATTGTTATTGCCAATTTTTATTGCTCATCTTTCTAATCAGATCCTCTCCTGTTCATATTCCAGTTTTTTAATTAAAATCAATACATGGTTGCTAGGGGAATTTGGACCCTAGCAACAGATTGCTGAAACTGGAAAGCTGCTGCATAAAAAGCTTAAAAACTCAAAAACCACAAATAATAAAAAATGAAAATCAATTGCAAATTGTCTCAGAATTTAAAGGTGAACACCTAAATCCAGCTATTCGTTTTATAAAATTTTTGGAGGAGCACTAAGGTACAAGGTTTTAGGGAGTCTCCAAAAGTTATAAACTGCCTTATACTGTATAAGTACAAAGCTGTAGGATCTCCCATAGAAAGCCATCTACAGGTTGCTTCTCCAATAACAAATTTCACCCCCCCGCCCATGCCTTGCTCTAAATAACCACTTATTTCTGATTGATGAATCCTGCTCTGTAACCTATATTTTAGACGTTAAGTGAGAAAGGCTGAATAAGCATTGCATGTTTTTTCTTCAAATTTGTAAAATAACATTGGATTTGCAATAAAGATAGAAAAATGCAAAAAACTGCATTACAGATCTCTACTGTCGAATGATGACTGGGACAATTTTGTTATTTGGAGCACCATAAATTAAGCCTAAAACCCAGTTGGTTTGTTTTGCTACCAATATGGATTTAAGCAACTTAGTTATCATTAAGTAATATATACTGTATTGTTTTTTGTTATATTATTACAGAGAAAAAAAAACATATTGGCTGAAAAATAAGAAACAGTGAAAAATGTAAAATCACATTTTTGTATGTAGGAGTTTTCTGTAAATGCTTTTCTTGATGTTTCGTTGTTTGTTAATACTGAACAAAGGTGGGCATACATGGACCAGTCCCTCAGGGTATTTCACTAGGATGGTATTTATGCCCAGTGCTGCCCTAGGAGCTGGACCTCAGCCTACCCCATCCTTCAGCCATCAGTGCATGTGCAGACATTCTTGCTGTACTATGCAGCACAGGTCATTGTGTTTCAAATCTACCCTAAAGACAACCAAGGGCTGCCCCACAAAAACTGCTACCCTAGGTGTGGGCCCTGCTGTTCCATATTCGCTGGTGGTGCATTGACACATACAATTTTCAAACCTGCCTAACCAGCCTATATGTATGGTACAAACATATTAGTCAGGGTTTATCTGTACAGCATACACTTGCTGATACATTTTAAAAGAATTAGGCACATTCCTGATTTCTGCGTGATGAAACATGGTTGACTGACACTGTAAAGATGTGTGTAAGATTGTTATCTTTGCTCTTTAAAATTAGCCACCCGTGTAAATGATGCTAGTACTAATACTGGTAGATCGTCATGCTTGCTGTTTTTGAGTTTAGATTTTGAGAATTGATGTCCTCCAATACATCAGGGAATGTTACAGGGATGGTAGGATCGTAGCTCAACATCGCACTGTAGGCTACCTTTTTATAGGCAATTGCCAGATTTCTGCTGGTACATCAGATAAATACAAAAGGCACATTTTGTAGTTATTTGATTTGTTTCTGCAACACCAGCGTAATAAACATCACCTTTTCACCATCAAGTTTGACAGATGACCCACTGAAAAATATAACCGCTTCGTTTGGAAGATTGTTATGATTTCTTGTCATCTTTTTATTTGTCTTTCAATTGCTGATGCTTGAAAATAACTGGATGTGTATTGGTTCTGCTTCCTCGGGCAATACTAACAGTTGTGAATAATAGACTTGTAGGCCATGTTCCAATGTTTTCTCAGGTTTCTTGTATTTATTCCTTGTGGCAGTCAAGTGCTACATGACACATCATTCATTCAATTGATCAGTGGTGTCTGTTCAGTTACTACTGGAGTGACAATTGGATGATTATGTACATAATATACACTGGAAATATACTTGAGACATGACATATTCAGCATATTGAGTCTGATAGCATTTGGAACAGTCTTATTTTTCTCAGTTCTGATATTTGTTCTATAATTACAAGCTGTGGAATCCCTTGCTAGCTGTTTAAAGTTTGTGCTGCAACTAAAAATAGTGAGGCCAGCATGCAGTGTTGTGGACCAGGCTGAAGTGGCAGCTGGACACCGTTTGTTCCAATACCCTTACTTAGATTGTAAATATCTGCCATTACACTGATGAAAGCATAGACGGTTCAATAAAATGATGACTTCAAGAAAAAAATATAGGCACATGCTGGAAAGAAGTTATTTATTTAGGTGCATTCAAATGGCAGCTCCTCTTTTTTGTTGTTGTTGCGACTGTCCCTTAAAGGTAAGAGTCACATGACGTGGCATAGGTAGAGATAACCCTCTCCCTGAGGTGTTTATGACTCATAAATAAAGTTTGAAAGTGAGAAAAGTACTGTGATGTTTGCAACCATCCCTTTTGCTGTGTCAGTATATCCTGATTTTATTAGACTAACTGAAGTCACTGCTGTTATGCTTCTTGTAGAAATGATCGAACCAAGAGCAAGAGGTGGTAAAACAGAAGGAAAGATTTCAACGGGAAGAGAAACACTACGGTTACGATCAAAAGGACCTGCCACTGTAGAAGAAATGGTAAGTGAAATCTGTATCCACAGTATTTTTTTGAGGTATAGGTTTTAATCAAATTTTTAATTAATTTGATATAACCCTGTATTTGATGACAGTCACTAATTTACAGGAATCTTCCCTTTTTTGAGCTCTATCTATCTATCTATCATCTATATATCATCTATATATCTATGCTATGTATGATATATTATACATAAGATATATAAAAACTTGCCTGAATAATTATCATCCAGAATAATTTACAGCGCTTAATTTACAGTTTACTTGGATGTCCAGTTTAATGAGTTACAGTTTAATTCCATTCAATTCTACATTCTGGCAGATATACCACTTAAGTTAGGACAGTATCTGCCAACATCTGAAAATTATTTCAAAGAGCTTTTTTATTTCTTAGCTGTTGCATCACACAAAATTGTGAAATGGTGCCTCACACAATATGAAATATGCTAGAAAAAAATATACACACTCAAAAGTGAAAATGTGAGGTTTAAAGGTCAAAATTAATTATAATAAAAAATAACCTGACCAGCACTCTCTTGTTACAAGTATGTGTCCAACATTTCGGTTTTCATTAGGACTTTTTTCAAGGATTAATTATTCAGGTATGATACTGTATCTATTATCCAGAATGCTTGGGACCTGGGGTTTTCTGGTTAAGTGATTTTTTCATAATTTCATAATTTGGATCTCCATACTTTAAGTGACCTATTTATTCTGGTAGTTTTTTTAAAGGGGAAAAACTCAAATTTATAGAGGAAAATGCTGTGAAGCTGCTAAATATCCGAATCCGAAAATACTCCAGCTAAAACCTGTTGAAGTCATGTTGAACTCAATGGCAGTTGGTCCCTTTAGCGATTGGAACATGTTTTATAACTTCAGGATTCTTGATAGTTTCGGGCTGTTTCATGCTGGTTTTCGTTTGATGATCTGATAAATTCAAGTTGTCAAAACGACAATTCGATAAAGTCAGATTTTTGGATGACAATCAAAAAAGCCTGAAACTATTGAGAATCCTGAAGGTAAAAAACATGTTCTAATTGTTAAAGGGATCATCTGCCATAGACTATTACATGATTTTGACCGGTTTTAGCTGGAGTATTTTCACATTCAAACTTTGAGCAGCTTAATAAATCTCAAAAACTTCAACATTTGAGTTTACCCCTTTAAAAACTTGACCAGAAAAATTTGAGGTTTGATAAATAGGCTCCTTATCAATACTGTTCAACTGTACTCCAAAATGTGTCTTTAGCACAACTGCTATATATATATATATATATATATATATATATATATATATATATATATATATATATATATATATATATATATATATATATATATATATATATACACACACACACAAACTTTTCATCAATGTATTATCAATTTGCACAAAGCCTGTTAAAACTGGTCAGTAAGTATGTGACATAGGCTAAGGCCACAAAAGGCAAAATTAGCCTGCTGAGATCCACAGGCCCATTTTAGCTCTTGACTGCTTGCTGAATCCTCTTCTGTGTTTGTGTCCAGATGCCTTGTGTTGGCTCGGGTGCGGAAACACTCTGGATTTCAGCGAATAAATGCAAGCCTTTTTATTTTAAAACTAAATCCACTGTGTTCTCCCCAGAGCCAACACAAGGTTTCCAGACGCAAACACAGAAGAGATTCAGGCCTGTGGATTTCAGCCCCTGTCTGACCCTTGCTTTAAACTGTTAGATCCCAATGGTGGCTTGGGTTAAATAAAGACTTTTAGAATAGACTGACTCACCAGGTGCTGAGGAAAAAGACATCCATTGGTTCTCAGGTCAGGCTCGGGCTTGCTCCATTTTACCTTTTAAAACGAAATTTAAGAATCCATACACCAAATGTAATCAATATTGAAGGAATTGTTCAGTGTTAAAATAAAAATTGTGTAAATAGATAGGCTATGCAAAATAAGAAATCTTTCTAATATAGTTAGTTAGCCAAAAATGTAATGTATAAAGGCTGGAGTGACTGGATGTATAACATAATAGCCAGAAGACTACTTCCTGCTTTATAGCTCTCTCGGTTTACACTGACTGGTTACCGTGGTCAGAGACTTGAGGGGGGGGTCATATCTGTTGCTATTGAATCTGAGCTGAATGCTGAGGATCAATTGCAAACTCACTGAACAGATATGTCCCATGTGGCCCCCCTTCAAGTTGCTGACTAGCTCAGAGTTATAGAGCTGAAAAGCAGGAAGTAGTGCTCTGGCTATTAATGTTAGACATCCAGTCACTCCAGCCTTTAAACATTACATTACACTAACTATATTATAAAAATTTTTTATTTTGCACAGCCTATCTATTTACACCGTTTTTATTTTCACACTGAACTGTTCCTTTAAATTTCGTCAGTGTCATCAAATCAGTATACTAGATTACTTAATATTGCACCATCCAATAAATTAATTGTTCCTTAAAATCAAATGGTTCATGATGGCTATATATCTTTAATGAAATGCAGGTGACATAGATTATACTAGTGGAATATAAGAATTTTTAAAAGTCTCTCCCAAAAAATCAAAAGAGTAATCGATTTTTTTTCCACCAAGGTCAAGCTCCTGCTCTTACCATTTGCCATTGATTATAATAATAATGATGCACAAATGTACAGAACTTTGAAAAGGAAAATAAAGTCCTCTCATGTTGCTAAAAGAAAAATATGGAGAGACTTTTTTTCTCTTGGGGAAATTTTGTTCTCTAAATTCCATTAAAGGCACCATTATCATGAACAATTTAACTAATGGGATGGTGTAATATTAACCTAGTATATTGATTGAGGGGTGTTGCAATATTGACTAAGTCTGGTGTATTGATTCATTCATTATGTTTTAAATAAAAATCTAATGTAATACATTGTATTTATTTATGCAGTTCAATACGTGAGTGCCAAAGTATGGATTCTTTCCTTATTACCTGGTGAGAGGGTCATTTGTTTTCTTACATGAGAAGGTTGGTTACTTAGCTACAAAACAAATAGTTATCAAAAAAGCATTGATTTTATGAACAACTTTGAAAGCTTGCATAGAATTCTATTTTGACTCTTTTCTAAAAAAATATGTATTTGGTTGTAACTTTCTAGCCCTCTGTATTTGAAGAAAAAGCAATAAAAAAAGTTGATGACCTTCTTGAGAGTTACATGGGTATAAGAGACATTGAACTGGGTAAGTTATTTTCCTTCATCTGTAACAAGTTTATCATTTTTGTAGCACATCCTGTTTAAAGTGATTTATGTAATTTGTTCTGCTTTATTTTAACTATAACTCTGATAAAAAAAACTCTAGTTAGAATAAGATGTAAAAAATGGAAAGTAGTTTATGGATGTAACTATGGCAATGCCAGCTAGTTATTTTGACCATGTGGGACATGGACCTGGCCAGGCGCTGCATCTGCTTGAGTACTTTTTTCAGATGAGTGTATATTAGTGTGTGCTCCTGTAGAGATTACATTCTAAGGTCCCTTGTACAACAGCACAAATACACACACAATCTATGATTAATTCGATCAAAATACATTTTAGGCATTCAACAGACCCATGCTAGTTATATTTAATATTGTACTCTATTCATGCATTATTTTAAATCCTGACAAATCCACTGTTTGTGCCTTATTAGATGTAAACACATAACTTAGTAACCACATTCTTAAGATGAATATTAACCTGGAGAGAAATATCTAATGTAGCCACTAGTTTGGGCCAGGATTAATAATTGGACTCTATATATTATATTATAGCAGCAGGCGTGTACTGTATTTTCTTAGATTCTAACCTTTTTCTCGTGCCAATGCAAATACATGCTGAAAATGGTGGTGGGGCCTGGCTCATCTGCCTGCACCGGGGCTGTGGAGTTGATTACATTATTGGTTGCACACTGGGAAGTTTTGGCTTGAGCTGAGCAGTGCCTTTGATATGTGTCTTAATTCTAGTCAAAACGTATTTCTTTATTTGTCTTATAAGTGCCTTTTTCATCTGCATCTGCAAATTGCACAAACTAATTATTATGTATAGACAATAGTAATTCAACTAATTACACTACCTAATTACAGCAATTGTGTGCTCCAAACTAATTTTAGGCTTGTTGTTACAAATTACTTTAATTCTGAAGAAGCCACGTTTCTAAACTCAAGATCTGCAATGTTATTCCTGTACTGAAAAAAAATAGTATGTGCAGATAACTAAAGGTTCATATTGATTGATTATGCATTCTGAATGCAATCTAAGTTAAATGCAGCCTTTCTTCAGATCTTTAAGAGTACTGCTATGTCTAAAGCTGGAAATACACTTACCAAAAAAACCTTTCCTATAATTTCTGCATATGTATGATAGCCAGATTACCTATGTACCATATATATTAGATAAACAGAGCACTGGTGTGTGAGAAAGTGAAACAATAGAATGGTGGTCATATCATGTATGGCCACTTATAGAGTTCTCTACCCTTTTCTTGTTTCTAAATGGTACACAATTTTATAAATAAGCCTCTTCATTGTGCCATATTTCAAGTACTTTCAGTTCTGATCAATAAATTGCCAGTGTACATAATTTCTATTTTATCCCTGCTGCTGTCCATTAATCTGAATCGAACATGGCTTGTGAAATCAATCTATAATTAATTAGTATTTTCATTGTCATGTAATACAAATATTTATCAGGCACCAACAAATGGCCCAGTTTGTTTTTTTTTTTGGCAAACTCCCTCAGCTCTGGTCTTTTAACTTGATTTCTTTTTGTTCTTGTAAAGACACACATGTTACAAGCAAACTTTATTTTTAATTGCTTAATTGATTTAATAAAACCTAGCAACTTTAGCATGACTTTTCAATTTAGTAACTTGGAGTAGAAAAAAATCTTTACCCAATTTATTTAAATTTGTCAGAATGTGAGCATTTCCAAAATGTATGGTTTTCTGTGTTTGACTGACACTTTGGATCACTTCTGGTCCTGCATATTTCTGGGTTGTTGCTTCGAATATTTTGTAGTGCACTGCTGTGGATTTTGGATACTTAAGAGCTTTCAAATTCAATTGTATTTTACTTATACAATAAAATATATTTTTGAGATGTTTTCTATATTATGGCTGATTCTAAAAGTTTTTTTTCATAATTAGGTTATTTAGAATCATATGTTTGTAGTTACAAAATTGAATTTACACAAAAATAAACCTAATAGAAAGCCTGGAAAAAATAGTGTGTTTTCCTAGCGAAACTCAAAGCCTGTCCCAGCAAATTCCACTAAAATGAAAGATCACCAAGGGGCACATTTATCAAGGGTCGAATATTGAGGGTTAATTAACCCTCAAATTCAACCCTCGAATTTAAATCCTTCTAATTCAAATATCGAATTCAAAGGATTTAGCGCAAATCCTGCGATCGATCGAAATAAAAATCGATAAAATCCTTTTGATCTAATGATTTGAACGATTTTAAGCGATCGATCGAAAAAAAGGTTAGAAAAGTGTTGGGGAAGGTCCCCATAGGCTAACATTGTACCTCGGTAGGTTTAAACTGCCGAAGTATGTAGTCGAAGTATTTTTTAAGACACAGTACTTCGACTATCGAATGGTCGAATAGACGAACGATTCTAGTTCGAATCGTTCGAATCGAAGTCAAGGTCGTAGTAGCCTATTCGATGGTCGAAGTACCCAAAAAAAAACCTTCGAAATTCGAAGTTTTTTTCATTCGAATCCTTCACTCGAGCTTAGTAAATGTGCCCCCAAGTGTGGAAATGAAAATAAAGCACAAACACTGACTGGAACTGATAGGGGGTTTGTATTCATTCTGATAAATATAAGATTCTTTTTTTTTTTTAATATAAACTTTTTGAAGTAAAATACAACACGCCTGGCTAGAAAGAAATCTTACTAAATAACTAAACAATCACTTAGATATGTGTGTTTTTATGGTTTGAGCAAATAAGTGAACAAACTGTTCTCAGCAATTGATTTGTACATAATGTTTCAATAGCTGCAATTTCATTTATTAGTCCAACCTTTAATTATATGCACAAAGCAGATGAAAGACCTAACTGTAACAACTATAACTGCAGGGCATTAGTGCAAAAACAACCCTGCACAAGCAAAAACTATTTGCTTCCTTTATACCAGTAAAATATGTATTACTAAACTAGAAAATAGTGTATTGAATGCAACATTTACCATAAGCTTATGGCATTTACAATGAAAATTGTATTAAAAAATAAAAATTGATAAAAGCTGACATTGCTTTTTATGTACACGATAAACTATGTTTCTAGGAGTATAAATACACATATTTGGGCACAAGATCTTTTAATATCTCATGTTCTCAGTTGGAACACTCTCTGCCAAGTTTCAAACTGTTTTCAGAAGCAGTGTCAGCACAAGAACTATTTTTCTGGAAAAAAAACCCTCATAAAAATCATAGGACCCCTCCCCACCCCCTTCTGTACAGCACCACTGCAGACCCCAAATACTGTTTGCTATACCTGTTCTAAAAATTCAGAGCAGTGCAATGGCGTCCATGGCAGTCATCACAACACAACACCATAACACCAAGACATCTTGTCCCAGAAACATGTGCAGTTAAAGTCTGGACCCGAGTTCAACAGTGCAATCGCTTAACAGAGGGCAATCACTGAGAAGAAGATTTGGTGTCTGCCTACCCCACTGTGCTAAAACCAACCCCTTTTAGGAGGGAGGATTGTTGAGAGGCCTGGGGCTTTAAAATGGTTTCATTCTTGTTTGTAGTGATGGGCGAATTTATTCGCCAGGCGCGAATTCGCGGCGAATTTGCGCGTTTCGCCGCCAGCGAATAAATTCGCGAAACGCCCGGGAAAATTCGCGGCAAAAATTCGCCGGCGTCAAAAAATTTTTTTCCAAAAAACGGGCGCCGGCGTCGAAAAAACGGGCGCCGGCGTCAAAAACGAGACGCCGACGCCGTTTTGCGAATTTTTCGCCGTTTCGCGAATTTCGCGCAAAATTCGCGAATTTTTCGGCGAAGCGAAACGGCGCAAATTCGCCCATCACTACTTGTTTGATTGGTGAATACCTTCACACTAGCCTACAATCACCATTTTGTACCATTTTTGTGTTGTAAAGGTAACTGTCTGCAGTGGAAATGTATTCTTACTCCACATGCTCAGTTCAAAAGAAGGATAGGTATATAAATTTTATTTAACAATAACAAGCTTTCTGCTTTTTTTAATTTTTTGTGCCCTTGTAGACCTTGTAGACCACACATGGTGAAAAGCATTGGGTGTGTTAAACAATGGCATTATTATTTAAATAAATTTGCCCTTCTTTTTTAATTTTTTGTAGTCTGAGTTCTCATTTTTTCTTTTTAAAGTGATCAGTCTGCTACACATGTTTGGGTTTGACTTGTGTTGGGACTTGGGAGTGTGACAGAGGTGGAGCAGGTGTGGCTCAGATTTACACAGCTTCGGTTGGCCTCTCTGTAAAGCATCAGCAGATCTGAATTGTGCACTGCAGCTTTGAGCAAAGGAATAAAAAAGCAATTGACAACAATGGTCAATTAGTCAATGGACCCATCCTACTATGAGTGGCTGCTTTACTATTCCAAAAAATAAGACAGGTGAACAAAGGATTGGTCAAGTTCAACCTTCCACAACTCTCTAAGGCTCTGGGCACATGGAGCGTTCCATCCACAGCTGAGAGAAATGGATCTGTTCTCTTCTGCATCTCTCTGTAGCTGTACTGACAAATACACCCAGGCTGAGAGCAACAGAGCCAACATTCCATGTGCCCTGGGCCTTAAGCTAGTGACACAGGGGGCCACAATCGGCTTTCTGAAATATAGTGGCTGAATTCAGACTCTATGCCACCTCTGCTTTTCACATTGGAAAACATGTAGGGGCTGAAATCAGACTACATATTGCAGAAAGTTGATTTTGGCCCAGGTGTAGCACTAGTTGATATGGTGCAGTGCTTTTTTTTTTTTTTTAGTTAGTTTGAGCCCCACTTGAAGGTCAGTTCTTTGCAGAGGCCTCTTAATACAAATAATTATGTGCATCAACTTGCATTATTATTTTCTGTGCAAATTTTCATCCAGTGACCTATTCAAGTGATAAGGCCATGAACCAAAATATCGCAATCAATTGTGTTATTTTTGTGTTTTTCATCCCTTACTCTAAACATATTGTCGCAGATGTAATAAACCAACACTGTAACTGTGGTCATTTGTTTAATAACAAAGCCTCCTTTGTTGTTTCATAATAATATTATTTCACAATTTTATTAGCTGTTACAAAAATATACTTACTTTATACTTTTATATTTTTCTTCCATTGCTGAGCACAATTATTTTGAAACTAATTTGTAAAATGTGTCTGAATATTTATGAGTAGAGCACTGTGTATCATTTATATACATTTCTGTAAACTAAAACACTGCATTAAGCACAGAAATGTTTACTATTTATTGTAAAATCACCAAAAATATCACCCAAGCCTTGAGCTTACAAAAGGGATTCCTTATATTATGGTTGTATGATTCAGGCATCTCTATATTCCTGTACATTAAATCATACAGTCTCAAACTACAAACTACTGCTTGGTAAATTTTTTACTTTCCTCTAGATGTGGTGGTTGCTTATAAGCACAGCTGTCCAAAGTCTTGTGGTGGTTTTACAAGGGTAGTCTAATAAACATGACCTGTGCTTGTTTGAATTTGTTTCATAAAATGAAAAATAGTACATTCTTTCTCTAATTTATACCTATCTGCAAAAACAACTGCCAAATTTCCCAAATCTTTACTTTCAGCCACACTTGTAAAATACAAATGATAGAGTCCTAAGGAACCCAAGTTACACCTCTTTGGGCTCATACATAGAAGTGTCATTTTACAACTACAGCTCCAAGTATTCCATGACACCTGCTGCCAGCTGTAGGATAGTATTTGCTGCAACTGTCACATGTTAAATCTAACTGGCTTTTGGGAGAAGCTATAAACCTAGACTAGGAGCAGCATTTTTAAATTAAGTCAAACATTCAATCCATGTTCAAAGGAAAGCCAAAAACACATACCTCCTGACAATTAAAGTGATGTTTAATTAAGAGAGAGGCCCAAAACACCTTATGGAGATCTGATTTCTAAATTAGGACATACTGAGTCAGGTCAGCACAAGCTGTCACTACTGTGTACTCTGCCCTGTCTCTTCCAAACTCATTAGTTCAGCAATAATTTTATTTGCTGGCAGTATGATTATCTCTATGCAAATATGCCAGGAAATGAATGGGCATGTGATTTACTGCTGGAAGCTTGAACAACCCTGTATCATCTCGGGGAAACAGCTGCTGATCACTGTGTGAAGGTACTGAATCACTGACCATTATTTTGGCAATAGGTACAGAAAGGGTAGACATCCACTAAAGATGAATTTCCTCTTTGAATTATAATTAAGGGGTGTATATTTTAGACGGTAATGGTTTTGTGAAGCTTGTGGACAGGGATTACTCTACTATTTATATTTCTAGTACCATAGTTTAATAGTAAAGGTGTATGTACATTCCAAACAAATGCATCATATTTATTACAATTTAACCAGCTACGATCAATTAAGGCCCTATTTGTTGATCTTGTTGCGGTGTTGTAGTTTTCATATTCTGGTATATTTATATTTCTTTGAATAACTCAGTATTTCATGAATTCTGAATTCAGTGTCTTCTATTAATAAGGAATTATAACCACACAATTGTTGGTGAGATACTGTTGAAATGATGTCATCAAATCCATTGGAGGGCTACATTTAACCTCAGCCCTAATTAGGTTCATAAAGTTAACGAACACTGAAAAGCTCATGTACGAAGATGTATTTTATCCATGAAGTTGCAAGTTTTAATCTTAATTTTCTTTTGATGTTTTAGCTGCTACAATGGTTGAAGCTGGGAGAGATAAAAAGAACCCTGATGAGTTTGCTGTGGCACTTGATGAAGCTTTGGGGGATTTTGCTTTTCCGGATGAGTTTGTCTTTGATGTCTGGGGAGCTATAGGAGATGCTAAACAAGGACGCTTTTAATGCACCACACTGTGAAACTTTTAATTACTTATGTAATTACATTATCTTAATTTTTTAATAGTATTACATCTGGATAAAAAATGGATAATAGGAATTGTATAAACCAGCCACTAAGGATATAGGGCGGTGGCAATTAAACAGTGCAAAGAACCTTTTTTGGTTCATATAGCCCAGTTCTCTGTGGGAAAATAATAAGAATTCAACCCAAATAGAAATGTGCCCACACTAACCATAAGCAATTATACAGGACCAGCAAACTTAGTCTAATTTATTGTGTAACTGCATAATACCAAACTAAATTTTGCTGTGACTTTTTTATGTTTTGTCTTTATTACTTCCAAATAAAGCAAATATGATCAGGAGATTATATAAAGGCCACCGCATGAACTCTGGAGTTCAAAAAAACAAGAACTGTCACACATATATATACATGGACCTATATTATTCCGTATTGTTTCTTGGTCTTTTTACTTGACTTTACTTGATTTTTGCAGATTCATCCTATTTCTTTCTTCCTATATACAGTATGGCACCTGAAAAGGGGTGAATCAGGTCATTAAAGTTTTAAATTAGGAATGTTTGATACTCTGTCTTGTCATCCTCCATATATTTGTCTTTTTATGCACCGGGTTTTATACACTACTCCACACTTCCAGTATATGTACATTTCAAACTGTGTATAATAACCAACACCAGCTTTACAGATGTACAAACACAAAAACAGATTTACGTTGAAACCACCTGATGCATAAAGCACCAACTACAATATGGTAATCTAGGAATAATCACAAACATTGTACAGGTTATCCAGAATGCTCGGGAACTGGGGTTTTACGGATAACGGATCTTTCCGTAATTTGGGTCTTCATGCCTTAAGTCTAGTAGAAATTCAAATAAACATTAAATAATCCCAATAGGCTGGTTTTGCTTCCAATAAGGATTAATTATATATTAGTTGGGATCAAGCACAAGCTACTGATTTATTATTACACAGAAAAAGGAAATCATTTTTAAAAATTTGGATTATTTGGATAAAATGGAGTCAATGGGAGACAGCCATTCTGTAATTCGGAGCTTTCTGGATATTGGGTTCCAGATAAGGGATTCTATACCTGCAGTTCTATCTGCATTTTAATTTACTTTATTAAATTAATTAGGATTTTTTTTATCACATCCCTACATTCTTATATGCTGTATATGATTCATACATTCCTATATATACAGTCAAGGTTTTTCTCCTAAAACTGCAACTGAAAGTAATATGTTTATTGTAATTCTTATTAGTTTAGGCAGTGATGTGTAGCACATTTTCTTCAGTGAAATGCAAATATAATCAATATAAACATGTTGCTACTTTACACAGCATATTGAGGGATATGTGTAGAAGAAATTATAGTTGTAAATTTGATCATAGTACTTTCATCAAAACGACATGAAATGGTTTTGAGGGAACTTTTCAGTTTGCAGAAAATTCATTAATCAGTGATAGGAAAAAGTAGTAGCTACGTCTATTTGTCTCACTGATTTACATTTGTTGTTGCCTAGTTTGTAGGAATTCTCTTATCCCTACGTTGATGTGAATAAGTAAAAATTATAAACAACTTTTCTTATTATTATTAATGGTACTGTGATTTTTTTGCTATACTTTTTCTGATAAATAACAATGGTCCCCTTGTACATTAAACAAAAATGTTTACTTGTATAAATGTGATTTCATGTAGTGCATTCCTTAAGCCTTTCACACAGTCTTATTCTTACAAGAAATTACCCTTAATGTGATTTTTAACCTGTATGTTTTGTACAAAGTATTGTTTGGAACATTGTTATATATTTTTGTTGCAATATCACAAAATAATAAAAATATTACAGTGGATAATGTCTGATTTACACGTCAATTTTTAAGTATTACAGCATTAACTTTTATTGCCATTTATCATACTCTGTTTATTAAAACTGAAACACAGTAACAGTATCACGTCTTCTCAGTTTATTGATGAAAAATTCAATTGCAATAGTGTGATCTAAAACTCTATATAGAATCACTGTGTACAGTAGAAAAAGATTTAGGCTTATGGCACACAGGGGATTTTGACTGCTGCTGCTGTTTGGGGGAAAATAAAACATGCTCTGTTTTTCTTTCCTCACTACTGGTCCTTCAAGCTAACTTTTCTTCTTTGTTCGCAGAGTTCCTTCAATCCCATGGGCTTCTTGTGTTAGTAACATTAGCAGTGATGACAGGGATGCTTTTGACTGCACCCGTGCTCCCGTTTTGGGTAGTTCTGTTGCTGTATCCACTGTTTTTTTTTTATCCAAAGGCAAAAAATCCAGCCTGATGCCAGTGCCAATTATTCCTTAAGAGTCAAAAAATTCCTTCCTGACCCCAATGGTGATCGGAAATATTCCTTGGATCAAGCATTTGACATTCATTTAACATGAATTACTACAATGCTGACTCTCATTTTTACTGTGTAAAGATACCATACAAAGCTCCATACAACTGTTCATTCAGGAAAACATCCACATTCACTATTAATATCTATATGAGAACATAAAGTAGAAAAACTCTTGAGATTTTCACAAAATATGCAAAAAAGTGGAAGGGTGGGATTTCTACCTGCTCAGAAGAAACAACTTTTTCCAGGCCTTGTACTTGACATTCCCATGGTGGGTAGTGGTTATGCACAAACACAAACATTTATTGCAGTTCTACCTCCTTGGCAACATAAATATATTTTAAATAGTGTATGATTGGCAGTCATTGTTGGGCTGGTGGGGGCTACTGTACAGAAGCCAAATGCAAATGTTATAACAGCAAAGGATATACCAAAATCCATTGGCAATTGCTAGGAAATCCCTCCTAAAAATATACCATGAGCTTTTTATGGTGTTAGACCCAGTGAACTCCTGTAATATTTAACATTTTATTATTTCTTACTTTATTCCTTCTACTGAACTCTCCTTCCATCTTTAGTTTAAGTTCAGACAGAGTCCAAGTCCGGTTTCTTATTCCATTTAGATAACTGCAACCAAACATATTCTATCAAATTTCTCTAAAATGTAAACATTTTATTTTGCCTGCTCAATTCTCTCAGTAGTAGGCTGTCCTCTTTAATTTGTCATTCATTTGGCCTTTTAACTTTATTAAATTACTCCTAATCTTCTCTTTTCTAAAGACAACAGAATCCATTGATTGACCAGTTTTGTCAGTCTTATTCCCAGTTAAGGACCTGCAAGCATTCTTTTTGCTATTCATTTGCTGTTTGTCTGTTAAGTCAGGTAAGTCATTAAAGGTTACAGTTCTTCTGCTAGCATTATTCCAGTGATTCTATGATTGTGAATTATTTTGCCTCAGAAACTCTACTTGTTGAAGCATGTCTTTCAGGGTTGCATTATACTGAATGGTTTATGCGCCCGTTAAGAGCCCTATAAAGTAAGAATTCTATTTGTCATATTCTTTGATGTCTGCTCTGGTTTCACTATTTGATTAATATCATTCTATCTGCTACCACTTTCTCAGTCATGGATTTGCACATTGTTTATGCCTTATTGCTCTGCACTGATGTTCTCTGTTCGTTTTTACAGCTTTCCTATAAAACTGTCACCCTTGGTTCTTCTTTTTCATGGTATTGCTAGGATTATTTCAGAAAGAATTGTTTTCCCTGTATATACAATCCTTTCATCTCCACTGACCCTCATTTCCTCAATTGTTTTTCAATTTATTTCTTCCACCTTTATAAGCCACTATATAGTTATATACTACCAACTAGCTAAACCCACCATGTAGTTAAATAGTTCTCCTATAGTATCTTGTTTTAAAAGTCCTTATAGGATTTACTATTGGGGAGGGAGTGTGGGTAATTATATTTTAATCTTTTAGAAAAAGCAGATCTCCATTCAAAAACGAATTCTGCATTGTGGAAAACACTGTTCCGTTCTTAAGTAGTCCAATTATATTTATCAGGCATTGCTAACTGGAGCATAGGATTAATTAGAGACCTTATATTTCAATGCATTTTTAAAGATTTTTTTGGAGTAACAATATACAGACCTTGTGCACGGGGCACTATTAACTTTAAACAGGAAAGGGCATTCCTCACCTGTTGCCACAAAGTATACATGGAATTATCAAGACTATTAGAGTATACTATAGCATTGAGGTTTGCTATCATTTGGACCATGGGGCCTACCTTGAAAACAGCCGCAGACCATTATTTCTCTTTAAACAATCTTTATTAATTAAGTAAAGTAGCTTTCTCATGGCACCCACCTAACCTGTAAATGTATCCATTAGTTTGTGGCATCATTCTCTGCCTTTGCCTTCTTTGGTTTAAACTCATAACATCAGTCCCATCTGCAGATTGTTCTGCAACTAGGAAGCCGTCTAAACCTACCTCTCTCCCCCTCCTAGTTCATTGAGCTTCCTTCTGTGATTTAGTGTTTATAACCTGGCCAAGTTACAGGAATCCTCAGAAGACTAAAATGTCCACGTAAGTGTGTCTTTCTGCTCTGTCCTTATAAAGTAACTTCTGATTTCCTTTTTTGGACCCCTGGCCTGTTATGCACTTGTTGTGCATCTTTTATCTTATGAACTTGCTATTGCTTACAACTTGCACTGACCAATGGCCAACTATATGTTGACTAATCACTTTGCCTGTCATCCTTACCATTGTCTGCAGTTAACTGTATAGAGAAATTGAGCAGGCACTTCCAGGAACCAATCCTCCAGGCAGACTTTTCAATTAAAAAAGTATTTTATTTATTAAAGAGCACTAGGACACCGCCTAACGCGTTTCAAAATAACGATAATAAAACAATGTACATGGCTCACCTACAAAGGCTCTTTCAAATGTGGCAGTACGTAGTGCATTACCTGCCGTTATGTAGTAGTGGGGAATACTTTCCTATCACACACCACAAAAGAGACGCACAGACTTAGGCAATATAAGAGCAATGTAATATACCTTATTCTTGCCTATTCTCTGGGAAACTGTATGTGGGTCAAACAGGCAGAATTTTATAAGAAAGAGCCCGTGAGCATATAAATAATATAAAAAACAAGAATGAAACTAATGTGGCTAAACACTTTTTATTTAGCTAAACCTTACCAACAAGCCAGGAATTCAAAAATAACCAGCTGCTTTGGGGACACTGGGCGCAACATTCAAGAGGATGGTGAGCAACTTTTTTCTTATGAACCGCTGGTTGGGGATCACTGCCCTAAAGGGCTTTTGAAGCCACAGATTAATTCCTCTTAAATACTGTATATTCTTATGTTTATGGTGCATAGGAGAAGCCATTTTTTCATGTAGAAATTAATTTCATTCTACAGAATTATGACATATTCAACAGCTCAGAGGTCAGGAAGTTTGCTGTACAAATGTCATTAATAACCCCCATCATTCACATGCAGAAAAACATGCAAAGAAGGCTTGTCTTTTAATGATACATTATTTTACACAGGAGCAGTAACTCATAGCAAACAATAAGATGTTCTAAGATGTGCTTTAAAACAAGTGACCAGTAGATGCTACCTGCTGATTGCTTGCTATGTGCTACTGCACCTGGGCAAACTTAGTGCCTTTTATTAAATACCCCCCTAAGACTGCAATTCAAATCAAAAACATTAGAAAAGTAATTTATGTAATTCTTTTACATGTATCTGTACAGCCAGAAAAACATGACATTTCACTTCCAGGCCAAAAAGAGCCACATCTCTATATATTAGGTTCCACACTGGACAAGTTGTACCATAAGGATCCGTCTGTAATAATGTCCTCCAGTTACCAGATAAACAGGCCTTAGAAGAATTCTGATGGCTGGAATCAGACCTTGTATGTTATGCTAAGTTACTTATTTGGACATTTGCTGTGCAATGATTCTTCACAACACATTCCACCACAGCTGAAGCCAAGATCCACCACTTGCTTATGGTGATTAGAAGAGGTTAGTGATTGAGCAGAAGTTTTTTCGAAGTAAGACTTCAAATAATAGTATTCTTCACCATTTTCTATAAGTGATAGATAAAAAAGGTTGCTAATCTAGTAACACATAGCTGATTAACTTCATTGCTGTAGTAATTTTCACAGAAAGAGCCAGATTCAAATCAAAGAGAAAACATTATTTTATGGTTTATTATGTAACATTTTTTAAAAATATTTTAAAATACTAAATTTATACAGAAAAATGTATATGTTCGAGACGTTTAAAAGGAATAAACTGGAACAAATTCAACATTGTATATCATTTTTTTTCCGCTCTTCATCTCCTTTTCTTTATATGGACATGTTTTGTTCTGTATATGAAGCTGTATAAGAAAATCAACCGCAAGAGGGAAGCTGTCTGTGTCTTTTTTGAAAATTATAAATAAAGAATTATAAATTTTTTTTTTTAAAATACTGCTTTTTAATTTCATGCAGGAGACAAGTCTAACTATAGTGAACAATGACAGAAGGCATCAGGTAACTCTTGGTAAGCTCGGATAGGGTACAGCACAGACCACACCTGGGACTCATTCAGGGATCTCTTTTTATAGTGAGACCTCATGAAAAATATTGTGGTGCTAAAGATGCAAATTATCAAGATGCAGGGAATTCTTTAAAATATGAGAAATACTTAAAATACATAGTATTACTGCAATAAAACCGGCAATTAGGCAAAATTTGCAAAAAAGTATCCCTTAGCTCAAAATTTCATATTATTCAAAGCTACACATTAAAAATTTCATATGTGCAGACCCTACAGTACTCTGCCTTATGCATTTTGTACCCATCAGTACTTAATATTAATCATTCATTGAATCACTATGGTGTCTCGTGGCCTACGAAGTACCAGTGGGTACGAAACGGGGAAGGTACTGTGGGGTATTGTTCTGCTTATGGTTTTATGAGTCTCTCAGAAATAATTCACAGACTTTATTACAGGTAACTTTAATAAGAAAATGCATCACCGTTTGAGTTAGCATCATCATCTGCACCAAGCAACTGGGAGATGCCAGTTCAGTCGACAGAGAGGTCTCAAGCGGGAGCCAATGGTCCTGGGAAGCATGCATGTATATTCCACAGGAGAGATCTCAGCCAACAAAATGGAGAACCCCAGTTAAATGAGCTCATATCATTTTCAACGCTCTTAGTCAACAACAGATATTGCTTCCCATGCGCTCATCAGGATCTGGCCAGGCTCCCAACAAGCACTTCCGAAGCAGAGATCTTATCAGTTAGCAGTATTTGAGTACATATTCTGCCCCAAGCTATAATAAAGGAAGTTCCCATGGGATTTTCCAGAAGTCATAAACATAAGTAGCTCATTGACTAATTGAGTTTAATAGTTCTTTCCTTACAAAACTGTCATCTCTCATTACAGGTATTCACTTATGTATCTTTAATATGTAACTTTGACTAAAGACTTTGATATTTTTATATGAAATGTTGAGCTATGGCTAGTGATGGGCTAATTTATCGGCAGGCACGAATTGGCGGCAAATTTGCGCTTTTCGCTGCCGCCGATTAAATTCGCAAAATGGGCGCGAAAATTCGCTGGCGTGAAAAAAAAATGTCACTGGCGTAAAAAACGGATGTCGGAGTCAAAAAACGGATGCTGGCGTCAAAAAAGAGACGCCAGAGCCGTTTTGCCACAAATTCACCCATCACTAGCTATGGATAATTTTTTGATAAACTGCCTTTCTCCTTTGCTTCTGGGGGCTCATCCTGTTCTCTTTTAATGGCCTTATATGTTTTCCAATATTAAGAATATTAGACAAAATGATCATAAAACAATTCAGCATAGCAAAAATAATGGGACAAATATTTGGGATCTCGGCTATCTGAGTTTGCTGATGGACAACACCTATAAATTGGTATTCCCTTTGTAGGGAAAACTCGCCTTATCACTGAAGCTTCTATGTTGGGTTGCCAGATGTCTGCTTGTATACAATCAGGGTACGTAATAACTAAGGTTACCCTGACTGGCAAGTAGGTGCTATTTCACTCCTATTACATTGGCTGACTAATTTTAGCTAAAAACTAAGAATTCTCTTGGGGAGGGCCTACTCCATGGAGATTAAGGATTTATTCAATCTGAACATCCGCTTGCAGCAGTTCCCTAAAAAGTACAGTAACAACAAAATAAAACTGCTGTTCATCTTTTATATAGAGCCATGGAAGTTTTATCCCTCTCCAAAAGACAATTGATGACACCATTTTTGTCTTCACATATCAGTTGAAATTGGCAAAAAGGATGGATATGTTGCACACGTTGATGCAACATATAAGATATATAAAGATACTTTCTTCCAAGGCTGCTCCTTGCACATGGTTGCACTATGTCCAACAACCAGATCTAAATAGCTCACAAATGCATGGACTGATGCAGGGGTACCCTGGAGCTACTGCAACCTTGAACATGCTGGAAGCTCAAAGGTTCTCACAATAGGTTGCACCAATATATGCAATTCACTTGTGCCTACAGAATCATGAGCTAACATTATTTTGATGCAAAGAGTCTGGAATTATGCTATCCAGACTTACTGCATCCCACTGCAATTGCATAAGTAAATTGACTCTTGCTGTCTTTTAAAGTTCAATTTCTAAACAATTATTCACAATTAAAGGGATACTGTCATGGGAAAAGATTTTTTTTTCAAAATGAATCCGTTAATAGTGCTGCTCCAGCAGAATTCTGCACTGAAATCCATTTCTCAAAAGACAAACAGATTTTTTTATATTCAGCTTTGAAATCTGACATGGGGCTAGACATATTGTCAATTTCCCAGCTGCCCCAAGTCATGTGACTTGTGCTCTGATAAACTTCAATCACTCTTTACTGCTGTACTGCAAGTTGGAGTGATATCACCCCCTCCCTTCCCCCCCCCAAGCAGCCAAACAAAAGAACAATGGGAAGGTAACCAGATAGCAGCTTCCTAACACAAGATAACAGCTGCCTGGTAGATCTAAGAACAGTACTCAATAGTAAAAACCCATGTCCCACTGAGACACATTCAGTTACATTGAGAAGGAAAAACAGCAGCCTGCCAAAAAGTATTTCTCTCCTGAAGTGCAGGCACAAGTCACATGACCAAGGGCAGCTGGGAAATTGACAAATGTCTAGCCCCATGTCAGATTTCAAAATTGAATATAAAAAAATCTGTTTGCTCTTTTGAGAAAAGGATTTCAGTGCAGAATTCTGCTGGAGCATCACTATTAATTGATTCGTTTTGGAAATGTTTTTTTTCCCATGACAGTATCCCTTTAAATGAATTTGAGCTCTGCAAAGTTTATATAATAGTTGTATATTTAGAGGCACATTTATCAAAGGTCGAATTTCAAATTCATGTGAGTTGTTTTAAACGCCTCTAAATTCCCATAATTTGTTAATAAATTTTTTCAGTTCAGACAAATTGAATAGATTCGAAAACTCAATTTGAATTTGTTTTGCATTATAAAAACTTGAATCGAATTTAAAAAACTCAATGTCAGGAAGGCTTGAAACATCAGCAAATTGATCCCTGGACCTCTCCCATTGACTTATACAGCAATTAAGCAGGGTTAAAGGAACAGTTCAGTGTGAAAATAAAAACTGGGTAAATAGTTAGGCTGTGCAAAATAAAAAAATGTTTCTAATATAGTTAGTTAGCCAAAAATGTAATGTATAATGTATAATGTGTAACACAATAGCCAGAACACTACTTCCTGCTGTTCAGCTCTCAACTAACTCTAACTCTGAGTTAGTCATTGACTTAAAGGGGGCCACATGGTACATTTCTGTTCAGTGAGTTTGCAATTGATCCTCAGCATTCAGCTCAGATTCAAAAGCAACAGATATGACCCATGTGGCCCCCCTCAAGTCTCTGATTGGTTACGGCCTGGTAACCAGGGTAACCAGTCAGTGTAAACCAAGAGAGCTGAAAAGCAGGAAGTAGTGTTCTGGCTATTATGTTAGACATCCAGTCACTCCAGCCTTTATACATTACATTTTTGCATAACTAACTATATTAGAAACATTTTTTATTTTGCACAGTCTATCTATTTAGCCAGTTTTATTTTTATACTGAATAATTCCTTCAAGGTGGCGAATAGTCAAATTCGAGTTCTTAGAGGGCCAGAGTATGATAAATCTCAAAATTCTAATTAAAACTCGAATTGAGTTTGGATAATTCACAATTCAAATTTGAGCGTTTTGACCAAAAACTTTGAAAAGTCTTATTTACACTTCTACCCTTAATAAATCTGCCCCTAGTGTGTAATTAGAATAAGTAACCCCTGCAAGATTAAAACTGTGCTCAGCTATCAATTCAAACATATTATAAAGGGGTTACCAAAATAATAGCTCTTATAGGCTTAGTTCTTAAATATTGGGGCTTATGTTCTTTTGGATGCTGATTGCTATGTTTTTTTCCCATAATACAGTGTTCTCCCAAAATGCCAATGTCATTGTGCTTACACACTAAATCACATCTGGAACAATTGTGGAAACAGCAGTATAGATTCAAAAGTAATGTCTGTTTCATAAATTGTGTGTAAGTTGTGTTGTCTCCAAGAAGCAGTTCTGTTAGCCTGGATACTAACTCTAGAAACTGTTACAAAGTCATCCAACAGTTGATACTAAA
The DNA here is from genome assembly GCF_017654675.1 of Xenopus laevis. Taxonomy (NCBI): domain Eukaryota; kingdom Metazoa; phylum Chordata; class Amphibia; order Anura; family Pipidae; genus Xenopus; species Xenopus laevis. Next base: position 60,943,874 of record NC_054378.1, on the reverse strand, counting down.
GCTTCAAGTCAGGCGACATGTTTGAACTAACCTTATACAGTATATATAATTGTACCAATTTATAGAGCCAGCGACCAGGCCTCTTGAGCTGCTACTGGTAAGGGGTAAGTGTCTGTGTGTTTATAGAGGGGGATTATTGAGATGGTTTTAAAATATACATTAAAAAACTAAAAATAAATTGAAAGCAACATTAGAGTGGTTACAATAGTTACCATCTTACTGCAGAAATTGTAGACTATGTAACATAGTAACATAGTAAGTAAGGTTGAAAAAAGACGAGTTCAACCTTTTTTTTTTTTTTCTTATTAACTACCTATCTGCCAGTTGATCCAGAGGAAGGCAAAAACCCATCTGAAGCCTCTCCAATTTGCCTTAGAGGGGGAAAAATTCCTTCCTGACTCCAAAATGGCAATCGGACTAGTCCCTGGATCAACTTGGACTATGATCTATTTCCCATAACCCTGTATTCCCTTACTTGCTAAAAAGCCATCCAACCCCTTCTTAATATTGTTTATGTTAATGAGAATTGGCTCAGCCACTCAGTGCCAAGAGCTGTAATCTTCATTTGCTTGTTATAACCACCCATGGAAATTCAACAAATTTCAGAGAAATCTGTTAAGCAAAGATTAGTAAGTAAACCCATTTTGGCTCTGCTCTATTTATCTCACAAATAATGAATCAGGCATACAAAACTTTCTTTTCCTGCTGAGAGATTATTCAACTGCTACTCAACAAGACTTCAAAACAAGTAATCACGCTAAATGCCACTGATTATGTTTAAATAATTATCTTGAATTAAGTCTGTTAAACTGATCAGAATGTCCAAATCAGAACTTCCAAAATTCTACTAATCACTATAAATCTTTGTGCTGACTTATATATCACTTGTGCAGTCTGGAAGTGTTAAGATTCAGTATGTGCCACAAGTGTGTGCCAAATGCTGCAATCTTCATTTACTTTTTATACACTGCATGGAAGTTCAGTATTTTTTTTAAACATTTCAGAGAAACATCCTTAGCAAAAATCAATTTTTTAGCTCTGCTGTTTTTATCTCCCCCCAAAATGAATAAAGCATACAAGATTGCTGAACAGCACTGGGTCTTGGACTGTTCAAAGCAGTTACATACATAGTGGCAAATTCTCACAGGTATCAATGGATTTATGAAGGTTATGTAACAGTGTCGGACTGGTATGCCAAAGGCCCATCAGAAAGCCTTAGACCTTGGGCCCTCCAGAAAACCTAAGACAGTGGACCTTTTCAAACTATTATTCCTGCTCACTCAACCTCTTTATTCTCCTAGTTTTTTATATATACTTACAATATTTTCGCATTATTAAGCATTTCCCCCCAAAAAGAAATAGGAAATGACCATGAAATAGGCCAAATGAGGGCCCACAAACACCTGGGCCCACCAGGAGTTTTCCTTGTATACCGGTGGGCCAGTCCAACACTGTATGTAAATGTACACCTATGTAGAGCTGTACTTATGTCCAATGATGGCTTAGGCATTGAATGTTCATCTGCTCCCAGAAAGCCTGTTCCTGTTGTATGTTTGGAGAAGGTTGTTCATTTTGGTTTGTGGTTTAGACTGAGATAACCAATACAATATTGTCAAACACCTTTCTCTACAAGTAGTACATTTCCATATGTTATGTATTGGGCATCTTAACATTTTTGAAAGACATTTGGCTCTGTAGTTGAGGATGCACTTGTAAAATTACTGGGAACATTTATTAATGAAAAATTCATGTATCCAATGTCTTCAGTACTTTCCTGTGTGTACTCAACTGTATTATCATGGGATGAGATTATATTGCATTACAATATGTTCTGGAACTACAGAGATGTCAACTTTGCAGAGTATGTAGTTGGGGACTTGTGGATTGCGCCAGGCCGCTGGCGAAAAATTTCCGGCTATTGTATATGATGAAATGCCACAGAAACCATGTACAGATCAGATATTTACTGAAAATCATGGGAATTGTCTGAAGTCATCAGAAATCAGGGGAACGCGTAAAGGTGGCCATGCACAGGCAGATAAAGCTGATGATATCGGTCCTTTAGACCAATTCAGCAGATTAGGCTTCCAACGGGTCTTCCCGATTGATATCTGGCCACGATTTCGATTGAGAAGGTTTAATTTTTCCGGCGACCGACCCATCGGAGTACATTGCTCCTCATTGTAATCCGTTCATTTGGCCCTATGGCCGAATGTTCAGATTACCCCGATATAGCCCTCCCGTTGGTGGGCATATTGGCGAAAAACAACCCATCGGAGCCCATTGTAATCTGATCATTTGGCCCTAGGGCCGAATGTTTGGATTACCCCAATTTAGCCCTGCCATTGGCGGGCACATTGGGGAAAGATCTGCTCGTTTAGCAAGCACAGCGGTTCTCTTTATGTATGGCCAGCTTAAGAGTGAAAAGAGACCAGAGTACAGGTATGGTATGTATGTGTGTGTGTGTGTGTGTGGGGGGGGGAGGTTGACCGCTCTGGGACTGTTTGGTTTCTCTGTTTTGCTTCCATTTTACTTTAAAAACTGTCCAGGTTGTTTTGACATTCTGTTCAACCCCAGATCTGTGTCTAGTGCTGTAATCTTCATTTTCTTTTATACCCTATTGAAATGTGGAATATTTGGATTCTAACCAATTAACAGAAACAAAGTAATACCAATTATAGTATAGTAGTATATCGTAGTTATATAGCAAACTACCATAAATAAACCTCTTTTTTGCTGTGCTCTTTTCATCACCCATACAGAACGAAACTTCCTTTCTTGCTGGGAGATTATTCAGATACTACTCAACAAATTTCAAAGCAAGTAATAACTCTAATTTATTATGCTGTGTAAAAAAGCAATGACCAAATACACCACACATCACCATCTGATCATCAGTAATGGTGGTTTTCTGCAGAAAATTCCATCATTAAAAGAAGCAGCTGCTTGAAAATGTTGTGCAAAAAACAGTGATCATCCAGCAGAACAAAAAAAAACAAAACGCTGATTTTTACAGGGGGGAGTTAACTTGCTCTCTAAATTTTTCCAGCTGACATAAATTGTTTTTTACCATGAATAAGATGTAAGAATGTTGAAAACAACAAATTAAAAATGGTCACGGTAACAGAAAATACATAGCTTTATAAATGTGCTTTTTATTTTAAGCTGCTTTTTACACAGTCTTTCTAAGGCACATCATTTTACTCAGGAGTTGATGAGGTCGTTTTTCATGTTGAGAATAAAATATGTGTAATGTGCACTATTTATATTGTCACTGTTAAAACAATCTGGAGTTCTACACTGCTTTCAAATCAACATCAAATCTAAAAGGAAATGAAATGCTGCATAGCATAGGAAAAGGCTCTGAATATGGATACCTCATGGAACAGGAGGTAAAAAGAATTGTGGGCTCTCTGTAGGAATGCACAGGCAACCTTTCTGACTTTACTCCAGACAAACTCCACACTGTTGGTCTAGGTCTTGGCCTAGGTCTTGTGCAGAAACATTGTGCAATTACCCAATTCAATTGAGGATGCCTCAAATACACTTTCAACAAACCAAACTGTTTATGTTGTTATAGGTGTACATATGGGTGATGATAAAACTACTAAATGTGTTGCCATCAAGCAATATGATGAATATCATTGTACACTTCAATCAATCAATCAGCAAATGACCAATGTTATACAGATAAACAACAAGGTGTTAGGTTTTCAATTAAACTGACAAAATATAAACTGAAAATTGAAGCCATGATTAACAGTGTTCGTTGGAGCACTATATTGCCCATCAATTGAGTGAAAATGTTCTTATAAAAACAAGTGTCCATATATCAAAAGCCCCTGTTTCCTATCAAATATCTCCATCTCACTTACCCTTCCAAAATCACATCCTCTGTGATAGAAAATAAAATGTGCAGACATGTTAATTGTTAAGAAAAAAAGGGAAGATGATATTCTTTATTTCGATCAACATCAAAAATCTGTCAGTTGTTCATAAAGTTGATATTTATGGCAAAGCTGTTTTTCTTAGACTGCTTTTAACGTAAGCCAGCAAATAACGAGTTCAAAGCTTACAATTGGAGAGCCAATTTTATATTTTACATTTCCAGAGCTGGTCATGGAGTACAATGCCAAAGATTCATCATATTTTAGACAAAAATGCTCAATCTATCATTGCTAGATATACCCTTTTGTTTATTCATTCACTGTTGGGGACAAAGCCACCTTCCTTTTGCACCTGGTGAGGCATGACTTCATTCCAAAAACATTGTGCCAGTAACACTTCACAGTACATGAATTGCAATTCTGGAAACAATTATTTTCTGTTATTTGTGTAGGGATTTAGATAAATGGAATACTTTACTACTATAGTAATTTCCAATAACTGGCATATGACGACTAATCTCAAGGGCAGGGTGCTTGCATATGTAGGAGGCAGGGTGTTGTTGAATCACACTTCTTAGGAAGAATTCAATAAATGGACACCTGAATTTAACAGTTAAGACTTTATTAACTGAATCTTTGAAGAGCCTTTACAACACATCGGGTAGGATACAATGGCTCTGCATATACTAAGTACTCTTTTCAGAAATTGATGCTCACCAGGGAACAATAAGAGCACAATGGACATAGTCACTCAAAGGGTCACCCCAAGTTTTCAGGCCTCTTAAATGTAACATAGTTTGTAAGGCTTCTAACCCTATGTCTGTACACTATGTCTGTACACTTGAATCTCTAGTGTACATAGTGGACTATGTTCTGTATTAAAACTCCGTGGTAGAGCTCAGGGCAACTATTTTATCACTCCCCAACATTTGCAAACCATTTCCCTAAAATCAACTGACTTCAAAATGAATCCTATGTTAGGGTTTTATAAAACTAGCATTCCTGTCAGATAACCGCAAACCATGTATATAAACTGAAAGTATACTCTTTGGGGGTGATTTATCAAATTTTTGCCAGAACTCAAATTTTTTTTGCACGAAAACTCACAAATTTGAATTTAATTTTAAAAAAACTTGAATATCTGGTATTTATTAAGCAAAAAAAATATCAAAAACTCAAATGTAAACAAATCAGCATCTAAAAACTGGTGAGTACATTTAGAAGTCAATGGGAGTTGTCCAAAGCAAAATTTAAGCCATTTTTTAAATTTGAGTTTTTAAATTCGAGTATAAACTCAAAGGGGGTTATTTGTGAAAGTCTGTTTTTTTTTCTAGTAAACACTGTTTTTTTGTAGAAAAAAACCCTAATTTGTTGCCGACTTTTTTAAAGTTTTAATAAAAAAGTACTCCAACTAAGATCTGCTGAGTTCATTTAGAAATCAATGGCAGATGTCCTGTTGACATTTTGAAGATATCCTGATCTCTGCTGGGTTTCATTCAATAATCCAAAGATTTCATGGTTTTGGGCATCAAATCCGAAAAAAGTCACAGGTTTCCGGCGTCTGGTCGGATTTGGCCGGAGTGGTTTTCAGAAAATAGTGAGAAAATTTTTGGATTTTAATAAATAACCCCTGTTTTTTTTTTTTTACTTATTTAAGAAAAAAACTCACAAATCTTACAAAGAAGATTTTTGAATTGAATGAAGATGAAACCAATAAAAGTTAAATGAAAATGAATACTAAATATATACACCATTAAGGTGAAATAGATTAAATCCTTACGTCATGTATCCTACAAAGTTATAAGTTGTTAAAAACACACAGATGGAAAGTGTGTAAGCCAGGTTTCACTTGAAAACAAGACAATAAAATGTATAAAGTCTTGGGAACTGCATCAATAGGACTATAAGCCTTTAATGCCACTTTCTCACTATGATAAGCTTTACTCAAAGCCCTCATGCTATGGAAGTAAAGGATAAAATAAGTTATTTTTAGAAGCATAGAACACAAATCTTGAACAAAGATCAATTCTCATTGATTTGCCTATTATCGCACATTGCAAGTAAATGAACAAGCTGCAGGAAAGACCTTACACACCTTTGAGACCTTGCCATGTATTGATGATTCAAGGCAATACACAATAGCTACGTAAAATTCATTTCATAAAGTCTTATAAAGAAATTAAAGCACTTATGGTATTTCATGTATCTTACAATGTTTTTACATGTGTGATTTCCTCTTAAATGGAAAGTATGAGAGATTTAATTATATATTTTCCAAAACAGTATTTTGGCATGACCATGTTTGTGAATATAGTTTAATAAGTCTCCGTAGTATTTCATTTAAAATGCCTCAAAACATTTTCCTATGTTATTTGCCTAATGGAATATTAAGAGGTGTTACTATTTTCCACTGAATTGTTGTCTTTTGCATCTCCTTTTATGTAAATTTCCATTCCTGATTTCTAGATAACTACCAACAATCTTACTTGTCTCCTCCATTATCTCTCCTGCAATCATATTCTAAAAAGCCAGAATATTTCTGGGGTTAAGTTAATTCTCAAACAGCTGAAAATCACAATACTAGCGGGAAATTAGAATCTGTACAGAGAGGTACCATAAATATTTCAGCAGAGTTATTCCCCTTTATTGTGTAAAATATCTCCAATTATTGGTAAGCAGTATTTAGTCTGTTTGTACTGATTCTGGTTTACTATAATGTGAAAAATTGGCACATTTTTAATGGGACACCATTTGGTTGTAAGATATTGATTTTGGAAATGGAATAACTTTCCAACAAATGAGCTGGATGAGCAGAACAGTATAGTTTCCCCTCAAATACTCACTCTGAAAATGAATATGAATAATTTAAATAGTGTAGTTAGACCCAGTTATTGAATAAATATAGAGAACGTATTAACTCTTTTCAAAACAATTAATCACCATATAAAAGCTGGCGACCAGGGCACAGAATTAATTCAATGCAATTTCATTTGCATTGAATTAATTCTGAGCCATGGCCAGCATTCTCTTTCATGTCTCTTGAAGGGTGTTAGTCTACAGACAGAGAGAAGAGGAAACAGTGCCTGCAGCCATTGTGGTTATAGCATGACCCTCTTTAGGAACCTGAGCAACTAAGTTAAGGAAGCAACATGGGAAAATCAGGGTGGATCCAAAGATTATTATTGTCAAATGAGAACACAATAATTCCCACCTTGTGTCAATATCACTTTATAACTTCTTAATGCTTTATCTAGCCGCATGTTTTAAGTATGGGTAACAGCTGCTGATATATAAGAAAAGCTTAGAAATCCTCAGGTTTTATATTATTGTTTGCTTTCCTTTTATGTGCATTTAAATCAACAAAATAACCGGGATATATTTATACAGTACATGTTGGAACCTTATATTATTATCGTGAATAACTCATCTCTGTCATGAAAAAGCTTTCACTTTTCCAGTGATCCGGAGACTTTAGCTTGAAAGGCTGTGATTCAGTTACAACCACTGCAAAGAGCGAAATCACATTTGGTAAATTGCATTTGCTTGGTGGTTATTTTTTCTCCTGTTTAATCTCTGTCTAGACAGCTTATTTTCTAATAATTAATATTGTCGCATAAATGTTTTCTGCCCTCACATATTCTTTGAAATATGCTTTTGTTGTTTAAGCACACACTCCAGTAAAGCTCATATGCCTGTAATTTTGTATAAGCCTGAACATTTTACAGAAGCTGAACCGCGGTGCTTGCACTCCGCAGGAAAAAAGATATAACTTGCTTATAAGGTATGACACCATATACCTGTAGAATAACATGTTTTTAATGGCTCCTTTTATATTTAGACATACAGTTCTAGTGTGTCGTCTTCTAAAGGTCATTAGCACATTTTAATATAAGGCAGCTGAGTGCTAAAGGAACTTTTTAGACCTGCAGAAGTAATTATCAAGTGAATGATGATATACAATCTTTCAGGATTGCTTACTGACACGAGAAACCTCCTTCACTTTGAAAATATAAAAATGAAATAGTGATAGGTATAGCTTTTTATGGGTTGTTTACATTCCCCAAAGAACAAGCTGTTTAATAGTTTTTTGGTCCTGTTATTTACAACACCATACTGCATCTTCGGCAATCATTCCCTTACTTCACTGCAATAAATAGCACATGGGATGTGTACTTTAAAATGAGCTTTTTGTTCTCGACTGTAAGGCCTCTAAATTCAGTGAGCCTCTATAAGGAGGATTGGGTGTCTTTAACTATAAATAAAGCGGTTATTAATATTGCATTTCTGACCTTAACATAACAGTTGAAAGCATAAACATGTTTGTTACAAGCATTCTCCACTTCAAAGCCTTAAGGTCACAGCAATATAAAGAAAACAAAAAATATTCAGAATGAAATTAAATGATCCATGGGTAGATTTAAAAAATGTTGATAAAATACAGATAAAATATTTTAATAGTCACAATGAATTCACTGTCAGCTAAACAACCCACAATGAATTCACTGTTGGCAAAATCTTTACATATATGTACCTATTACAGAATGGCTACTATAATCATGGACAGTTTTCGGTTCTGTGACATATTATGGGGCTCATTTACAAATGCTAGTGCATTGTGCCAAGTTCAATTTTGGATTAATTTTGCCATGTTTTTTTTTTTACCCCAGTTGCAGTGTTTTCCCCACAAGTACATGCTCATTGCCATATAAAGGGAAGCTGCATCTCAGGTGCATTCATTTGAGTGTGCATTCTGATGACTCCTGTGCATGAGAATTTAGGCACAGGTCTGCTGTATGGATCAATACAGCCTGCAGTGGGAACACTGGAATTTCTGCCAGCTTCAGAATGGCAGTATTTTCAGGGGTCTCCTGCATAAATTAGAATTAGAATTTTGTGTGGGATTCATTGTGACTGACGTGGCCACTCATTTGGGCTTGGTGCAACTGTATGCAATGTTAAAAGGTATCTGGAAATGGTATGCGCAAAACAACTGTTTCAATTTTTGCTTGACCACAATTGCACTAACATTTGTAAATGAGCTCATATATTATATTAAGAACCCCATAGACCATTGCAAATATTTTGCTGGACAACAGATGCCAGTAAGGCAAGGAAAAGGAGAAACAGGTTTTTATCAATGGTCACTTGCCATGCATATAAGCACCAATAAATTTGCTCTTGAGTGTCAAGCCAAAGGCTACTGTCAGAGGTTAGGGGCACAGGGACGTTCTGGTACATTTTGAAAGTGGCACCCAGGAAGAATCCAGTAGTGCTCCTGTAGGAGCTGGTCCACTCATCTGAAAGTGTACTGGACATACCCATCACGGTGCCCCTTTCCTTTTCCAGAACTCTCCAGGGGTTCCTAAAACTTAAGAGAACAATCTGTTTAGATTGTCAGTGTGAAATGTGAACATTTAAAATTTTCAGTGTAAGCCTGTCACAGCCAGCAAGAGGGAGTAGTCTAGACCGAGGAGGAAGCCCAAGGGGTTAAAGTCCGAGTTCGTGGTACAGTTTGGGATCAGGCAGAATCGTAGTCAAAAGTCCAGGCAATGTTCAAAAGGCAGGCAGATAAATAGCAAGGTAGATAATCAGGCAGGGTCAAAGTCCAGAAATCAGTTCAGCAAGAATAATAGCACACCCAGGAATGTTCAGAACAAACGCTATAATCGAGCATTGAACCCATGACCCGGAGGGGTTTTTAAACTTTGAATTTCATGCCCTGCGCGTGACATCACCGCGACGACGTCAAGATGCCGGCGTCCCCACCTGTAGACAATGGGCACTCCCATCTTGGATTTACGGTGGCGCCGAACGGAGTGACCGCCGAGCGGTCCTGACAAAGCCTTGGGAGTCTACAAATCCTAGCATTCACACTGTGAACCCATTCTCAAGAACCACTTCTGCCTAACACAATCCTGAATAACTTCTGCACAAAAGCAACACACAGATCATACTTGTATCTTTTTAAAATGAGCAAAATGGAATTCCTTTAGGTGACAGACAGATAAGGATGTCTTTAAATCTTCAAATTATGATTGTCTTTTTTTGGGTACAAAGCAGTTAGTGGGTTTGAAGCCTTGATATTCATAGTCTTATGTCAGCACTAAGGATGCTTGCATTGGTGCTTTTTCTTTCTGTGATGCTCAAAAAAAACAACAGGTATGGCCAATTTATGGACTTTGAGCAGATGTGAACTCTGTAATTGGGATAAACTTTTGTCAGTGTGATACGGATTAGATCCAAACTAACTGTGAAATTTGTGTTAATGGAAAGATTAACACTTGTACAGCAGAACTCGTTTTCAAAAGGCACTGTTTATCTTCTGTCAGTTCTTGTGAGGATATTAAGGGCACATTCATTTTGATGGTACAGTAAAGGGAATTTTTCTTTTGCTAAAAAATAGTGTTACAAACTGCCATATTGCCTTTTGTCTATGAGAGTGTTTTTTGTTATGTCAGGCTAATTCATTTCATATTCATATTTATGGAATATTCTTACTGAACCGTGGTTTGGTCGGGTACTCAATATGCTGTTTAACTGTAGACAAATGTTAGATTGTATCAAATTACAGTGGCCGGTTTATAACCCTGTCTGTATGTGCCAACTGCCAAGTCTTTTAAACGCTTAATTTGAAGTTAGTCATTCAAGGCTACTTTGCTGGTATACGTATGTGTAGTCTATTGAGCCAAACAAATAACTCAGCAATTTCTTACTTGATAAATGAAAAAAAAAACAGAAGTTGTAATTAGAAACCATCATAGCACTCTGGGGCATGGTATGTCATACTGGACAGTATCGTACATCAGTTTTCAAGGGCCCGTGGAAAGATGATCCTAATATAACTGGCATATTTTATACCTAATGACTGCCCTGGATAAATTTGCCATTATTCAGGTGTTTTTATGATAAGAAGAGAACACTCTATACCAGGAGTGCCCAGACTTTGTTACCCTGAGATCTACTCTCAACACCTTGCCGCCATCAGGAGATCTACCTTGATAAAAATAGTGAGCGGTCTATCGTATGGCACAAGAACAAGTATCCCAAGGCCATAAAATTGTTGGATGGTTCTCAAATGGTATGGGGTTGTGGAAGCTTATATAATTATTTGCTAGGTTCCCATATCTCCATGTCTGTTTCACAGTAAACCTCTTGCTGCTTCTATGTAAACTGTTTAGATTGTGTTCTGCGGTTATGAGACTTGGCTTGTGCACAGCCAGGGTCATAGAATACAAATCTTACCAAGATTTTGAAGTCCTGGCTGCCAAAATATGACCATTGCTGGTTTTTATGTGTTATTTTACCCATGTATCTCCATAAACAGTAGTCCCCAAAATGAATATTGAAATTTACCAGTTAATTCTGGCTGGTGGTCAGCAGATCACAATAGCAGAATGTTGCCCCAAAACAGCCCATGAATTAGTTCATGAATATTTTGCGTGCTGTGGTTCATTCTGATGTCAATTTCAGTGCTTGAGAAACAAAAAAATTTGCATCTTTTTTTTTTTTTTTGTTTTGCTGGATTTACAAAAAAGCATAATCTGAAAAAAACCATCTATTATCTTCTAGCAATCAAGAGAGAAAATTAAGGATTTTGCCTTTTTCTATACCTTTCATCAGATTCTTTTTTCCCCTCCACTACTGAAAAAAATGGAAGCTGAGTTGCTGAGAATCAATAACAAAAGTAGAAATATTTTTAAGTTAGAAACATGAACCAAAGCTTCAGAACCTAAATGGAAGAGAAAACATTTTTTTTTTCTCCATAATGCCAATACTCCCGACAGTGAGGATTAATCCCTAATTTCTGAAAAGGCTTGAGGCATAACAACAAGGTTAGAAATTAAGCACTAAAGTTTAATAAATGAAAGGACAGACTTAAAACTTGTGTTCACTTTCTGAGCTGCAAATAGTTAATCATTTCTTGGTATTTTTTTCACTTTAACATTAAGGGGCAGATTTATCAAGGGTCAAAGTGAATTCGAGGGAATTCTCAAAGTAAAAAAATTTGAAAAATTCAAAGTTATTTTTTGGATACTTCGACCATCGAATAGGATACTACGACTTTGACTTCGAATTCGATTTGAAGTAAAATAGTTTGAATATTCGACCATTCGATAATCAAAGTTTTAAAGTCTCTTTAAAAAAAATTTGAATTCAATACTTCACCAAATTAAACCTGCCGGAGAGCTATGTTAACCTATGGGGACCTTCTAGAGCAGTTTTCTAAGTTTTTTGAAGTCAAAGAAAAATCTATTGCTGAAATCCTTCGAATCGTTCAATTCGAACGATTAAGGATTTAATCGTTTGATTGAATGATTTTACTTCGACCGCAAATGCCCAAATTCGATGCAAAAAAACTTTGACTTCGATATTCAAAGTCGAAGTAATTCAATTCGATGGTCGAATTTCGAACTATTTTTAACTTCGAAATTCGACCCTTGATAAATCTGCCCCATGGTCATAACTTGCAAATTAACAAGCAATTGGTTGCTCAAAATACAAACCTTAAGGCTGGGGTAGTAGCATGACACAGTCGGGTAGTTAAGAGACACTGGCCTGGACTAGGGACACTCAGACAGCAAGGCAGCAACGCAGCAGCACAAGAACAGAGAGGAGTGGGAGGGGTGGAGCCACGCTGGGAGATGGAAGAGCGGTCTTAGAGCCTGCTGGTTGTGCTGAAACAGCTTCTGAGCCTTAGTTACGCTACTGCCCAAGTGTTCCCCATCCCTTCTTCTCTGGTCGGTCGCGGTCTACCAGGAACAATACAGGGATCTACTGGTAGACCGCGATCGACGTCCTGGGCACCCCTGCTCTATACGAAGGAACTATGGACATGGCAAGGACATTATAACAAACACAGAGGCAAAACACAAATTGTTCTTGTTTTCTTGGTAAGGGGTTTCCTTACAATTAAACTAATTGTTATTTATCCTTAAGCACTTCCATAAGTGGCAGCTGAATTCTCACTGAAAATTCTCCACTCCATTCTGGCTCTGAATAAAACCCAATAACTTACAAAATCTGTTCAATACATTTACAGGGTATAACAGTGATAAGTAATATGATATATCATTCTATGCTTATTACAGTACAAACTTTGTGGTCTATCTTGCTAAGTGTGTTTGTGTCCAGAAGTGTGTTGGGAAAAAGGTTAGGCCCATTAGGAAATGTGTAGGTTAGCACATAAATGGTGTGGGAGAGGTGATACTTAGTCCACCTTAGCTAAACATCTCATTTTGATAAAAGTTTAAATGTACATTTCCAAGTTATTGATTGCGTGATTGTGATAATGTTAGTAAGGGTGATCTCAAAACTTCTCTTTTTTTAAAAAAATAAGTTTTTTTGATATTTACCCTGGAAACTGTTGTCCATAAGGGTTTAAATAGGGAGCTGAGTTGTTTTACAGATTGAAAAAGGAATGAAATATAAATAGAAAGAATCAATATATGATATGATATATCTTCACTTTGGGATTATGGGATGATGATGTTTTCTACAGGGACTTAAAGTAAATGTATACAATATGATTGTACCATCATGTATTCATATTGCCTTTTAATATTATGCAATGTACTTGTAGCTTTACTTGGGTTTTATTTACATATTTAGTGGTATGAGTGTATATTTGATTTGGATTATACTGATACATATATTTCTTTTCTCTCTAGAAGTTTAATGTAGTTTTCAGATTATTTATTTGCATCATAAATTGTATTCAATGTCTGAAACTTTTTTGTGGCATTTGCTACTTTTGTCCAGTATTGTATCATATTTTGTATGCATCATAAATTAATCTAATGTGGCATGTTTATCTGTTTTGTGCACCTTGACCTGCTGTAATGTGTCTGAACTGTTTGTTTTTTAAACACTCACATGCTCTTTTCTGTAAGTATAAATGCTCCCTTTGTTTCCTGCCCTATTCTTAAACTGTTAATGATTTTTAACAAAGTTCATTGATTTTTGAATGCATACAGATACTCTCCTTGCTGGTTGATCATGTGAGTGTCTCCTTTGTCTCGCAACTTTGGAACTAGTATAGCTTGCATATTATCATATGTGTAGTGGAGTTTAAGGATTGCTTTCCATCCACTGATCTATAATTTAGATTTCTTAGAAATCATTGTACTGCTAGCTCTACAGAAATATATCAGTATTGCAGCGGACTAGAGACAATTTAGGTAACAAAATATTTTCTTAGCTTTTAATCCTATTTATGTATCAGCTTTTACTCCTATTTTTGTATCAACTTTGGGGCATATTTATTAAGGGGCAAATTCATCAAGGGTCGAATATCGAGGGTTAATTAACCCTCGATATTCGACTGGGAATGAAAATCCTTCGACTTCAAATATCGAAGTCGAAGGATTTTGCGCAAATACTGCGATCGAACGATCGAAGGAATAATCGTTCGATCGAATGATTAAATCCTTTGAATCGAACGATTCGAAGGATTTTAATCCAACGATCGAAGGATTATCCTTCGACCAAAAAAACTTAGCCAAGCCTATGGGAACCTTCCCCATAGGCTAACATTGGGTTCGGTAGCTTTTAGGTGACGAACTATGGGGTCGAAGTTTTTTCTTAAAGAGACAATACTTCGACTATGGAATGGTCGAATAGTGGAACGATTTTTAGTTCGAATCCTTCGATTCGAAGTCGAAGTCGTAGTCGAAGGTTGAAGTAGCCCATTCGATGGTCGAAGTAGCCAAAAAAACACTTCGAAATTCAAAGTTTTTTTTCTTCTATTCCTTCACTCGAAGTTAATGAATTGGCCCCTAAGGGTCGAATAATAAATTCAAATTCTAATTTTCAAATTTTTTTTGGTGTCAAAATTCACACATTCAATTTTTAATCCCCTATTTGAATGTAAATTTGAATGTGAGATTTATCATACATTCATATTCTAATTTGAATATTTGCCACCTAAAACCTGCCAAGCTCATGTACGAGTCAATGGCAGAGGTCCGTTAAGATGTTAATAGCCTTCCTGACATTCAAGTTTTTTTTTCGTACGATTCGAATACGATTTGAATTTTTGGGTCTGAACTATTTGATTGAATAATAGACATTCAATTAAATTACCTCCCAGTGGAACTGTGAAAAGAATTCACATGAATTCGAAATTCGACCTTTGATAAATGGGCCACTTTAAGTTTACAGAAGAGAAGATATTTAATCAGGTTTAAGCATTCCAGCTTTTCTGTAAGATTGAAGCAGCATGTAGGGAAAAGGATCCTAAAACTCTCTATAAATTAACTTTGCTGAGTGGTGAGGTTGTAAAAGGATAAAAACTAGGGATGCACTGAATCCAGGATTCAGTTTGGGATTCAGGCAGGATTCCGCTTTTTCCACTTTTTCCTTTCCTGCCCCTAATTTGCATATTCAATTTAGGATTCGGATTTAGTTCGGTATTCGGGCGAATCTTTCACAAAGGATTCCAGGATTTGGTCGAATCCCAAATAATGGATTCGGTGCATCCCTAGTAAAAATATACTTTTGGTAATTACATTTCATTAAATTAATATGTTGAGCACCTTTTCACTAATAGCCCTTTAGAAAATGTATTAAAGATTACTGTTAAGGGAAGCTCACCACCTTTCTTGGCCCTCTCTGTACAATTTAAAGCTATGAACGCCTGCCAATAGCTGAACTTTACATGCTGATTTCAACTCTCACATTTTCCAATTGGCCATGGTGAAACCTTGAGTTATATTTGTTTGCCCTCAACCTATACAAGAAATCTTCTCTCTTGTATTGATATTTACTTGTAGTTGTAAATGCACTTACTGTGCTCTTATTAAATATGCAGGTTTTCAAGAATTGCATGCATAACACTTTGAAAGCCCTGCAGTCACTAATGCGACAGAATTCAGTTTAAGTGCATCATCCCACTGTGATGTAAACAGATCATATTAAAGGACTGAATAAAAATTAATCTAGGTGTATATATGCAGTAATAAAGGAAACACTCATTTAAGGGTTCCACACACAGGAACACTTGGTATGTAATGAAGCCACACAAATTGTGATCAAATCCCCAGTAAACGGTGCAGCAACTGGGAACTCTAATCTGTTACTGGAGTCAAATTCCCAGAACATAAATGTACGTAGAAATGGAAAATAGCAGATAAGTTATATTTAACTACAGGAAAACACCCGGGGGGGGGGGGGAGGTTTGCTGTCTAAATACAGACTGTTATGTTTTGGTAGCCGAGGATGAGTAGAGTATAACAGTACTTTATTAGCAGGTTCATGCAGCCATTATACTTCAACAGTAACTTCAACCTTTTTTTACTTTTAAGCAGTATAAAAAGTACTATGTACACAGTATAACTCTTGTGCACAGTGACACCTACAGGCCCTATGTATAAATACCACATATTCCCCCTATAGTAGGAAAGCATTTGGGCAAATATAATAAACAACAACAATTAAACAGTATGCATCTTAAAGCAATATTATGCATTATTCACATCACATAGTCCTTGGTCCATGTAGGTAGTTTTCTGATTCTCTCATAGGTTCACTTTCTTCAGGTCTATTGCAGTTGGCATCAGGAGCAGGAAAATATCCTTCATCAAATGGAGCTTCTCCAAAGTCATTCCTAACAGGAGAAAGATGACTTGCATTCCATATCAGACAGATATGTGTATGGTCCTCGCTGGTGTCTTACTTCAAGTGGTGTAGTAAATTTAGATTGTCCTTGCTTCAGTAGTCCTGGTTTCTTAATTTTGAGTAAAGATCCAGGCTGAAAGTGCACTTCTCTTGCACCATGTTTTCTGTCCGTATAAGCCTTGCATTTGGCTTGTTGACATTTGACAATGTCAACAGTAGATGATTTTGTAGGTACAGTATTTTGTGGAAGTTTGATGTCTGCAGCATGTAACTTAGTGTGCATCTGTCTGCCATGTAATAATTCAGCTGGAGGTGATTGGGTTGTTGCATGGTGAGTTGCTCTGTAGTTATGTAGGAACTCTGTTGTAAATACTTTCCAAGATTTCCCAGTAAGAATCTTAGTGCTTTATTCAGACTTCTGTTGATTCGATCGATTTCTCCATTTTCTTGTGGGTAATACACTGAAGATTTCCGATGCACAATATTCCTCTCTCTCAGAAAGAATTCAAACTCAGACGAGACAAACTGTGGTCTGCTGTCTGATATTAACTCCTTCAGATTACCTTCTCTGCTGAAGAGTGTAGACGGAAATGTTATTACTGTAGCTGATGTTATATGAGAAACAAATGCAATTTCAGGAAATTTATTGTTATAGTCTATCAAGGTTATAGCATATCTACAGTCTATAGGAACATCTGCAAGAGGACCCACAATATCAATAGCAAGTTTTTCCCATGCTGAATCAGGAAATGGTACTGGCTGAAGTGGTGGTGTAGGTGTGATAGCTGGTTTGTCATGATTCTGACAAGTAACACAAGAATGAATGGCAGTTACCACATCGGCATCCATTGCTGGCAACCAGTATAGTTTTCATAGTCTATGTTTTGTACATACAATCCTTTGATGACTCGCATGTGCAAGTTGTATGAGCTTTTCTTGCAAGGTGTCTGGTACCAGTAATTGGTGAGCTCCACGGACAACATAGCCATCTACTGAGGACAGTTCATGTTTTATCCTGTAGTAAGGTTGAAGATCAGGACTGAGTTTCTTCTCAGCATTTGGCCTTTTGCTTTGTAAGATGTCCTGTAGTTTTACTTGCATTGGACATGTGAGGCAAGTTTGCTTAAAATCAGCAGCTGTAAATGTAGATGATAGTAAATCAGTCAATGCTACAACTTCTATGTCCTCATCCAGTGTATCAGAAGTTGCAGGTAAAGGTGACAAACAATCAGCAATAACATTTTTCAAACCTGGTTTGTATTGCATTTTGTAGTTGAAATTCAGTAGCCTTGCTGACCATCTAGCTATATGCATTCCAGCTCTTCCTAGACCCTTTGTTGTAAGCAGTGTAGTTAAAGGGCTATGATCAGTGCATAAGGTAAATTCTTTACCCCATAGGTAGGTTCTCCATCTTTCTGTTGCCCAAACACATGCTAGAGCTTCTTTTTCAACAATTGAAAACTTACGTTCTGCCTCTGTAAGTGTTTTGGATGCAAATGCAATAGTATTTTCTCTGTATGATCAGCATGGATCTGTGTAAGAACTGCATCTACGCCATAGTCTGAAGCATCTGTAGTAAGCAAAGTGGGTAGTGCAGGATTAAATAAAGCTAGCGCTGGACTGTTCACAATTAGCTGTTTCACTATTTCAAAGCTATGTTGAGCATCTCTGACCACACCAGACTTAAAGTTCCACGTAGTGTTCTAAGTGGTGCCACAACTGAAGCATAGTATAGGCAATAACATAGGGAATAAACTTAGAATACCATGAAGTAAGACCAAAGAAAGCTTGTAAGGTCTGGAAATCAGATGGAGTAGGTGCTTGTGTAACAGCATTGACATGGTCAGGGTCAGACAGTAATCCATCTTGTGAAATTATATTACCCAGAAATGACAGTTGAGTTTGTCTGAAGTGGCATTTGGAAAGGTTCAGTTTCAGACCTGCAGAATCAATGCATTTAAGAACATTTTTAAGGTACTTGTCATGTAGATCCATAGTTGAAGTGTAGATAATTATATCAGGGATGCCATGGAGTATAGAAGACATCAGTCTTTGAAAACAACTCGGTGCTGAAGCCAGTCCATAAGGTACACCCTTGAACTGAAACAAACCATCATGAGTGATAAATGCAGTGAGGTCTCTGCTTTACTAGTGCAGTAATACTTGATGATAAGCAGTCTGAGGATCCAGGGCAGAAAAGAATTTTGATCCTCGGAGTTCTGAAAATATTTCCTCTATGTGTGGCAAGGGATGATTATCCATAACAACTGCTTTATTAGGAGAGATCAACACACAATTGACTACCTCTAGTTTTCTTCATTGTTACATTGGAGGATTCTGATTTTTCAATCACATCTTGTTTCTTTAGTTCCTGTGAGACAGTCTCCCTAATAAAGTAGGGCAATCGCCTCAATTTCTGGCATACTGGTTTTACATCTGGTCTCAACTTAACTTTGTGTACAAAGTTCTTTGCACAACCCAGTGAAGTGTTGCTTTGTGGTGAAATTTTAGACACTGGCTGTGTGGCAGGCACTGGTGCTGTAGTAATGAGACCATCAACTAATTGTAGGTTTAATGCAGCAAAGAGATCCCTTCCAAGTATAGCAATACCCTTATTTACAATGTAAAAGTCACATTTTGCAGTATTTGATTCAAAATTTACCATCACTGGCAAGCAACAAAGCACAGGGATTGGATCCTTTAAGTAACTGACCAGTCTCAGGGCAGGTGCAACAAGCGGATCTTTTGCAAAGTATTTCAAGAAAACATCCTTTTGTAGTATAGAAACAGCTGAACCTGTATCAAGCATCAGGTTAATGGAGTGTCCCTTGTCAGCAGATGCAGTACTGACACTGACAGAGCATATAAACTTGTCTGGAATAAATGTACCAGCTTTATCCACACTTAATACCGTAACATTTGAAGCAGTGACTTCATGAACATCTTTAGCAAGGCTATGGCAGATCTTATCAAAATGTCCTACCTCTTTGCATTTGCTGCACTGTGCAGCTTTTGCAGGACATGTAGCATAATTTGCAGTGTGTTGTGTTGAACCACAGCGGAAGCAGTATTTTTTATTTGCATTTTTGCAGTGTAGGTAAATCCCTTCCCTTAGCACTGTATTTTGCCTGTGACTGTGCATTATTAGGCCACATTGCTGAATTTACAGTCTGTACATTCTCAGCAGTTCCCTGACTGAGAGTTCTAGCCTCTGCTGTTTCAATTTGACTAGCAACTGTAATAGCCTTTGCAAGGGTTAAATCCTGCTCTAGGAGCAGTCTCTCTCGAATGCGAGGTGAGTTTGTTTTTTCCACTATTTGGTCTTTTAGCATTTCATCTGTTAGATTCCCAAAGTCATAAGTAACAACCAGCTCTCTCAAAGCTGCTACAAATTGTTCTGTGGATTCGCCATTACGTTGTCCACGTTGGCAGAATTTTTATCTTTCAGCCACCACATTCACTCTTGGAACAAAAAAGTTCTTTATAGCAGTAAGAGCAGTTTCATAAGTATTATCAGCTAATGGTAATGTATAGAATATACGCTGTCCCTCTGCTCCCAGGCAGTGAATAAGTAAAGCATGCTTTCTAGCAGCAGAAATCTCCCCTTGTTCAGCAGCAATAATTTAATTTTCAAACAAATGGATCCAAGCAGTAAAAGGTATGGTAGGCTCACCAGGGTTTGGAAGAAAGGCCAATATGTTATGTTTTGGTAGCCGAGGATGAGTAGAGTATAAAAGTGCTTTATTAGCAGCTTCATGCAGCCATTACACTTCAACAGTAACTTCAACTCTTTTACTTTTAATCAGTATAGAAAGTACTATGTACACAGTATAACTCTTGTGCACAGTGACACCTACAGGCCCTGTGTATAAACACCACACAGACTACCCATTTGCACCCAGTGTGCTTAGAACCCACCTCACTTTCCTATCTGGCTAACAACCTTGTGGTATAAAGAAAAATAATTTATTCGGCCATACATGCTATATGGACAAAAAGCTTAATATATAATCAAAAAGTATGTCTTCAGCTGCCAGAAAAATCATATGTGTAATAAGTGTAGGCTACTCAAATGTCTAAAAACATCTGAACCTACAATATTAATAACTAACATAAAAGTTAGCCCATTTAAGGCCAGACAAAATATTTATTGTTCAGAAAAGAACTGCTGGTACAAAACAATCTGATAGGGCCCAGTGCTCTATCATATAAAGAAATCAGGTCCTCCCCATGAAGTATGTGAAAAAACTATTTTTAACCAAGGTTTGTTTGTGAACACAGTTCGTTTCAGCTCATTTGATGTCATATGTTAGCAATGCTGTTAGGAAACTTTGTTTCAAAGCAAATAGAACATGTCTGAACATATGGAAATGATAATGCTAACAGCTGTTTGACAATTTCAATGGTCAAGAAGTTATTTAGAAATGTCATTTCTGGGGGAGGAAGGAATGCATTATTAGCCAATGTTACAGACACATATGGCTTTGAAGAATTATTTGTCAGCCAGCTTTTACATAAACTTCTAAGGCTCAGCCACTTACTTCTGATACTTCAGTCGCGTCCTGACTAGGCTTTTAGGTTCCTTTTTGCATTTTTTATATTTGGTCCATTAGAAGAGTGATATGATTGTATTTTATCCTGTGTGAGTCAAAGAAAGAGAACAATAGCCGATGAACTAATGCAGTAAAGGTTCTTCTGTTTGAAGAGTAGAAATTCATGATAAAAGTATACTTTTATTTTTGGATACCTTTTCTGGTCAAAGTATACAAATTGTATGTCCAAATAGAGTTCCTTAAAGGATAACTAAAGCTGAACTAAAGAAGTAGGCTAAAAATGATGTGTTGGGCTTTTCTACCAGCCCAAGGCAACCACAGCCATTTAGCAGGGATGATCTGTGATCTTAATCATTGTTGCTATTGAGAAGCTGAAACTTTACGATGGTCCAATAAGTTCAGTATATAAATCATGGCATTTTTAAATCCTAAAGATCTTTCAATCCTGATAAGGGCAAGCTTGTAATTGAAGCACAGGGAATAGTTAAGCTTACATGACTTCAGTACTGAGTAAATGTTGTCACAACACCACTGCGTGCAATAGACAGCAGTTTATTGTACTTCGTTATATTGGAGGCATAGTTACATTTGCAACAGGAATAAAGTTCATATGTAACTGTAAATTCCCACCTGGTGCTTAGTTCAGTTAGAAAATAGGTGCCTGCTACTTCTACTCGCTGTGCATCTGATAGTGGTTGCAGTTGTGTTGCCATAATCATAAAAACCCTCCTGTTATGTAACTGAACTAAATTCCAAAGAGAGAGTTCACAATCACAACTTACATCTATCACTGCTGGGAAATTGAACCATTCAATTCAGTGTAAATATGCTTTTTAGTGTAAACATTGCTTAAAAATGGAGGACAGAGTAGCACATGAAAGTGAATGGATAATGGGGACACTGGACCATGAAAAAATTAGACTTGACTGAGGAGAAGGAAAATGACATGCAGCTGAAAGAAACAGACATAAGAGGGAAAGGAGGATAGAGTGGCATATTGGGGGATATAGTCATATATAAGACCTTATAACACATGGGGAGAGTAGAAAAGAAGAAGGCAATAATGGCACATTAAATGCTACAGAAAATACAAGGAAAAAAAAGAAAACTTTGGGAAGAAGGAGCAGTGATAAAGAATAAATTAGGGGAAAAGTAATGGGAAAAAAGAGAAGAAATCCTTAGTAGAGGGACACAGAAAGAGGGTAGAAAGGCTGTTAATTTGCTCATGTGACCAAACATGTATGGTTTGTTTGTGTGCACAGTGAATCTTATGATCCCAGGGGGCAGCACTTCTTTATTTAAAATGGCAATTTTCTATTTAGGATTACCCAATGGCACATACTACTAAAAAAGTATATTATCACAAAAATTGTTAATTTACATGAAGCAGGATTTTACATATGAGCTGTTTTATGCTATATCATTTTATAGAGACCTACATTGTTCGGGGTATAGTTTTCCTTTAAGTTAAGTTGATATTGGACAGCAAGTAGCAACTCATCCATTTTCCCTTGGGTATCTGGTTTAGACTTGGTCTGTTCTGACTAATACTCATGGAAATTTTGGGCGACTCAAAAACATCCCTATATTTTACAATGGGGGGGGTGGTTACATGACTTATTTTTTATTTATTTATATTGCTTTGCTAGCATAATTTTTGAAAACATTAAATTATTTGTGCACACAGCCTACAACAAATTATAAGAATCTTAAAAAATTGATATGACAAAAGCAAGAATGAATTAAATAATTTATCAACAGATTCAACACTTCTAATCTCCAGCTTCCTGTGCTCTGTGTTGAGGTGGGTTTGTATTTTTAAGCTGTTGTAGCTCAAAATATACAACAGTTTTGACTGCCATGGCCAGGATATCTAGTGGTGTCAGTATTGATCTAGAAAAGTACATTGAAGCATATTTATTATTTGGCTGTTTGCAGGGATTGGCAGCCTTCAAAGCTCAAGCTGTCACAAAATTGCATCTACCAGCATCCCCACTAACTGCATGTGGGTGTTATAAAAGAGTTCCTATTGAGCAATTCAGAGATGTATGAAATGTGTAGGAAGGCTGTAATAACAATATAGTTTAAAGAAAGCCAAGGATATTTGCACATGGAGTAAAATAACTTTATTCAGTGATATAATTCACTGTGTAAACTATGCTGGTTAATTGTATTATGCTTTGAAAGCTATTTACAGCATCACTAGGCCACAGAATGAGCTTGCCTTATGATTGCCTCCCATTGTCCTAAATGTAAGTTTGTAATTCCTGCTAAACATAAGTTATATTTCTTATTAAACAAGATTATGAGGAAATGATTTCCTATTAATCTTCCCTGAATATCAATATATTTTGAAAATCTGTTCACTTAATAAAGAACTATAGTGTTATCATAGGTACTTGTATTGTGCTGCTTAATTTCTATATCTAGTAATAACTGGACATATTAACCATTTTTGGTATGCACCACTATCACAATGCAAAAGGTGGAAAAACTGGAGTTCCAAATGGTCTGGCAGATGAGCACAGGAACATTTTATTTACATAGTACACTCCAATAATTACTGTTACACTAATCCTCAAGCAAATATCAACTTACAGAACAAGGGTTCACAAGTCACCTGGCATCCTGTTGCACCTCTTCAGGCCAAGGGTTCTGTACTGTACAGGGGTCAGGTTCCTAAGGCCTATCTAGTCCTAGTTTAACTTTTCTCTGGAACCCTGTCTGGCGAGGTACTGTACCACCATGCAGGGTCAGACTGGGCCGACAGGACACTGGGAAAAAACCCAGTGGGCCCCAGCCCTTATGGACCCAGGCCTGCCCCCCTGCTGCCCCAGAAAGGAAAATTGTCAGTGCCGCAGAACATTGCGTCTATTGCATATTCACGTCGTATCTATTGCACACGTCGCGGGCAGGGGTCTGCCATTCAGGAGGTGGTCTCCAGGGATTGCCGGGAGGGGGGCCCTGAGACAGCAGCCCACGGCTGGCCCTGGGCCCCCTAGTCCAACCCTGCCACCGTGACACTAGCACTTTCCTTACTCCTTGTTGGAGCTTCAGCTGCTCAACTAGCTTGCCTACCACCACCTCTCCTCACCATCTCACCTACAGTGAGCGCCATATGTGTAACCTACAAGTAACAAACCTAACTATTAACTCACTTTGGGTACTTCACTAAGGTGGCATGTCTGGTGTCATTCACTCTTCTTCTCACAACAGCCAAAGAAGAAGTGTATCACAGAGGAGAACCTGCTGTCAGAGGGACCCCTACCTAAGCTCACCATCTAGTGACTGGAACCAATATAACACTGTTTACACAAAATAAACTATTCCTACCCTTTACACACTACATCACCTCTTTAGATAGTGTTAAGTAACTGCCACAGTGACTGGAAACCCCCTAGGGGAAGGTATATCGCTCCCAGAATGCAGGAATTGAAGATTTACTTGTGCAAGAGTTTTTGGAGAGAGCTAAGGAAAAAAAAACGAAATGTGCGTTTAGCTTTAATTTATATGGAATACATTTTCCTGATAGTGACTGAAGCACTAGCAAGGAGCAGGTACTATATATGAAGACTTCCCGTGAACCAGTTTGCTTCATATGTTAAGTGCTATTGAAACATATTTTGTGTGGAAAAACTTTGTTGTGAATAAAAACAGGTGAATTTTGGTTTAAACCTACCCTAGCATCTCTATTACTTTAGAAAAGTTATTATTAACTCTGTCATTTGTAACATAAAGCCCACAATTTTGGGCTGTCGGGACATCAAATTTATAATGATATAATATATCATTGACGCCTTTGTTATTCAGGTTCCTAGGCAGCAATGTAAGCAATTGTAGGCGCCTTTCCATAAGACCTGCATGCAGAGCCAGGGGCTGTGGAAATGCCTAAATCTTTTAACCACTGGGGTAAGTGGGGTCACAGCAGAAGCTATGGATAACTGTTATCATATGTATTAGCTTTTCAGAGGCATGCATATGAACTGAAAAAGCCATTTCCACTGGAAAGCCTCATACTGCATGTGTTAAACATTTGCTCTTATTTAATCTACTGGCTGGCAGGATTTATTGCATTAACAAGAATTTCATTAGCTCTCCTGGCTATCTCAATTATTGCAGGCAATAGCAGAACGCCAATGTCAAATTAAGCACACACAAAATGTATAAAAAAGTAGAGGAGCGTTCATGCGAGTAAAACATATTCCTTAAAATTATTGAGATAGAACTTTGAAAAATATAGCAATTGTAGAAAGGAAAATAGATGTTTAATTTCAACTTCTTTTTATTTATTTGAAACATTTATTTGAAATGTTTTTTTCTCTTGTGGCAAGAGGCAAACTCAGGGTTTATCAACAGGCAACACAATAAAAAAAACATAAAGATGAGGTTTATTTATTTAAACAAGTCAAAAACAAAAATGTAAATCCTTAAAAATGTAAATCCTTCCAACCCCACCTTGCTTCTGATCACATAGTTTGTATCTTATGTTATACAGTATGTATTATTGCTACATTTCAGTTACTGCATCACAAGTTATCACACATTCCCTGCAACATCAACTACAAAGATGACTATATTACTATAATATGTTGGGCCAAAATATACATTTGGGTACAATATTATCTGATAATGTCTGCTACCATGGCCTCATTCACTCACATTGAAATGAGTCAGCATAACAGACAAACCTGGTTTATTTTCCTTTTTGCTATTTATAAAACATTTAAAAAACGAGTCTGTTATAGGAATCCAGAAATTAGAACAGTTTTTGGAAGTCTAATTTAAAGGGCATGTAAAGGCAAAAAATAAAAGCCCATTTTTACTTTCTTTAATGAAAAAGAAACCTATCTCCAATATACTTCAATTAAAAAATGCATACCGTTTTTTATAAGAAACCAGACTGTGTGCAGTGAAATTCTCCCTTCATTTACTGCTGTGGATAGGAATTGTCAGACGGTCCCTAACTGTTGAGCGGGGAAACAATCATACTTATGAACAGCAGGGGGAGCGCCTTCCCAGTCATGCAGAACTCAAGCAGCTTTTTTTATGACGATCCCTAAGCAGCCCAGACCAAACTGAGCATGTGAACAGTCTTAGTCTTGCAAAGATGTTTAACAAAGTTACAAGATGGTGACCCCCTGTATCCAACTTTGAAAGTATAAATTATTTGTTTGATTAGACTTGAGGTGCAGTAAGTTCATGTTTATATTTAGTATACAAAATACAGCATTTCTAGCCTTATTCTATTTTAGACTTTACATGCCCTTTAAAGGGTAAACTTGGTAAAATTGGCTTTAGGACAGAATCACCCTAAAAATCTCATTCATTCTGTCTCTGCCTTTTTTCCCTTTCATTTACGAAAAGCTAACTGAAGAAATATAGACATTCCTAAAACAAAGTAGCTTCATTCAACAGGTGGTTAACCAGACAAAATAGATTAAATACTGAAGCTAAAGACATGAGGGGCCATTTACGACCTGCTGGGCTGGTGAGAAGTGCAAAATGTTTTTGTGCATTGATACTATTGCTGTATGTGTTTGCCCAATGATACAGTGCTGCCTGTATTCAATTGCCTGTGGGCAAGGGGTGGCATGCAGGCTGCTAGCCCCCCTATAAAAAGTTAGAATGCAGTCCTATACTGTGCAGGTGTACTGTACTTTCCAGCTGCCTTGTCCCCACTGATAATATGCTATTCACCTTTACCCTTGATTTTTTAAAGAGTGTAAAGTGCAGAGCACAGCCAGACCATGGACTCAAGTAAATTAAATAAAGGCATGATTTTAGATGAAGTGCTTCAGGATATCTCACATATCACCACAGCTAGAAATCTGCCATTTATTTTTTCCCTTAAGGCTAATGCCACATCAGTCTGTATCTACACCTGCCAGCATGTCATCAGCCTTTATACAAACACAAAGCAGAATTTGGCTAATGCCAAACTAGGCTGTTTCTCAAACTAGGCTGTTTCTCTGCTCTGTATATGTACTCACCAAACAATGTGAACAAAATGTGCACAAAATAACAAAAAAGTTAGAGTAACTGATTTTGAAAAGTAGGCTTTGTATCTGGAAGATAACATCTGTAGGGGAAAAAATCAACACTGTGGGCTAAACTGAACTGGTTTAAAGACATGTTTTACTTCAACATCAGTCTTAAATTAATCCACTCACAACTGCCAAAAGTTTCCCCTACTATAACCTTATTTTAGTATAATTATAATATATAGGGCAATAATCACAGTAATGCCACATAATGAGTGCACATTTTATTTTACTGGAGGCAATGGTGCATACTTTCTTATTGTAGGAATGCTTAAAATATCACTTATTGCAGTACTCATTAGCATATTTTCAGCATGCTTCAAATGTTTTGGTGTTCTTCTCTCGTTTAAATTTTGAAGCTCTAGGCAATGAAATGCCTTTTATTTTAGGGGCAATACTGTATAATCTGAATCAGAAATTCCTTCTGTGCCAAAGCATCTCAGTCTATGTAGCCAAAACACACTGAACATACGTAACCAATGTTTTTTTTAATAAAGTCTTTATTGTAAACACAGTATATCTTTCTTGTGCTTTTTACATGACATGTGGTTTCCTTAAGATGAAATCTGAAATTTGCCAACTGGGCAAAAACAGAATTTCCATTTTTACCTTGTAAAACATCATGTAAAACATCTTGTCTTTACTCTGTATTTTGAGCTTATTATTGTTATAAAGCCGACCTGACCCGACCCTAACCTGTTGCGCCCCAGTCCGCACCCAACCCTAACCCTGCGCACTCCCCTTTTGACTCACGAGTATATACAAAAGGCATGTGAAGAGGCAGAAGTGTGGGGTAGAAGAAGACTTCGGGCGTGAGAATGGAGGCTAAAGTTCAGCCTGACGCCATCTGGAAAAGGGAGAAAAGAAAGCTAATGCTCTTGGGGTCCATTAAGGTCAGGGCCCACCAGGATAAGTCCCCATTCCCTGGCAAGCGAGTCCAACACTGATGCTGCCTCTGTGGCCTAATGGTAAATAAAGAGAGTTCAGATCAAACCAGGAATTCACAGTTAATACACAACAGGCTGTATACTAGGAATAATCTGCTATTCCCAATGCTGTTTAGTTGTCATTGAACTAAAACTCTTCTTAGTCTTAGGTTAATAAATGATTCAAAATGTTGGAAAACATGACACATAGTATACAAATAAGTGGCATCATGATTTCTCATTAATATACATACATATAGTATCAGTACATAGCATGACTAATTATCATTTAATTGCCTACTTTAGCAACTGTTATTCTTATATTTGTAAACATATGATCAAAATAATAGTCACCCCTGCTGCTTGATTAAGTATAGGCATCAGTAGACATTTATGTTGGAGAGATCTCTAGGATGTGATTTAGGTATTTGTACAGCATGCTAATTCCAAAAAAAAGCAGAAAATAGGAAAGTAGCTGAAACTACTATTTACTTCTTTAGTTGGATAGAGACCCAGGATTTGTTTAGCTGCTTACAGTGAATCTGGAGAAACAACTATTCATTTTACTATCATGGAAGTCGATTATAATAAATAGCAATATAAAATCACAAGTTTTTTATTAGCTAAAAATATATTTAACTTAAATATCACTTATAGTGCAGCATTATGTTTACCCACTTTTTCTTCTTTTGAGTATTTTATTTATTTATACCTAGGAATCTGTCCTAGGGTTGTGGCCTACCTTCTTGAACACAAAAGTTCAGTTTAAGGGGTAAAAGGCTATGGCACTGGCCTAGCCAAACGCCAGCAATTAATCCAAATGCAATGCTACATTCTATACACCCAACCAACCAAATAGTCCTAGAACATGACATGAGATACATAAACTTCATAGGACCAGATTTCATTCTATACAAAAACAGTGTTTTATGGTTTGTCACATGAAAACTTATGGACAAGACTCAATTCAAGGAAAGCAAACTTTTCTCTTGATTCAGGTTTAGTTTTCCTATAGATTTCAATAAAGTTTTCATGATATAAATAGTGAGATTAATTTTTCTGAACTGCATCTGGCTCTATGGGAAAAATCTGAAATTCAAGTCTAGGTGTAGGAAGGAAGGGTTTGGGTTCCTAGAGCACTGGGCTGATTTTTCCTTGGGGTACAACCTATACAGTTGTGATGATTTGCACCTCAATGGAAGGGGGTCCACGGTGCTAGGGGAAAGAATGGCTAAGAGGTTGGAGGAGTGTTTAAACTAGGCAAGGGGGGGTGGGTGAGATAAAGAATTATGGGGAAGCTAGGGTAGACGGGGCAGTGGGATTAGTAAGGGGTCATGGGGGAGGAGTGAGGGGGGCATACAGTTTACCAGCTAAGGAGGTCCCTCTGTTACAATGAAAACATAATAATACTAACTTAACATATAATTCTCCACTAAGTAATGCAAATTTCAAAAGTAAAAGTAGTAATTTACGCTGTATGCTGGCAAATGCACGGAGTTTGTCAGGGAAAATGGGAGACCTTAATTGCATGCTCTAAAATTTATTATATAATTGGTATCGCTGAGACCTGGCGGGATGAAACATGTGACTGGATTGTGAATTTAAATGGTTACACCCTTTTTAGGAGGGACAGAGGGATTAAAAAGGATGGAGGATTGTGTTTGTATTTAAAGAAATAACCATAGCTGGCACTGGTGAGGGTGTAGAATCCCTCTGGGTAGAGATTTTGACTGGGCAAAAGGTTACAAAAAGAATTATCATTGGTGTATGCTATAAACTACCTCGTATAAGTGTTGAGTATGAAGCCCAACTACTCTTGCAGATACAAGCGGCTTCACAGCTGGGTCAAGTTGTTGCTATGGGTGACTTCAATTATCCAGACATTGACTGGGGTAATGGGGTTGCTAAGACAGAAAAAGCTAGTAGGTTTGTAAATATGCTGAATGACAACTTTTTATTCCAGCTCGTTCAAGAACCTACTAGGAATAACTATCTTTTGGACCTTGTAATAACTAATAATATATATATAAGGTGCAAGGAGGCCAATAAATCATGCAAAGAAGCTATAAGGCAAGCTAAAAGAGACTAGAACATGTTAAGATTAACAAAGGTCCGGGGCCAGATGGTATTCATCCCAGGGTAGTTAGCGAGTTTAGCTCTGTGATTGCCAAACCTCTTTATTTAATTTTTCAGGATTCATTGAGATCTGGCATAGTGCCGAGAGACTGGCGAGTTACTAATGTGGTGCCTCTATTCAAAAAAGGATCCCGTTCTCAGCCTCAAAACTATAGGCCAGTTAGTCTGACATCAGTGGTAGGAAAGCTTTTCATAGCAAATCATAAAACTATGAGTTTGTGCCAGCATGGTTTTATGCTTAATAGATCTTGCCAGACTAATTTAATTTCTTTTTATGAGAAGGTAAGTAGAGACTTCGATTCTGGGATGGCAGTGGTTGTGATTTACTTAGACTTTGCTAAAGCATTTCATACAGTGCCACACAAAAGGTTACTGGTTAAAGTAAGGAATGTTGGTCTGGAACATAGTATTTGTACCTGGATAGAGAACTAAAAGATAGACTACAAAGAGTAGTGGTAAATGGAACATTTTCTAATTGGACCAGTGTTGTTATTGGAGTACCGCAGGGCTCTGTACTAGGTCCCTTGCTTTTCAACTTGTTTATTAATGACCTGGAGGTGGGCATTGAAAGTACTGTTTCTATTTTTGCAGATGATACTAAATTGTGCAGAACTATAGGTTCCATGCAGGATGCTGCCACTTTGCAGAGTGATTTGTCTAAGTTGGAAAACTAGGCATCAAACTGGAAAATGAGGTTCAATGTTGATAAATGCAAGATTATGCACTTCGACAAAAATAATATAAATGCAAGTTATATGCTAAATGGCATTGTGTTGGGAGTTTCCTTAAATGAGAAGGATCTAGGGGTTTTTGTAGATAACAAGTTGTCTAATTCTGGGCAGTGTCATTCTGTGGCTACTAAAGCCAATAAAGTTCTGTCTTGCATAAAAAAGGGCATTAACTCAATGGATGGAAACATAATTATGCCTCTTTCTAGGTCCCTGGTAAGGCCTCATCTGGAGTATGCAGTGCAGTTTTGGACTCCAGTCCTTAAGAGGGAGATAAATGAGCTGGAGAGAGTGCAGAGACGTGCAACTAAATTGGTTAGAGGGACGGAAGACTTAAATTATGAGGGTAGACTGTTGGCGTTTTTTTCTATGGAAAAAAGGCACTTGCGAGGGGACATGATTACACTTTACAAGTACATTAGAGGACATTATAGACAAACGGCAGGGGACCTTTTTACCCATAAAGTGGATCACTGTACCAGAGGCCACCCCTTTAGACTAGAAGAAAATAACTTTCATTTGAAGCAACTTAGGGGGTTCTTCACAGTCAGGACAGTGAGGTTGTGGAATGCACTGCCGGGTGATGTTGATGTGATGGCTGATTCAGTTAATGCCTTTAAGAATGGCTTGGATGATTTTTTGGACAGACATAATATCAAAGGCTATTGTGATACTAAGCTCTGTAGTTAGTATAGGTATGGGTAGATAGAATTTAATTAAAAGTAGGGATGGGTGTATGTATGGATGCTGAGTTTTCATTTGGACTGGTTGAACTTGATGGACTTTGTCTTTTTTCAACCCAATTTAACTATGTAACTATGTGACTATGAATAAGGAAATAAGCTTTTTTTCTTGAAAATGAATCAGGTCCCATGTCATGGCTGATGGGGAGATTTGTTGTCTGCAATAAAAATGCATGACTGTATGTGGCAAATCTCCTGGAAATGCTTCTCTGTCGGCTATAATTGAAATTGCTGATAGTAATGCCTAAACATCGCTTTGTTCTTCTGAAATCACCTGAATTTGCCTTGCGAGGAAACTTCAACTGACTTTGGGATTAATAGGTTTTACCATTTGCAATTTCATTTATAGCTGGCAGAGAAGCATTTTTGGGAGATTTGTTGCCTACAGTTGTGCAATTTCAATTAAAGCTGACGGAGAAGCATTTTTGGGAGATTTGTTGCCCGCAGTTGTGCAGTTGTAACACTGACAAACTCAAATTGAATCCAGTCTATGAGTTTTCACACCATAAACCTTTTTCTCTCTGAATTGAATTTGGCCTATTGTATAATACATTGCAGCAGGAGCTTTTTACTGTTCAATTACTATGGTAAATGCCTTTTCAAGAAATAAAAATAATTGAATTTTCAAACAATCAACATCATTTTTGTCTTTATTTTGGTGTAAGTGAGCTTTAAACAATCTAAAACTTTTCACTTCCCTAACACCTGTTCCTTTTTGCAAATCAGAATAAAAGCCTGACAATAATGACCTATGGTTCAGCAACACCTTTTATTTCATTTGTCCCATAATGCTCATGGATCATGGGACAGGTGGTCATAATACTGACCATCTGTGGTGGCCTTCTGCAGCTATGGTTTTGACTTTTTGTCATTTGTTACAGACCTATGAAGTAGCTGCATTTCATAAACAGAATAAATTATATTAGAATATATTAGAATTAGAAATATATTCTGGTGTGACATTGCAATAAAAGTTATTTTTCTTCAGGAACTTTCTGCCATTAGTAATTTTAACATGTCTTGGTAACCTTAATCCATTTCAGACATCAGCATTGCAGTCTACTGGAGATTCATCTCCTTGCATTTCGCTTGCTAAAATCATCTTTCCTGCTTTATCTTATACCCTTGTTAACATTCTGGACCATCTTTTGTCTGACCAATTTTGATGTAACGGCACCACAGGTTGTGACAAAGTCTATAATGTGCAGATAAATGGCTATATTGTGGAATATTATTTCTGCTATGCCCATTTATGCCCAGTGTAACCAAAACACAGAGGAATATAACAAATTCCAGGCAACAAAAAAGGGCTGAATTGTTATAGTAGCTTGTTTTTAACAGCTGAAAAATAAAGATTTTAAACATGCAAAGCTGAGCGTCATGGTGAGGCAGAACAGAATCAGAATGCACAGTACTTTCTGCATTCAGTGTCAAAAACAATTTCCAGCAAGCAAAGGGCTCACTGTAAAAAACAAACTGTATCAGTGTATTGTAACCAATGGATTCTCATGAATGCATTATGGTACTTCTCCATAATATACCCATGTTATGTTTACATTACATTACGGTTTATCCTACTTGGCCTTGAACTGTTTTATAGCATTGCATATAAAAGTGATGCCAAAGCCTAAGAATGATTAATTAGACATTTGTCTTTTATCTGGGAACCAAACCACACTTTTATCATACTTTATAAATAGATACCTCATCTATATACTTCCAGTAATGGAAGCTTAGTAAATGACATTCTGGTTTATTTTTTGTACACACAAAGGAGACATCGTAGGCTGTTTGTGTTTATTTAGCTGCTATAGTGCCACAGCTAATATATATAATATAGAATGCAAATTTCATCCTTTAATTTAATGCCAAGGGATAAACATTACTTACTTGATGAGGGGAAAATTAAATGGGTAAAAACAGCAATCTCTGTGGGTAGAAATATTTATTTCATTCATTTCTACAAAGGGCCACAGAGTAGAGCTGACCATGCATGTTCCAATAATGGTACATGCACAGTAGTCCTTCAATTAAGGTACTATGGGTACCAGACAGGTTTAAAAATTACCTCGGCTGAGGCACTATGTTGGCCATAGCATGATACAAATGAGGAAGAGAAAAAGTGAAGCTTCACCTTGTGATCATTCATAGTCACTGCATGAATGATTGGATCAATGAAGAGACAGTAGCAGTACTGTGTATGGATTGTGTTTGGACCCTTGTATTCTCCCTATCCATTCAGCCCAAATTGTGGTTGAGGCTCCAATGTTCCCATCATTGTCAAGATAGAGATACAGGGTGTCTTATTAAACAATATGCTTAAAATCACTAGTATGTCACAGACTATTAAGAGAAATTTAGCAAAATATGGGAGTCCTTGATGTCCCATACAGCTCCATGTAATATGGACCAGGCCATATTCTCATTGTAGTGGTTCACAGCAGAAGTACATTATATATCCAAGGGGGGAATTTCTCAACCCCTTTTGTCTTAGTTTGTTACCATCTGATCCTTGTGGATATTCTTGAATCTCCTCTGTACTCTTTATGAGATAGAGACATGTACTGAATTTTTCTAAAAATGTTCAGGTTCTTCCTTGCTTAGATATGTTTGTGACAGACACTGAAACATCCCTATTTTACATTTTGCCCAATTAACTTTATTCTTGCTTTAACAAACCTACTAATAATTCTCCCAACCATCCAATGGCAAAACTATAGAGAACTATTCCTCTATACAGGGGACCCACAGGAAGGGTTTGTGGGGATTTTGTGGTGGCACAAACAAGCCACTGCAACCATCCCTATCCTCTCCAACCCATATCTCAGACAAAATAAATAACATATAAGTTGTACTAAGCTATACTTTAAAAATTGTGTAATTACACAAGGACTGTAATACAGACACTATACTAGACATAGTTTTTGGCACGTTGGAAGGAAAAATACCTGTTATGATGGAAAATTTGAGTTCCATATCAGCATTTTTATGCAAGAAATATTTAGAAATGCAAATCTCGTGAGGCTAGTACAGTATGAGGTCACTTTAAACTTGTAAAGCACAGTTGAATTTGTAATCACTTGTCTATTGATAAGGAAGAAAAAAAACTTTCTCAAACTGCAATTCCAAACTGAAAGGGCTTAGTTCAATTCCAGAGCATCACTGCTAAATCACACAGGACATCATGTAGGGACCCATAGGGTTAAGTACCCCTATTGTCCTAAAAGTACCTAAATTCGATAAGGGAGGGTGAGTCCCTTTGTCCCTGTGCAGTTGTACCGATTACCTGGTAGGAGGAGCTCAAGATGTGAGGAGCGTCTTATGCACCACACAACGAGCACAGCAGCACCTGGAGGTGGAACAGAGCAGATTACTGTGAGGGGAAGCAGAAGAGCTTAACCAAAATAAGCTGAGGTCTGGGGCAGGCGGAGATCAATCGGAGTAGGTAAGCAGACCAAGGTCAGGTCAGGCAGAGTTCAAGGAGAGTAGATAAACAGGCTGAGGTCAGGTCAGGGGGAGTTCAAGCAGAGTAGGTAAACAGGTTGAGGTTGTGTAGGTCGAGTAGATCAGAACGCATAAACAAAGAAGTCCACACAGCTAGGATTATTACCAAGAATCAAACGAATGCGCATGTACCAATGCTGGGTGTATCGATGCTTGAAGTACCGATTATGGGCGAACTGACGTCTGCATTGGACTGCACATTGACCCGTGAACAGGTGCACACATGCACCCTGGTGCCCGTGCAGCTGTCTGTGACCCCCATCGGCCAGGACCCCAGAGGTAAGTTTTACAGCAGAGTGTTCTGGCAGATTCCTGATTTGACCAGAAGGTGTCACTATTATGTAACTTCTTCATAAAATTATAGCTGAACAGCTATGTGCTCAGCCAGTCTACTTCCTGTTTGAGTACAGGCATTGTTCTCAAGCCTGCTATGTGGGAGCAACTACCTCTTTCCAGCAGGAGAGGTATTTGGGCAGGTAGCACTACCTGGGGAAAGTTCAAGTGCTCCTGGGGGGGAAAAGGGACTGTGACTCTCTTTGTCCACCAGGAGTGGAGTGTGGGACTATACCTGGTAAGGACTGTGCCAGGGTCGGACTTCCACAAGAGTTCCCCAGGGTAGAGGTATTGAGAGTGTTTGTATGTTGTCTGCAATGGTGTGGTTAATCATTTGTTCCTAGTGGGCCCACCTGTAGGTGTATCTCCGGATCCCACTAGGTGGAAACGCTACCATGAGAGAAATTCCCAGTACCCTTTCATTTAGCAAAGGGGATTCAGGACCTGTGGATCGTAAGAAATTTTTGTATTTTCTAAAATGCTCTCAGAGAGATGGGACCTATTTCTTCTTGAAAATTCCCATCATAAACACTACCTTTCCTTATTGTGGGCGACCTGGAAGTCAGCCATTAGAGGAGAAATCTCTTCCTATAGGGTCCGCCTCTATTGTAAATGACAATTTTTTGAAGTTGATTAAGTAACAAAGAGATTGCTTTTTGAATATAAAAAAACTTTCCCTCACCCAAAATTTTATAAGGAGATAACTGATTCACTAAAATCTTGGATTACTTTAAGAGATTCCTTCTTTGCCCCGGTACTCAAACGCAAAATTGGTCAACTGTAATGACAAAGCGACTAATGTTTTGGTTAACCTTTTTAAGAGCTGGAATAAAAATTCAAAATTGATAAAAGTGAAGGACAAAAATGGCTCTCTGACCAATAGCCCTTCAAAACTAGTTAATATATTTAAGGAATTTTATGAAAGGCTATATTCTTCTCCATACTACAATATTGATAATAGCATTAAATTCTTTGAAAATGTTCAAATCTCATCGATTTCACATGAACAACAAGCCAATTTAAATAAACCTATATCAATTGATATGGTCCCAAATGCTATTAAACATCTTAAGAAGAAAAAAGCAGGAGGGCCAGATGGTCTACCCCCAGTATTTTACAAATTATTAACTACTAAAATCTCTTCTTTTCTCACAGAGCAAAAGATATTTAGTGATATTTTACTTACGTGCAAGAAGTTCCCAACCAGTACACTACCTAATTTGATAATCCTCCCTAAGGAAGGAAAAGATCTTTCTCGACCTACATCTTATAGACCAATTGTGGACATCAAACTCTATCCAAAATTCTAGGGGATAGAAACCCAGAATAGTTTCTTAAAGGGATACTGGCATGGGAACATTTTTTTTTCAAAAATCAAAACGCATCAGTTAATAGTGCTGCTCCAGCAGAACTCTGCCCTGAATTCCATTTCTCAAAAGAGCAAACATATTTTTTATATTTAATTTTGAAATTTGACATGGAGCTAGACATATTGTTAGTTTCCCAGCTGCCCCCAGTCATGAGACTTATGCTCTGATAAACTTCAGTTACTCTTTACTGCTGTACTGCAAGTTGGAGTGAAATCACCCCCTCCCTCAGCAGCCTAACAACAGCAAAATGGGAAGGTAGCCAGATAACAGCTCCCTAACACAAGATAACAGCTGTCTGGTAGATCTAAGAACAACACTCAATAGAAAAATCTAGGCACCACTGCAACACCTTCAATTACATTGAGTAGGAGAAACAGCAGCCTGCCAGGAAGCAGTTCCATCCTAAAGTGATGTCTCTTTCTGAAAGCACATGACCAGGTAAATGGCTGCCTACACACCAATATTACAACTACAAAAATACACTTGTTGGGTTAGGAATGAAATTTTATATTGTAGAGTGAATTATTTGCAGTGTAATTTAGAAATAAAAAGTACATCATAAAAATCATGACAGAATCCTATTAAGGAAGAGGTCTGGCATAAAGAATATCAGAGTAGTACTCTCTGCTATTTCCCATGCCAGAAGCCACAAACTCCCATGCACTATAGTTAGTCTTGATGCTGAAAAGGCGTTTGAATCATCTCTTCAATTGCCTGGAGCTTAAATTGAAATACAAGGGAAGATTGTTCTTTTTAAAATGTTCATTTTTCCCAAACAAATCAACCTTCTGATTAATTTGCTGCTTCTAGTAAAGCATACTGGTATTAAGAAACTAGATTCATCATTGGATAACTTCATCTGTGGGAACTAGAAGCCTAAAATTGCTCTTTCAAAGTTACATTGTCCAAAAGAATTGGAGGGGTTCAAGGTTCCCCATTTTAGAGCCTTCAACCTAGCTTCTATTACAAGATACCTTATATCTGCAGGAGAAAGATTTACAAACCCAAAAATTTAAATTTTTTATATCAATTACCCCAACATCTTGGCTATTGTACATAATAAATGGAACGAGGTACCCACTGTTTTTAAAACTAATCCCCTATTCAGAGACTTGCTTTTTACTTGGAAACTTTTGTTTTCGAGCCACAATTTAATCATATGCAGACCCCTTTTATGCCTTTACAACTCCTTTGGAGAAACTCAATATCTGGCAATCCTTCTTTCCTTTCTTGTAAGATGATTGACCTCAACTGATGAAAGATGTGGTCGATCCTGCTAATGGTAACTTATTAAACTGGCATTAGTTTAGATGTCATAACAACCTGAAGCCTGTCACTCCAAGTACATGTTCATTAAGAGTGGTTTGATTGGAGTCCAAAATAAAGAATCTTTTGCTCTTCAGAAACACTGGTTAGCAAAAGTCAATTAATGATTTTATTGAAAATCCTGTCTTAATGAGCATTGATCTCATTTCTCAAAAACTTTGGTCTTCTTGTAATAAGCACAAACATCGTCTTAAAAATGTGCCAGAAAAATGGCCGGGTTATGTACAAACAGAAATCACTCCTTCCCAACTCTCACATTCCATTAGTAATTAAAACAAGTACCTGGTGTCTGAAAACTGGAGAGAACAGCCTAATTTTGTTGTTTTTGGCTGGATCCACTCCTTTATTAACATATTCAGTCCCTTTTAAATCAACTCTGCTGGCAATAAGGATTAAATGAGCAGGACCCCATCCATAAAGAAAATTACTGAAACTTATTCTGGGGCCAAATAGATTCTAGTTTCAAACCACATTCTCTGGGTTTGTTATGGTTATAATTTACCTAATAGTGATAAATGTGTCCATAAAATGTAGTTTTCATTTCTTGTTGTATGATTGTAACAGTTAAGAATTTTGCTAAATTGTTTAGGTGGCATCACCAATTAAAAACTAGATTTTATTTTCCTTTCTGTGCATTTAGCCACAGTTGTATAGGTGTGCCTCGTTGTATAGCTTTGTTCTTTTACCTTTGGTTTAAAATCCTGCTTGTTTAATATGAAAAACAATAAAAACATTTAAACATAAGAAATTAATGGTGTATATCCTATGGCACAGCGGGTTGGCCAAGATGAGGTTACAATCATTTTCCACTGTCTGTATAGATGCAAAACATCCACAGAGTTATCTAAAAAAAACAATTTTTAGAAGATTTTACCTTACATAACAAATTTAATGAGCTTACATCCTCCTAAATAATGATAGAATAATGAAAACTCAGCAGCTAGAATGTCAAAATGTCCCAAGTCTAGAAATTGCTGCAAATATTATGGATGTCAAATTACATTGCTTGATCCTTGTGCCATGCTATAATAATGCAGACAGAATATTCTAAACATTTTTATATATGTATATTCTGTTAGCATCAGGGCCAGAAGTAGGGGTAGACAGAAGAGGCATGTGCCTAGGGCGCAAAGGAGTAGCGGTGCCAGGCATGTACCTCTTCTGCCTCCTTCTCCTAGTTTAAGCCCCAGCGTTGCCCATCTCTGCCAGCACTCCCTATTTCTTTCCTGATGATCGGTGTGTGAATGCGCTCTTCCGCACATGCGCACGTGAACGTGTGCTCGTTCACATGCATGCCCGACAGGAGAGGGGTCATAGCCAGCAGGGCTGCCTAGGGCACCCAGCCGGTTTGGATCGGTTAGCATACATTCATGCAGGGGTCTATTTATTAAAGGTTAAGTTTTGTGGTCAAGCTTTTTTTTAAGTTTTTTAGAGAAAAACAACAAATTTTTAGAGCATTATTAAGCCCCAAAGCAGCTAAAAATCCAAATCCATAAATACTCCAGTTAAAACTTGTCAAATTGATGTAAAAGTCAATGGCAGAGGTCCCTTTAACCATTTGAAGATGTTTTTTGTCCTCACGATTTTCAGGTCTTTTTGAGGTGTTTGAAGCTGGTTTTCGGTTTGATTTGAATTTTTCAGGTGTCTAGCTCTATAAATATGAATTTATTGTGCGACAATTTGAAAAAAATCACAAGATTTGATGCTCGATTTTTTGAGTTTTTTTTCCTGATCTGATTATATCGACTTGAATTATTAATAACTTAATAACTTACTAACACATTCCTGGATGTGAATGCAATATAACAAGTATAAAAGCATACATTTATATGAGTTTTCTTTAGTGGGGGGGGTCATATTTTAAGCATGAATGACCAGCAAATAACCTGTATTATTGCTCAAAGCTGTTTTCACGCAAATGATGAAAAAAGCCAAGGACTGGTAAATTCATTGTTGCTGGATTTATGATTATGCATATAATAGAGCACAAAATAAAAAATGAGCTAAACAGGAAAAGTTCTATATTTTTAAGAAGCTTTCATGTATTTTTCAATAAATATTGCACAAGCAATCGGCTCTTCTAAAGAAGAAAATATTGGTAAAATTTTAAATTATCCGTATACTTCAATTGAGCTGTCACCCTAATGGCTGGAATATCTTAAAATTGTAGAATATTTGTATGGCTTTACCAATTTATAATTTATACAAATAGATTATATTGGCAGCACCTTCCATCATAGAGAAACAATCAATGGTGGGCAAGGTCAATTAAATTAATGTAAAGTAATATTCTGGAGAGAAAGATTGCACCATCCCATTCAGGATTAAGTAATTCCCTTGAACAAATTGAAAATAAAACGTAACTTTTATTGTTGGAAAGTTAAAAATAATGTCCAGGAACTTCAGGGCTAAATATCGAGGTGTAACTTGGCAGCTGAGGGGTTAACCTGATCGGTATTGGCACACTGCCTGAAATGTCCCCTCGCCAGGATCATCTACTGCCCTGTTGTGAACTTGGAGCAGCCCATGCAGACAAGCAAACTCAACCCCCACTATCCCCAGGAGCCT
Organism: Xenopus laevis; assembly: GCF_017654675.1. Classification (NCBI taxonomy): domain Eukaryota; kingdom Metazoa; phylum Chordata; class Amphibia; order Anura; family Pipidae; genus Xenopus; species Xenopus laevis. Next base: position 60,903,144 of record NC_054378.1, on the reverse strand, counting down.
GCAGCCGCACTAACCTAGTGTGCCTGAATCAGAGGCATTCTATTATCTCTCTCACAGTGCCGGTTATGCCGTGCTTCTACCCTGGAATTTAGTCCAGCACACACAATTTTGCATAACACAGCCTTTATTGGTGCAAGGGCATTACAGCAACGTTTCAGACCATGCGGTCTTTTGATAAAAGCCCTTGAACCAATAAAGGCTGTTTTATGCAAAATTGTGGGTGCTGGACTAACTTCCTTACCAGTATTGCCAGTGGAAATTGGCCATTGGGGAACGTGCACCTAGCTAAGGAAGAAAGTGAGAGTCCTGCTAACTACTATTCTGCTAAGTGCTTCTACCCCGTACCAGCCCCCCACCATTAGCGGGTCAGCCCGCATCTATCTGGTGCCAGCTTTTGAGACCAATTGAGCTAAAAAGGATCAAGCGACTGACGCGGGTTACGCTCACTCAGCGAGCTTGGTCAAAGGCAAAGCTTTGCTACCGATAATTTGTCAGCGTCTGAAACAATAAACCGGCCAGCATCAAAGTTTTTTCTGGGATGGTTAACAGATGTCCATTGACTTTAATTGGCGACGGCGTCAAAATCTGCTACTTTTTCACCAGTTTTGCGAATTTCGTGGGAAATCCGCGAAATTCGTGGCGAAGCGAAACGGAACTAATTCGCCCATAACTACATTTAAGCTTAAAAACATAGAGTATCTACACTGAAGGGAAGGCAAATCCAGACTCCATAGGTAGATATATTAGAAATCAATATTCCGGAAGCAAGATTTATTAAATATCCTTAAAATCGTATTTTTAAAACATACTGTACATAAAACTGTGTTTATTGCTTTTTGCTTTGTCTATAAAGGGTAAAGAGGAAACAAGTCAGCTAATTCTAAGTTTTATTTTATAATACTACAGTATATGTAAACATTTAAAATAAGTATTAAAATTGCTGCAGTAATGTATGCCACTGCATGTTGATTTACTGATAAATTGTTCACTTTCAAAAGCTCTGAAATGTGTATATATTTTAATAACTTTTCTGAAAAATACAGCTTGTATAACAAACAATTCTTTCTGATTATGTAACTAGTACGCTCTGTAGTATAAAAAGTCCTGTAGACTGCCAATACTAACCTCTTAGGTGAGCAAGAGAGCCCCGGGAACCCCATTCAGTAGGTGGTAAAGATTCAAACGTTCAGGAGCAGGCAGAGGGGCACATTTACTTAGGTCCTAATTTTCACTTTGGATAGCTTTGCCATACTTTGTACAACTACGTCAGACATTAATTTGCTGCGACTACGCATATTCATCAAAATTCGAAAATTCGTCTTGCCAAATAAACATACTTCTCTTAACCCTTATGGCATTAATATTGATCTGGCATGACAGAAACATCAATGAAATGCTCTGTTGCTCTGGAACCCAAAAACACGTGGGGGGGGAGACTTGGAGGAGCAGGAACAAAAATTCTTGAAAAAAGTTTTTCTAGGAGTAAAATTTTCTGCTAGGGAAGACTCCCTTCATTAAACCTTGATCCATGTCAGGATTTGAGGGGATGGCTACTCTGTCCAAAATACAGGTAGAGAATTTCTCTCTTCTTGGAAGACAGGTTGCTTCTAACTGCATGGGCTCCTCAGGTTGAGTATATTGGACAGAGGGCAATCCTGGCACAGGCATAGAAGGAACTATAGGTTTATGAATGCGAAATTCTGCATAATTGCACAATTGTGTACAAATGCGTAATTCTGAGAGTGTCTTTCCTTTATTCCGGTGTCTATGCAGATGACAAGAGATACAAGGTCTTCAAACTGAGAAGGGAGATCCCTTGCAGCTAGCTCATCCTTAAGACTCTTCCAAAAGTCTGCAGCAAGAGCATCATTGTTCCAGGTGACCTTGGCCACCAGAATTCAGAAGTCTATGGCATATTCTGCAGCCGATAAGGAGACCTAAGTAATTTCCCTGAGTAATCTTCATATGATGGACAGAAGCATTAATCTTCTGGCCCAGAACATCAAAGATCTCATGGAATGTGGAGATTAAAGCTGAAGAACTATGAATAAGAGGATCATCTCATTCCCAGAGTGGAGACATCCAGGCAAGAGCTTTACCATAAAGCCGGGTTATGATGCATGCCACTTTAGATTTGTATGCAGGGAGTAGTGGTTCCAGTAGTGGTTCCAGAATGTTTTACAGAGAACCCACAGTCTGAGAGGGCTCCAGTATGGTCCAAGCTTAACTGTAGTATAGCCCTGTAGACTGCCAGTACTTAGGTGAGCAAGACTGCCCCACCAACCCTAGTTTTCATCAATGCCCTTTTGAGGTCCCAGAACTTTCTGCTGCAGAGCTGAGAGGGATCCTATCAAAGGATCAGGCAAAGACAAGGTCAAGTCCAGCCAAAGGTTCAGAGGCAGGCAGCTCAAATGTTCAGGAACAGAGTCAAAACTAGTAATTCGAAAATAGTGAAAGGCTTGAGCAAGATCAGAAATACACTAAACCAGCTTGGTAAAGGAAACTCTTTTGGAAATGCTATTTATTTAGAATTTTTGCACCAAATTGTGATGTTGGCACATCTGCTGACACCACAGCGCAACATAATTGCTGTAATGTGCCAAATCGCGCGGATGCTCATGAGCCAATACGAGTTGATGCTCATGAGCCAATACGAGGTAGATCATGCACTGGTCTTCCAGATTTCTTTGGTAGAAATTCATGAAATAATTGCTGATTATGTGTGATTAGAGGTTGATTGTCTAACCTGATTGCATGTTAGTCAGGAGTGAATTTATTGTGGTGCAGTTGACAAATTGCATATTATGGTTTTTGTTTGCTTTCTTTTGGATCAAAATAAATATAGAGTCCATATAAGTTTGATCCCTATGGACTTGAAGCATTTTAGATTTGGGTAAATATATGTTAGAGTGACAAGCTAAAGTGTGAGCTTGTAGTTTGGGTGACAACATGACAGAGTGACAGTAACAATGCGATAGTGTCACCCTGAATCCGTATAAAATTTCAATGCAGCAAGGTGGTACATTGGGTTATCCTTTGCACTTGGAAAGTCACTTTGATAAAGTATGTAATTCTAGCAGTCAGAAGTGGAATCATGATTAAAATGCTCTAACATTAGCTTAGATCACAGAGACCATTGACATTGCAAGGTTACACTCATAAGAATCCTGCACCTAATCAGTTTCTAAAATTATGTGATTCTCTTTTTAAATTCACTTGATTGTTCCTAGTGTATTACAAGTACTTCTCTCCTTCTTAATCAGCAAGCACTCAGGTCTCTGTGGACCCTTGTCAAGTTGATATTTTATAAAATAGTATAGTACTGGGCCCATACTTTATAAATGAACTGAAAACCATACCTGTGTATCACGGTTTCTAAACTGAAAGTTGTGGAGACATCCATATTAAACCAGTTCCACATCCAGGAGAAGTTAGGTGTTCTGGAGTATTGTATATAAGAGGTTTTAAAGACTTTAAATGAGCTACAGCAGGGCGATGACCCAAAAAATACAGCATAGTTTAAAAGTCATACAATAACACTAATCTTTTTTTGTTTTCAAAGTAGCACACTTTTCTTAAATTTCAATAACATCAGGGTTATGTTGTTCTAAAAAGACTGTTTCTGTTCTTAATATTTTCAATCCTCACGTGTGTTGCAGTATTGCTCTCTTTATTGACTTGACTTGGTCTATTGTTACTTAGCAATGTGATATAATGTTTGACCTGTAACCCTGTGTGATTTTCTTCTTCCTCTTCCTGTGTATGCTCTCTATGGAAAAACTCCTGTTGCAGAAATGTTATGCTGAAGTGTTTATGCTGAGTTCTATAAAGCAACCAAGTTACTGTTCACACAGAAGTTGTTGTGTCTGTCCTCACTTACAAAGAAGCTGCACATGCAGTTCAGATCAAAGTTATCTGATGGATGGACAATGTGTCTTTAAATATGATACTTTTAAAGGCATTCATTTTAGCAAAATTCTGCAGTACAGATTTGTGCCCCAGTCCTCAAGGAGGATATTAATTTTTAGATTAGAGTTCTGAGACATGCAACTTAAGATGGCCATAGATGCAAAAATATAGTCATACGAAATTAAGGTTTGTACTATTTTTAGATCATGTGTGGAGTGTCCCAACATTTTTCATACCATGGCAATAGTCCTTTTAGTATATTGGACAGATTGAAAGATCTGATGATATCAATGGGTGGACCCAGGTCCCCAAATAAAGCCACGCATAGCAGGGGGGACACAGGATGCCCTAGTGACAGTGCCCTATTTTGCAAGTAGACATTTGTGACTGGTATTCAGTTAAGTAGGTTATCTCCATTCTATATCTTGTGATCAGCTGGCATACAATATTACTTCAGGAGTCAGAGCTTAACATGAAGAGAATGTAAAAAAGTTGCTTTTAATGTCAATTACATTTACAAATAACTGTAATGGCTATTTATTAATTATACATGCACTGAAAAATTGCTTAAAGTTATATTTTCTTTCATTATGCAAAAGCAGTTTTTGGCTGAATAAATCCAGTTCAAGAAAACCCAGTTTCCTGAAAAAGGACTTTCACATAAAAATAAGACATTTTAATTTCTTTGGAAGAACAGTATGTAGGAACGAGACTCATATTCTTTATATAAAGTAGATTTGCCAAGATGAAATATGCAATAATTAAATATTCACACTTTGTTTTAGCATCCATTATTGATGTGAATGTAATTGTCTTCCTGATTTAGATTCAGATGAAGTGTAATAGTTTGTAACAAGAGTCTATAATAGTTCATCACCATTAAGTAGATGATTTAGACATTTTATTCAACATTGTCTAGAAGGTAAATTGCAAATTGCAGATTGAGAAAAAGAGACAATAGTCAATATAATACTGGCTCAGAATAAGGAAGAGCGTTAAACTATTTCTATTATTTTTGGAGGGCATCTCACTGCTTTCTCTGTGTGTGTGTATATGTATATATATATATATATATATATATATATATATATATATATATATATATATATATATATATATTTATTTATTTTGATATATATATATTTAGTGATGTGCGGGCCGGCCAGAAACTCGTGGGTCTGCAGGTTCAGACTTGATCCTGTACAAAATCTTCAGGTCAGGACTTAGAACTGCTGTCTTATGTCACCTAAATTTATAGACTAATGCCCGCCCCTTATGTGACATCACTGTGTGGCAGACATGGGTCTATAAACAGAGGGGGAATGGAGGGCCGGGTGCGGGTTGCGTTGGGGATGGGTTACGGTCGACCCGCACAGCACTAATATATACACGTATATGTATAAATACACACACACGTTGTAGAACAATAAGTATAAAAACCAAAACCCCTAGAGGGAATTTATGTCTCTACCAAAATGCACTATGGGACAGCCCCTGTAGGATAACAGGGGCTGTGTTCACTCAGTCTGAAAAGCCAGTACACACATAAAGGGATGGGGCTGGGAGAGAGGTGTCTGAATGAGACAAACAAATACCCATGTTAGTGTTAATGTCTGCATATAAATGTTTTCACCCATGCCCATGTAAGTACAAATGTGCATGTATTCAGCCTTCTGTGGATAATCAAGAAAATATTTGCTTCTGGCTAATTACTACACTTCTTGAATCCATTTGGCCAAGTCATTCAGCCTCTAAGACCATGCTGCTACTGTAAATTTATTGCAATCACTATTTTCCTGTTGCTCTCAATTTATGGCACTTTTAAAACAAAGGAAATCTATTCTGACATCTGGGTTTCGTTAGTGATAATGAGCTGGCAGATTGTGAAATATGAGTGTATATATGCTTGCCATGATATACAGTGATATACAATGGATAAATACTAAACAGACCCAGCTGCTACACAAGTACCACCAATCTAAATGTGTCTAGATCCTATTCAAACATAAGAATGTGCATACATCTGAGGAAATCAAAAGCAAAGCAAAAAAAAAAACATATGGCTGCTCCACTTATGAAGTAGCATTTTATTATTTTATAGTTCAAAGCCACAGGAAATAAAGCATAGCAACTCTTCACAATGATACAGCCTTTTATTGGCCTTTCTGTTATTATTAAAGGAAAGTCATCCTGCACTCGGGGGTACCAAATGTTAGGCACCCCCAAGTGATTGTATTTACTTACCTGAAACTCGGGGACGGTGCTCCTATCAGCAGAAAACTGGACTGGCCCAAGGTTATTCCAGGGAGCACCATGGATCGATCCTCTTTCTGCGCAGTTGAACAAAATAACAGACTAGTAAATGTTCAGCTTTTTGTTCTACTGCGCATACACAGCCATGCGAATAAAGAGGAAGATGGAAGAGGATCGCTCCGTTGTGCTCACTGGTATAACCCCCGGGCCGGTGCAGTTTTCTGCTGATAGGAGCACTGGCCCGGAGTTTCAGGTAAGTAAATACAATCACTTGGGGGTGCCTAACATTTGGCACCCCTAGGTGCAGGATGACTTTCCTTTTCTTTTAAGTATGATGCAATGTGAAGCTCCATAGTGCATTCCAAACACCTATCTTTATTAATGAATGGAGGGGAGAGTTGTAAAGTCAGACTGGGATAATGGCCACTGTTTTACATAAGAGGTCACCCACTTACCCACCCGTTATATAAGATGCTTTGGCTGCTGCAAAGGAGACAAAGAAGTAACCTAAAAATTCAAAACTGCATTTTTTGTATGTGATTTTCTCAAATCATAGAAAAACATCTTCAATTGTATTAAACTTGCTCTATAGTGTGCACTTTAATGGTACCCTAGAGTCACAATAGTAGTAGCAGTATAGTGTATGTTTCTAGTTATTCTTCTTTAGCAACATGTCACTAAGTTGTTGAAAAATAACTATCTTGCTAAACCCTTTTTCTTATCCTTCAGCCAGTAATTGATTACATATGTAGAAACAGCAGCAATTTCATGCCATAAAATAATTATGCAATAGTGATTGATGGTTGAATAATATTTACAAACAATCTCTAACACTGGAAAACATTTTGTACTGTATTTAATCCTTTCTGTACCTGTAATATTAAACAAATTCAGTAATAATTCTAGTTAATTCTTAATACATAAGTAGGGGCAATATATCATATGCCTTGTATTACACATATTTAATCTGCCTTAAAGGAATAGTTCAGTGAGAAAATAAAAACTGTGAAAATGGATAGGCTGTGCAAAATAAAAAATGTTTCTAACATAGTTAGTTAGCCAAAAATGTAATGTATAAATGCTGGATTGACTGAATGTGTAACAAAACAGTCAGAACACTACTTCCTGCTTTTCAACTCTCTAACTCTGAGCTAGTCAGCGACTTGAAGGGGGGCCACATGGTACATATCTATTCGGTGAGTTTGCAATTGATCCTCAGCATTCTGCTCAGATTCAAAAGCAACAGATATGACCCACGTGGCCCCCTTCAAGCCTCTGATTGGTTACTGCCTGGTAACCAGGGTAACCAGTCAGTGGAAACCAAGAGAGTTGAAAGGCAGGAAGTTTGGCTATGTTCTGTTATGTTAGACACCCAGTCACTCCAGTCTTTATACATTACATATTTGGCTAACTAACTATATTAGAAACATTTTTTATTTTGCACAGACTATCTATTTACCCAGTTTTTAGTTTTACACTGAACAATTCCTTTAATATGATTAAACATGTGATTAGACATGTGATTATATGCTAAGAATAAATAAATAAATTTTTGCCCCTAAATACCAAACCCCCCCAAAAAAACTGTCAACTTTGACCTACTGAAGACAAACTGAGGAAGATTTAGATATGCTCTATCCCTCTTTCCTCTTACACAATCTAGTGCACTTTCTTACACTTTTACACAGTGATGTCTAAAAAGGGAGGAAAACATTTTGATACAAAGATATCACAATGGGCACATGCATTAGTAATTTGACATTGGAGGTTGTCTTCAGAGTTGTTTATAATGGATGCATAGAACCTCCCCCCCCACTGCATTTTTACCTTCTGGTAGAGTGATCAGTGTGAACGTATCATTCTTTTTAGTGAAACTATTTGATCTTTCATTGCATTAAGCCATATCTGTACTGGGTGAATCTATGGCTTCTCTAAATGTTTGTGGTACATCATATGCTTTGTAACAGTTGTCAGTGTTTGTCAGTATCTGATCATCTAAGTACTGAGGAGCTTTTCTGTCCCTTGTGGGGTATCTTGTCTTGTATTTGATCATTATTATTGCCCTCTGCATTCTCAACTTCAGATACTGGGACCTCCCCTGAATTTGGGTGTATTATAGGGCATACAGACCTTTCCCTATAAATGTTATCATCAACATTTAACACATTCGTTTGAATTTGTCTCTCAGTCACACTCTTTGTAATGAACTTTAGTAGCCTGTAGTAGCCTGGTTTAAATACCTTTCCAGACTTGGGTAATACACCAGGTATGAGGCGAGGGACTATCTTTGTCAAACCAAAACTGTACAACAACCGATGAATAACAATGAATATATCCCCTTTCTTACATACATGGTTCAGTTGTTCTTCTTGTTCTCCTACATATATGCTGTCTGAACTTCCATATATAAATATAAATATTTTTTAAACAAACTTACCTGTTTGTACAGATTGAAGGAAACTATAAACCCATTGAGCTATTTCCCAAGATTCTTTATGTTTATGCTTGAAATCTCTTTCAATGTGCAGCACTGGCTCTTTCTGAAAGCACATGACCAGGCAAAATAACGAGATAGATGCCCACACACCAATATTACAACTAAAAAAACTAAATTTACTGGTTCAAGAATAACATTTTAAATGGTAGAATGAATCATAATCAACTGTAAAATCAGGTGTGTGGAAAAATTAAATACACTGATTTCTGGAAGTGCAGACTGTATTGATGTGTTTTTTCTACAAATGGGTAATGCCACATAGTGTATGGAACGCTTCTCTCTGCCTGTTGAATATCAATGAGGCGGAGAGAAGTGGATGCCTTGCCCTAAGCCCAAATTAATGAGCTCTTGTCAAGATGGGGGTTATATTTCCTCTTTTAACAACTGATTTGTTTAGGCAGTATCTTTACTATTGTTATTGAATGGGTATTTGTTTCTGATGGTAATTACAGATGCAATGATGCTATAATAAGAACAATCAATCCACTTCAACTGGCTATATTATTATCTTATTCACATACAAAACCTTCAGGATTTTATCTTATTTTTGAAATCAGCAGTTATTTTTCCTAAGACAATGCTTATATACTGCTTTATTGATTCCTTCTCTAATGCATTCAATTACCTCTATCTTCTTCATCAATCTATCTATTAAGCTCAGCGAGTTAAATTGATCTTCCATTTCCCAGTAAAACCCTCACTACACTTGTGTATCAATTTTTGATCTACATTAAACTTTATATTCCATCCAATCTAGGAAACTTCTCAATATTAATTTTAACTGATTAAACACTAAGAACAAATAGATAACACACACAGAATAAATTTGAATTTGCTTGAGAATGTGGAGAATGTAAGTATGCCACTTGTTACTAGCAAATTAATATGACATTGATTGAAAAACACACATGCACACACATACATAAATACACACACAAAGACACAACCATAGGTGGAGGGTGATTTTTTTGTTTGGAGAGGCTAAAGTTGACCATATAATGGCTAACTTAAAGGGCACCAGTCACCCTGAATTTCTTTTACCCCACCAGATAATAGAGTCCGCACTCCAGTTTGGTTAAACAGTAGTTTTTTTTCTCAAAATGTACTCAGTGAGAGACATTAGGTACTGGCACATTATACTCAGTGAGAGACAGCTGGGTAGTGGCACATTATATGCAGTGGAAGATAATGGGGTCTGGCACATTATACACAATAGGTGCTGGCACATTATACCCAGTGAGAGACAGTGGGTACTGGCACAGTATAAAAAACCTTCAATACTTATTCAAGCTGGTGGAGAAGCTGCTGTACAGTATACAGTACCTGTGAGTGGAATGAAGGTTGCTGCAAACATGCCCAGTTGGATTTTTCAGCTCCTTCATATCAGTCTTCCTTTCTGCCGTGCCATCAGTTGGTAATGTTTTCCCAGCCCCACCTACTCTGTACCTGGTTGATATATTCACTGAAAAACACTTTTTTAACACATTGGAGTATATTTTTGCAGCAAAACTTAGAAAACAATGACGCTCATCACTAGGTTTAACCAATAAACAGCATGAATACTAAAGTAAAATTAGCATAATGCACTGTTGTATTCAAATATTGAGGAATGACAAAGGCAAAGGGCATGCAAGCACCAGACTACTACTACTCCTCTACAACTTTATGCTTTTAAAAACTACGTGTAATATTTTGTTATATTAGTGCTTAAAAATTAATTTCTGTTTTTTTATAAAGATAATTCTTTCTGATTGCATAAAGGAATGTAATTAATTGTACTTTCACTCATATGTTTCTAGCTGTCTTTATAGCAGAAAATAAAGTACAATTAATACAGGCTGGGGATATCAGAACAAGTAAAGTGATACTGTAATCATATGTGTTTCTTTATATAGATATTGCCTCCATTTTCCGCGTGTGAACAAATCTTCAGATTGCTGTGTTTTGAATTCATGTGAACAAAAATTCAGATTTTCCTTCTTCTGTTTTTTCACCTCTGTCTCCCTTCTACAACTCATCCTAATTCTCTTGGAATATGTTTTGTTTTGCAAGAAGAATGGTTAAATTTCCATGTGTTTGTAGCACCCCCACACCCATCTCTATAATGGTGATCTTAAAGGGATACTGTCATGGGAAAAAAACATTTTTCAGAATGAATCAGTTAATAGTGCTGCTCCAGCAGAATTCTGCTCAAAAATCCATTTCTTGAAAGAGCAAACAGATTTTTTTATATTCAATTTTGAAATCTGACATGGGGCTAGACATTTTGTCAATTTCCCAGCTGCCCCGTGTCATGTGACTTGTGCCTGCACTTTAGGAGAGAAATGCTTTCTGGCAGGCTGCTGTTTTTCCTTCTCAATGTAACTGAATGTGTCTCAGTGTAAAGCAATAATTCCAGCAGCACTCCGATATGTGAATCAATGATTATTTATTCATGCCATTAGCATCAAGCTTGATAAAGGGCTGGAACAGCCCGAAACATCGCTCTGCTAATGGCATGAATAAATAATCATTGATTCACATATCGGAGTGCTGCTGGAATTATTGCTTTACAGTGGAGTTTTTCCTTGGCCAGAGAGGAACACAGCTGTGCACCCGACGCTGCAAAAGGCGATCTAGTGTAAGTGTGGCACCTTATTGATTTGATTTGAATGTGTCTCAGTGGGACATGGGTTTTTACTATTGAGTGCTGTTCTTAGATCTACCAGGCAGCTGTTATCTTGTGTTAGGGAGCTGTTATCTTGTTACCTTCCCATTGTTCTTTTGTTTGGCTGCTGGGGGGGGGGGAAAGGGAGGGGGTGATATCACTCCAACTTGCAGTACAGCAGTAAAGAGTGATTGAAGTTTATCAGAGCACAAGTCACATGACTTGGGGCAGCTGGGAAATTGACAATATGTCTAGCCCCATGTCAGATTTCAAAATTGAATATAAAAAAATCTGTTTGTTCTTTTGAGAAATGGATTTCAGTGATGAATTCTGCTGGAGCACCACTATTAACTGATTCATTTAAAAAAAAATAATTCCCATGACAGTATACCTTTAAGCCTTTAAAAATGAGTGGAGTTCCAGGCAATCACTATCTCTTAAAAGCCTCAAGGATAGAAGGACTAAGACTGTTGAACCAGTATTTTGGTGTTGGCATTGGTACCATACTCCATCTTGGCCTGTCTCTAAAAGCCAGTGCATTTTCCCACTACTCACTTCCTCTGTTACTCTTTCTTATTCCTACTGACTTATGAAAATATATCCTTAAATTCCTCCATAGCAAACTCTTCTTTAGACTAGTCAAAACTAAACTCAAATCACACCACAAATATCCTAGTATCTATTTGGTATGAGCACCAAGCACTGTAAATGGCTCCACAACTTGAACCCTAATTATTTGGAAAATATTCTCCAAATAATTAGGGTTCCTTTACAAAATGTAGGGCATGGTACACAGTGAAAAACTACCATGTTTTAAGCACACTTGCTACCTGCCCTACACTTTCATAAACTGCTGCAGTTCTTTGAGTCCCATAAATACAGTGTTGCCTGCATTTGGCATTTGTGTCCCCTAGTGCTCAAGCACATACATGTGGGGTTATAGTAAATTAGCACAGGCTGTTGTGGGAACCCTGTGCCTACTGCTGGGTTCGGAGCTAGCAGTAGCTCCAGGTTTCCCACAATGGTCTGCTTCAGTAGGTTTAAGAATTGATTTGGAATAGGATGGAGGATGAAGGAAGCTGCACCAAGCGCAATTATAAAGAAATGCAAGGAGCAATTTAACAAATGGGATTTTTTGTACAACTGACTGTTGGAAAATGTAGGGGCCACATTAAGTAGGTATCACTTTTCCTCCTGTTTCTTTTGATACCTGGTCTTAGCCTTTGTTGGTATTGTATGTGTTTTTATTTATTTACTTGCAATGTTGGTCCCCCTTTCAGTACTATTAATTTATTGTAAACAGTGCAGCAATGCTTACACCGGTTGTTCTATATAACTCTTTTATTGGTAAGACAATGCTTAACATGACTAACAAAAAGCCAACAAATGGTTATAACTTTTTCAATAATAAAAATGTGACCCTTTCAATACTCCTTCTGTTAATGTTAACACTCCATGTGTGGTGCTTACCTGATGGCACAGGAAAAACCTGAGCCACTGCACTTCCGCAATAAATGTGCAAGGTGTTCCTTGCTTGCAGCAGTTCTGTGTGCCTTAATAATTTTTTCAAGATGTTACCCTGTAATTCCTTAAAGCAAAATATCAGTGGTATTAGGCACAAGCAAACATTTTATTTTGATGATAAAGTTGTCACAACAGTTATTTCTCTATGTTTAGTCAAATTATGTATTGTGCAATAGTCTGAATTTTGTTCGGTGTGGATAAAAACATTATATATGAAATAATATAAATCAAGAACATTTTGGGGCACATTTACTTAGTTCAAGTGAAGGAATAGAATAAAATAAACTTCAAATTTTGAATGATTTTTTTTGGCTACTTCGACCATCGAATTGGCTACTTCGACCATCGACTACGACTTAGAATCGAACGATCCGAACTAAAATCGTTCGACTATTCGAACATTCGATAGTCGATGTACTGTCTCTTTAAAAAAAACTTTGACCCCCCTACTTCGCCAAGTAAAACCTACTGAACCTCAATGTTAGCCTATGGGGAAGGTCCCCAGAGGCCAGTGGTGGGCAAACTTATTAGTCAACTGAGCCAAATATCAACAAAACAGCGATTGAAATTTCTTTTGAGAGCCAAATTTTTTAATCTTAAAATATATTATAGGTCCTATAATATATTTTAAGTTTAAAAGATTTTTAAATACTCTTATTAAGTTAAAAACAATGCACCTTCCTATGGAAGGTGCATTGTTTTTAACTTAATAAGGGTATTCCTAACCATCTCAACATACCTTTCTCAACTCTTGACACTACATCTTCTTTCACTCCACAACATTTCCTAAAATTAACTTAATAAACTTTACTTAAAGTTTTAAGTCTTAGTAAACCGTTGAATAAAAATTGATAACATACTTAATAAGGATATTATGTATTGATACACTTAAATTCCTTACTATTTACCTTAAAATTACATTGTAAGGCTTACAATTACAATACAGAAAATTAAATGATCTGCCAACACTAATGTGAGCAATGGCCTTGCATCTCCTTGGAAAGTTTGAGTAAGTCAGGTTTGTATGTTGTTGTTTTTAATTTTAGGCACAATTCCAGGTTCTCATTAATAAGACGACTTCTCAATTTACTTTTGATAAGGTTCATGCTTGGAAATGATTGTTCACATAAATATGTAGACCCAAATAAGGAAAGAACAGCAAACGCTAGTTTTTTCAGTTGATTATATGAGTCAGGAATATTCCAGGTGTTAAAAATCAACATATCTTCCTTATCCAGGTCTTTCAAAGCAGACCACTTGTGCTGTGAACTAAGTTCACATTTGTTTTTCTCCAATATATCTATATCAGCAGAAAGACGTTCAAATTTTGAGCTCCACAGTTCTTTCTTTTTTAAATCCAGCAATTACATTTCAAAGTTGTCAATGTCAATATTTAAGGGAGAAAAATGTAATTCTGTTACAGTAGCATCAAGAGTTTTTTTTTAACAAAGGCTTAAGTCGCTTTGCTGTTTCTGAATTCCTGAAACCTTTTGAGAAAAGCTTCCCTCATATTTAAAGGTTTTGTTTTTAAATAGCAAATGTCAATCTCAGAATTATTTTCTTGGCGATGTTTCAACAGGCTTGGAAAGTGAATCAAAGTTTCTCTTTCAAAATATTGAGCAAAAACAGATAATTTGTTTTCGAATTAAATATCTTCTTCTAACATAGAAAAAATTGTGTTTCCTTTCCCTGTAGTTTATGATTAAGCTGATTTAGATGGGATGTAACGTCTACCATGAAATACAATTTTTGGATCCACTGATCGTTCGTTAGTTCTGGATAGTGAACACCCTTCTCAAGGAAAAATGCTTTAATTTCTGTTAATAAGGAAGCAAAACGTTTCAAAACATTTCCTCTTGATAACCAACGTACCTTGTTATGCATCAGAAGACCTGCGTACTCACTCTCCATTTCAACTAATAATTCTCTAAATTGGCGATGATAATTTATTCGCCAAGTGCGAATTCGCGGCCAAAAAAAATGGACACCTGCATCAAAAAAATGGACGCCAGCATCAAAAACGGATGCCGGCGTGAAAAACGAGACGCTGGCGCAGTTTCACAAATTTTTCGCCGTTTCACGAATTTCACACGAAATTCGCGAATTTTTTGGCGAAACGCCACAAATTCGCCCATCACTAGCGATGATTTAGAGCTTTAGCTATAATGGAGTTAATAATCTTAATCACCAATTCCATAACTTTAAAAATTTCTTCTGGAAATGTCTGCGCACAAAGTGCTTCTTGATGTATTATGCAATGGTAAGTAAGTATCTCGTGATTCATTTTTTGTTTCATAATAGCAACAAAACCTTTTCTAATGCCGGTCATGCTTTTTGCCCCGTCTGTTGAAATTGAGACAATTTTATCAAGTGGAATATGATGTTTTTCAATGCACTTAATTACAGCATTTGCTATATCCTCTCCAAGTGTTTGACCTTTGAGTGGCAATAATCCTAAAAGTTCTTCTTTAGGACCTGTACTTGAAATAAATCTTACAAAAAGTGAAACTTGCGCTGTATCATTTAAGTCACAGGACTCATCAACTGCTATTGATAAAGCTGAAACCAATTTAAGATCTTCAACTTGCTGGTTGGTTATATTGGAAGACATTTTGACTGTTCTATCTTTCACTGTTTTAGAAGACAATAGCAACTCTTTAATTTTTTTTAGAATATCTTCTTTGTTCTTAAAATCCCTAAATAACTCTTCCGATGCATTTATAAAACAACGTTTTATGTATTCGCCATCTGCATATGGTTTTCCTCTATTAGCAATTTCTTGATTGACCACAAAACTTGCAAAATTGAGAACTTGATTTTTCTTGACTGTTCTGAAGTTCACCAACTGCTTTCTTCCTTGCATCACCGACAGGATATTTATTACCAAATGACACGTGTTTAGTTGTAAAGTGCCTCTCCAAATTTGATTTCTTGTTATGCGCCAATTTTTCCTTACAAATAAGACAGGTCGGAAGGCCATTTAAATTTTGAATAAACGCAAAAGTCTCAGTCCATTCAACTTTAAATTCATGGTTTTCGTCTTCCGTTTTTCATTGCTTTTTCTTGGTAGCCATGTCAAACAGGGCACCTATAAAAACGTTTCATTTTAAAATAAAGCCACCAACACCAAATAATGAAAACTCTGTCTACAATCGATTGAACAAAAGTACCTGTAGATCCTACAGTGTAGGTCAGGATTTGCGGCTTCACAGCAGATTCACCCGTGCGGGATTTGAGGAATTTACTGCTGCTCATGAGAGCAGCCACAGGCTCACTCGTGCATGAAACTGCACTGCATATCTGCGTATCGCCGATAGGGCACCTAAAGACCACCCCCTTTTGCCACAGGCAACGAAAATGCGATCGCACTGTATGTGTGAGCCCGCACCTGGAAGAGCCAAATTCAAGGGGCTAAAGAGACACTTGTGGCTCGCGATCCGCGGTTTGCCGACCACTGCCATGGGCTTTCTAACAAATTTTTGGTTGAATCGTTCGATTTGAAGGATTTAATCGTTTGATCGAAAGATTTTTCGGCATTGCGGCAGCTCTGGATGTATATTAAATAGCAATTTGATAATTTAATGCACCCATCTGATATTGTTGTTAAAGCATGAACTAGAATGATACCAGGATAGGTGTACTGAAGTATGAAGTTTTTTCTCATTTTCCTTTCCCCTTCAATAGTAATATTATACTCTATTTTCTTTATGCGCTTTATTTTCTTTATTAAGATCAGATAAACTGCAAGGAAAACACTGAGTAAAGTTTGCTTAGATTGGTGCCAACAGAGGTTAACAAAACAAATACTTATCACGCATGCTGAACTTTAGCGAATATTTCTGATTTTGTCAAAAAGTGCATGGAAATGTATTTATGTATTAATGTGCCAATACATTCACAAAACCTCAACAAAGTCAAATTCTTTTTAACTCACAGTGTGTTTTTAGTACTACACATATGTACAAGATGTTTTGCAATAAGTAAATTCAATCCAGTTCAGAACATACCAAATTTGCCATGTCTATGTACTGTATATTATATGTACAAAAGTTTATTTGAATTTGAGCTTATATTTACCAAAAAAAAAATCTATCACATATGTCTGCATCAAACTGCAACCATAAAACATGCACATTCTGGTACAATTGTTATATATTAGACAGTGAGAATAAAAACTTAAATGCTAGAAGTTGCTAGAATACACAGTTGGAATTAGGTTCCTGCACAAAGCGCTTACAAACAATTAGATTAATCTCTAACATATTTGCCATATTTATAGCCTGAGATTTTACATTATTTGTAACTAGCTGTAGTTGTAATTAATTGTAATTATTTTTGTAGGTCTTGTCCCCTCCTTTTTATACAGTCTCTATTTAAATGTGAAAGAGCAATATGTGAAGGCAGCAGGAAACACATTAAGGGGGTTATTTACTATAACTTGATTTTTTCTAATTTTATTTGAAAAAAAAAAAGATTTACCGAACTACCTAACCCCTTAATTTACCAATAACTATCCTTGATAAAATCGGTGCTATTAAAAGTTGCAACAAAATTGAGCGTCCATTTAAATCTTGTGACTTTTTCTCGCTCTGAAAATTCAAATTTATTGAATTGTTGCCTGAAAAAGTAGAATTTATCAGATTATTGAACCAAAACTGGTGCAAACAGCCCAAAACTATTGAGATTCCTGAAGGTAAAAAACATGTTCCAATTGTTAAAGGGACCATTTGCCATTGAATTCTACATGCTTTGGACAGGTTTTAGCTGGAGTATTTTGGAGTTGGATTTTTAGCATTTTAGGAGCATAAGAAATCTAAAAATTTGAGTTTTCTCTAAAGATTCAGATTTTTTCCCCTTTAAAACCTGACTGGAAAAATTGATTACTGGGTCCCTAAAAGGTGAGGGGTATGAGAAGTAAGCATAATTACAAACAACCATTTACATAAGATATTTTACCATATGTTGAACACATGGCTTTAAGTATGCATTGGTTTAGTCTTTGGTTACATTTTTTGCTCATATATTCCCAGTCACATGGTACATTGATTTTGTAAAGCAGACACATTTACTACAGTAGAAAAATATTCATGATTAAAGCTCAATTAATATTAGATTTTTCTTTTTATTGACATAATGAGTTTATTTAATATAGTTTTTCTGTACTGCAAAAATGTGAAACCAATGATTTAGGCATAATGTACTTTGTTAAATAACCACACCCATTAGAAATGCCGAGTATTTGACTTTCCTAAGTATGTTGGAATATATTATATACAGACATAAAAACATCTAATGACATTATTATTGTGTATTTTCCTTTTAATTCCATGAACTGAATGTTATATAATCACTTCTAATCATTGTAATTCCCAGTACCTTTACTGTAGAGGACTTTGATGAATGAACACCTTTGATTTAGACGATACCAGCCAAATTATTTACATCAACTACATCAATTATAAACCAATGCTTTGCCTAATGTCTTGGTGTCTATGCACGGTTATCTTGTTTATACAGCTGACTAAAATTATAGTTATGTAAGTTGTCCATAAAGTTAACTGGTAACCTCTGGATTTAAAAACACATCCTTTGAGCAAATATAATGTGAACCAAATTGTTGTGAATATCTCTTTTAAAGGGTATGTATATTTATTTAATTTTATATTTATATAATTATATAAAATATTAAAAAAAAAACTATTATAAAAAATATTTATATAAAAGTGCATTGTGCAAATGTACTCACCTAAAGTATTTTATTAGTATAAAACTATCACAGCCAATTACATCAATGCTTTATCTTGAACATACTAATTACCATTTAGGATATATACTGTCCACAAGTGAGTACTAAATACTAGGTCCTGTAACATATTACAATAAATCAAATACATTTCATGCTCACATGCTCACGTAAAACTCACTTTATTAGTGTAAAACCAGTGTCCTCCCTACCTCATGCCAGTCACTCCCCCCTGACGCATTTTGCTCCATTGATTGCTTCCTCAGTGGACCTCCTCTTATAAATAGGCCAATGGTGCAAAATGTGTCAGAGGAGAGTGACTGGGTATGCTGACATAGGGAGGACACTGCCTTGTGGTATATTTAAGATAAACTTTTTCTAAAAAGCTTCTATGTTGTGATGGTTTTACACTAATAAAAAGCTTTAAGTGGGTAACTTTACATGAAATGTCTTGATTTATTGTGGACACTATATATAATAAATGGTAATTTGTGATTTGAAATATAAACTGTTATACAAATAGTTAAACTGTAATTTTAGATCTTTGAGAATGCCTTCTTTGTTGTTATTTTTTTTTGTCTTTTTGTTTGTGTGGGGGGCTGTGCTGAATTTACAAGTCATCTACAAATGTACACAAATGGATTATGCCATTATTCATACTACTTCTTTACAATGTATGCACTGTATGTTTTAATGATGACAAAATACAAAACTTGGAATGAGGACGCAAACCCCCTCCCTTGTGTGTTCGTTTTCTGAAGAGGGTGGCTCCATCAGTAGCACTCCAATTATATCTAAATTAGCTTTTGGCTGACTCCCACAATTTCATTTTATGACACTAGAGCTTTGTGAATGGAAAGCTTGCTTATTTATTTAGATATAAATGCGTGCTTTGTGTTAGATTTGCACAGGACAACTGAGAACATTCACTTTCAGAGAGGGATACTGTTTGAAGCATCACATTTTGTTATGTTATGGTAATATTAGGTTGCCAGCTGGGTCACACTGAGAAGAGACTTTCATTCCCACATAGAGGTTCAATCTGGCTTGTCACAGATCCCTTCTAAAGATGTGTGTAACACAAGATGCAAACAATCATTTTAATTAAATGGAGAACGATGCTGAGCATTTTAATGTAGTTTTTGTTTGAGATGGAGGCACCCAGAGGCCATGCTACAAAACATTATGTAATACTTGGGCCAAACAGTGACTACTAAAAGCAAACATTTTGAAGCAAAGCTTATATTTTACTTTTGCTTTCACAAACGGCTTACTCTATAAATAAAGTTACAACCAAACCATCTTCCATGCATGATACTCTAGAATGGAGAGGATGTAATGCTTATTTTTAAATATATATTGATAAAACCCAAACCCATTGTGTCTCAACCCTTTTTCAAATGCCTCCCTGTCTACACAACAGCTTGTTTATACAAACGATAGTAGTGTTTCTGAAGCAAACAACCAGTTTTACCAGTGCAGGACTACAGTACATATATTTTAATTACAGTACTTTAAAAATACTTTAATTTTTTTTGGTGTCAGTGGTATCAATAAGTGCAACATTTGCATCTATTTTAGTGCAACTACTCTTGAGGCTGTGTTCATAAATGACCCTTTGCATGTTTTGCGAAAGCCAAAGTAAGAAAGACTGTTCAACAACATTTCACTAGGATCAGGGCCACTCCTGCTCAGAAGCGAGCGGCAAGTTACAAGGAGAGGCATAGGGGTAAATTTATCAAAGAGTGAAGTTCTGCCACCAGAGTGAAATTCGGCAGCTCACAATTCATTTCTATGGGATTTTGAAAGGCATATTTATCAATGGGTGAAAGTGAAAGTTCACCCTTTGATAAATACGCCTTTAAAAATCCCATAGAAATGAATGGAAAGTGGCGGAATTTCACTCTAGTGGCAGAACTTCACTATTATCTTCACCCTTTGATAAATATACCCCATAAAGCCATAAACCAAGAAATTCAGCTCCGCTAGTGCAGAAAGCTCTATTGCGCTCATTGCACTGGCATTGAGGCCCTCTGTTTACCTGCTGCAACCCTGATATTTTAATCTCAGAGTAGGAGAGACAGCAGCAGCCCTGAGATCATCCCTTACTAGTTTGAGGGACAGTCATGTGTAATTGTACATAAAAAAACCATGCAATGAATTGTATGAATGCAAATAGAAGTATAGGCTGTAAAGTGTTAATTGAGAACTAGTGGGAGGTTTGCATCTTGCCACTCAGGACTTTGTATTTTGCTTCCATGGGTTAAGAGTTGCACTTTTCTCTTTATGTGGCATCGCTTGTGCTTGACAGTGCTGCATACAGGAGGGGGTGAGAGTTACATGGCATCTAATTATCCTAGGTAACCTAGGCCTCTACTCACCATCTTCTTAAGGTACACATCCAGTATAGGGTTTCTTTGGATAGCACAGTTCACTCTGAGCACGGCGTAGGTACAAGTGCTCTCTGTAGGCGGTTCTAGCACTATGTTGCAGCCCTTAGTGCTGTACTTGCTCCTAAGTAGCTCTTAATAACTGTGGCCCAGTTTGTTCATACTTCAAGGCATAGAGAAATAAACAGAATAAATAGCTCCTTAGAGCATATATTTTACCTTTAAACATTGACACTATAAGGCTGGAATAAAACTGTATAACTGATCCATTCTCAATTTCCAGAATTTGAACACTAAATGAAAATTCTTTGGCTGTTCAACAAATATTGAGTGAAGAAAAGACAAAATGTAGCACTTTTCCCAGTGGGCAAACTTAAAATACACAAGTATAAATCAACTGCAGATACAGACAGCAGTTCAGAGCAAAAAGAATGACAGCTTTCGATAACTATTTGTATTTAACACCGTATGATGTACAATGCTTGCCAAGGACAATCAACTAGATCTTGAACTTGTCTTTGCAGATACTTTGCTGCAAACAAGACAACAGGACATCAGATACTCTGACTCTTTATGTATCAGATAAAATTGTGCAGTAACAAATGCTCTCGTATAGAGCAGGACAATTTGCCCATGTGCAACACAAACATTTTACTACACACATTTGATGCATAGTTTACTATTCAGCAGTAACAAACATGCATTAAACCAAAATAATTTAATTGTAGTTTTATTGTGAGTTCCACAATGATGACAATGGTACAGCAATAATTGTCTTTATGAGGTAAAACTAAGCCCTAGCAAGCACCTTCCAAGGGATTTGTGGTGACCACAGGGCTCCCTGTAATGGTTTGTAGTAACATTTGGTAAACAAGACAAGATGTTAATCTATCACATGTTCAAAATAACCAAATTCATAAGACTTCACTAGGTAAAGAAACAAATTACTTGAATAATCTGGGTTTTTAGCTCAGATACCGCAAAATAAATGATTGTGTGGCTGCAGGTTTCCTATTAGGTATGGGAGTGGTAATGGTAAAGCACAGTTGATGAAATCTGAATGTCTCGGTTCTAGGGCTTATGGGATCCTATTTTTTTATTTGAGTAGGTCCTTGACACTCCTAAATAAGACTGCAATAAGATGTGCTGCATACAATAGGATATTGCAGGAGATGGGCAAGAAAGGGTGTTCCCTGGAATTATTGTTACTTTTTATTACACATCTTTCTATTCAGGCCCTCTCCTTCATATTCCAGCCTCTTCTTCAAATCAATGCACGGTTGTTAGGGTAATTTAAAACTTAGCAAATAGATTGCTGACATTGAAAACTGCAGAGATGAAATTGCAGAGCTGAAACAAAGTTAATTCAAAGGTGAATAACCCCTTTAAACAGATAATTTTCATTTACTTTTGAAATCTGACATAGGACAGCCATGTTCTTGGTTTCCTAAGTGCCCTCAGCCATGTCACTTGTGATCTGATAACCTTCACTCTTCACTGCTGCACTGCAAGATGGTGTCACTCCCCCTCCCCTTTTCCCCTAGCAGTCAATAAACAAAACAATGGGAAGGCAGCACGAACAGCTCCCTGACACCTGCATTGCAAAAATGCTCCTATTCCCCACCTAGTGGTAGATATGACAACAACAATAGTAAAATATCCAAGACCAATTGCGACTTCTTCAGTTACATTGATTAGTAGAAACAATAGCTCATCTGAAAGCAGTACCATTGTGAAGTGCTGCCCATTTCTGAAAAAACAGGATCAGGCACCATGACTTGAGATGGCAAAGAGCTGAAACTGAAAGGAACTGACGAAAGGAGCCAAAACCTCTTAGAAAAGCTGAAGAAGCTGCCATCACAGAAGATTGCACACTGAACTTTAAAAGCAACTGAACACCAGTTCAAATAAACCCTGTCCACCATTTTTTTTAAAATCTTCTATGGGGATCCTAAACACCAATATTTTTTTTTTACTTGTAGGGGGACACTGGCCACCAGTGTTCTTTTTAACTTGTAAGGGGGCACCAATGGGTTGCCACCAATGGGTTTTTAGCACCCATGTTTTGGCGCTCATGTCTGTGTGGCTTTTCTACTAAGGTGTGGGGGTACATGGTGTCAGGGGCAGGGCCTGTGGTGGGGGTTGGCGGACTCAGGGGGCCAAGAAGATTTTATCGTATGGGGCCCCATGTGTAGCATAACCGATATTGACATTTCCAGTGGTGGCCCTGAGAAGGACATTCATCCCAGATGATGATGAGTGGATGTCACAGGTAGTGATGGGCGAATTTATTCGGCAGGCGCAAATTCGCAGCAAATTTGCGCGTTTCGCCGCCAGCGAATAAATTCGCGAAACGCCCTCGAAAATTCGCGGCAAAAATTCGCCGGCGTCAAATTTTTTTTCCGAAAAAACGGGCACCGGCACCAAAAACGGGCGCCGGCCTCAAAAACGGGCGCCGGCATCGAAAAAACGGGAGCCGGCGTCAAAGACGAGACGCCGGCGCCGTTTCGCGAATTTTTCGCAGTTTCGCGAAATTCACGAATTTTTCAGCGAAACGGCGCAAATTTGCCCATCACTAGTCACAGGATCTAGCCCATGGAAGAAAAATGGTTTAGTGTTTAATATGAGTAAGTTTAAATCCAAGAGTGACTTACTGTGGGAGAGAATTATATACAGTATTTCTAGTAGGGAATCCTACAGAAGACTACTATATGAACCCAATGCATGCTTAAGTGCAGTAAACACAAATCCAGATACAGTGAAACATTTTTTTTATCTGTTATGAAACATTATTTTATATCAGTTATGTTATAAACAATTAATTTACCTGTTATAAATTAATTGGAAACACAAGGGACTGATTTACTGTCAATTACAAATTGCATGTGGTGCGAGATGATTTGGACAATTATTTGTGATGAAGAATGGAAAGAAAATAGTTAATTACCCAGAAGACATCCATCACATCCAAGAGAATCTTTTTCACAGTAATTTTATAAATAATTCTTATACATAATTTAGGAAATTGGGGCTGAAATAATGACTGAGATTGGTAGCTATATTATTCTGTTTTCATAAAATACAGAATGTGCAATGAATATATATAATTCATTAATAATCTGTGTGGGCACATAAAAGCAACAGATAATGTGAATCATGAAAAAGGTACAAATTTACAACATTATATGTGGATAATAGACCCCCTACTGTAATTTACAAGGATAATAAAAGTCACAAAGTGTTCTGTGACCATACGAAAGCAACAGGGTGCACAATAAGTGCTATTCTATATAATAAACTGTTTTGGAAAAATATAAATAAGATCCAACCCCTAACGCCAACATTCTGAAAGCATTTTGCTGCTTAACCCTTATTTCTTATCATGTTAAGCAAGTGCAAAGTTCTAGGCTCAAACAAAAGCACTCGAATATCCATATTTTTACCTACTTCTTTATAGAGTTTATATAAATTGCTTGATATAAATATTTATATAAATATAAATATATAAATTGCTTGATATGATTAATCCATATACAGATTTGTCCGATTTTCTTTCAGCCAGATGAACAGACCCTCTAGTATTGTGGATTATATTGTCCCAAAAAAGGTAAATGAATAGCCTGAAAAAAGTGAAACAGCTACAAAACGTGGGACAGTGGGTTAGGAAGGCACACAGGTTTCTGGAACAGGGCTGCATCAGTGGGATGGTGTGTGTAGTAAGATGGTGACTGTGTAAGTTTACCTTATAAAAGTGCTTTATAATGTATGTGCCTAGCTGTTATTAAACTACAACCCCTAGCATCCACATAAGTTATGACAGGACCCAGCACTAAGTACATCCCTATTTTTGTCATAATTACAATATGCTGTAACTGCTTCTGTTGTGTTGTCTGCCAAAAATTCCTTATCTCTCTTTATTTTTTACAAGCTCCTTATAAACATATGCAAATAATTACAAACACTCATGCAGAACTATAAATTAATTAAAAATAATAATTATAGGAAATTATTATTATGTATTATTGTTTATAGGACATGCTTGCTTGCTTGCTTATGCAAATAAGGATGAATGAATTAACAGTTTGCTCCTGAACAAAAGGGCAATTTTTAACTAATTGTTAAATGTGTATTTGCATGACAGTCTTACATTTCTTCAAATCTTAAATCCCAAATCTCATAATGAAACCCATAACATGTTAAAAGGAGCAGATGTTGAGCACAGATGGCTGATTATTGTGTGTTTCAGCATCTAGTAAAACTCATTCATTTTGATATGTCGCTTAATAATAATATACAATTTGTAGGAATAATTTGGGAATAACTGATAACTGCAGACTATTTTTTTGATTCCAGTGGAAACAGACACTTTCTACCAGCAGAGTTCCCTAGTGCCCCATGTATCTAGAGAAAAAGGATGTGCAAATCGTTGAATAATTCACATTGGGCAAGAATGTCATCAGGAGCTCTTTATAACTAAAAGAATGCCTTTTATGTTTTCATGGGAAGTATCTTCATTAACACAATCAGAATGACATCTCACTCAAAAAGGATTATTTATAAATGCAAGTACAGTGTACAAGGTGCAATGTTTGATGCAAATCGTACAAATTTTTACCCACAATGCAGCATATACTCATAATGCCAGTGTACTTTGAGTTGCCTCCAATGCAATTGGGGCCAGTTTGTGAAAACAGGTGCAAGAGTACACTTACCGCTGATTACTGGGTGTAAGTCTGGTGCACTGACACAACTCACCCTCACCCTAGAGCTTCTGTCAGGTCCAGGCTTTTTTTGTGAAGAGGCAGGATTAGCAACCATGCTGAGGTGTAAAAGCATGAAACAGTGCAATTACATTTTTGAATTTTATCAATATGCGTTATCCATTGCCCTGTTTTAGAGCATCCACACTTGCATGTGCTTTCTTAAATGGCACTTATTGATGCACAAATAGTGAGGCAACAATGAAGGGATTCTCCACTCGAATTCTCTCATTCCTCACACAGAAGCTTTCTGCTCCTCACAGAGGGAAAGCTGGAGCTAAACCAGACTGCTGCTCTGAGCAGTAGAATAGGCATTGGGATGGTCCATTATTTAAAGGGGAGCAGACCACAAGATGTAAGCTTTTTATAAAATGATTGCAGGTTCTTAATTGTAATTTTAAGAAATGTCTTCATATAAAAAAGAACAAATCAATATATGTTTAGTGTAATACAGTTTGTGGGAGGGAAGGTACATATCTCCCAGAATGCTCTATGAGACACAGAATGTATAGAGAATTACAGAGGCTGTGAACCATCTGCATTTAATTAGCAATGCAGGTGTTTGAGTGATGTCACCACCTGGGAGGAGAGAAGCTCTCTGCCATAGGCAGGAAGTGAGAGTGTGTGAGGTAACTAGGGAGGTCTGTAAAAAGAAGAGTTTGGGATCCACTTCTGAGACAAGTCTCTAGGAGACTGAGGAATGGACTAACTGCCTAAGTGGGACTAAAGCGTTACTGAAAAGAGCAAGACCTCAACGACCAGTGGGCCAGTTAACAAGGCTGTTCTAATTCATAAGCACAACTTGTAAATTCTGTTAATTCTGTTACAAGCTATTACTTTTATATAAAACATACGGATTCCTGTTAAAGTTGCCTGGAAGTCCTTGCCTTTCTAAATTGTCGAGTTATTTGAGTGAATTTCCACAATACGGAATATCCTTTATAATGAAGTACAAGTCCAGGCAGTGGACATCCATGCTTTACATATTTATAGAAATGCTGTTGTTAGGTGTGTGTGAAAACCAAAATATATTGGTACAAGTAATTTGTGTAAAATGTTTTTTTCCTTTCTCCCCCTGGAAATTTTTCTCTGGGTGCCCATGGCCAGGGGTATACCAGTGAAAGTTGTGACATAATGTACAATAATGTCAAGTCCTTTGTATTGCAAATACTTTTCCCACATAGTCGGATGAATATACCCCACGTATGGTGGTTTAATTTTGGTAAAACTTTTACATTATATAAAAAAAAAGCCCATGAAGCTTTTGGATAGACTGTCTTCATACAGTTTGGGGGTTATTTACTAAAACCCAAATTTTTCTGGTCTGAGTTTTATAAAGGAAGACACCATTTTTTTCATGAAAAAAAAAAACTCAATCTCAAACCTGCCGAGGTCATGTAGAATTCAATGGCAGATGTCCTGTTTATAATTGGAAGATATCATGATCTGCACTGGGTTTTTTTCAATAATGCAAATAATTTGCAGTTTTTGGGTAAATTTTACTATTTTATCGAGTCTTTTGCTGCACCAAATTTTTCAAGGTATTTTATTGATAAATAAGATAATATTGTGGATGGGTGTTTGGTCGATTTTGTTTTAATAAAATAATGAGAAAAGTTTGAGTTTTAGTAAATAACTAAAGTGTAACTTGAAGGGCCACATCTACAGAGCTACCATATTCAGTGAAGTGCCAACATCTAAGATGTCTATGAACCTGTGCTGTCAAGCTGTGAACACCTGTGTGGTCCTCATGTTGATGAATAGTTTATTCTGTAGAATATCAATTGTTTATTTATGAATGTATCTTTTATAGGTATGTTCTAAAAAATCCCCATCTATATAAATGTATAAAATATAATTTAAGCATACTAGTAGTATGCATTCCCCAGTATGTGCTAAAATTAGTCAGAAGCCACTGTTCAATATACTTCTTCTCTCTGTCCATCCATAAATCTTGACCTGTTTGACTTCAAACCACTCGGGAGGAGCTTTGTTTCTCAATACACAAACCAATGGAATTTGTGCATTATTAGATCAATACTTTCATTTTGAGTCTAAGGTCGGTGCCGTAAATACATATGGTAATGCATTAGTCCCTGGGAAATAACACAGGACTTTGTACCATGTAATATACCAACCATAAATTACCATTTGAGTGCTAGTTAAATTAGGAAAGCTGATACCTGATATCCACAAAGTGTTTCATTGCCAGTGACTAATGACATGCCAAGTATGAGCCTTGAGTTTGCTCCTTACTGCAATGATGTAAACATATGAATCATCTGCTTATTTTAACACATCAGCTGAAACAAACATTTTCAGCATATAATAAGGATTACTAGGCACATTTCCTGCATATTAGAATATCAAGTTTGACTTTAATTTCTAATCATAGATCTGAAATGTAGTTTTTGTTTTCCAAGTCCTGTATACTGGAAAAAAAAAACTTAGGAAAACTGAGTATAATTAAAGAAGACATTTGAATTGAACCTTATTTTTTTCAACTGATCAATTTATATATATTTTGCAAAGCGGGGGCTAGGGTACTAGGATAAGACAGTGAAATTATGCTCAAAGCCCTATACTGTAATTCAGTACTATGTAGTATGGAAAGTGTATGACAAGACAATCAGAGGATAGAAAGAAAGGAATTCTAATTCTATGTAATTACTTTAAGTAAATAAAATTATGGAGATCTTGTTTTTCAACAAATTTATGTGGGTGGGGAAAATAGTTGTTTGTGTTTGCATACTTCATTAAAGCAGCATTCTGGTAGTGCTTTTGTGTGACCAAAAGCTTACATTATATTTAAAATGATTTTAAAATTCATTGTTATGCAGACTTTCGAAAAAATGTTAAATATCTGAAATAGATTATCTGCAATTTGCATTTTAATTCCATATAATTTATATAATCAGTTTATGGAGATAAAATTGGAGCGACTAAGCCAAAGTGATAGCTCCTAATTTAGTACTGGACAAGATTTTTTGGAAATCAATAGAATGATCCCTGTTTGTAAATACTAAGCAGTGCTTCTATCCAGTATTGCTTCTTTGAATATAATTTAATGTCCCAGCGCAATTTTTTTTCAACATACCATAAATTCACAATTCCGGAAAATATAGCGGGGAAAATTATACAACTCCCTTGACTTACTGACATGATGTTTTTTCCCCAGTAGAGAAATCACTACACTACTATGTCGTTTTTCTGTTTATGGAGTGTATGAAGAAAAGATCACTGAATTGTCATGACAACTAAAGCATGAACGTTCTATTAACATGTCAGACTGATCTTACAATCTAATTCCAGGTTGCCATTTTAGAACAACATTATATTATAGTGCTTAAAATGTAGAAGTAGAATTACTGCTGATTAGTCTTTACAGCATTATCTATTGTTTTTCTCATTATTCACAAGTAGAGAAAGACCGCAAGAATACTGATGAGCTATACGTATATTAGGTTATTAGAGTGTAACAATATAAATATATCCACTTATATGTGTCATTGTACTGCCGGACATACTTGTAGAGTCTGATATGTTAATATCTGAATAGGCAATCTTGTTTGAAATCACAATAGTTTGACATTTCTCCCAATTTAACAAAATGTTTATGGTTGTCATCAAGTTTTAACAAATTGACACATTTATCAAATCTAATATCTCGTTGTCAGCCTGCCCTGTAGTGTGATAGTGCTCAGTCCTGCCCCTCAGTGAATCCCTTTTGTAGAACTGGTCTAATACCTGGTTGTCTAATACATTTTTTCATCTGTTTTGACAGGAAAACAGAATGACTTGCCAAAACTGCAAGTTGTGTTGCCCCGTGATGACAGTATTGTCAAAATTAGCCAAATCATCTGATGAAATCTGGTTATATGACCACCTTAAGAAATATAAATCCACATTTATGTATGCAGTGAATACCAAGTTAAATCCATAGCAACTTTCACCTGGTGTGCCACATTTATTAGGACACCTGCATCTGATTCTTTTAGTGTAAACAATTGCGTCCTGTTTTTTTCCTTGTTAAAACAGACAGATTCTCTAAATGTTTACACTTGCGTATACTACATTTGAGCAAAGGAGGAATAAAGTTTCTAGATGACCTGAATGCATATTACATTTTCCTTCACTTTAGTGCCTTGCATATGTAAATAAGCTATTATATCTAATACTTAATGTAAACTAAACTAGCTGAATTTTGAATGTTTAATTATTTTTAATAGCCTTAAGGAATGATGCTTCAAATTATGGAAAGGTGCATTATTCAGAAAACCCAATGTCCCAGGTATTCCAGATGTTTAATTCCGTTACTAGAATAACTACTGTCAAAGTGTGCCATATGCTATGATGCATTAACTGGCAAGCCATCTACAAAGAGGGCTGAACAGCTGAATATAGATAGCTAAAATATGGAAACCATGAGCATTAAAATGATTGACTGTTATAATGAAGAAGTTGCACAATGCTGCAGAGATGAAAACGACTGGGAAGTGTTACTGATATACAGGGAAATGTAACTTTGTATAATCTGAGATAAGTATTCCAGTTCATGCAATTGTAAACTATTGTTGATAGTTATGTTGCTGAGAAAAAACAAACTGTATATCTGACGAATATTTCCCAATATTTCTACAATAGAGTAATGGTCAGCACTTCTGCCTTGCAATGCAGTGATTCTAGGTTCCTTTCCCGTTACATCCAGGGCGCTATCTGCAAAGGAGTTTGTATGTTCCTCGAAATTGCATGTGTTTCCTCCTACACTCCAAAGCCCTAGAGTGTGGGTGAATGGGATAGGGACCATATACTGTAAGCTTTACTTGGGCTGGGACTAGGGAAGATTATGTCATACCTACCATGATCTTTCTTTCCAGTACTTACCGGGATAGTCCCTCCCACCTGCTCCCACCTGAAAGACCCTCCCAAAATACTACCACAAAAGGGGTGGGCCGTACTGACATTGAGTTTGTCTAGGAAAGGAAGATTGTGTCAAGTATGACACAATCTTCCCTATTCCCTTGATGAATTCCATGTCAGTACTTACCCAGATGTAGAAAACTACTCTTTCTCCAATGGAAGGGCAATAGGTTCTAACAGGAACCTTTTATAAGGAATGTCATAACACAGAAGAGAACCCACAATCATGAAACTTTTAAGTGAACAAGACAAAGACTCTAGGCAAAAGCCCCAGAAAATGTCTACAAGGATAAGAATAATCCTATAATACAGACTTTTTAACTATAGAATGAGAAAGGTGCTACCAACTCACCAGAATGAGGAAGACATAGGACTCCATAATGCCAAAGGAGACACCATGAAAAGTGAGTGCAATAAACATAACTGCTTCACACTCTCAGAAGCAAAATTAAAGCATCCCTGCATATGGCAACCTCAAAGTGTGAAATACTTACTTCCCTACTCATCTGGAAGCATCCATCACTGGTATGCCACGTTGTAGTGCACTGCAGATTGCAAGGTATCTGTAAGAAGTAATAACCCCAAAACAGTCTGTTTGTAGGTATGACCAATTTAAAATCTGGCAAAGAGCACAGGGCCTACAGGATGTCATGACACATGTACCATGAACACCTACTGAAAGTAGACTCAGATGCCTAGCAATCAGGCCTGTTCTAAACTGATCCCCAAATAACAGGGAAAAGGGCACCTGAATCCTACCTAGTATGAAAAGCACACAGAGTAAGATTCTGCATGTGGAGTAACCCAACTAATAATGGAGAACACAGTACCACTTTTCTATCCAGAAAACATGAGCCCAGTGGAATCAGAATTACTATCTAAAGAAAACAGAACACAGCCACCTTCTGAGAAAGATAAAAACCCATCAACTAAGCTGACAAAAATGTGAACCCCATAAATCTACCATAGGACTGGAGTGGAAATATGTAAATTTCAGTAAATTTCAGAAGAACTGTTAATCCATCAGTCTAGAGCTTAATTGGGTCAGATGAACTAAGTGTGCTTGAAACCATATCCCCACTAAAGGAGTTGCTGAGCTTTATAAGAAAAACCCTACCTCTACAACATAACCTCAAACCCGAACATAAATGGATGCTGAAGGAGTGCCATATCTAAAAAGTTACCTAGACAGAGAGCTCTGTACCAGTATCATGAACACACTCAGGCAGGATAAATGGGCTAAACCCACAGTGCACGGACCAATTTGTCAGTCTTGTCCAGTTAGGAGCTTAAGAAAATTTTAGTACAGATGACTTATTATCTTCATTTATCCAAAAGATGAAAAGCCCACAAGGCAGGAAAAAGACTGGCATAGAAGAACCCTGAAATAAGCAACAAACCCCCCAAATAAGTGAGGGCTATGATCCTCCAAGTGACTATGTTTCAAAAGAGGTGATACGCAAAGGTAATATAACAGGTAGAAACAAGTAGAGATGTAACTGAAAAGTAAGTAGTTTCCACTATTGCTGAGGGTTCAGGAGGGCACTGCATTTAAGAGAAGACAAACGACAACACTCACCAGATTCCTCTATCATCTGGAATCAAAACCAGCCTGGTATCCAAGAAAACAAACCCTTATTATTGAACCCAGAAACAGCAGCATTCACTCTGTACCACCCATACTGTCATAACCTGAAAAATGTAACTGCTAGAAATGCTAACATAAGTCAGGCCAAATAATCAATGGCCATACCATAATGTCTCCATTGTATAACAGAGATTCTGATGGTTGATGTAACTTGAAAACTGTGAACTGAGAAATAGATGCTGATGCAAAAAACAAAAAATACTGGGTAAGCAACTGGGCCTTATTTAGGACAACCCCTAAAACACCAATAGCGACCTGATGTCAGTATGGACACTATAAACACCATACCACATCCTTGGTATGACAAAAACTGGTCTACATGACACTCACCTATGGGTGAAAATAAATCCGTTTAGACCCTGCCCTACAGCAAAGAAACATAAAAAGCCCTAAAAAAGGTTGCCATACCCCAACACAGCAGGTCTCAAGAACTCAAACCAGATAAAGTGGCCTTCATGTAGAACCTAAGGCCATACTCTAAGTTTACTAGCAGTATGCACCAACAGATTATCCTGTAAGAAGAGAGGCCCTTTCTGGCTGTAGGAGACAGGTTGAGCCACAGGTGAGTGACTAGTAGGTAGGAGCCTATGTGCTGTGTAACATGGATAATTTATACAGCAAATCACCACAAATTAAGTGCATCCATAATGTATGATTATCTCAGCCAAGAATGGACAGACATGTGTTCTTTCTACCCCCTTATATTTGTCACAGTTAGAACCTGCAACACTTTCAGTGAAGTTATCAGTGAGAGAGAGAACACAAAACATCACAATATGTTGCATCACAAAAAGCAGAGAAGCACAACAGCTTTTAAAAGTATATACACATATAAATACATTTGGTAAAGTTCCTTGATAGGACACATTTATTTAACAGTACTGATTACTGGTTAAGCAATCCATTCTAAAGGTAAAGACCTTCTAAAGATAAGCATACATTGTATATTCGGTGTGCTGGGGAACAAAAAGGTCCCATGGACCAAAAACCCCTGTCTCTAGGACACCTTATGGGCATGCCTAATGGTTTCCCAAGGTTTAAAAGAAACATTTGCTTCCAGTGGGAGCAAAGGAAGAAGCAAAGGACAAAAAAACACTTGGAGGTGGGTGTGGTTGGTCTTTGAAAGTTTTTGGGAGGGTCCTTCTGATGGGAGCAGGTGGGAGAGACTATACTGGTAAGTACTGTCATAGAGTTTGTCAAGGGAATGATGTTGGTACTATATAATTAAAGTATAATAATCACGTGAAAGCATTTTTCTTAATTCAATTATACAGCCCCTAAGCTATTGCTGTAATGGATGAATTACTACTGGAGATTAGCTACCAAAAGTGTTACACATCCAAGTAATTTGCTTTATTATGTAAGGCATCAAACTATTGCAAGTTGTCCTTAAACACAACTTAAAATGTTGAATATTGTTTGTTTGTGTTTTTGTTGTGAAATGCAGAGACATTACAAAAAATACCACCCTTAAAATGTTGAATATTGTTGGTTTGTGTTTTTGTTGTGAAATTCAGAGACATTACAAAAAATACCACCCTTAAAATGTTGAATATTGTTGGTTTGTGTTTTTGTTGTGAAATTCAGAGACATTACAAAAAATACCACCCTGAAACCTAAGGAGGATATTTACAGTGTCCTTAACCTTATCTTTACTTCTAGTCAGCGAGTTGGATTTTGGCTTCTGTTTGGAACAGCGTGTACTCAACAGGTTCCAAGTTCTTGTACCACTCCATAAAAAACACTATGGGCATAGCTAGAATGTGGCTTTTTTTCCCATTATGCTGAATAGACTTCACTTTTTGGGCCATACCTAAAAAGTTAAAAAGCCCACAACTTACATCTCTATATTTAATTATTTAGGATTTTATGGGCATATATTAAGTTGAAACTTTATTAGGTTCATAAATTAATTTTAAATGTTCTACTTTTTTTTTTAAAATATGCCTGTTTGACTGCTGTTGCATTGACCTTATGTGGATGATGCCTACTGCTGCTTCAGGGCTGCTTCTAAATACAGGGCATGAGTACTGGTCTGATATTAGCATGATCTCTCACCCTAATTTTTGGCAGAGTCAGACCATAGACAATATGCAAAAACAGAGCAGGAAAAGACAAGAACCATAAATCAAATATATGTATGCAACATATATTGAAGCAATTACTTTGCAGGGCATGGTGCTGTAGTTTAAAAGATAAACATTGTACAAGGAATAATTTTATTATTATTTCATGATACCATGTGTAAAAGAACTTACCCTTTAGCCTGGCTGGAAGTCGTGTATTGATTCTAACTGCAAACAGTGTCGGTCTGGGACACCATGGGCCCACCCAAAAATCTTAGACCAAGGGCCCACTAAAAGACCTGAGATGAGGGGCCCACTCTCAGTTATATTATAATTCCTCACGCAACCTCTATTCTGCTAGTCTCGTTTCTTCACATGCTATAATTTATTATTCAATCTATTTAGTCAAATGTTTTGAAGCAGGAGGGCCCACTGACACCTGGTCCCACCTGGGAGTTTTCCTGGTATCCCTGTGGGCCAGTCCGACACTGACTGCAAATGATTGGAGAAATTGGCAGCCTAAACCACACTTCTCGCTCCCTTATAACCCGAAGAGCAGTGCCTGATGTGACAATTGTTACAGAGTAATTGGATACTAAGAACTGTGCTCTCTAGACGGTGAAGAAAGAGTAAAAGTGAAATCAATAAAATACATGCAGAATGTGTTAGTATAATGCCAGCACGTCTTCGGTGGGTTAATTTTCCAAAGTTCCAAAATCTTTACCTGGTTAGAATTATGTCCCTTTAACAGTCACTTGTTTCTATCTATACAGCTGAGAGTACAGGGCCTAGTAAAATGTTAATTGATTTCACCTTAAACTTTATGAGAATAACAGAAAAGTTTGAGCAGTCTAAACACCTTCTTCTTTGGGGAGGGGGGGGGGGAAGTAACTTCCATACAAACTACTGTATTAAAGACATTTTACATTTTTTTTATTTTTTTTTTTAGTTTTTTGATCTGCAATCTCGACTATTGCTTTTGTGTTCTTATATAGAATATACAATATATGGTTTTTATATTGATGTGCTCTAAACTGTCTTGTCAAAACAAGGACCATTGGTAATTGCCTTTGATTTTTCAGATAACATTGGCTGTGTCTGTGTGGTAACTACTGTGATGCACAGATTCAGAATTCAGAAGTGAGTACTGTAGTTTATTTGTGTTCTTTATTGTGGATTAAGCAAGCAGGAATGGAAAACACAACCCGTATGCATGTAACATAGTAACATAGTAACATAGTAAGTAAGGTTGAAAAAAGACACATGTCCATCGAGTTCAACCTTTTTTTTTTTTTTTTTTTTTTTATTAACTACCAGAGGAAGGCAAAAAAACCCATCTGTAAACTCCTTATTTAGAAAAAGAGTTCTTGTGTTTTAAAGGGGATGTCCAACTAGATAATGAGTTTTATCCCTACATTATGAAACAACATTTAATACTAAGAAATGTTCTTAATTTGTAAATTCAATTTCAATTGAAAGCAGTTTCTGTGTGTCCTTTCCTATTAAACAATAAGGAATGTAGGCGTACTGTAATAAAATCTTACCCTGGTGGGGTTCGTGGGGGTCGTCGGGGACGCCAGTCGCACTCCAAGCAGGGACAAACGCCATGACTGTATTCCGCACCGCAGGCACCGGTTTCCTAGGGTGGCGCGCCTCCTTGTGTTTTAAAGGCGCAGGCACCCAGACGTATGAC
The DNA here is from genome assembly GCF_017654675.1 of Xenopus laevis. NCBI lineage: Eukaryota > Metazoa > Chordata > Amphibia > Anura > Pipidae > Xenopus > Xenopus laevis. Next base: position 60,867,094 of record NC_054378.1, on the reverse strand, counting down.
GTCAACGCGCAATGGCGGGAAATTTAAAAGTACTTAAAGGTACATTTTCTTTTTACAAGCTGCCCGTTATAGGACCCTTGCCTGATTGCCGTCTTTGATTCTGCTTAAGCCCTCAGATTGACTTCCTGGTTTGACCCTTGCTTGACTGCCCCGACCTGGCCTGATCTGACTACTCTATTGCCTAATGCCTTGTACTACGACCTTCTGCCCAAAGACTTTGCATACCGTTGTGCCCCTTTTGCCTGGTCAGAACCTTTCGCCTTGCTCCTCTCGTTATAAGACCTGGTGGCATCTGAGTAGCTGAGGGCTCCAGACATTAGGGTGCCAACCGTTACACGTACATATCAAAATTTAAAAATAATGTTTGTCAATCTTAATTCACATGAATGAGATCTTTAGATGCATATTTGTAAAGGGGTGAAAGCGAGAGTATACTGAAATAAAGAGCTTTGAAATGTTAGCAATGCAAGCTCTATTATCACCCTTTGATAAATATATTCCTTAGGGTGTATAGGATAAGGATAAGGATAAAACAGTGCATACTCTAATAAATATACTCCTAAAAATCATATACAAGTGAATACAAGGGAATTTTTTGTTTGGCGAACTGTGGGGAACATACACTCTTTGATAAATTTGCCCCAGAATCAAGCTCTTCTCTAGTCAAGACCCAAGTTGCCACAGCTGACGTGTCAATATACCACTGAACATAATACAATATTAAATATTTTGATATTTTAGGCCACATACAGGTCACTTTTTGGTAATTCCAACCAATTTTGGGTGCCACAACTTTGAAAAGTCTTGCATAGACTGTTTGGCATGTTTGCCAGTTGTGTACAGATACAGTATGTGCAAACATTGGAATCTTTGTGTACAGATACAGTATGTGCAAACATTGGAATCTTTGTGTACAGATACAGTATGTGCAAACATTGGAATCTATGTGTTTTTTTTCACAGTGAAACCTGGTCAAAAATGTTGCTTATTGCTAGGGCCAGTGACTTAAATCACAGGCTGACAATGAGCATTGCAGGCTGACATATAAATCTTAAGTATATACTATACTATACATACTGAATCATGCATCCAGCCAGTAATTATGAATTAACATTTCAGCATGCACAAAACTCATTTATAACTAGGGAGCAACATTGCCTAGGCTTCACTACAGTAAATGCAAAAATCACAGGAGATATGCTGCACCATTCAGGCACGGCATTCGTAAACTACAACTCGAAGCAAAGATAACTTTTTGTAACCTTACCTACTATCATGCAAAACATCCATTCACCTGGGAATATGGCAAATGGCCAAAATGCGACAGGGAGATATTAGAACATCGTTTCACCCTTTAACTAATAGGACCCATTTTCCTACATTACATTAATCCGAACACATGCAACAGTACCTATTTCAGACATTAACTTACATTAAAATGTTTATAGACTCAAACATCCCCTTTCCAGGAACATTATTTTCACTTTTTGTGACAACAGGACCAATCCCTCATTCTCAAAATCCTTAAATAAGTTGGGAAGCCGAGCTAAACCTGACCCTTGGGAGGGGACTGAAATACAATTTTCTGTTCCATTAGCACTGCCATCCAGGAAACATCCTATAACATTCTAACTCACTGGTACCTAGTGCCAGCAAGTATAGTAAAATAGGTACCATCCTACAACCCAAACGGCTTCAAGGTGTACTTTGTTCGAAGGTTAGATGCTTGTGGTGTTGAGTCTATGCAATGATAGACAGCATACTTCAGATTACTCTGGCCCAGAATCCATAAAAAGCTCTTATGAACAAGCCCATTAAAGGCCTTTCTATAACTTCTTTATGCCTTATAACCTACATTTTGGAGTGCTACAAGCAGATCATTGTGGCTGCCTGAAAAGTGTAATTTTTGCCTTTTAGAAAACTAAAGGAAAACATGATGAGAATATAGCTGTATGAAAAATTCACAGCACTATTCCTTTAGCATAATCTGTAAAATATCTCTCTGGCTTGGATTAATTACGCCACCTTTATATATATATATATATATATATATATATATATATATATATATATATATATATATACGTATATATATATATATATATATATACATATATATATATATATATATATATATATATATATATATATATATATATATATATATATATATATATATATATATATATATATATATATATATATATGTGTGTGTGTGTGTGTGTGTGTGTGTATATCTCTTTACCCCCCCCCAATTGTGTATTCCTATTTCTCTACTTACCAACTATAACTGTGTTTACCATATGTACTTCTATCTTACACACTATAATCTGGTGGGTGGTCTTTTATGTTTTCCTTTGGTTATTGTCACCTTTGTCTCCTGTAATGATTGAAATTGTTAGAGATAAAAAGAAAAACTAAAATAAATATATAATAGCTTCTGAAAACAAAACTTTCTACAGAGTCCTGACTAACAATATTCTGGAAAGTGAAAGATTTACCAACACTGATACCTTACACTGCTGATGATTACGGCAAGTATAGTTTCTGAATTATGAGTTCCATTAAAATGCACTCTCCTAGATATAGATACATACTGAATTCAATTGCCATATGCCAACATCAGTTCTTATAACACAAGCAGACCATAAAATATTAAAGAAATAGGTACTTTCCAGAAGTTTACTAAAAGCAAACCATTAAGGTGTGCAATAGCAAGCAGTGGGCAGGGAACCTACCTACAATTAACTGATTTATTTCAGCTGGGAACATCACAGCAGATGGACAAACTGCTTCTTTTTCTGACTAGTTCATTTATAATTAATAGACTGCTGCCTAGAGATGCTTGGGACAGCTTTAGCTGTGAGTGTGGAAGAGATAAAGAAAACCTAGGTAAAGCATAGCACAATGCAATTAAAATAAAATACCACAATTTCAGAGCATGTGTAAGAAATATACTGTATATGATTATTAAAAAGGGTTAATTTTGACATTAAAATGTCTCAGTTTAATTTTACATTTATTGGTAGGATGGCATGTAAATTCCTTAGGTGATAGCAATTGTATACAATGTTACCTGATTTTCATTTGCACCCTTACTATCACTCCAAGTCCTACAGGTATCCCTTTCTTTCATTTTCAGTATGTCCGTCATAGTTTCAACTGCCTGTTGGAGTATGCTTGAAGTGAAAATTCGGATTAAAAAAAATAGAATTTCGAGCTAATTTTCTGTACTTCAACTAGGGAATAGTCCAAATTCGAAAATAATTTGAAAATTTGAATTTCGATATTCAAAAATTCGACTTCAAACATTCGCCATCTAAAATCTGCCAAATTGCTGTTTTAGCCTATGGGGGACCTCCTAGAACCTATTTGGAGTCAATTGGTGGACTTTGGAAAATCTAAGTTTTTTTTTGGTAACAATTTTGAATTGCATGGTTCAAATGCGCTATTACTTAGATTCGTATATTTCGAATTTGATCAAAAATATACGTATTCAAACGAAAACTGACCTATTCGGCCAAAAATCCCCTTTGATTTAATTTCGGTTGGTCTTTTTGAAATCGAATTTTGAAGTTTTTCAAACTCAAAATTCGACCCTTGATAAATCTGCCCCTTAGAGTCTATTTTAGAGCTTAAGTGGTATTTTAGGGTTTCTTTATTTTTACACATGTTTTTGATTATAGACTAACAGAATTAAAGCGATAGCATGATGTGTGTTACGTGGTTTATTTTTTCAACAAATGCCTCACTTCTTTTTTGTGTAAAGCAGTCTTAACAAAATTGTTTCTTGCTCACGCCTCTTTAATAGCATCAGCTATAGCAGCTGAAGGATTCCAGGCAAAAAATTCCATATATTGACAACTTTAAAGAAGAATGCTGCAAGAAATTTAATAATTATGAAATTAAAAAAAAGTCAAGCCTTTGGACAGAAACTGACTTGGTTAACACAATTTAGAGTTTTAGTTATAAAACTTACAAATATACACATTATAATATAGCAAGTTTCCAATGCAAAAGTACAACAGGATATGATGAGTACAAAATATGAGAATTATGAATAAATGGAGTAATGGTAGGAGCTATATAGATGTCGACTGTGCACTAATGATAATTACATTGAGGCCTGGATTTGTGTAGAGGCCACAAAGGCCTGGGCCTAGGGCGGCAAAAAATGAGGGGCGGCATGCTGCCCTGCCGCATTAGAGGGACCTGTGTATCCCCCGTTTGCCGGTGTTTACGTGCATGTGCTTGTGGCGGGGGGTTGTTAGTATGGGCAGGCGATAGGAGCGCATGGCCGGGTGGATTGAGGAATCCCTGATTACCCTGAATCCCTGGGCCCTGATTACATCCAAATGAGTAAACTAGAAATCTTTGCGGTAGCCTTGCGGTTATCCTACTCTAATAATAATCAAATGAGAACTAGGGTTAACTGAGAGCCAGTAACAGAACATTCAGATTTGTTGGAGTAAAAGTATGAACACAAGCAGTTTTATTGCATATGCTGAGAGTGAGGAATCTAAATGCTCAGCATTATCAAAAGCTGCTGCAATATATAGTCATGAAAGAGCTAAAGTGAACAAATTTAATGTTTTCTAGGCTGAGAGCAACAATTATTGTCAAGGAAAAGTATTGGAGAAAAGAAGAGAAGTTTAGAGACTTGTGGCTTGGTTAAAGGAGAGAAATCGGAGGTGGCGCAGTTTAATTATAATAATAATAAGCCTGCAAGGATTGTAGATTAAGTAATATCAAACCACCATTTTCTCTGTTCCAAAATATATCATTGCTTCTAAATCCAAGTAGTTGTTGAGTACCTCTTCTGGACACCTTTAAGATTACATTCAGTATATGAGGAGCAGTCTGCATGTTATTAAGCATGCTTTGATCAGGAGAGATAATTTCATGTGAAATCAAAGTCACACACTACTTTGAGCAGTGTTTTAATCCAGGACTCTTAGGGGCACATTTACTAAGGGTCGAATATCGAGGGTTAATTAAACCTCGATATTCGACCATGGAAGTAAAATCCTTCGACTTCGAATATCGAAATCAAAGGATTTACAGCATTTACTTTGATCGGACGATCGAAGGAAAAATCGTTCGATCGAACGATTAAATACTTCGAATCGAACGATTCGAAGGATTTTAATCCATCGATCAAACGATTTTCCTTCGATCAGAAATTGCTTAGAAAGCTTATGGGGAAGGTCACCAGAGGCTAATATTGGTGCTCAGTAGGTTTTAGGTGGCAAAGTAGGTAGTCTAAGTTTTTTTAAAAGAGACAGTACTTCGACTATCGAATGGTCGAATAGTCAAACGATTTTTAGTTTGAATCGTTTGATTCAAAGTCATAGTCGAAGTAGCCAATTCGATGGTCGAAGTAGCCAAAAAAAACCTTCAAAATTCTACGTTTTTTTCATTCTAATCCTTCACTCGATCTTAGTAAATGTACCCCTTACTGTCACTTACTTTGTTGAAATACACATCCCAAATAACTATACTTGCATAATTTTGTGAGTTACTGGGTCTGCATGACCAACCACTATTCTGCCATGCCTAAAGAATGTTAAATTTTGCTTTATGGGAAAATCTTGTCAGTTTCCTTAAGAAAAAACTACATATTGTTTTTAATCTATCTCCTGAACGTGCTAGAGAGGAAAGTGTTATTCAGTTTGAAAAATTTTTCATTTGCAGTTAGTTCTGAAATTTGCAATGTTTTCTATGTTCCATTTTACTTTGCATCGTAATCTATTTCTTTTTATCCATCTTAAGAATGCTAATTTACTTTTGTGCAATTATTCTGTGATTTTATTATTTGTCACTGTGCATTTTCAAATGCCAATAAATATAATTGGAAAAGAAAATAGATTGTTAAATATGACATGTTAAAATATTTGCTGTATTTCAAGTTCCACCCCCTCAATGAAATACTTCTGCTTGGCAGGTTTACAATGCTTCCTTTGGGTTTTTTAATCAGAACCGTATATATACAGTCGTTATTTATTTTGTAATATTTGCATAAATACACTCCATAAAATGATTCAATTTTTTATTGGCCCTGAAAATATTTTATGATGTTGTTTTTGTCATAGTTTAATCATATTAATTCAATATATGCAGCTAGAGACTTTAAATGATGTAATGCATTAATATCTTTGTAGCACACCAAACATTACTATAGTGAATAAAAAACATGAATTAAAAGACATGAAAAAAACATGAATCACTAAAAGACATGAAATCTTGCATGTTACATTATTTAAAATAATTAAATAAAACTGGTGTTTTGTTAGGTTGTTTCAGAGACATATCATATCCTTATAAAGGCTCATTATGTGGCCAAGGTCCAATTGTAGAGCTGAAACTAATTATTGCTTCTTCATTCATCTTAATGCTAAAATACTTTGAATTTCAAAACCTGTGTTTAAAGATTGAATCTATCATAGTTAAAGAGCATTTGGCAATTTCTTTGAATCCCATTAATAGCTATGTTTCCGTATTTTATGAGAATGGAGAAGAAAACTATTATCCTGGTTGGCTGGATCCATTTACATGCCCAGTATAGCGTTTTATGAAGTGCATAGACCATTATCACACTTCCGCAATTATCTGTCAAACAAGAAATCCTTAAATGCATTTGGCATAAGGAACTGAGAAATGTGTGCTGGAGCCCTCTCCCATAAATCTAAATGTGACATGATTCAGATCAGACCCAATAACTAATACCCAGACAGTGAATATCATCAACAACAACACACAGTTCCTATAGGTACTGTAACTTTTAGAGGCCTATTTATTATGCTGTGTAAAATTACATTTGTGGTTAAAACGGTGTAAAAAGCTGTGTAAAATACATGTAAAATTTATCAAGGTGTGTGTTATTTTATGCCACGTGAAAGCCAGATTTGTTGCCGTTATTTTGCACTGCTTCAGACCTTTGTATGTTAGTTCCAGCAAAAGTTGCTAAAAGAAAAACTTGTATAAAAATAGTTTTTATGCCTATTTTTACACGGCGATTCCTCATGATGTGTAGCAAATTATTCTGCCTTTTCTTAGGCCACATAATAAATCTGTCCCTGTATGGACATTAATATTTTGAAGAATAGTGTTTTAGTGTCAATATCACTTTAAAACGGTTCATTTTCTCTGTCCCTTACTCCCATGCTTATAATGTATTGCGTTTAACCCTAATCCAATTATCTATTCAGACCAAGTACTGTGTAAAATGTGTTTCATATTTTATAATTCTCTACAAATTATGGTAGCACATCCAAATGCTTCTATTTTTCAGGAAAATTTAATTTAGTTTAGCACTGTAATTTTCATTGTATATATGTAATATATTAATGGATCTGTCAGCATTAACCATCAGCTTGAACCTACCAGAGTAATATTAATGAATTGGGGGTAGCACGATGTTTAGACCATTATTAGAATAAAATGAAGCACGTTTCTAATCTGGGAGCTATATAAGCCTTACCTCTCCTGATTCTGCATCCATAACCACTGGTTTAATAGAACAGACACATATCAATAATTTCCAGCCATATATGCAAACCTCCACAGGGTCTGTTTTAACTTCTTTAGATTGCACTAATTCAAGATATGAGAACATGATTAAGATTTGGTAAGCAGAAAACAGAAGGAAACAGCCTTCTGCAAGTTTGGATACAGCGTTCTGCAGGGCCGAGTTGACTGGAGCACCCTAGGCAACCCGGTTGGCGTACCATGCCCCCCCCACGTGCTCCATAATGGATGGAGGGCAACAAAGGGGAGGAGGAGGGGGAGATGTAGGAAGGGGAGAGTGACAGAGGAGGTAGGCAAGGGCAGCAGAGGAGAGCAAATCCAGACTAGGAGTAGGCAGAAGACTCTTGAACAGGTTCCTGCCCAGCACCCCCACATCTTTGCACTCTAAGCATGTGCCTCTTCTGCCTACGACTATTTCCGGCCCTGGCACTATGAATTATTAGGCTGTGTGTTATAAACCAGCTGTTCTGGATGCATAGTTGGGACATGTCATTTGCTAGTGCAAATTCACCAGCGTAACGTCATTTCGTTACTTCGCCGATTTACGAATTAGCTAGCGAAGTGGACCTACTCTAGCGCTACTTCAGTGGGCACATGTGTAGGGCATTAAAGGTTTCCTGGGCTTGTGTAGTTTAATGTAGTTGCTGCAGCATATACTTCCATAATATTTTAACTTTGCACCGTATGCAAATTAGGCATCGCTAGCGTAACTTCGCTTAGCCTGATGAAGTAACGATAGTGCAATTTCGCTACCATTTGCCTCCCTGAGTGCAATTTCGCATTTTAGTAAATTTGCGTACCGCTGGGGAAACTACGCCTGGAGAAGTGCGGCGAAGTGCAACTTTTTTGTCCAAATGCATTAAAGTCAATGGGAGTTTTTTCTTAAGGGGACAATTTTGTCTTGGGACTTTTTTCTTTGCAAAATGTTTTGCTGCAGATCTATGCTGCAGTTTTGCTGAGAGATTAGCAGATGGTGAAGTGCGGAATTTCACTCATCACTATATATTATTCAAAATAGAGAAATGTTTTTCTGTTTCTAAACAGACCTTGCATCTTGATTATGTGACACCACAGAGTCTTGTCCATTCTGCTTTTCTTTCCTTTTCGGTGATGTCATCAGTAGGTTTATTGCAGCCACAATGTGGCCAGAAAAGCACATAGCCTTGCAGTATTGGGTAATGTGTTTACTCTGAATAAAAGATAATTTGAAGACATGGTTTTAAGAGCCAAATTCACCCTTCATTAATTATTGCTTAAGACCTAATAAAGGCAGCATTACCTTCTGAGAAAAAATGTCTAACACTTAACTATTTGTTTAGGAGCAAACATCAGATGACTGAATAGTCCAGAACATTTATTTATTTTATGTTATTGAAGAAAATTTTTATATTGAGGTTCTGGTGCCCTGAAATACGATGTAGCTCTTTTTCTGCATTATCACTAACAAATCTTGGGCATCTCACACAAAAAGCAGAGGCGTTGTGATTTTGGGTTATTTTCTGCTTTTTTATCTGCTTTTTTGTTCTTGCACAGGTATGGAACCTGTTATCCAGAATAATCGGGACCCAGGGCTTTCTGGATAACGGATCTTTCTGTTACTCGGTTCTTCACACCTTACGTAAATCGGCTGGTTTTGCCTTCAGTAAGGATTAATTATATGTTAGAATCAAGTACTGCTTTTTAATTACAGAGAAAAATGAAATCATTTTTTTAAATTTGGATTATTTGGACAAGATCTAGTCTATGGGAGAGAGCCTTTCCATGTTTCAAAGCTTTCTGTATAATAGATCCCATATCTGTACTCATAAGAGATCTGAGCACCCAGATATTCTGTAATTTTCCAGTGTGCACCTACTTGTGTAGCAACGTGTATGATGTAGCACAACTGTTGTACGTATGTAGTTATATAGACAAAAAATGAGCATAAAAACAAGTTCTATGAATTTGAGAAAAAAAAATGCCAACATGTATTTTAGTTACAGTTTCTTTAGCCTCTTTTAATCAGTGTTGGTGACCCATCATAACACATGATGTACCAGATAAAAAATTGTTCATCAGTTGAACATTGTGTCTTTAGAAAGGTTATAAAAATGTTGACTTGAGAAAAGCTATGAGTGATGTCCAAAGAGAGCTGGGAATATATGTGTGAACTCTTTGTCTCCCTGTTGTACAGTGCTCAGAGATAGAGCTTTAGAGATGAAGGATAATAAGAGCGTATTTATGTGATAGGGGTGCAAAGGTCTCACCTGCCTTGTACTAGACAAACCAAAAGGAACCGATTAACATTCAGCATGCATACACTACACAGATACCACTAAATTGATTGCACATTTTCAAAGAGTTATTTTGTTCTGCTCTGTTCCACTGTGCCATGCCTTGGGTTTGGTTCTTTCATTTCATTTTTAGCTGCCTCAGTGACTTTGTGTGTGTATTTTCCAGCAAATGGCTGTTCCTTGCATACACATTTTATTTTCTGGCTGCTTCCAAAATGGAAAAATGCAAATGGAAGTAAATAAGCAATGTTAAGCAGGCCATATACGGCTGGTATAAGCTGCCTACAGACCAAGCCGTAGCTTATTGGGCAGTGTATGGGGCCCACAGACCGAGCTTTCACGATCGATATCTGGCCAGGTTTAAAAATCCTGTTGGATCAAGGACTGCATTGGTTCAGTTGATGCGGTCCTCAATCTATCTGACTGCCTACAGTATATCTCCTGAATTGCGATCCAATCATTGAGCCATAGGACCCACGAGGGGATCAGTCTGATACCTCCCACCTCAGGGAGAGATCTGCTCATTTAGCGACGTCGCCAAACAAGCGGATCTCTGTATGTGTGAACAGCTTTAATTAGAGATTTATAGATCCTATCAACAGGAATGAAACATTAGCAAATTAGAGGTACAGGCTAAGCACTGTTAGTTCCAGCTCTCCAGTTTCAGATCGAAAAACAACAGCAGTAACTGCTCTAAATAAATATGCAGCTAATAATTTTATATCCATTAGGTGAGCAAAATACTACAAAGCTACAGTATTTACTATTTTTCGAATGCTGCTGCTGTGTCTAGTACGTACTAAAATAAAACATGTTTATTAATAGCACCTTTTCTGTGTTGTAGCTGTGTCATCACTTAAAGAATCAGTACATGGAAGGGGTGTCTTTATTTTCATAGCCTTAAAATGGTTAACAGCTGTGGGAGGAGTTGGGCAATCTGGCCAGCCTGTGAAACACTACATAGATTTTCTGTTCAGAGTGAGATACAGTCTGTTGCAAGTGTATTCAGCTCTGCCTAACTGCCTGTTTATACATGAGATGAGCCTACAAAAAGTCTTACTCAAGCTAACAAGTTTTTACAAGGAAAATGTGAAAAAGCGTATCAGGATTCTGAGAACATCTTTTGTATTCTGCTGGGTTTTTCCTACACTATTGGAAACATTCAGGCTAAAGTACACTCTCGCTGCTGTCTTACAGAATGAAGAAGCAAGAACATGATGGGAAAATCATTTACTGCTAATTGTGCCTGAGACAGCAACCTTAACATGGTAAATGCTTTCTAATACTGACTGTAGCATGTATTTATATACAGCCTGTTACTCTATTATGACATTTAATCTGTATCATGTATCTATCTATCAATCTATAGATCTATCGATCTGTCTATCTATCTCCTATAACTCTGTCTATAACTCTGTCTGTACTCTTTGTTAGTCTCTTGCCAGTTTTCTCATATACATAAATATAAATACTCACACCTACTCACATTTAAAAGAGCCAAAGTTTTTGCTTCTCTTCTGGTCCTTCCTAATGAGATGAGGCATTCAGTGGTCTCCAAATCAATATGGATATGCAGTATTAACGACCATATGGTACACATGTACAGTTATTGGATCCATATTATCCAGAAAGATCTGAATTACGGGAAGGTCACCTCCCATAGATAATTCTGATTTATTATAATGATGTCCTTTTTCTCTGTAATAATAACACAGTGCCTTATACTTGATCCAAACCTAGATGTATACATTAGGGATGCGCCGAATCCCGGATTCGGTTCGGGATTCGGCCAGGATTCGGCCTTTTTCAGCAGAATTTGGATTCGGCCGAATTGTTCTGCCTGCAAATTAGGGGCGGGATGGAAATTGCATGACTTTTTGTCACAAAACATGGAAGTAAAAAATGTTTTCCCCTTCCCACCCCTAATTTGCATATGCAAATTATGGTTCGGATTCGGTTCGTTATTTGGCCGACTCTCTCGCAAAGGATTCGTGGTTCGGCCGAATCCAAAATAGTGGATTCGGTGCATCCCTAGTATACATTCATATTGGTGGCAACTTAATCCTGTCGAGTTTATTTATTGATTAATTAACTTTTAGCAGACTAAGGGGCACATTTACTAAGCTCGAGTGAAGGATTTGAAGAAAAAAACTTCGAATTTCAAAGTTTTTTTTTGGGTACTTCGACCATCGAATAGTCTACTTCGACCTTCGACTACGACTTTGAATCGAACGATTCGAACTAAAAATCATTCGACTATATGACCATTCCATAGTCGAAGTACTGTCTCTTTAAAAAAAACTTCGACTACCTACTTCGGCACTTTAAACCTACCGAGCACCAATGTTAGCCTATGGGGACCTTCCCCATAAGCTTTTTTTGATCGAAGGAAAAATGTTAGATCGATGGATTAAAATCCTTCGAATCGTTTGATTCGAAGGATTTAATAGTTCGATCGAAGTAATTGCAGTAAATCCTTCGACTTCGATATTCGAAGTCGAAGGATTTTACTTCGATGGTCGAATATCGAGGGTTAATTAACCCTCAATACTCGACCCTAAGTAAATGGGCCTCTTAGTGTATTGAGATTCAAATTACAGAAAGATCTGTAAAACCCCAGGTTCCGAGCATTCTGGTTAATAGATCCTATAACTGTAGTAAACACAAATAAACACAAACACATGCATACACATACACACACACATATGTGTGTGTGTGGATACCCATGCGTATATACTAACAATAAACTAATTATAATTATGATTGAGTTAAGCAGAAGTTTTAGTAATTTAGGAGCTGTCGATAGAGGCATAGAGTTCCATTTGCTTTTTACAGGCTTCAGCAATTCAGCAATGAGCCTTGCGAAGCTAAACTTAGTACGCTAGTTAAATTAATGTTTTTATATCCTGCTGAATTGACATATAGGGAAGAAACATGCATTAGAGAGAGATTAGAGAGACTAATCATGACTTACTCATTTTTTATGGAGGGATTTATGAGAATAAAACACTTTGTCTGGAAGCAACATAAATGCAGCATTATGGCACAGAGTAAAGGACTATAAAAGTTCTTGCTATTGAAAACCCTAAACATTTGCTACTGTAACATTAGCTAACTAAAATAGTTTCCGTAAGAAATATTTAAATGATTGTGACCACCAAAGAAAGAAGATTGGTTATTTACGGACCTCTTCCATCTATGGTAATTACGCCATTACCTTTTTAATACATCCAATATTTTTACCTCTGACACTAAACTGCTCATGCTCAAATCGTGCCTAATCAGTAGCTTAAGTTTGTTAAAAGAAATGATTGTGCTGTAAAGGAATCTTAAAAATATTCAAGAGAAGAAAATAAAAAATGTGAACTTGGCTTAAAATAGTGGTATAGTACTTATTTCAAAGGAATTTTCAGGAATATACAGTGTTATTTAATATTCTTAAGTGAAAATATTGGTATTGAAATAAAGGATTTTTGTAGTGAGAACAGTTTGATGGATCTCTAAAGAGTATATTCAGTTGGTCAGTTGGTCAGTTGCTATTCCAAGCATTTGGTAGCCTAATTTGTGGTGCAGGTTGCATAGTGTGATGTAATACTAATATAAGAAGCATAAAGGTTTTCCCTCTTCTTTCGCAGTCAGTATATTATTATTAACATGTATTTTTAGAGTGCCAACATATTGCACAGATATGGGATCCATTATCCTTAAAGCTCTAAATTACTCCCATTGACTCCATTTTATCCAAATAGTTCAAATTGTTTTTGTAATAATAAAACAACACCTAGTATTTCATCCAAATTAAGATATAATTAATACTTTTTTCATTCAAAAGTTTTATGAAATCATGGCCACAGGTGACATCGCTAAAGACTGGCTATAATATAAGAAATTGATAAGCATATTTTGCTTGTATTATTTGCTCGCTTGCAGCTTTCTATGTGGTATATTAAGCTGGGAATATGTTTCCAAAATATTGTGAAAACCATTCACAGGTTAAAAGCAGAGAAGTATCTGGCTAAAGATCTGCATGCCGAACATCACTTAATTGAGGGACGGTAGATTTTCCAGGATTTTCCAGGCTGTACTTTCATCACCCAGACTTTCAGCTTCAGGGGAAGATCACTATAGCTCAAGAAGGATTCCCAGCAATCCTATTTTCAGATTTATCAAAACTTCCCCTACTATCTGGAATATTTTTTTTTTGACAGTTGGGCAAGTATTTAACATATTGTCCTATTTATCAAAGCTTATACATGTATCAGTTCCTTACACTGTGTTTGACTGCAGTTGAATGCCATTCTCCCCTAAGCAATGGTAATGCTTAGTACTGCCTATCAGCACAGAATCCTTGGAAACTGCATGAATTTGCTTTGGCATATATCGTTACTGGATAAATTGACCTATTGATAAATTGACCCCTTAATTAACTTTTTTAATCCATTTTCAGATGTTACTTCTTTGCAAGACTTTGGAAATGCTTTAAACCTCCCATCCTTTCCCTTTTGAGAATGAACAACAGCTCAGGACTGACAGCATATGTTGAAAATGCCAATTCTTCCAACTCAACCAACTTTATGGACCAGAAAATATCAGTATTTTTTTCAATCATATTTATGACAGTGGGGATACTATCCAACAGCCTTGCAATAGCAATCCTCTTAAAGGCCTATCAAAGATTCAGAAAGAAATCAAAGGCATCATTTCTACTGTTTGCCAGCGGGTTGGTGATCACTGATCTGTTTGGCCATCTCATTAATGGAACCATTGCTGTTTTTGTTTATGCGTCCAAAAGGGACTGGCTGCGATTTGATCAATCAAACATTGTCTGTAGCGTCTTTGGAATGTGTATGGTATTTTTTGGTCTCTGCCCACTTTTACTCGGAAGCGTGATGGCAGTGGAACGATGCATAGGAGTCACACAACCAATATTTCACTCTACAAAAATGACATCAAAACATGTAAAAATGATCTTGTCCTTGGTTTGGCTCTTTGCAATTTTAGTTGCTTTGATGCCTATCCTCACTGCAAGAGGATATCACATTCAGGCAAGCAGAACTTGGTGCTTCATAAAAACTGAACATATTGAAGAGTGGAGAGATCAGTTTAATCTGCTGCTTTTCTCCTTCTTGGGGATCCTGTCCCTTGCCATCTCTTTCTTGTGCAATGCAATTACTGGTATAACTCTTCTTAGATCTAAAATAAGGAATCACCAATACAGACAAGGAAGATCTCATCATATTGAGATGATTATCCAACTTTTGGCCATAATGTGTGTCTCGTGCATCTGCTGGACTCCATTCCTGGTAAGTTGAGAGGAGGAAAAAGGTCATAAGTAGTCACACCTGCATTTCCAACTAATAATTCTCTTTTATTTACATAGTACTGACATATTTTACAGATAGACCCAGAAGATTGCAATATAATGTCCTTAAAACTCACTAGGGTCTGTTTACTCAGAAGCTTTCAATATATTTGGATTGCACTTCGGAAAACATACAAATAACACTCATGCAGTGATATTGTATCTTTAAACCTAAGACCCAAGTGCCTCTAAGCAGGAATGTTAACCACTGTGTTGTCTGCATTCTATTTATGATTAGGGGTTTGTTGTGTTATTAGTTTAGCCTTCTGGTCTAAATCACAAATACATTACAATTTGAATAATAATTACAGCTTCTAGCTTCTTATAATGCCATGACTGAATCAAACTATTTCTAAATGCAAAGAGAATTGCCAGCAGTGGTATAAAATTATTCATGCTGGGAACAAATTGTACAGTAAACATCTAAGGTGAATTCTTTTTTCTGTATATGAAAACAACGTATTTTGCAGTTTAATTTTTAATCAGCACAAGTTGTTACAAGTGTTCTTGGTAGTAAGATTTTATGCTTAAACTGTCTAGATCCTCTTACCATGAAACTGTGTATGTAATGAAAAAATTAGAGTTACAGGAACACTCTTAAATACACAGAATGTTTTAAACACCAACTTTACGAACGGCTGCAACATTCAATGTTCTCCTTGTTGTTCTATACTAAACTTTGTTTTCCCAAGTGCAATCCAAATATATTAGAAGCTTCTGAGTAAACAGACCCTAGTGAGTTTTAAGGACATTACATTGCAATCTTTAGATGCAGTGTTTAGATGTAAGTGTTGGGAGAGACAAAGGTGGCAGTTACATAAACATCATTTATACAGAGCATACAGAAAGAGCAGTTACTTGCTTGCCATTGAAAGGAAAGCTTGTTACTCGGCTTATTCATCCCATGGCCAGTTTGCAGCTTTACTTCGAAGGACAGTCTTTAGAAAACCGAATGCTTTAGATTAAGCCATACATTGTCCTAGGTAGAGTCATTAAACTCTGCTGGGGAAAATGTTGAACATTTACACTGTTAATTAGCTGCACATTCAGTTAATTGGCCTTTTAAAAACTTGTTAACAACAGATCACCAGAAGGTTGAGTTAAATGGGTCTATGCAGTCTCAAATTAACACTTTCCAGATTTATAAAAATTATAAATATGATGGTGAAATGCCAAATGCTGCAAAGCAGGTCTCTAATATACATATATTTTCTAAAATAGTTTTTTTGCAATTTGTATTAATAACAGTGGTAAATACATATATTGCCCATTTTATGCATTCTTCCTGCTTTTAGTTGATGGAACCTACACAAGGTATAAGAAGTCTTACTGATATAACACTTGAGATTGGAATTATCTTTATATACCATAATGTAAGAGTAAAATAATGCTTCTGGGAGTCCATGAAATGGTAGGCGTGAGCCTTGCTACACCTAGATTGTCATCTTCAGAGTAAAAATAATATTTAAACATAGCTTAACTACAACATGGCATTTATTCACAGTTTTAGATGATAGCTCTTGACTCTGAAGACTGCTCTTGGTCAGGGCAAAAATACTAATATACAGTAGAACCCCCATTTTACATCACTGATTTTAAGTTTTCCCTCAATTTAATCCAAATAGTTTTAAAACATCACCTCTATCGGAGAGGACTATGCTTAACAACCTATATTCCAGCTCCAAGGGCCATAACATATCTTAAAAAGAAATTGACTGCTGTTACTATGCATATACATACTTACACCTTAATAAAGCTCACAGGAGCCTTTTACATATACATAGTTACCAAATATTCCTCATTTCCCAAGATGGTTCATATGTATTTATGATGGAATATATATTTTTGTCCCTGGAAATGTGCCATTTAAAATAGCCAGTTGCACTGCAGTATGTCCTTTAAAACACAAAGCTGGCTTGTGGCCAGTATACTGTACTTAATAAAAATATATGCTTGTACTGAGACACCATGTTCCACTTTTGGATCAAGTCTTGGGTGATGCACAAGTTCTAAATCAAAATGTCCCTGAACATTATTTTTTATTTGTTGGCAAATCAATAGTGTGACATCATGTCACAGGCAAGTCATTTCATTTATTCTTAAATCATCATCACTAAACATAAAATTTATTAAAGGTTGAATTTTAGTGATTTTAGAGGTTTTGTAAATCAAGACTAAACTCACAAACACTAAAAACACATTTGTCATTCAATTTATTAAAAGATATGAATAGAAAAAGTGCAAGTTAAAGAAAGAGCTAAAAAAAAATAAGTTTTACTAGTGAAAAGAAAATTAGAAAATATCGACAACTTTTACTTGGCGAAGTTATCACTTATTAAATTTCACATTTTCTGAGCTTTTAAGAAATTAAGAATGGAAAGAAAGTTTTTTCAAGATTTGTGGAAAAAAATTAAATCCAATTGTTAGTAAATGGGTCCCAAAATGTAAGCAGTGCACCTGGTCTGTATAAATTTGTCTCCATGTTCTTTGTCCTTGTATTAGGAGCTGGATCCATTACAACATTAAAATGTTCTCATACTGAGCAACAGAAGTATGTTCTCTCTCTCCTCATATTTGAGCAAAATGACCAACAATACATTAAGCAGGATTCTACTTGATAAATATTCTGAAACTGTAATTAAGGTTGACCCACAGTGGGACAGTTTTCTAATTTTACAATCTTCTATTTCCAAAGAAACAGAGATTAAAGTAGAAACTCTTTATTGAATCCTGTTATAGAAAGTGGGATTTACTTCAGCATTTCTTCTGAAAACCAGGCTGATGCAACCCTAAGCTTATGTCAGGCACACTTCACCACCCTGTTTTTTACAAACCTCTATCTCCGGTTCTGTGAATTTGTCTTTTAAACAAAATAGTTTCCAGATTTTGTCTTCCACACAACATTTCAAGAGACACTTTACCGCTATTTTTTCTGAATTTGTCTTTAGCTCTTCCTAAACCTCTCAGTCTGTCATTAGGTGCCTCTCAGCTGTACATGTGCCTCATAGTAATGATGGTGCACTTCAGAGAAGAGATTCCCTGCCACCTTAACAGGCCAATATGGCAGAACACAGAACAGTCTACACTGACATTTGTCAGTGTGGCTTTACTTCACCTTTAAATAAAGATCTCAAAATACTAACATGGCCTCTCATTCATTTAACGAATAATAGCAAAATAATGCAAATGTGAGGTAAAAACGTGTTTTGTCAGCTAATTTATGTTGGACTTACATATAGAAATAGAAAAATCTATTATTATTCATATATGATTACACAGAAAACAGGGTTTAAACCCTGACAATAGGCTGCTTATCCCCAGGAATATGCCAATTAGTCCCCCATACTGCACCTAAAAGTGGGGTGAAACAATGTAGAGATGACACAGGTGGAAGTGTTACACTGAGCTTTACTCCATTTTAAAAATGTTGGGAGAAAATGTCGTTAAAAATGAAATTTTATGTCGTTTTAAAGACAAATTCACAAAAGTGTCTGTAAACTGTTCTTTCTTTCTCTCACCAGAATATGAAAAGTCATGGTTGAGTCTGTATTTTGTCGGATTTTTGTTTGTGAATTTGGAGATTGTATTTAAACCAGTTTTAACACCACTGTTACACCGAAAAAATGCTTCCTCCACTTTTGTGAATTCCCCCCATTGACTTTAAGGGGCAGATTTATCAAGGTTCGAAGTGAAAATTCAAATTTTCTAATTCGATGGTTTTTTTTGTTATTTTTATGCCCAAAACTGGCACTTTTTTGTATTATCATACACTGGCCCTTTAAGAACTCAAATTTGACTATTTGCCACCTTAAACCTGCCGAATTGCTGTTTTATCCTATGGAAGACGTCCTCTGATCAATTTGGAGTTGTATGCAGCTTTCCTGACATTAATTTTTTCAGAGTAAAAACTCAAATCGAGTTTTTAAAATTTGAATCAAATTCAATTTGAATTTGATTTGAGTTTGCAGGTCGATCCTATTCACCTGACTTTGAAAAATTAGATTTTTTGAATAGATTTCGAATGTAGAGTTTATGGGAGTTTTAAATAACACTCATGAACTCAGAATTCGACCCTAAGGGGCATAGTTATCAAGGGTCAAATTTCAAAAAACTTCGAAATTCAAAAAGACCAACCCGAAATTAAGTTGAAGGGTTTTTTTTGGTCAAATAGGTCTGTTTTTGATTGAGTAGGTCCGTATTGGGCCGCATTTGAATTGTACGAATCGAAGGAATAGCGCATTAGATCAAATTCAATTAGAAGTTTTTCCCAAAAAAACTTCGATTTTTCAAAGTCCACCAATTGACTCCAAATAGGTCTTAGGAGGTCCCCCATAGGCTAAAACAGAAATTCAGCAGGTTTTAGATGGCGAATGGTTGAAGACACAGTACATGATCGATTTCGATATTCAAATTTTTGATTTTTTTTTCAAATTCAAATCGAATTTGAATTATTCCCTAGTCGAAGCTTGAAATTTGAATTTTTTTCATTCAAAAAATTCACCTCGACCTTTGATAAGTCTGCCCCTAAGTATTATGCTTGAAAGCAAGCATTCCTGATTAAGTCCTTCACTGCTAAATACAAAACTGTTCCAGCCAATGAGCACTCATAATTTTGATTATGAGAACTATGGACTAACTTTATGGGGCAAATTTATCAATGTGTGAAACTACAGCTCACCAAAGAGCTTCTCTTCATTCCTATGTGAGTATTTATCAATGAGTGAAAGTTACAGTTTACCCATTGATTTGCTTCTTCAAGTCCCATAGAAATCTGCCGCTATGACTGAATGATAGTTAAATATAATCTATATGTCAGTGAGCTTGAGTGGAACTTTGTGTGTCACATTTCAGCTACACATAATAATAATGTTATGTTATCAGATCCGTTTTCACTTAAATACACAGGGCCAATCCTGCCATGAGGCAAGGTGAAAACAGGCAGCAACCAGCGACCAGTTACAAGAGGCTGAATATCAGGGTTTTTACCCAGAAATTTGGCTCTGCTAGTGCAGAGAACGCTATTGTGCTCATTGCACTTGCTATGTGGCCCCCCTTTGACCCGCTCCAATGCTGATGTTTTAAGTGCGGGGGAGGCAACAGCAGCCCCAGGATCACCCCTGTAAATACACCCAGTGTGTGTATGAATGTTAAGAATTTGGCATCCAATGGTATACTAACCTGCACCATCAAAATAGTGGCAGATAAATAATAAAATGGTATAGTAAACAGCAATTCAATGAGTATTGCCTGGATTATACTACACTGCATGTGTATTTATATGATTAAGGATACTGCTGTACCCTTATACAAACATTAACTATAGACTTATCTGTTTTGTGCTATTATGTAATATTTTTTAAGAATTCTTGGCTATAGGGACCCAGCTCCTGACACCTTCTCCACACTAAAGACATTTACAGGGATTTATTTCACTGTACCTAGCTAATAACTTTTTTTTGTCCAATTATCTTTTTATTGAAAAATATTTACATGAGCTTCAAACAGTGTCGGTCTCGCAGGACCTACAGGAATACCATATGCTAGATCCATCTCATACCGGATCATGAGAATTGTACATAAAACAATGGGATAGGGATGGGGGGGGATGATTAGGAACATACTGTAGGGAAGGTCCGTATTGTGAAAAGTGAAGAAAGAAGAAAAGAAAAAGAGAAAAGAAAGAAAAATTGTAAATAAATAAGGGGGGGGGAGGAAGAAGATGTATGAACAATACCTCATCGAAACAGGTCCCTGTACCTTTCTGTTTCTTTAAATTCCAGCCACCTCCACCAAGTTGCAGTGAAATTTGCATTTTGTTCCTCTGTATGCGTTGAGAGTTCCTCAAAAACATAAAGCTCCTCAATTTTTGTAAGCCATTCTTTTATTGATGTCTGTTGCGTCTTCCTGTGTAGTGGGATGAGACATTTCGCCGCATTTAATTGGTGAGGTTCCAATGAGTTTTTGAAGGCAGAGATAGAGCTCTCTATATAGAACAACAGGCAATATGCAGGGTTCCTGTCTATATTAGAATTTAGAATTTCCTCTGACATAGAGATGACCTGCTCCCAATATGGTTTTAGCTGTGGGCAATTCCAAAAGATATGTATCATGTTACCTCTTGCCTCGGAACATCTCCAGCATATTCCAGATGTCTGTGGGAATATTGACTGCAGCTTTGCTGGCGTTCTATACCACTTGGTGAGAATTTTATAGTTTAATTGCTGTATACGACTATATCTAGAGCTGCATATTAATTTAAGTATCATATTACCAATCTGTTCCTCTAAAAGAGTGAGTCCTAAATCTGCATTCCATGATTGGATAAAGTGTAGGTTATTTAAATTGTCTGATGCTTGTAGACCTCTGTATATCATATAGAAATGTTATGTCGTGGTGGGTCACTTAAGTTTACAATGTTTTTGTACAAAGTTCTCCTTTTTTGATAAAGTTAAAAAGTTGAAGGTTCCCATGTATTAGCCAGTTCTGGAAATATCCTGGGTCCAGGCTTACTGGGAGTGCTGGGCGTTTAGTAAAGTGTGACAGGAGTATCTCTTGAAATGTTTTGTAGTAAATTATAGGGTAGCCATCTGGTCCTGGGCTCTTGCCTGTAGGAGTGTTGCTTAGAGCTAATTTGACTTCATCTATTGTTATTTCCTGCTGTAGTGCTGTGACATCTTGTTGTTTCAGTTTTGGCGTGTTAGATTTGTTCAAGTAGTCTTGTATTAGGTTTGTGGCTATGTGTTTCGAGTGTCGGTGTGGGTCCTCTAGCTGGTACAGCTTTGTGTAATATTGCTCAAATGTGTCTGTTATTTTGTCAGTTAGGTGATGTATTTTCCCTTTAGTGTCTTTTATAGCTGATATATAAGTTTTAGCTTGCTTGTTCTTCAATATTCTCACCATTAGTCGCCACCATTTGTCACCGTGTTCGTAAAATCTGTGACGCAATATAGTGATGTCTCGCCTTGTAAAATTGTCTAATGTATTATTCAATTCCTGTCTGGCTATTGTGAGCTCAGCTAATACAGTATCTGAGGTGTTAGCTTTGTGTTGCTTCTCTAGATTCCATATCTTAGTAAGCAAGGCCTTCTGTTTATCAGCTCTAGCTTTTTTGAGTTTAGCTCCTATTTGTATCAGAAGTCCTCTTATGATGCACTTATGCGCTTCCCAGCAAGTCAGGGCAGTAACATTTGCAGTGGAGGTTTCTTTAAAGTATATTTGTATGTATTTACTTATATCGTTTAGAATTTGTTTGTCTTTGAGTAGAGCCTCGTTGAATTGCCAAGTGTTTGCGCGGGGGGCGGAAGTAGGTGGTTGTAAATATAATGCAAATATAATAAATATATAAATATAATGCATGGTCAGACCAGGTGCGGTCATGTATTTTAGTAGAAAGTACTTCTTTTAGGCTATTGTATGACACTAGGAGGAGATCTATTCTAGTATATGCGTTATGTCGATGTGAGTAGAAAGTATAATCCCTTGTGGTGGGATGTTGTATACGCCAAGCGTCTATAACCTGAAGGTTATGCAATAGTTTTTTCAGCATTACGATTTGGCTTCCCGGTACACTGGTTTTCCCTGCACTGGTGTCTACAGTGGGATCTAAGGAACAATTAAAATCTCCCCCTAGTAGTAGGTTCTCTTCTGTGAATGCAGTGAGGGTGTTAGTGATAGCTGAGAGGTATGTGGCCTTATCGGTATAGGGAGGTACAGATTGCCAAACGTATACTTTTTCCCTGCAATAGAGCCTTCAACAAATACATATCTACCAAGTGGGTCTGTCATTTTTTCGGATATCAGAAAACCACATGTCATGTGCGTACAGTATCGCGACTCCTTTGACCTTGGTGTTCTGGTATCTGCTAGTGTAGATTTCTGGATAGTACATGTTGTTCCACCTGGGAGCATTCCCCTCCTTGAAGTGCGTCTCTTGGATGAATGCAACCAAAGCTTTAAGTTTTCGGAGCTCACTTGACAACAAGATGCGTTTCTGTGGAGAATTCAGTCGGTTAACATTGAGGCTCACTATGCATAGCTTGGTGGTTGTCTTGGAACTAGTGGCTTCAGGCATGCTCTGCAGAAGAAGAGGAAAAGCAGATACAAGAGAGGAGAGAAAAAAAAGGGGGGGGAGAGTAGGGGTAAGTAGGGTAAGGGTAGTCTTAGGAAGGAGGCTTAAGGGACCCAGCCTTTAAAAGGCCAAGGGTAGGGTGACTAACGCCTCGACCCTCAGGTGGTCTCAAAATGCACCTAGGGAAGGTGTGTCTGGTGTCTATGGGGGGTGTCTTCTTTGTATCAGAGGTGGGTCGGCACCCACCAAAAGTTTTGGGTTATGGGGTTATACCGAGAGGGCTCCCACTTACTCGGTACTTCATGTATGGATTTGCTTGTAGTTGGGTCACTAACTAGGACACTGGGGGGGGTAGGTAGATAACTTAGCTATCGAGTGTCTTATAGTGGTTGTAATATGTGTCGTTTCTAGGGGAATCACCTTATCTAGCTCTGGTCAGTTGTAGTCACTAGACACGGCGTCAAGAAAACAAATTTTTCACAGTTTCACACAAATTCGTCCACCACTAGTAGTCACAAAGATCTATCTCTAAACTAGGCCGTGGTACTAAGACACTGATAGGGTGATAGATATGCACACACCAACACGGTAAATATACGGTGGGTTTTCCTTTTATTAGTTATGTACCTGAACTTTGGTATTCATTCCCCATTACAGTGATAAGTATTTACATACAGACATTATAGCTCCGGGTTTCCAAATATGGGTATTTGTCAAATAATAAAGAAAAACTGGGCCATTAGTCTCGGGGAATGTTGCTAATAGGATTCCATTACTAATTTCTACCCTTGAGTATGCTTACATTTGCGGTAAGGCATATTCTACTATAGGTTAAATTGGGCAGGGAACAATTTACTTTGATATCGATGAGCATATATATAACAACATTATAGGCAGATATAATAACATATGAAAGTGTACAACTCAAAGTAAATACTCCAAGTTATTAGAGGTAAGGGTAACAATATAAATTATACAGCCTGGTGGTACCAGCATTGTTTCTGTGTGGAGTCTATATAGTTGCCATTGGTTAACGCCTACAACCTGGGGCTGCTGCTGTTGGTTAAGTGGTTAACATAGGCGTGGTCCGTATCTTGACTGAGCCTTGGGGAAAATTCATTGTTGAAGCAATAAACATGTGTTTATCAACGTTTTAAACTTGTATAACAACTGATGAAAGTGCATAACATGAAGAGAAAATAACTGGTCAACCAGAGATAGGGGTGATGTTATACTGCAGGTCGCTTCCCAAACTATGTCAACAGCCAATGTCCTAATTGCTTCTGCATGGAATCAATACGGTTGTCTTTTAGTAAGCGTCTCTATCCTGTAATTGTTGCTGCTGATTTACCCAAAGAAAGTCCTTTAGGTTCTTAGAGGTCTGTGCAATAAGCAAAATTCAGGACTAGCCAGAGATCCATTTAGTTGGCAGTTATTAATCTGTCTATGGATAGGTTGCCTATAATGGACCATAGAGTCACGGTTTGCATTCTTTAACTGCATGACAAGCTTGTTATACAGCAAGTAAACCTGTTGCCACATTTGATGACTAGGCCCAGGGCAGTAGCCTTCTGGCCCTTTTGTTATCCGCTGCCCTCAATCCCCATTAGTACTCAGGGGTAGCGTGTTCCATCAAGGGGGTTATCTTTAACTTTACTACACATGGTCGGTAACTCCCTGGGTTGGGGCTGGCTGGTGATCTACGCCATATATATATTCACGCCACTCTATGAGCTGGGTGGCTGGTAGGCCTAGTTGCTTGTAGAAGGCCTGGGACTCTAGTGGGTCTTTAAGGGTATAGGTTCTCCCTCCCTGTCTGGCTACTAGGGCAAAGGGGAAGGCCCATTTCTAGCTGATATCCTTGCCGCAGAGTACATTCAGTATAGGTTGCAGAAGGCGTTTCTGGTGTATTGTGGAGTACGCCAAGTCCTGGTAAAACTCCAGTTTATATTCCTCCAGCTGCACGCCACCAACCTCTATTGCGCGCCGCAGGATCTTTTCTTTCGTTGTGAAATGCTGCCGGCAGCACAGCACTTTTTTCTGTTTCCCCTCACGGGCTCCAGCAAATCTGTGTAGCCTATCGATGGGGATGTCTTTGCTCCGGTCTTGCTCTAATAGTTCATTAAACAGTTGTAGTAGTGTTGGGCGTAGCTCAGCATCTCCAACTTCCTCCGGTATCCCCCTTATTCGGATGTTGCACCTTCTATTTCGGTTTTCGGCATCTTCCACCATTCGTCGCAGTGCTACTATTTGCCCCGTGTGCCGGTCTACACAGCGTTTATTGGCCTGCGTCATGCTTGTGCGCTCTCTAGTGTATTGAGGCGCGTGGCGAGGGTCTTAAGCTCCATTTTGAACTCCGCTGTCTTGTGTCGTTGCGCCTCCTTTATATCCGACAGCAGTTGTGTGAGATCGCCCTTTTGTGGTAAGGCCGCTATCAGTGCCTGTATATCCGTAGCTGGGCGGGGTAGAGTTGCCTGTGGAGTCACTCTGTTGGCGCGCTTCCTCCTCGTCCGCTATCTTAAGACTGTGTTGTGCGGAGAGGGAAGGCTGGCTACCTTCGAAAAAAGTTAAAAAGATATTTCTTTGGTTTTCATGCTCAAAGCAGTTCTCTGGGTGTTAGCTGGGGTGAAGCCTTTTGTCAGTTTCCCCACTTTTTTTTTCCCCACGATTTAGTGTACCTCGAGCGGGAGCCTCTGTATAGTGCGTGTATCTAGCTTGGCACCCAAACCATGCCCCTCCCTAGCTGATAACTTTAACCTATAGTTAGTTGTATTGCATTGGTTTCAATCCTGAGTCACCATAATCATAAATACTTCTTTTGCTCTCCTGATATTAAAGGGATACTGTCATGGGAAAAAAAAATATTTCAAAATGAATCCGTTAATAGTGCTGCTCCAGCAGAATTCTGCACTGAAATCCATTTCTCAAAAGAGCAAACAGATTTTTTTATATTCAATTTTGAAATCTGACATGGGGCTAGAAATATTGTCAATTTTCCAGCTGCCCAAGTCATGTGACTTGTGCTCTGAAAAACTTCAATCACTCTTTACTGCTGTACTGCAAGTTAGAGTGATAGCACCCCCTCCCTTTTTCCCCCCAGCAGCCGAACAAAAGAACAATGGGAAGGTAACACGATAACAGCTGCCTGGTAGATCTAAGAACAGCACTCAATAGTAAAAACCCATGTCCCACTGAGACACATTCAGTTACATTGAGAAGGAAAAACAGCAGCCTGCCAGAAAGCATTTCTCTCCTAAAGTGCAGGCACAAGTCACATGACTGGGGGCAGCTGGGGAATTGACAAAATGTCTAGCCCCATGTCAGATTTCAAAATTGAATATTAAAAAATCTGTTTGCTCTTTTGAGAAATGGATTTCAGTACAGAATTCTGCTGGAGTAGCACTATTAACTGATGCGTTTTGAAAAAAACATGTTTTCCGATGACAGTATCCCTTTAAGTTCCAGTGTGTTGTACATTTGCTAAGTTTTCCTTCCATCCATCACTAGAAGTAAATTAGAAAAAACAAATCAACCACCAATGCCTCCTAAAAAGGTCTTAGAGTGTGCCTAATAGCCAAGCTACAGTAATACATTGTCAGTTTGTTAAGGTAATCCCCATAAGCCATTTAAACTTTGAAGGCATGCTGTGAAATGTGTTTTTACTTAAGGGTATATGCAAAGTGGAAAAGAAAAATGAGGTGGTAAGCAAATGGCATTTAGTTTGTTGCTTAGCTAATCAAAGCTGGATTTAGTAGTTTTGCATAAATGAACAAACCAGATATAATAATCAATGTATATTTCCATGCAATACATAAGGATTAGAAAATTAGAGTTTCAAAATTAGCCTGCTCACCTGCTAGCCTATTCATATACAGCTTAATGGAGGTGCTGTTTCTTAGATGCTGGTCTCAGGGGATTCCTCAACCCCTGTCCCACTATTCAAACGGAATTTAAAGTAGAAGTGACCGGTTTTGTTCAAATTAATTTCTTTTAAAAACACTCTAAATTTGATTTATATATTAAAGGGCAAGGAAAGGTAAGTAAGCTTTATCAGAAAGTACTATATAAATACTGTATACCAGTAAACCCTCAAAATAATGCTACTCTGAGTCTTCTGTCAAAAAAACACAGCATTTCTTTTCTTCTATTGTGTACACATGGACTTCTGTATCAGACTTCCTCCATTCAGCTTAAACCTCCAGGGCATGGGCTTGAGCATGCTCAGTTTGCTCCTCTTCCCCTCCCTTTCCACCCTTCCTCTTCCCCTCCCTGCTGTAATCTGAGCCCAGAGCTATGAGTGAGCAGGGAAAGACTCAGGCAGGAAGTGATGTCACACCAAGCTAATATGGCACCTGCTATCCTAAACAATCAGAGAGAGCATCTAGAGCTGTTTACTCAGATATGGTAAGGCATTATAAAGAATAAATATAGCATTCTAGCTTTCACTGTTGTGGCTTATCTATTGGCAATAAACTGCCTTGTTAGCTTTCCTTCTCTTGTAAAAGTGCAGTATACATTGTGGAAAAATTGTATACCCTTAACGCCTTAACACTTGAAATGTGAACTGTCTCCTCCCAAGCAAGCACTTATATATCCCTTCCCAAACTCTACATTTAAAATTTTAAAACGTTGAGGAACATATATATATATATATAGAGAGAGAGAGAGAGAGAGAGAGAGAGAGAGAGAGAGAGAGAGAGAGAGAGAGAGAGAGAGAGAGAGAGAGAGAGAGAAAGTACCCTTGTTTTTATATAGCACAGACATATATGCTATAAACACACATTATTAAATCTTAAGGAAAACTGTTTTGATTAATGGCATATGCAGAGTTTTGGATATATATGTGCTACCTTGAAGTTACCAGGAGGGAATGAAACGCGTTGTGTAAAGCGTATGCACTTTTCCCACTATGTATACTGTACCAACCAATGTTGCTTTTAAAGTTAATGAATAAATGTGAGTCTTTAAAGAAACAGATTTGGTCTCTTTTACTTTGCTTTAAATATTTCCAAGCAATCCCTTTAGAAGTTATATAGAACAGAAATGTATGACTGTCTAGCTGTAAAATCAGTTTAATCGATTAACATTTTAAATCCAGTTTTTTTTTTAAGAAAGACATTTTGCAATACATCCTATTAGGATTGAGGCATTTTTTAAAATATTTTCCTGTAAACAGCAACTTCTTTTAAAATTGTTTTTATTTAATTTTATATGGTTCCACTAATAAATCTTATTTCACAAGCAATAAATGTAATGTCAGATTAATTGACTTCACAGTGTCGAAGAGCTGACAGTTGCATTGACTTTCAATAAACAGGTCTCAGCAATTCAGTAGCTGACATGTTTCCTTACAGTTATTGGTTTCTGGTCTAACAGTTTATCTGTTTCTAGATGAGCAGTTAATGCAGTAGCTTAGTGTCCCAATGTGTTTTGGGGTTGTTTTCAGATAATTGGTATGAGGCAACAAACACTGGCCGTAGAGTAGCTCTGCTCGCTGCATGAAAGTAATAGGTTCATCAGATGCAGGCTGGAGGACTAGCTGAGTTCAGGTGCTGTGTTAAAAAAATAGCATTTTGCAGTCCATTGTATGACTGGAACAGAGCAGTGTTCCTGCTTCTACCTATATAAATATCACATTCTAATACAGTAAAGGAGACAAATATACAAACTTTTTTTTTTGGACAACAGACAATGTTGGGATGTTGGGGGATTCCAGAAAGTTTCCAGTGAGCAAATCCTTGACATATTGTATAAATTGGCTAAAGTCACATATGGAAACATTTGCTGCTACTTGTAGTTGGCTCGGCATCAATTTTACGTTCATACTGGCAAGCCTTTGACTTTTAGGGTTCAATGACTTTTAGGGTTCTTACTAAAGAGCATTCTTCCTGTGTTCCCCATGTGTTCAGTTTAATGCGTTCAACTGCAGGAAAAAATGCAGCTTATTCAATCAAAGGGACTGTGCTCACACAGGAGTTTTAGGTACCCATTGTTGGATCGAGGGGCCCAGGGTTACTGCACCGGGGCCCACCACCAATTTCGGAAGAATTTTTCTGCGAAATGGGAGAAATTTGCCCATCACTTCCTATGAGTAAGAGCCCAAAGTGTTTTCTCCAAAAGTAAAATATTATAACCTGTGATTAGACCTGCGTTTATTCAGATACACAACTTTGTGTATTAATAACCCCCTCTTTGGTTTCTTAATTATTTAGCCAAAACGGCAACAACCACCCGATTATTTCCATGCTGAAAAGTTTAATGCCAGGTGTTATCAGTCCAAGTAAATGAAAACCACAGGAGGCAACTAAGGGAGCTTTTCAGATGGCTGCAATTGGCATGCTTTGCCATCAAGTCAATTCAGTTCATAAATTAGAAATAAACAAAATAGTACATTGCTCCTTCATCTCAAGTACATGTGGTTGAAATTTAGTGTTCAACAAATATAACAAAGTGGATAGTGCTAATGAATTAACTTTTAGTATTAGTATACAGTGTTTTATGTTTTATTTGCCGTTTTTAAGTTATTTAGCTTTTTATTCAACCTGCACTCCAGTTTGCAATTTTAGCAATCTGGTTGCTAGGGTCAACATTACCCTAGCAAACATGAATTAATTTACATAAGAGAATATAAATAGAACAGGGCCTGAAACGAAAGATAAAAACAAAAAGTATCAATAACAATTAATTTGTAGCGTTACAGAGCATTTGTTTTTTTAGATGGGATCAGTGACCCCCCATTTGTGAGTTTTCACATAACGGATCAAGACACTAAAATATAAAAAGGCCTTGATAAAGTCTTATCACTGAGATCTTTGTTAATAAGCCTAGGGGCCTATTTGTTAAACCTCAGATTTTTCTGGTAGAATTTTTAAATGAGAAAAACTTTTTAGAGGGAAAAAAACTTGAATATTTTGAGATTTATTATGATTTGAAGCTGCTAAAAATTTAAATCTGAAAATACTACAGCTAAAACCAGTCGAATCATGTGGAAGTCACTGGCAGATGGTCTCTTTAACAGTTGGAACATGTGTTTTACCTTCAGGATTCTCCATAGTTTTGGGCTGTGTGCCCTGCTTTTCATTCGATAATCTGATAAATTCAAACTTTCGGGGTGACAAATTGGGTTTTTTGAATGTCAATTCGAAAAAGTCGAATTCAAATTGACTCTTAATTTTGTTGTGACTTTTGTCGCATCAATTTTTTAGAGAGGTTTTTAAAAATTGGAATT
Source organism: Xenopus laevis (assembly GCF_017654675.1). Lineage (NCBI taxonomy): Eukaryota > Metazoa > Chordata > Amphibia > Anura > Pipidae > Xenopus > Xenopus laevis. Next base: position 60,836,636 of record NC_054378.1, on the reverse strand, counting down.
TGATTTTCGAGATTTAACATACACTGGCCCTTTAAGAACTCAAATTCGACTATTCGCCACCTTTGCGGTTTTTTTAAATGGAAGACATTCTGGAATCAGTTTGGAGTTGTTTGCAGCCTTCCTGACATTCGAGTTTTTAAAATTTCAAAATTTGCGGGTCAATCCTATTCACCCAACTTTGAAAAATGTGATTTTTTTAATAAATTTCAATTGGTCGAATCTCGAATTCATGGGAGTTTAAAATAACAAGGGGTGTTTGGTTGACATTTTTAATAAAGTGTTTTAATAAAGTTTTAGTAAATAGCCCCTCAATGTATTGATATTTGTAAACATGTATTAGTTTTTTTTATTAAGGTACAATCTTTAATTTTCTGCCTAAAAATTTGATTAAATATTTAATACCTGCAGGTTCTGCAATGATGACAATTACCTTTGGGTTTCCTTTTTGCATAAATTGTATATGTAAATTTCCCAGTTTTCCCAGAACATCTGGAACTGCACACTTCAGCCAAAAGCCACCCTGTGCGTTCAGTGATGACTGGATGCCATTAATGTCATCAACATTCTGCACTTGTGATATTAAGTGATTTTCTGCTAGATTTTCTGCTAAAAAAGTTTTACATTTCATCTTTTACCCATAATTTAAAATAGCATGTCACTTAGAAGAACTGACATCACAATGTGTTTTACTGTTTAACAGGCCAGTAAAATTGATATTACTATTCCAGTACTGTCTAAAGAATGTAATTATGTAAGCAGAGCTGTTGCTCCAACCATAATAATTGTGGAGTTTCACAGTGATCTTTTTGACCTCACGTCTTGTAATTTTATATATTTGGATGGCGCCAGTTATAGACAGGACCTATGACATAAAAACTTGATATTTTAATGCTATAGTAGCCTTGAGGTTAAATAAAGAGGCCTGGTACTACTGCGTGCTCTGTAATGTCTTACAGCAGCAAAATCAATGGAATCATTCATTATTGTGCCATCTAAATATATATCCTTCAGTCCTGGAAAAAAACCTTTGTTATAGACTGCTTCAGAGAAAGATCACAATTCTGGAGCAATAAAAATGGTATTTAAATGTAAATTAAGGCCCATCAAAAAGGCATTTAAAAACACAAAAGAGATCAAAAGCATGTAAAGAAATACAATTATTTTAACATGCATTTACAAGAAATGCAGGGTTCAAAGTATTCCTAAATACTATTTAACCAGGCAGTCTGTGTGAATAGCATAGAGTGAATGTAAACAATAGATTATTTACAAAATGAAAAACTATTGTTAAAATGTCTGAAAACCTCTTTGGATAACTATTCATTTAAAGATTTAGATTATTACAAAAATTAAAGACTATTGTTAAAATGTTTGAAAACGTCTTTGGATAACCTTAACCTTACATGCATGTAACGCCCACAAAAAAACAACACTTTTCAATATTTAGGGGCAAATTTATTTTGTGAGGCATCGGCTTCAAGGGATACAAAGGAAAAAAGTAGAAGGATGTTTTAACTCACTAGGGTTTTGAGGTGTTGATGACTTTTTTATTTACAAAGGAGATTTTTTTCCCCGCAATCAGCATATTTAATCCAAAAAGGGAAACTATCGAACATGGAGTTCTCTAGAGAAAAGAATTCTCTTTTTAGAAAAACCAAAACAGCAAAGCATCCTTTTAAAAGCTAATCAATAATCAAAATGGGTATTTACAATTCTAAACCAAATGCTATGGCCAAATAATTCTTTCAAAGACCTGATTTATTTTAGTCATCAATAGTTCCTTTGAGATGCTAACATCTTAGTAACAGAAAATGTTACATATTTCTTGCTGACTGTTTCATTTGCCATTACTAAAAGTCATACAAAATTGTAATTAGTAATCGTGATTAATAATTGTGATTATGGATGTAATAGTCATATACAGTGTCGGACTGGCCCGGCGGGATACCGGGAAAAAACCCGGTGGGCCCCGACCCTCGTGGGCCCCCGCCGGGCCAGAACCCTTATAGATATTTCCAATCGGCAAAAATAATTTTTTTTTCGGGCGATGGTGCGCTGGTGCGCATGCGCGCCGAACGGCGCTGGTGCGCATGCGCGCCGAACGCCGTTCTTGCGCATGCGCGCCGAGCGGCGCTGTTGCTGGACCGACGCGTTTTAGTAGGGGGGCGGGGGTCGGAGGGGGGCCCCTGGACAGCAGTCCCGGTGGGCCCCGGGCCCCCCAGTCCGACCCTGGTCATATAGCAGAATATACCTTTATATGTGTTACTGTGAGTGAAACACTGACTGGAAGTTGCATGGTTTTGCGACTTTCTTTCAAAGCCATTTGCAGAATAATTTTCTAAGAAGCAAGTTTGACTTGCTGTCTCCTGGGATGAAATGTTTTGCTCTGAAAAGAATAATGCTTCTGACACATGAGTGTTTCGTAATCTTGGCTCTCTTAATATATGGATACATTATTTATAAAAATATGTATTTTGTTAGTTTTATTTCATGCTGCTTAAAGCTTACCTCTTGCAGTTACTATTTCTTTACTGCTCTGCACAGCAAAAAAAAGTCTGCTGAAGGTCATGCTGTGCTCTTCTTGCATATGAATACACCTGTTATGTAATAGATTCTTGACCTGTCTCACTGCCTTCACTGCCTTGGAAAAATCGATCAGGCCTGTTTTCAACTTTTTCAGTCACATTGACAATACCATTTTATATTTCTCTGTCTGAACGGTAAATGCTGAAATATTTAAAACTAGTTTCCTTATTTTAAGATGGCATTCATGGTACATATTGTATTCTGTAAATATGTCTATAAAGATTCTCATTAATCCAGGTCATGATACACAGTATCTAGAAGGAATTCCCTACCACTCAATTGAACTGAAGAAGCCACTCATGAGTGGTGAAATATTTTCAAGAAAACTCTAAAAGTTCCCTTTGCCTTTGACTTAATTCTACTAGATAATATATTCTGTAAACCTCAATTGTTGTTTTGTTCCAATTTAGTACAGGATCAATTATCCTTCGTTTAGTATTTGGAACTGTCCTTTAGGAAATGAGAATGACACTGAAATATGTGAAACCGTAAGCATACATTGTACAAATCCTTTCTTTTTTTTTGCAGGTTACAATGGCTAACATTGTATTCAAAGGTGATGATCCACTGCAGACTCGGGAGACAATTCTATTCAGTCTTCGAATGGCCACGTGGAATCAGATTTTAGATCCTTGGGTTTACATCCTCCTAAGGAAAACCGTCCTCAAAAAACTCTTCAGGATTGCAAGACGTTGTTGTGGCATCGAAGTCATAAGCTTACACACCTGGGAATTTAGCTCCATCAAAAATTCACTAAAAGGTGCCACATTATCTGACTCACCAAGTTGTACCCGGGCAAATACACTCAAAAGTAGTCATAAAACTGGCACAGAAAGAAAATGTGAACTCAGTGAAACCAAATAAATTGCTTAGGTCCTTCACAGATTTTAAAGCATATTTGAGCAGTATTTTTTTTAAATGAATGAATTTCACTAAGATTGTTCAGTTTCCAGACAGATGGACTTGATAGTTACCTGCAGCTCTTCCTAGTCACACACACATAGGTGCACATTTACTAAGCTTGAGTGAAGGATTCGAATGAAAAAAACTTCGAATTTCGAGGTGTTTTTGTGCTCCTCGACTATCGAATTGGCGTAAATTCATCTGAGTAGAATGATTCGAATAGATCGAGCGCAAAAACGCTGCGACTATTCGCCCATTCGATAGTCAAAGTACTGTCTCTTTTAAAAATACTTTGACCCCCTACTTCGCCACCTAAAACCTACCGAATTGCTTTAAAAGCCTATGGGAGAGTCCCATAGGCTTTTTTTCTAAGTTTTTGATCGAAGAAAAGGGCATTAGATCGAATGAAAATCCTTCGATCGAATATTCGATCGCTCGACTATTCCCTGGCGAATATTCGCCCATTCGACGGCGCGTAAATTCGCCCGAATTCCCTATTCGATTCTATTCCCTAGTCCAATTTCGAGGGATTTAACCCCTCAAAATTCGACCCTTGATAAATCTGCCCCTTAATCCTGGTTTAGGATGCCATGGCACCAACTCTTACTGGACATTTGCCAGCATATCATTATGCTCTGCTAAATGGAATAGCAGGTAAATAACCCAATGTGAGTTATTGAAATAAATCAGCTTATTGATATTATTGCATGTGAAATCTGAGCTGCGCATTTCTATAATTAAACTACTTTTACAGATTTCAGACAGCATAAGAAATGTTTCCCCTACTATGTTAATAGGGATAAATAAAGAAGCCAAATTCTAAACTCTGTGAATATAACAAGCACTTTGAATTCTCTAAATATATATTTTTGTAACAAAACAAATTTAGCTCTTTTTATTGTTCTGTTTCACGTGTATGTTTAAATGTGCAATACCACTATATGTATAAGCTGCAAAGACTATTCCTGGTAGTATTTCATTTAAGATAAAGCCGAGTCTTCTACCTGCCCATCCCATTGCATTATTTTATGTTTTTCTTTTAGAGTTGTCCTGGTGACTGTGTTTTATGTCTGTCCCTATAGGGATACAACTTCTTTTATTAAAAAGAAAAAAACCTTTGCAGTGGAACAAATCAATATGGCTTTTCACAAGCATATGATCTCAACAGAAGTGATTATTTCCTAGTGTTAAAAAAAGTAAATAAGGAAATAATCCTGATTTTATTTCTGCATGATAATAGGAACATAATTGCAAGACTTAATTAGTTGCAATTATCCCTGAGGTTTCATGTATATAAATGTTGTTATTTATCTAACGTTTAAGCATTCTGTAAGTTAAAACTTCAAGGTTTGACTTGTGTCAATTGTTTTGTGTAATATATGTAAATATGTGGAGATCATGCATACATTAAAAGGTCTTTATTTCCAAACAATTTATTGTTTTGTTTCTAAATAGATGCGTTCTAAATGTTTTTGCTAGTGTTCTTATTGTGTCTATGGCTTTCAATATTTATTTTATAGTACCTGCTATTTATTTGCTATGTGATCTACAAGAGTAATCTATAATTGTCCATTATTGTCTTTTCAAAGACATTTACCGGTATCTATGAAGATGACCATTCTGTCAAAACATTTTTTTTAATGCTGGGGTGTCTATTTCTAGTATTCATGTGTGCTTCTCTGTGTATCTTTTTTGTGTTTACTAACTGAGTGGCTGAAGTTATGTGTGTACATATTATTTTTGTATGTACTCTAAATAGAGTTGGGTTCCCTAGAAACTTGCATCCAGGGGCGCTCCGCCAATGAGGTAAGTTGAAAAACTTGGCACAGGCGGAAGCGCCACATAGGTTTCCAGGGGTGGCAAAAAGCCTCAACTGGTTATTTTAAGAGCTGCATTTCTGGTTTTTAAAAGCTGAATTCCATCTGTCACTGCTCTAAGCACAGCTTGGAAACCTCTGTTGTATACTGTATAATGACAATCATCCTATTTCATTATTATTTTTTTTACAATACTTGACTAATGGCTATGCAAGTGAGGCTTTAGGGATTAAATACCATAAATATATGTCTGGAATATGGATTCACAATTTTGGAAAAATTGGCAGGCATAGTTACATTTTCCATAGAATTGTGGCTCATAAAGGTAGTGTTTCAAATTGTATTTTTTATTTAAATAGCAAACCCCAGAGCTGGAAATTGACACTACCCCACAATGTAATAGAATAGAACCACACTACATCACAAAAATGAAAACCTTTGCTACTTTTGTCATGTAGCACCTATTTGGCTGATTTAGACAAATACCAACTAGTGTGATAGAGCATGGACTACACACGACCCTCTTTCAACAGGATGGACTTTTGCAAAAAAAGGAAAAACACGTGCCAAAAATACACAAATATAGAGTTGGACGCCAGGGAGGGGTTCTTTGCAAAACAGTAGAACTTTAAAACAAACGCCACAGGGATTGTAATACTCACACATGAGGTAGCCACAGTACATCTCCAAGTACATTCACAGGTGTAGCAGAGACAGCATAAAGACACACCACAATAGGCATAGCCCAAAGGAGTTGAGAGATCACCTTCCAGGATATCAGTACCTCATGTGGCTTGGACCGCCACAACAGACTTGGAACAGGGTTACACCTTAGCTTAATTCCCTTGTCACTACTGTGGTCCCTTCACTACAGGCAAAACAAAGCCGAGGGGAGAGCTGCTCTTTCTCACTAGCCTCACTGCCTCACTCTCTCTATAGAGTGCTATTACAGGAGCTACAATACACACTAGCTCACCTCGTTCACGGGGTCCCTTGACTCCAGGCTCAGTGGAACAACTGCCCAGATCAACTGCTGCAGGCCAAAGAGAAAGTGTTCCACCTTGCAAAGCACTTTGTTACAGCACTGCAGAAAATGGTCACAACCTAGAACCAATGGCATGGGTATGCAAATAATGTATAATATGTTACATGGGGTTTAACCCAGCAACAGTGGAAAGGAGGCACTGGCAAGGGAATGAAGCCATAAGGGCCATTACACTTATGGGTCCCTACGTACATATTTACAGTTCATGGATAAGGCCAACTGTGCCAAATTGTGTCTGTTTTGTACGTTTTCCTGCTTGTAAAACACAGGAAAACTGACTCACAGAATGTGTGACTCATAGAAAATTTGTCCCATAGTACAAAAAGGAATGTGTGAGATTTGTATAAAGATTATATTTTGTAAACTCTAAGGGAAGGTGTCCAATGACAACGCCATAAAACTGAACCTTGGGGCATTGGGCAATAAGTAAGGGGTCTAATACATCTTACATTCTCGGATTCCTTCCAAAAATGTCAGCAAATAAAATACTGGCCGTAAATATTTGGTTTTTATAATAAAGTTGGGAACTACTGTTTACAGTTCAGTCTTCTAGTTCTGAGGCTAAAGAGATGATCTATGGAGATGTATACACTGGTTACACATGCATGCATACAACATCCATATTACACTCATGTTAAATAGAATATAATTAAATACACAATTCATTTCAGTGCAGGCGGTGGAGTTTAAAGGGATACTGTCATCAGAAAACATGTTTTTTTCAAAATGAATCAGTTAATGGTGCTGCTCCAGCAGAATTCTGCACTGAAATCCATTTCTCAAAAGAGCAAACAGATTTTTTTTATATTCAATTTTGAAATCTGACATGGGGCTAGACATTTTGTCAATTTCCCAGCTGCCCCAAGTCATGTGACTTGTGCTCTGATAAACTTCAATCACTCTTTACTGCTGTACTGCAAGTTGGAGTGATATCACCCCCTCCCTTTGCCCGACAAGCAGCCAAACAAAAGAACAATAGGAAGGTAACCAGATAGCAGCTCCCTAACACAAGATAACAGCTGCCTGGTAGATCTAAGAACAACACTCAATAGTAAAAACCCATGTCCCACTGAGACACATTCAGTTACATTGAGAAGGAAAAACTGCAGCCTGCCAGAAAGCATTTCTCTCCTAAAGTGCAGGCACAAGTCACATGACAAGGGGCAGCTGGGAAATTGACAAAATGTCTAGCCCCATGTCAGATTTCAAAGTTGAATATAAAAAATATGTTCTCTCTTTTGAGAAATGGATTTCAGTGCAGAAATCTGCTGGAGTAGCACTATTAACTCATGCGTTTTGAAAAAAACATGTTTTCTGATGACAGTATCCCTTTAACTATACTAATGCTAACTGTGCATTTAACACAAAATACAGATGCACATTGTTTTAATGCCTGTGTTTATTTTACATTGATTATTATTTCTACTCTCAAATGTCTAATAACATAAAAGGATTCTTAAATGAATAATTTTACCAGCCATGGGATACAAGCTGTCAACACCTTACTACAGGTATGGGACCTGTTATCCAGAATGCTCGAGACCTGGGTCTTTCCGAATAAGGGATCTTTCTGTAATTTGGATCTTCATAACTTAAGTCTTAAGGCTAATTTTGCTTCCAATAAGGACTAATTATATCTTAGTTTAGTTAGTGGATCAAGTAAAAGGTACTGTTTTTTATTACAGAGAAAAAGAAAATACTTTTTAAAAATTTCTATTATATGGATAATATGGAGTCTATGGGAGACTCTTTTCCATAATTCGGAGCTTTCTGGATAACAGGTTTTCAGATAATGGATCCCATACCTGTATTTACTAAACAAGCCCACTGGCACATGTCTCCTTCAGATAATGGTTTAAGTTCTTATTAGTTTTGTCCAGTTATTCCTGCAATACAAATCTTTGTGGGCAGTTATTTTAGTTAACTTCCCTTATCATTTTATTATTAATTCAGTATTTATGGACATAGGTAACACAGTATTAAGTAGATTATCTAAACCCTCATCCTCTGTATGGCATGCTTATCATCATTGTATACTCTATACTCTATGGGGGTTATTAACTAAACTCCGAATGCAAAAATCACGAAAAATGTGTGATTTTTTTTATACAAAATCAGACTTTTAAAAAATCACGAATTTTTCGGAATTTATTAAACCCTGAGGATACAAAAGTCAGAATCTGAAAATCTGGAATCTCAGACCAGTCAAGGTTGCATATAAGTCAATATTGAGAAGTCCCAATGATTTTTTAATGTGCAATGGGTTCCGAAATTTCCAAAAAATCGTGAAATTCATGAAAATCGGATGAAAAAATCTGAAAAAATCGTGAAAATCTGTTTTTTTCCCGCAAAACAAATTTTTGGGACAATGTAATAATAAGTAAATTTATACTTACCGTAATTTACTTTTCCCTTAGTCCCTTAGGCAGCACCATGAGATTTATTTTGCTTTCCCTTACATGTAGGACAAGTGAGAAAAAAAGAGTTAATTCTCCCCACCCATAAATACCAGCTACTCACAACCCCCTCTAGTGTTTTTTTTTTTTTTTTAATAAGACACACAGACCGATGCTTAAGTATTTTATTAGGGCGGGTAATTTATTGCTGCCTAAGGGACTAAGGGAAAAGTAAATTACGGTAAGTATAAATTTACTTATTCCCTTACGTCCCCTACGGCAGCACCATGAGAGTTAACGAGTAACAAGGGAGGGTATCTTCATATCGCCTTCTGTAGTATGCTACTGCCATAGGAAGCTTCCTGTGAAGCCGAGATGTCTACCCTGTAGTGCTGGATGAAAGTATTTGGATTACTCCAGGTTGCCGCTCTACATATCTGATCCAAGGATACATTGGCTGCCTCTGCCCATGAAGCAGAAATTTTCCTAGTAGAGTGTGCCTTGACAGGGAATGGAGGATTGAGATTATCCTTAATGTAGGCCGTCTGGATAGTCTCTCTAATCCAACGTGCTAATGACGGTCTCGAGCTCTTTAGCCCCTTATTTCTTCCGCAAAAACTGATGAATAGACTTTCAGATAATCTAAATTCTTCTGTACTCCTTAGGCAGGCTTTCAGAATTCTGCCTACATCCAAAAGGGCCAGTTGAGAGCTGTGGCCTTGGGCTTCCTGAACATTTGGTAGAACAATCTCCTGATTGATATTATATGTATTGACAACCTTAGGTCTGAAATTAGGAAGGGTTCTCAAGACAACCCGGTCTGGAGGAATGTCAAGTAAGGCTCCTTTATTGATAAAGCCTGGATTTCCCCGACTCTTCTAGCTGAAGTAATGGCTACTAAAAATAAAGTCTTGAAAGATAGACACTTAATGGAGATATTTTCCAGGGGTTCATAAGGTGCTTCACATAATTTCTTCAACACCCGAGGTAGGTCCCAAGTAGGAGAGGATTGAATGAGTCTAGGCCTGATCTTTGAAATAGCCTTGACAAATCTTTTAAGAAGCGGTAGAATGGACAAAGATCTATTTTGGAGAGCAGATAAAGCAGAGATCTGCGCTTTGATAGTATTTACCGATAACCCTTTATCAAAACCTTCTTGAAGAAATTTTAACAACACCGGCACAGAAGGTTGAGTCTCCGAAATCTGTTTCCTCTTACACCAGTCTCTGAATCTTTTCCAGACTCTAGAATAGGACTTGATAGTAGAAGCTTTTCTGGATTGAATCAGTATGTCTACTACTTCTTTAGAGAGTCCCTCCGACTCTAAAATGGACCTGTCAGTCTCCAAGCTGTCATCTTCAATCTCGCAAGATGCTGATATGCCAGAGGCCCCTGGGTCAATAGCTTCGGAAAGTGCGGGAGAATCCAATACTGTCCTCTGGACATTCTCATTAACAGAGAGAACCAACTCCTCCGAGGCCAAAATGGGGTTAAGAGAATTGTCTGCACTCTCTCCAATCTGATCTTCTGTAAAACCTTGGGAATCATAGGTATTGGGGGAAAGATGTAAACTAGTTGGAATTTCCACCTGATTGACATGGCGTCTATATAATCCGGACGATCTAGTCTGTTTAAGGAGCAAAACCTCTGTGTTTTGCGATTCTTCCTGTTGGCCATGAGATCTATCTCTGGCATTCCCCATCGATCTGTAATTCTCCAGAATCTGTGTTGATCTAGGGACCATTCCCCTGGAGCAATCTTTTTCCGGCTGAGATGATCCGCTATGAAATTCTCCTTTCCTTTATATGCACCGCCATCAGACGAGGACTGTGTCTCTCTGTCCAATTCAAGATCTTGAATAGCTCCTGATTCAACAAGGGAACTCCGGTCCCCCCCTGCTTGTTCAAGTAAGCCACTGTGGTGGAATTGTCTGAAAGAATCTTTATGCTTTTGCCTTTTAGTTGTCTTTGGAAACTCATAATGGCTTTGTAGACCGCTCTCAATTCCCTGAAATTTGAGGACATGGAGCTTTCCATTGGATCCCAATGCCCTGTGCCGTTAGATGGCTCAGATGGGCTCCCCATCCCCATTGAGAGGCATCCGTAGTTAGCACTATCCATTCCGGCTGTTGAAAAGATAGACCCTGTACTAGGTGATTCTCCTGAAGCCACCATTCCAACCTGGATCGTGTCTCTGCGCTGAGACATATCTTCATATCTATGGAGGAAACTTTCCGATTCCATCTCATAAGTATCTCTGTTTGTAAAGGTCTCATGTGTAACTTCGCCCAAGCGACAGCCTCTATTGATGCCGTCATGAAACCTAGGACTCTCATTAAGCCTCTGATTGTCGAAAGAGGGTTTCTGATTATCTCTTGAACAGCTTCCCTCAAACTGTAAATCTTGTCCTGGGGAAGATATAACTTCATTTCCGCAGATTTGATGATGAGTCCCAAAAATTGTATTGTTCTGGATGGTTCTAGGGTTGATTTGTCCCAATTTATTATCCATCCTAGATACTGAAGCAGCTCGATGGTTCTGTTTAAATGCTTCTTTAACAGCGCTGCTGACACTGCTGTAATCAGCCAGTCGTCTAGATAAGGTATAAGAGTTATCCCTTCTTCTCTTAGAACCGCTGCTATCGAGGTCACAACCTTGGTGAACACCCGAGGTGCCGTTGTTATCCCAAAAGGAAGAACTCTGAACTGATAATGGTGCAGAACTCCTTTGATGAACACAGCAATCCGAAGAAATTTCTTGTGAGCATGAAAAATTGGAATATGCAGATAAGCATCTTTGAGATCCAAAGAAGCCATATAGTCGCCTCTGTCTAGTATGTTTATCACCGACTTGATGGTTTCCATACGAAAAGTCTTCTTGTGGATGAACTGATTTACTTGTCTTAAGTCTACAATCGTTCTGAAAGTCCCATTTGGCTTGGGGACTAAAAAGACCTTTGAATAGGTTCCTCTATGAATCTCCAGTGGAGGCACTGGTTCGAGAACTCTGGCTGAAACAAATTCTGTGATGGCCTGCTCGAGAGCCAGCTGTTTGTTTGGAGAATTTAAGGGAGTAAGAATAAACCTCTGAGGAGGTAGACTCAGAAATTCTATTCTGTAGCCTTCTGCAATTAATTGGAGTATCCATGCGTCTGCAATGGTTTCTTTCCATTCTGGAAAGAAAAAAATTAATCTGCCCCCTATCGGCAGTAAACTTCTGACGTCAGAAGGATGGCCTTTTCTTTGGTGGGAAGGTTTTCCCAAATCCTCTCTCACCTCTGGAAGAATTGAATGCTCTATTGGGCCGAAAGGAATTTGTATCGTTCCTTCTTCTGTCTCTTTGAAAGTAGTTATCTCTTTTAGGTGATGTTCTTCTATTCCGGAAAAAGGAATTTTTGCTCCTATTTGATTGGTTTTCCTGAGGAAGACGCTTATTCTTAGAGCCTGACAAAGATTCCAAAAGTTTATCCAGCTCTGATCCAAAGAGACGACCTGGTTCAAATGCCATGGCACATAAGCTGTTTTTGGATACTGAATCAGCTGACCAGCTTCTTAGCCATAAAGCTCTTCTGGATGCTGTAGATAAAGCCATAGTTTTCGCAGCTAGCTTAATACTTTCAATGGATGAGTCACACAAGAACTCAACTGCCATATTGACCTTTTCCAGAGATTCCAGAAGCTCCTCACGGGATATGTTGTTGTTGATATCCTTCGTGAATTGTTTAAGCCAATGCCTGGTTGATCTAGCCACTGCCGAGGCTGCCAAGGCTGGCTTACAAATAGCTGTACCCGTATTATAAACTCTTTTAAGTAAGGACTCCATCTTGCGATCCATAGGATCCTTTAATCCTGAACCATCTTCCACAGGAATGAGTGTTTTGTTAGACAGTCTGGCAATGGCTACATCTACTTTCGGAGGAGTCCCCCAGGACTGTATCTCCTCTTCCTGAATGGGAAACAAAAGCTTTTGTCTTTTTGTTATAGACGGAGGCTTTTCAGGATTTTTCCACTCTCTAGCCATTAAATCTTTCATGACTGGGTGAACCGGAAAATTTTTAGATTTCTTAGCTACCTGAGAAGTGGTTGCCTGCGAATCCTCGCTTTCCAGAGATTCCATCGTTAACCTTACTCTATTGATCAATTTCGCAGTGCTTTCCACCGGAAACAAGGCTAAGATTTCTTCCTCATCCGAGGATGAATCCTGAGTTGATCCGTCTAAAGATATAGGATTAACTCTTGTAGGAGAATTCACAATATCATCCGCAATAGGGACTGGGCCAGGTTGCAACTGGTTAAACATATCCTTCATAGTTGATTTTATAAACTCCTTAATCATGAAGAAGAAGCTTCAGGAAGTGCTTCAACATCCTTGTGAGCCAGATATGACAGACAGTCCTTACAAAACCTTTTCCCATAGTCATCTGGGAGAAGTGTGTCACATGCTCTACACTGCAGATGCCTAGGGTAGACATCTGAAAAAAACATGAAAATTTACACATAGATTATAAAGGAATCTTAGGTAAAAAGCATGCCCACAGAGTACCTTGTACCTTAGTGCTGAATAAGGAGGCTGCAACCCAGGCAGCAATTTCTAAGCAGCAGGCTGATCACACTCCTATACAAGGGGAGCGTCTGAACACAGCGTGATTAGCTTTAAAGATCCTCTGGTGCGAACTTCAGCACACCTGATCCGCATCATCAGTGTAAACATCTCTTAACCAATCACGTCAACTCTAAGTTGCGTGTCATAGGTTATCGTCGCCATTTTGTTTATGGGCAACCCTTGGCTGCACAGTCTATTGCGGCGACGGCAAAACCTAAGAGGCCACTCGCACCTCCGACTGAAAGACCCCTTGGGTAATGCAGTCTACGGTCTTCAAGTCCCCTAGGGACCTGGCATCTTTAACCTAGGAAAAAACCAGAAAGAACGTTAATATGGCATCCACCTTTACGCGGATAATACACTCACCTGCCTACGAAGGTAGGACAAAAAAACACTAGAGGGGGTTGTGAGTAGCTGGTATTTATGGGTGGGGAGAATTAACTCTTTTTTTCTCACTTGTCCTACATGTAAGGGAAAGCAAAATAAATCTCATGGTGCTGCCGTAGGGGACGTAAGGGAATAAATAAGTGTAAAAAACACAAGCAGGTCTGATCGGAGTTTGTAGCAGAAAATATTGAGATAAATTCGGACTTTGTTAATAACCCCCTATCTCTTCTCAAAGGAAAGCTTATTAAATGGAGATTATTTTCTTTTGGAATCATAACCTGAATAAATATAACATTATATGAGGGCAGTGATACCTATAACTAGGGTTGATTTATTAACTTGAAGCAAATTACAGGTATGCAAACTAAAATGTAATTAATACTTATTGGAAGCAAAAGCAGCCTATTGGGTTTATTTATTGTTTCCATGATTTTCTAGTAGACTTAGGGTCAGATTTACTAAGGGTCGAAGTGAATTTTTGAAGTTAAATACGTCAAATTTCGAACTATTTTTTGGGTACTTTGACGCTTTGCCATCTTAAACCTGCCGAATGGCTATGTTAGGCTATGGGGACTTCCTAGAAGTCGAAGTAAAATCATTCATCGATCGATCAATAAAATCGTTTGAATCATTTGATTCGAAGGATTTCATCGTATGATCGAACAATTTGACTTTGACCGAAAACGGCCAAATTCGATTAAAAAAACTTTGACTTCGACATTCGAAGTCGAAGTAATCCAATTCGATGGTCGAATTTTGAAGTATTTTCCACTTCGAAATTCGACCCTTGATAAATCTGCTCCTTAGTTTATGAAGATCCAAATTACGGAAAGGTCCGAGGTCCCAAGCATTCTGGATAACAGGTCCCATACCTGTACTACAAATTCAGCAACCAATAGTTTTTGCCAGCCTACTTCTATGAGCTAATATTTTTCCAACTACTCTATAGAATCTACATTTCCACATATCATAGTCCATGCATCTACATTTCAATACATCACTTCCCCTAAATTGCTCTTGTACATGATGAACAAACTAGATGACAGATAGGGCGCAGGAGGGAGAATACTTATGTGTCTTCCCCACCCATCCTTTTTTGCTGAACACAGGCAATGCTGTATTTATCTGGCAAATGCGGGTCTCTGCAGGGCTGTGTTTTGGAGTTCACAGATCTGCTACATTTTTTCTTCATGCAGGGCAGGGAGCAATGTGCAGAAGCATGGTGGATTTGCACCCTGACCTACACACAGTAAATTACCCCTTCAATGTTTCCAGATGTTGATATGACAATGGAAGACATAGATCAGATGACCACGAAAAGAGTTAATAATGATGAAGTATTTTTATAATGCCTTATACTGTGTCTCAAGACAAAGCAGAATATTGCAGCACACTTTATATAAATTATCATGCACACAGCTATTTAAAATGTTTAGTGGCTGAAGTGTAAAGAGCAACATGTTACACACATTTTTTCCCTACAGAACTACTGTACAAGATTCAGTTTCTATGCAAGTTTGCAAGGCTTTTTTTAAAAGTTCACTTCAATAGACTTTGCTAGGTCTATTATTTTGTGGTGAATTCCCACCTGACTTCTGCACTTATCTAGAGATACACTTTAGCTTAAGCATCTTGTATTTATAGATGTGCATTTCCCTGATGAGTTCTGGTTCACTGACATTTGTAGCCTGTTATAAATCATATACTTGTGTTTTATTTTTCATTTTTGCCTTCAGCATCCTAGCAGCTAGCAGAATTGCCTTTCCTTTACTGCCTTCTAGTCATTTATTTGCAAATAAATTATTTACTACTTACCAAAATGTAGTACTTTGTGTTTTTATTAAAGGGGAACTATTGCGAAAATAAAAACCTAATATAAGCTTCAGCATACTGAAATAAGAAACTTTTTAAATACAATCAATATTTAATTGATTATATTTAGAAATATTTCAGTATGATGAAGCTTATATTAGATTTTCATTTTCGTAATAGTTACCCTTTAAAAAAGATGAATGAAAACAATACTGGAGATTGTTTGGATTTGGCTGATGAAATTCAGTAAAACATGACACCTTTTAGAAAATCAAATGCAACTAAGAAAACACCTGCTTCCTGTATATTGGTTTTCTGTTGAAAAAATAAAAATGCAGTTCATTACTTATCTTTTTATTAGCTTTGATCAGTGATAAGTTGTACTTTTGGAGCAACGCTGATCTCCTTCCATCTAGATTATCCTCCAATGTACAGTATCTGTTTCTCATCAAAACTTTTTTTCATTTCAGAGCACAGAGGAAAATAACAGCATGTGACTAGTTTGATACATTTTACTGCTTAAACAGTATAATGCAGAGAATTACAGTCGGTGCAGCTCTCCAGCTGTTGCCCGATTACATTTTCTAACATTACTTGAAGATTCTTTGAGCAGCAATAGTTCTGCAACAGCTGGGCTGCTACAGCTTGTACAATTATTTTTTGCTTAAAAAAATTATTTTGCTTACATAAACAGTACAAAGCATACATATCCATGGACATTTTGTAGGTAAACTTACAATAAATGCCTCAAATAATTTTTTTCATAGACTAATTTTATATGTTTCTACCGTATGTCACACAAAGACGACATTGCACTGGGTTCTTTCACATGAAAGATACACACATGCCTGAATGATATTAAACTGGAAAATGCAAAACATTGGTACAATTATTTATTTTTTTAACAACAGTGCAGAATTTTTCTAGAATTCCAGTGTAATTTATGCAACACCATTGAACACCTTTAACACTGACAATATGAAATTCACCATTCTCCTGGTCAATTGCATGCAGGTATACTATGTGATCATATATATATGTGTATATATATATATATATATATATATATATATATATATATTTATAATACACGGTGAGTACTGATGTCATCAGTTTTAGACTGTGAGTAGTGATATAAATAAATTACCCCCTGTTGCAAAATAAGAGGATATTAGACGTTACCTCGAAGTTCCGGCCTTGTGTTTTTATATGGTCATGAAACTCCTCGGTAAGGGTAATATCCTTATAATTTACAAGATATATATATATATATATATATATATATATATATATATATATATATATATATATATATATTTTTTTTTTTTATTATTGTTTTATTAATATATTATATTAATGCAAACTCCTGGATGCACATAGCAAAAAATAATGAGGTCCTGAAATTGAGTGAAGACACTGTTTTTTTTTATTTAAAGGGATACTGTCATGGGAAAATTTTTTTTTCAAAATGAATCAATTAATATTGCTGCTCCAGCAGAATTCTGCACTGAATCCATTTCTCAAAAGAGCAAACAGATTTTTTTATATTCAATTTTGAAGTCTGACATGGGGCTAGACATATTGTCAATTTCCCAGCTGCCCCAAGTCATGTGAAATGTACAGATTGTGAATTCAGCACTGTGGCCTAATAATGCACAGTCACAGACAAAATACAGTGCTAAGGAAAGGGATTCACCTACACTGCAAAACCGTGCAGCAAATACAACTAAAAAAATACTGCTTTTTGCTGTGGTTCAACACAACACTGTAAATCATGTTACATGTCCTGCAAAAGCTAAATGGTGCCGCAAATGCACAAAAGTAGGACATTTTGCTAAGATCTGCGGTGGTTCTGCTAAAGATGTTCATGAAGGTACTACTACAAATGTCACAGTATTAATCGTGGATAAAGCTGATACATTTATTCCAGGCAAGTTTATATGCACTGTCAGTGTCAGTACTGCTTCTGCTGACAAGGGACACTCATTAACCTGATGCTTATACAGGTTCAGCTGTTTCTATAATACCAAAGGATATTTTCTTGAAATACTTTGCAAAAGATCCGCTTGTTGCACCTGCCCTGAAACTGGTCAGTTACTTAAAGGATCCAATGCCTGTGCTTGGTTGCTTGCCAGCGACTGTACAATTTGAATCAAATACCGCAAAATGTGACTTTTAGATTGTGAATAAGGGATATCTTTGCTGCATTAAACCTATAATTAGTTGATGGTCTCATTACTACAGCACCAGTGCCTGCCACACAGCCAGTGTCTAAAATTTCACCACAAAGCAACACTTCACTGGGTTGTGCAATGAACTTTGTACACAAAGTTAAGTTGCGAACAGATGTAAAACCAGTACCATTTCCGAATTCAGCATGGGAAAAACTTGCTATTGATATTGTCGGTCCTTTTACAGATGTTCCTATAGACTGTAGATTTGCTATAACCTTGATAGACTATTATAGTAAATGGCCTGAAATTGCATGTGTTTCTCATATAACATCGGCTACAGTAATGACATTTCTGTCTACAGCCTTCAGCAGAAAAGGTAATCCAAAGGAGTTAATATCAGACAACGGGCCACAGTTTGTCTCATATGAGTTTGAATCCTTTCTGAGAGAGAGGAATATTGTGCATAGGAAATCTTCTGTGTATTACCCACAAGCAAATGGAGAAATCAAGCGAATCAACTGAAGTCTGAAAGAAGCACTACAGACAGCAAATCTTACTGGGAAATCTTGGAAAGTATTTACAACAGAGTTCCTACATAACTACGGTGCAACGTGCCATGCAACAACCGAATCATCTCCAGCTGAATTATTACATGGCAGACAAATGCGCACTAAGTTACATGTTGCAGACATCAAACTTCCACAAAATACTGTGCCTACAAAATCGTCTACTGCTGTCATTGTGAAACGTCAACAAGCCAAATGCAAGGCTTATACAGACAGAAAACATGGTGCAAGAGACGTGCACTTTCAGCCTGGATCTTTAGTCAGAATTAAGAAACCAGGAATACTGAAACAAGGACAATCTAAATTTACTACACCACTTGAAGTGAGACACCAGCGAGGACCATACACATATGATCTGTCTGACGGACGCATATGGAATGCAAGTCGTCTTGCTCCTGTTAGGAATGACTTTGGAGAAGCTCCATTTGATGAAGGACATTTTCCTACTCCTGAAGTCAACTGCAATAGGCCTGAAGAAAGTGAACCTATAAGGCGTACTGAGAGAATCAGAAAACTACCTGCATGGACCCAGGACTATGTGATGTGAATAATGTATATTATTGCTTTAAGGTGCATTGTTGTTGTTTATTACATTTGCCCAAATGCTGTCCTGCTATAGAGGGAATATGTGGTGTTTATATAAATGGCCTGTAGATGTCACTGTGCTCAAGACTTATACTGTGCAAACTTCCTGACAGCTTAAAAGTGAAAGTTACTGTTGTGTAATGCCTGCATGAGCCTGCTAATAAAGCACTGTTATACTCTACTCATCCTCGGCTACCCAAAACATAACACAATGGACTTCCTTAACTAAGAGAACCCTTTCTATACTTTAACCTCAGATTTTTTTCAGAGCTGTTAAAAACCATTTAAAAACACAAATTGAATTTGTCCCATTTTTTCATTAAACAAATCCAGAGCTTGCTGTGTCCTTAATATATTTTCAAAAATATATTTAGCATTTTGCATATTTTAGTAGGTTTAGAAAACTGAAAGGAATCTACAAGCCCCAACATACAATGCAATCAGATTTTGATGTATTAGGAGTTCATACAAAAGTAGACATTTCTATTGCTAGATAATGCTTGTACATATATAATTGCCTCTATACTTGTGCTTGAAGCTGATTTGGTGGTTGCACCTATATTTTTGCATAAGGAACAAGGCAGAAGGTGCAGCATGCACAACATGGCCCTCTACTTACAAATGCATTGACCAAGGGATACTTTTTCAGTGCCATGTAAATCTCATTAATGACAATGAGAGCCATATTTATGAAAAACTGAAATTCAAATTTTCAAGTTTTCTCATAAAAAAAACAAACTCATTAAACGTGTTCTTTTTTATTAAAAACAACAAAAAACTGTGTAAAACTTTAAAAAAAATAACTCGAATGCAGCAAAATCACACACTACTCATTTTCAACAAGTCTGCTTTATCTTGAAAAAAAACTCTTAAAAATTCAAACTAAAGAATAGCTTGAACTATTCTAATACAACTTCAGTTGTTTTCTACATGTACTCACTGGCAAATCTTTATATTTAAGTTTTATTTATTTTTTTGCATTCAATAAATCTCTGTCATTTGACTTTTGGAACTTCAAACTTGATTATTAATATATATGCCCCCCTCAATGTCTGTAATGCCCCCATCAACATGAATGCACCTCATTTAATAGAGATTAAACTTTTTTTCCAGGATCATGTGCAGGTAGCAGCAGGCATATATTTTGCATTTGTTTGGTAAAAACATGCCTTGTAGGTAACAAATTAAGAATAGCACCTTAAAGATGAAAATGTTGAAGGGAAGAGTCCTAATTCCAGATAATTCTTGACTCAAATTTTAGCAAGCTTTTAGTTATTGAAGGGTAATCTGGCAAAAAATACAAGCTACATATGTAGAGATGTGCATTGGGTCAGAAATCTGCAGAATACTGGATCAATGCCCACATTTTACTCAACCATAGGCGGCAATAGCACAATGCCACTAGTTTCCAACAATATTAGAATAAGATCAGAATAAGCTTGCTGTGATGAAGTCTTTTTAGATTATATTAGATTCATGAAAAAGTCTGCTTTAATAGTTGCTTCATGTTATTATTATTCCCTACCATAAGGTTTTATAGCCTTTATAAATCTGTCAGTTGTTATACTTTCTAATTTATCAGTATGTCAGCAAAACTAGGAATGAAAATGTCCAAACCTTCTCTATATCTCTAACACAATTTTAGATAACCAAAAAGATGTTAAACCCTACCTTAATCTTATAATTTCCAGTTTATGATTCAAACATTTTTTCTTACAGAAAGTTAAATTTTCCATAATGATGCTGTCACAAAGGTAATAAATTATGTATTAAAGTGCCAAGGAAGCCTAATTGGTAGTTACAAAGGCTTAGTTTCTGTCTATGCATGGATCATTTATATATCGAAAGGGCAGTGGCTATGCAGAATTGCCAAAATGCTGTTTATACAGGTATGGGATCCGTTATCAGGAAACTCATTATCCAGAAAGAATTCCGAATTACGGAAAGGCTGTCTTCCATAGACTCCATTACAATCAAATAAACTAAAATGAACAAATGATTTCCTTTTTCTCTGTAATAATAAATCTGTACCTTGTATTTCATACAAACTAAGATATAATTAATCCTTATTGGAAGCAAAATCAGCCTATTCGGGTTTATTTAATGTTTAAAAGGTTTTCTAGTAGGCTTAAAGTATGAAGATTCAAATTGTGGAAATCCCCATTATCCGGAAAGCCCCAGGTCCCAAGCATTCTTGATAACAGATCCCATAACCGTATGTATATTTGCTATCTGTAGTACATGATAAAAGCCACAATAAATTGAATGAAACTGAAGAAAGAAATGTGTGCGTAACTATTAACCTTCAGATACTGTATACTGTACATTCTCATTTACAATGTTAAATTGTGCAAGCACAGCTGAAAATAGCTACCAATCAGTAATTAGGTTTGATCAGTCTATGATTGCGATGAGAAATTGCACACGTGCAGAAGCCAACTGAAATTAAACTACCAGAGTATGGGTTTTATTTGTTAAGAATGCAAGGAGAAATAATGGATGCAGTGCTGTGTGCAAAATACACCATTTAGACACAAATTTACCATTTTCCCCCCACGCAGTAGCTATTCGGCATGCAGCCAAATGCACGGCTATATGTGTTCAGGTTTCTGTAAATCAGACACAAGTTGTGGCTAGCATTATCAGGGTGGGAATGGCATCTCTTCTGGAATTCTCCAATGCATGTAGCATTAATAAGCATGTGATTGCTGCAGATCTGTGGCTAGTGATGCAACCCACTGTGGGAACCCTGACATTACCACCACATCCAGGGTGCATGTAATTCCATAGTTCTTAACATCAATAGGTGCACTTGTGCAATATTCATCAGAGAAGACTGGGCTGACACATTGGAGATCAGAGTAAGTATATGCAAGGAGCACATTTAGGCACAACTACCTTTTTATACTTTTTTCGGATTTCATCACAGGAGTAGCCCTACCATACCCAATCAGCTAAAACATCCAGTTATGGGCCCATTGGCACACTGTTGTTATTAGAATTCAGGATCTTGTGATAACTGATAAGCACCTTTAATAGCTGAGTTACAGATGGCTTGGTATGCTCAGTTTTTCCAGTACTTTTAAAGAAATTGTTTTTACTGCACCAACTCACAGCCTTATGGAGGCCAATTTTATTGGGCTTTTCAGTTTTCTGTTGCCTCTTTTTATTTTTCTATGTTTGTTCAGTACACTTTTCTGGCCTAACCCTTGCATTTATTCTGTGTGTATAACTGGTGTCGGTTATGGCCTACTTTCTGGGCATATTACATTTCTGCATGCCACCAATTTCACACCTCTTTCTTTTTAATTGAATTACCTATTTGTTTGGCATCTGGCCTGACCTTTGTGCTGTTTACTGGACTTTGCTAATTATTCTGCTGCATCCCCTGACCACTGGTCTTTTCACCACAGGTCACCTATTCAGATCTAATCTTAATCTGAGGCGCTCAAAAACAATAATAGTCACCTTGGGGTCCTTTTATAGTTATACAGACTCCCATTTACAATTTCTTTCAATCAGCTCTATCAAACTTGAGACCAGACGTTACGTAGCTCAACATGGCTCAGCATGTACGGGGACCAACTGACTATTTGGTAGGGGTTATGCCACTAGGCAGTTAGAAACTGCTACCATTATGTAAGGAAACGCTTTAATATTTTTTTTTGTTACTTCTATACCTAAAGTATACCCAGATCTACCAATAACTACTGCTACTTTAATTACCATTTTTTGCACTTCAAAGTTCTGGACTGACTCTTGGGAGAAAAATGAAAAGTTATTAGCTTTAGGGTGGTTTTATACCTTTACCAACTACCGCAATGTCAATTTTGCCTTGATGGTTTTATTAACCAGGGTCAGACTGGAGGGGCCCGGGGTTACTGTCCCAGGACATGCCATGTCGAGCCGGCTCACCGAATATGTGCAGAATGTTTTTGTGCAACCACTGACAAAGGGAGGTTGCGGCATTAAGAAGCAGATCTGGGTGTGGATCACAAGAGCTGGGGGCCCACAGGATTTTTTCCCGGTGTCTTGCTGGCCCAGTCCGAGCCTGTTAACCATAGGTATTAGGGTCTCCTGTACAATACTTTTCATCTCAGTGGATGTTTTAACAAGAGAGGGGTCCATTTATAGCCTGCAGATGCAGCTGTCTCACAGAAGAAAGATTAATCTGTAGCGAGCCTCTACATTAAGCAATTTACTCTGGTTTTTAAAGAGTGTGCAAGTGGATTTAATTAGTTGGGGAAAGAATTCTCAGAAAGGCAGATGCTTTCATGGTTTGGCATTTCTACATATCACATTCTGTGCACAACAACCAGATTTACGAATTCCACAGATCAAGCTACATCATTTATTACTTAATAATAGTGCAATATACAACAACCATAAACCTAGTCAGCTTTTTTTAGAATATGAGGGACAACATGCTTTTGTCTTGCAGGTCAACTGTCCCGTTCATTTGCACAAACAGTTGTATGTGGTGTACTTTTTTTTTTATCCAATGGTCCCTGATAGTGATGGGCGAATTTGTACTGTTTCGCTTCGCCGAAAAATTCGCAAATTAATGGATTTCCAGGCATAAAAAACCTGAAAAAGTATATAATACTGTAAAGGAATATTCTGGAATAAAGTAAAAAGAGTATTTGATAGATTCCATAGTTCATCCATATTAAGGCAAATAATAATAAAGGCACAAAGTGTTTCTCCCAAGCACACTATTGCAGCATATGAAGAAAGAACAAGGAGGCCAGAGAAGGAAAAATCTTTACCAACATTTGGGCCAGGTTCAATTCAATGAGACTGAGGTGTATTCTATATACAATACACAGGTCTCTGCTCAATATGTACAATATGTATCCCTAACATTCACTGGATTATTGCCCAGCAGTGAATACCACTAAAATCATAACTCAACATCCAGGTTATGGTGTCCATACCATACCACAATATGGTCAAACGGGTTGAATCCACAACTCAGAGTATTCCTCTGATTGCTGATCTGAGAAACACATTGCCATGTTTTCAATATGTCTGCCACTATGCTTCAACATGCACAAGTATTTTCAATGTACCTTTATGCATAGGTGGCACAATATATCAGCTGCCATATTGAGAGCTGACAATGTGCATTTTAAATTCTAATTCAAATAGTTGATTATTGTACACTGCTCTTTAGCTTTTCAATTATTAGCCCCCCTGGTTCTACACTTTTCAGAATCTTATAATGCTCATAATGTTAATAACCAGGGGTTTGAAACCAAAAGCAGCTGAGACCTTGATATCTTTAAACTAAGCAATGCACAATTCTGCAATCTAACTTTGATTATAAGACCCAGAAAACCCCAACAGACTTTTCTTTGCTGGATTTAAACTATATTTCCTCTTGCCCTGTTTGCTTTGACAATCAACACTGCTTACGAAATATGCTTTGAACAAGACTTCAATTGTTCAATTGTCATCTTGCCTTAACATTCCTTAGCACGTGATGCTATAACCATAGTATACACTGTTAACAATACCTTTACACAAAATGCATGGGACATAACCAGAAATAGGACAGTGTATATCTTAATGCCTCTGATGGCGCAACAAGCAAAAAGTTGCTTAAAGAGTTTGCAGGCTCTACAAAAAAGTATGATACAACAATTGCTGAATGGTTTACACTAATCGAAATTCAACAAGAAATATTTATGTCTGCTAGAAAATACATTCATAATGACTCTGCAGTCTCACAGATGTTGATACGCAGCACTTTGTTGCTTGATTGAGCTATTTTATGACTGAGCGGCTTTCAAGTCATTTCCAGTGTTTATAGTGAGAGTTCTTTTAAACATTCAAACATTTTCATTAGATAGCCAAGAACTGTTCTGAATACTACAACCTGTTACCATGGGAGTTGTAGATGTTTTGCTGGACTGTGTAATAAGAACCATTTTGCTAAAAAGGTTTCTTTTTGCACTGGAGTCTATATTTGGAGAAAATGTGCTATGGTTAGACCAATTTGGATGGGATTAATGAGGTGCAATCACAAGCAATGCTTACGTGAATATTTGATGTAGCTATTAAATCTCCTTCAGATCATACCGGTCTTTTACAAAAAATAGGCAATCTTCCACCAGGCAATAGGTTCAAAGTGAAAAGAATTTATTGTGTCCACAGCCTTACACGTTTCGTGTCATAAACACTTAATCATTAGCCTTTGATTAAGTGTTTATGACACAAAATGCGTAAGGCTGTGGACACAAGAAATTCTTTTCACTTTGAACCTATTGCCTGGTGGAAGTTTGCCTTCTTTGAGTGCCTGCTCCAAAGACTTTTCGGATTGTCTGCAGAAGGCTCAGGGTGGTGCACCTGGGCCTCCTCCCTCTTGTGGCGAGTTCACTTTTTACCTGGAGACCCTAATTTCAGATTTATGATTTTTACAAAAAATACCCTGCATGACCTTCAAATGTTATTTCTGCCTAAAATTGTGCATCTTTTTTTACATCTCTATGTAAAGAGCCTTCTTGTCTCGTGGCCCCTTGTATTTCACATCAGTCAAATAATAATCATTTTACCTTTCCATTAAATTAAATGGTGCTCTAGGATATTCTAAAAGGCAGATTTTTTTCTTTTTATACCTGATAAAAATAAGCAATCTTCTATTCTAGAAGGTGCTTCATTCGAAAGTTATCTTATATTGAAAGACAAAAATCTTCTGTGTTGCACAGACAGGACAATGACACTGTTGTATTGCTGGCCTTTTGGAAAAAATGTCTGATATCCACAATTTAACCTTTCTTTACAACCACTTTGAACAAACCCTGTTCCAGAAATTGCAGACCCCTATCTTGTTAATCAACTTAAAGTATTTTACAACAACAGCATTTTACAAAATAAATACTTGCTGTACTTTGATGTAGTATAAATGCACACATGTATTTTGTAGATTTTATGTATTTATTGCCTAAACTCTTCTTTGAACTGATAATAGCTACTGTAAATCTGTTGCCTAATGTGTAGAATGTATTGCCTTCTGTTTTCATATGAATCGAATGAAGTAGTTTGAAGCAGTATTTTATTTTTGGTCACTAGTCTGCTCTGCCTTAGGCAAGCGATTATATCTGTCACTTCGTCACAGGCATCTTACTCCTCCAGTCACCATCCTGCAATAGGGTTATAAGGACAATTGTGGGCATTTTGTAGCATGGTATGACGTAGTGGTATTATGTAGTGGTAGGTGGGTATTGAGGAGTCAATTGCACTCATGGGTGTGCAGTTGCTCTTCCCTACAGAAGTTAATCATTATGATGCACTAATGTATTGCCTAGCCAGGCACAACTGTAGATCTGTCTGCCCTGCCGTAATGGGTCATTTGTGGATAGGGCCAAATTGCAGCTTGTGTCTATGTGTATTTGTTGCATATCTTTATGTCAATGTGCCCCCTCACACACACCTTATAAACAGGGCACTGCTAAACTCAAACTTTACACTCATGTGGTGATCACAGCAGGTCTATGTTTCCCAAATAAAGTGCAGAAGCCTGCAGCAACTATACATACATACACCTGTTTTTGCACACTGCCATATAATGTATCCTCTAAACAGTCAGAATGAAAACACACAATGAATTCTCTTCTTCTTACTGTATAATATTATAATGCATTGTCCAGGCATATCTACTAATCTAATGTATGCTTTGCATATTGTAATCCATTATTTGATCAGAAATATTACAAGAAGCACACCATTACAGATATGATTAATAATAAGATTTATAGTGAATAATGTATCCCCTATTGTAAAATATAAGGATATTATGTCACCTCGTTGTTCCATGACCATATAGAAGGACAAGCACAGGTCCAGTGCTTTTATAAAGGTCATGGAAAGCCTACGTTGTGTATATATAAATATACAACATAGGTTCATAATATTTCCTCTTGCCATATGTTGCACTTCAACATATAGGGGGTGATTTACTAAAATTTTAAAATGCTTAAATTTTTTCACTGTATTTATCAATAAATGAACTCAAACAATTCTGTTGCGGGAAAAGACTTGATAAAATCAATCACAAATTATTCAGATTATTGTATGAAACCCAGAACAGATAATGATATCTTCCAGTTGTAAGAGGCATTGCAATTGACTTCTGTATGACCTCAGCAAGTTTGAGATGGAGTATTTTTTTATTCTGACTTTTTGCAGCCTCTGGGCTTAGAGAAAAAAATAGGACTTTAATAAATAACCCCAACAATGTTTAATTTTTACGATGCCAGAATGCATTGCCTAGCTAGGCATATGTGTATATACCTGTCTACAATTACTTACAGTATATGATATCATATTGTCTAACCATGTCGTGCATTTAAACACCTACTGCAAACTTTGTTTTTTATTTTTACTAAATCATTGCAAGATCTGTGAAATGATTAAGAAGTCAGTGTGGAAACCCTTCCTCCATTTCTACAAATGTGGGGTTAACAACAATGTGTTCAGAAAAGGCTTGCCTGAATAGTAAAATCACCCCCTTCTCATAAGGAGCATTTCGCAAGCATTTAACATGACATTATAATATTTCTGTCATACACTTCTTTAATCTAGACAAGATATTAAAACTGCCCTACTATCTGTTTGAAGCACCATATGTACTGGAAGCTACAGTGACCGGACATAAAACTTGAAATGTTCTAACTGGTGACATGATTTTTGAAAGAATTACACAACTGGAAAATATGTAGAAATGTTATTTTCTGGGGTTTTTTTTGTACTAGGCGTGCATTGATATTAGGAAAGTTTTATTCAGTGTTCTCTTAATTAACTAGGTATTTCAATGTGCTATTTTATGACATTGCTTGCATGGTGATTGTATAGTTTATTCTCAAATACCTTCTTCACAACATGCTCTACTGACCCCTGATCCCCTGACCCCTTTTACTATATTTTTCTGTTTTGTAGTGGTAACAAGAGAAGTATAATAAATAGCAATGAGTGAATTTTTTTTTGTGAATAAAAAGCCCCTAGACTTCAATGCATTGAAGTAGCGTGGAAAATAAAGTTGCATTGTCACCGTGAAAAAACACCCCTTGACCTTAATGTGTTTTGTAAATTTTTGCTGGTTTGAAAATTTTTGATGACATGAAACAGGGCAGATTAACTCATCATTAAAATAAACCAATGTAATATTCTGTATAGCACATGCTTGAAAATTGTATGTACAATTGAATTACTACTTTAGGGGATCAGACAAGCCCTAGAGAACATCTGGGAAAAGAGGATAATCCAGGAATAGTCTGGGGTTGGAGCCAAATCCTTGGGGTAGGCTGGCAGGGGTTTTAAAGGAGCACTTGCTGCAGCATCTAGCCAGAACCAGAGAGTGTAAGTGTAAGTGTAAGTGCATTAGTTCAGATAGGCTTCTGTTTCATGTGGGGCTGCGCTTGGCCTGGAGTAAAGGTCTGGAGCCCCAGATGTAAAAGAGCCCATCCTTTTTCCCTGCCAAGCTGCAAGAGACCCAGGAGGTGAATGGTGTCACTGTGGAGAGACCCAGGAGGTGAATGGTGTCACTGTGGAGAGAGAGATGCCTGTAATCTCCAGTGGAAAGAGAGCTGCCTGTAATCTCCAGTGCTGAGAGCACCACAGTGAGAGGGGCCACCCAAGGGAGCATATTGGTAAGGCTACAAGTGTGGTTTGATTACAGGTCATGTTTGTGTACCTGCTATGTCCAAGAAATGTCCAAGATTGAAGAACATTAGTAAAGATAGCACTACCTGGGCAAATAAGAGCTCTTGGAAAGGAACAGTTGCATTGAACCAAACTGTGTCTTATTTAATCCTTTC
Organism: Xenopus laevis; assembly: GCF_017654675.1. NCBI lineage: Eukaryota > Metazoa > Chordata > Amphibia > Anura > Pipidae > Xenopus > Xenopus laevis. The sequence goes on along the minus strand of NC_054378.1, from coordinate 60,807,946 downwards.
AGAGTTGATTAGGACTGTGATAATAAAAGGACTGTGTTAGTTAGGCAGTCAGTATAATACCTAATAGTGAGAGACATCCCCAGTGCAGCAGTGCATTGTGTATTAGATTGCCCCTTTTGTTTATTTTAATTATATTTGGCTACTGGAACGTGAGTGTTTTATTTTTCCTGGAGGAATTCCTCCCAGAGTCCACTAGGTGGAGGCACTGTAAATCCCAGTTCCTAGTATTTTTCATAAGCAAATAGAATTCAAACTGCTGGACTGTGAATAGTTAACCACTATTCATGAGTGGTCAAGAAATGGTTACACTACAATAACAGAAAATTTCTTCATACATGATTTTTTTTCCTGGCCATCCCTTTGGGTAGCATAAAATGAATGGGTTAATCCCCACTGACCTAATTAGACATAACAAAGTCCTCTCCTATGTCCCCTATCTATGTAACAAGCTTATGCAAAAAACTAGGGTGCCTAATGGCCAGGAAAAGAAAATTATGGTAAACTTGAAGAAATGTTGTCTTTTCCTGGCCATCCCTGGGGGGGGGGGGGGGTTAGAAAAAGAATACAAACAACTTATGGCAAGAACTTGCATGGAGAACTTTATGCCCAAAAGAAGTGGGAGCCAAAGCTCTGAGATCCATTTGATGGATTAGGATTTGCCCAAATTGCTGCCTTGCAAATTATTTCTGAAGAATCTGCCGCTTCTGCTGCCCAGGAAGATGCAATACCTCTGGTTGAATGTGCTCATGATTCAAAAGGTTCTAGTACACCCTGCTGAACCTACGCTTTGTTAATTGCTATTACAATATACCGTTTTACTGTGGCCACTGATGCTGCTTGACTCTTCCTTGGGCCACATGGTAAAATGAGGTAGAAAGTCTCTCTGTCTTTCTAATGGACTCAGTATTTTCGATGCATGTCTGACATCCAAAGCACTCCAGATTTGAATCTCATCTCCTTCCCTCTAGAGGATGGGATTTTGGGCTCCTGTATGTGAAACCTGTTGACCACCTTAGGCAAGAACTATGGCACCAGATAGAGGACTACAGAATCTGCTTGAAATATAGTGTAAGCTGAATCCACAGACCGGGCTTGGAGTTCACAGGCATGTTTAGCCAATGTTGGGGCCACTAAGAGAAAAGTCTTTAATGTCAAATTCCAAAGAGATATAACTCCAGAGGTCAAAAATGAGAAAACACACAAACCCTAAGCACCAAACGCCTCTGTGTAGTTCCAGCATTGGCATACCATGTAGTAAATTAATTGGACTCATCCACCATCACAGCTGAAGCTTCATTGCAGGAGACAGAAAAATCTTTTCAGTCAAATTGTATTGTTAGCCTGACCACTGGTCTAAGAGTAGCTGAGCTGGTCTCATTTTCCATTTTGCCCAACGTAATAGACCAAAATGTCATAAAGCTTGTAATCTTTTACTTGTTCTCCAGTGGGAGAGATATCATGCTCAACCTGGTATCTAACTGAGCTCCTACAATGACGATTCTCTGTGTTGGAATAAAATGACTCTTCTCCAAATTTAGATCCAAATCTGGTCAAGATCTCCTTGACCTCTTCTCTGTGGCAGGGTAAATATTCTCTTGTTCTTGCCACTATCAACAAGTCATCCAGATATTCGTAAATGTCTATGCCCCTCAGCACTTACCAATACTAGGACCTTTGTGAAAGTCCTGGGAGAAAACGGAAGGCACCGGAACTGAAGATGCATTTGGCGAAATCTGAGATAGACTTCTGGCTACTGGAACATGTAAATAGGCATACTTCAATTCCAATGTGATTGTACAGTCCCCTGGATTGCCTGTTTTTATAGTGTGGATTGTCTTCTATACTCTGAACTCTTTTTTTGAGTCTTCTGAGATCTAAAAAAGAACAAAGATCTCCTGATGCCTTTCTTACCCAAAAAAAGATGCAAGTAATGCCCTTTGCCTTGCAGGAACATGACACACTGCTTCTTTTTGTAGCAGCTGAGCTATGTACTCCTCCAAAACTTCTCTCCTTTCCTTCTTCACTGGCAGAGCTGTTTGCACAAAAAAATCTTGACAAGGAATGGTTGAAAATTCTAGGCGATAGCCTTCTGACATCACCGACTTCATCCTACACATTCTGAAAGTCTCCTGCCCACACCTCCCACACCCTGCAAATTTGTACAGCCTGGCTGCCTCTAGAAAAAAAGGATTAGGTAGAATATGTATAAATTCCAGAATCCTTTCTCTACTTACTCCAAATCCGTCTTACCGGCTTAGTACCAGAGGTAATATATAATTTTTTAAGTTCAGTCAAATCATCAATTAGTATAGCCGTCTTTGATAATCTTGCCACTGGGGCATCAAAATTTTGCAGAGTCTCCCAAAAACTGGCTGTTTCGGAAGAAAAACTTCGGTTCTATAGGCACTACAGGGTAGTTCAGCAAGGCACTGTAAAACTGCTAAAGGGAACCCATATTGAGAGAATACTATGGGAATCACAGAAGCATGGGTCATCAGGCAGAGGAAAGGGTGCCAAAGTGCCTGGAATTTCGCCCAATGGGGCTAAGGTGAGTGCCAAAAGAAAAATTGGTGTATAATTAGGTCCGCAGAAGATAAGATAAAAAAAAGTGATGTGGAGGGGGGGCTTGGCTTTAAAAGCTTGTTTTGTGACGTGTCTAATTAGGGTTGTGGATGATTAACCCATTTGTTTTCTGCTGCCCAAAGGTATAGCTAGGAAAAAGCTTTTGAAGTGCAGCAAGAGAGAATCTTGATATTTTTCTATATGGACAATTCCTCATGCTTGCTGGAACAAGGACAAAGGGTCTTCTGCATTCAGCACTAAAAATGCCCCCCTTTAAATAAAACAGGGATTGTTTGTCCATATATTGCAATATTTTCAAGCTGACCAACTACAGTATGTCAAAGTCATCCCTAGTCTGCCCATTCATACACTCATTTTTGTTTGATTAAGATTTCTACAGGGACTACGTTTTACCTGCATCTCTCATTAATATCGATAAACCTGTATGAATGTGTTGTTTGTCTTTGCATATTTATGCATTAAGATACATTCAAATATCATTAGAAGAGTCTATTTACTAAATACATATAGACACCTTGAATAAAAATTCTATTGTACACCAATACCGAAGATGATAAATTACATCTAAAACAGATGGGCAGATGTTGTTATCACTAGCTGATAAGAAGCAGAGCAGACAACTGCAAGCCAATAATCCGTTTTTTTTCTTTGGTTTATGTAACTCAAAATATTGTTTTGTTCCCAACCTCTAATAATTATCATTTTAAATCACAACAATTCACTGATACAACATTTTCTGAACAGGTGCAGATGTGGAAAAAATGAAACCTTGAATAGAAAGGAAATTATGTCATCTGCTGATGTAATTAAAGTAATATAGACTTCATGTGATATTTTGAAAAGACAAACTAGTTTTTTTTATGGTGTGATTTAGCAAATGATTATAGCCAAGAACAAGGAGAACCAACTCTTACAGTACGTTAATTACAATGTCAATGTAAAAAGCTGTTATTTCTATCATTGTTTCTTCTGTCCTTTATGTCTGTTATTTTTCCACCTTGGCAGTTCCAGTACACTTTTTTCCTTGTCTTTTTACTTTAGACTCTGCTCTCATCTTCCTAGGAAAAAGTCTTTTATCTTATTTTGACTCAGCTTTTGAGTATGACAATTTATGGCAAAAGCTTTACATGGAAAATAAAACAAAAGCTCTAGCTGTATTTGCATTAATATTGGATATTAAATATTACATCTCTTTGCTGTGAAACTAGTAGCATCATAGCATATACCATATATACATTTTTTTCTACCAATCTCAATAAATTTGTGGTTTTCCTATATTTCTGAAAAGCTCTAAAAATTTGAGATTTATTGTGTAAAAAACACGAAAAACCTCTAATGCAAAAATTTGACAAGTAAAAGTTGTCAAGGTGCTATAGAAGAATGGGAGCAGAGCTGATCCAATTGGACAATTTTTCATTCAGAATGTTAAAGGATTTCTAATTTTTTTTTCAGGTATGAATTGTCCAAAACAACTAAAATTTGTAAAGGTTTTATAGTATAGTATTTTTTTCATCATTCAGCACTTTTTTTCGTTGTACATTTTATAATTGGGACTTTTAATAAATTCAATGACATTTGTGGTTTTTGTTATGTTTTGGGGAGCCGAGGATGAGTAGAGTATTACAGTGCTTTATTAGCAGAGTCAGACAGCCATTACACAACAGTAACTTTCACTTTTAAGCTGTCAGGAAGTGTGCCCAGTATAAGTCTGGGCACAGTGACATCTACAGGCCATTTGTATAAACACAACATATTCCCCCTATAGTAGGAAAGCATTTGGACAACTATAATAAACAGCAACAATTAAACAGTATGCATTTTAAAACAATATTATGCATTATTCACATCACAAAGTCCTGGGTCCATGCAGATTCTCTCAGTACTCCTTATAGGTTCACTTTCTTCAGGCCTATTGCAGTTGACATCAGGAGTAGGAAAATGTCCTTCATCAAATGGAGCTTCTCCAAAGTCATATCTAACAGGAGCAAGACGACTTGCATTGCATATGTGTCCACCAGACAGTTTATATATGTATGGTCCTCGCTGGTGTCTCACTTCAAGTGGTGTAGTAAATTTAGATTGTCCTTGTTTCAGTATTCCTGGTTTCTTAATTCTGACTTAAGATCCAGGTTGAAAGTGTACTTCTCTGGCATCACGTTTTCTGTCAGTATAAGCCTTGCATTTGGCTTGTTGACGTTTCACAATGTCAGCAGTAGATGATTTATTAGGCACAGTATTTTGTCGAAGTTTGATGTCTGCAACATGTAACTTAGTGCGCATCTGTCTGCCATGTAATAATTCAGCTGGAGATGCTTGATTTGTTGCATGGCGCGTTGCTCTGTAGTTATGTAGGAACTCTGTTGTAAATACTTGCCAAGATTTCCCAGTTAGATTTGCTTTCTGTAGTGCTTCTTTCAGACTTCTGTTGAATTGATTTTTCTTGCTTGCAGGTAACAACAGCCTATAGATTGAGAAAAAGACAGCACCATCCAATTAGGCAAGTTAAACTTTTTTTCTACTTGTTCCTATTGGCTGTGCTAAAAGAAAGAGACTATATTGTTTCCATGTTACTGTTAGAAGCAACTGCATTCCTGCAATAAATGACCAGGGCCTTGTGGACTGCAGAGGCTGGTGGAACTTTTGTAATGCATTCTGCTTTAGCTACACTGAAAGAAGACTCATTCATCTGCTTTGGCTGCTGCTGCAATAAAGGTTAAACTTCTTATCCTGTCTGTGATGCTGCCTAATTTCACAAGGGTCGGGAGTTTAACCTTTATATACAGTCACTGGCAAGCAACCAAGCACAGGGATTAGATCCTTTAAGTAACTGACCAGTTTCAGGGCAGGTGCAACAAGCGGATCTTTTGCAAAGTATTTCAAGAAAATCATCATCATCATCATCATCATTTATTTATATAGCGCTGTCAAGATACGCAGTGCTTTATCCTTTGGTAGTATAGAAACAGCTGAACCTGTATCAAGCATCAGGTTAATGGAGTGTCCCTTGTCAGCAGAAGCAGTACTTACACTAAGGGGCAGATTCACTAAGGGTCGAATTTCGAAGTTAAAAATACTTCGAAATTCGACCCTCGAATTGAAATCCTTCGACTTCGAATATCGAAGTCGAAGGATTTGGCGCTAAACGTTCGTTCGATCGATCAAAGGATTTTTCGTTCGATCGAACGATTAAATCCTTCGAATCGAACGATTCGAAGGATTTTAATCCAACGATCAAAGGAAAATCCTTCGATCAAAAAAAGGTTAGCAAACCTATGGGGACCTTCCCCATAGGCTAACATTGACTTCGGTAGGTTTTATCTGCCGAAGTAGGGGGTCGAAGTTTTTTTTAAAGGGAAAGTACTTCGACTATCGAATGGTCAAATAGTCGAACGATTTTTCGTTCGAAACGTTCGAATCGAAGTCGAAGGTCGTAGTCGAAGGTCGAAGTAGCCCATTCGATGGTCGAAGTACCCAAAAAATACTTCGAAATTCGAAGTATTTTTCATTCGAATCCTTCACTCGAGCTTAGTGAATGGGCCCCTAACAGTGCATATAAACTTGTCTGGAATAAATGTATCAGCTTTATCCACACTTAATACTGTGACATTTGTAGTAGTGACTTCATGAATATCTTTAGCAGAACTACCGCAGATCTTAGCAAAATGCCCTACTTTTGTGCATTTGCGGCACTGTTTAGCTTTTTCAGGACATGTAACAAGATTTGCAGTGTGTTGTGTTGAACCACAACAAAAGCAGTATTTTCTATTTGTATTTGCTGTATCGTTTTGCAGTGTAGATTAATCCCTTTCCTTAGCACTGTATTTTGCCTGTGACTGTGCATTATTAGACCACAGTGCTGAATTCACAATCTGTACATTCCCAGCAGTTCCCTGACTGAGAGTTTTAGCCTCTGTCACTGCTGTTTCAATTTGGCTAGCAACTGTAATAGCCTTTGCAAGGGTTAAATCCTGCTCTAGGAGCAGTCTCTCTCTAATGCGAGGTGAGTTTGTTTTTTCCATTATTTGGTCTTTTAGCATTTCATCTATTAGATTCCCAAAGTCACAGGTAACAACCAGCTCTCTCAAAGCTGCTACAAATTGTTCTGTGGATTTGCCATTATGCTGTCCACATTGGTGGAATTTATATCTTTCAACAACCACATTTACTCTTGGCATGAAAAAGTTCTTTATAGCAGTAAGTGCAGTTTCATAAGTATTATCAGGTAATGGTAATGTATAGAATATATGCTGTCCCTCTGCCCCCAGGCAGTGAATAAGTAAAGCACGCTTTCTAGCAGCAGAAATCTCCCCTTGGTCAGCAGCACTAATGTAATTTTCAAACATACAAATCCAAGCAGTAAAAGGTATGGTAGGCTCACCAGGGTTTGGAAGAAAAGGTGCAGGCTGCTGCAGAGGTAGAAGATCCATCTCGTCGCCAATTTATGTTTTGGACATAAATCTTATGTCCTATATACCATGAAATATGCAATTCTCCTTGAAGATGCCATATATTATATGGCACCAAGGAAAGTGACAAGACAAAAATTCATGTGAAACTCATACAGCTCTTCTTCGTACAATAATCTGATAAATTTGTGGTTTTCGGGTGATAATCGAAAAAAAAGTTTTCAGTCATAAAATCCTTAAAAATGTACAATTCGAATTTTTTCATGACTTTATTGATTGATTTTTTTTTTGTATATTTATTGAGAAATTATTGAGTATGGAAGCTAGAAAGAGAATAAAAGGGAGGTTGGGGTGGATAGAGACGGGCTAGGTCTGAACTGACTAGTTATTACAGACCCATCGCTGGTATTTTACCAGCTAAGCTAGTGAAATACCAGCCAGGTGGCAACCCTAATCATTACATAGCAATATGATTTTTCAGTGTAAATAATACATATGATAAAATAATGTTAAATCAAAAATAATAATTCTAAATTACATAATACATTACAATACATTTTTTTTTTTAAAATGCCCATGGCCTTCTATAAGGCTTGACGTCTCAGGCCAGACTTTTTTTGGAGGTGTGAGAAAACAAATCCCTAAAAGCTAGGACAATAATAAATACTAACTTTATCCAACTGATAAAATTGGCCTATAGAATTAAAGGGTCAGTTGGATTTTCTTTACAGATTTCAGAACAGGCTGAATGGCTGTTAATCTTGCAGGAAACCTGCAGGATGCTAAAATTCATAATTTGATAAACCTGCTCCATAGATCTCCATAGAGCATAATGGGAATTCACAGATCAGAGCCAGTCTGCTTGCTTACTGTTGGAATAAGTGATTACTACTTACAAATTTCTCATAACTAAATAATACACAACCACTAATGCAAGGCTGACTCAATTGTGTGTCTAGACTTATAAATGTTTTATATACAAATATTACTGTGTTCAATGAACAATGTACAGCATAGATAATATATTATAAATATAGTATAAGTATAATATAATGACGATATAATATAAAGGTATATTTTTATCACACATACTCCCTATATTTACAACAGAAAAAAACCCAAACCATATTTTATACAGTATTGGAAAAGGCTTGGTGCTCTCATTAAAAAAAGAGTTCAGTATGGTAGCAATTACATTGGTTATGAAATAAAAACTTCTTTAATAATTAGAAAAAGTATTTTTGCCTCAGTATAAGAATTAACAGCAGCTTCAAATCTCTTACTTAAAACAGACACATGTCTATGGTGCATCAATGGGGGTGGCGCTAGAGACATACAGTACCACTTCTGTTTGCTACAACTAGTTCTGGCCCTGGGTGAATGAAATAAGGACCTCTGCCTGACATGGACTGACAACTTATTCTTTTAGCAGAGATAATGCCTAATTGGCTGTATAGAATTAATTGCTGTAGTTATAATAATCATATATTTATATAGCTCTGAATAGTTCTTACTGTATGTTCCTGCATTGGTCTGTTAGTCAATGATCTTGCTAACTCTTAAACCATGTTTAAATGAGAGCTCTGCTATAGAAAAATAAATTAAATAGACTTTGAACACTTTGGGAGCAGCTTTCTGATTTTATATTTGTCAGTTGTTTTGATCCACTGTTATTTGTTTTCTTCTGACATTGCATTTGGGATTTAAGTAAAGAGGCAGGATATAAACCAAATTAATGATCCATATAATGTCAAACGTGTTGTGTATTTCTTAATTGGCTGAAAGATTCAATTGAGCTCAAAATGCCAGCATGCAACAGGCAGTTTTCAGAATTGAAATCCAAATCACAAATAAAACAAAATATGATATTTTATTTTTTGAAGTGCCAGTTTTGACAGAGAAAAAGGGAAAAAAGGAACAGCTCCTTCTTTGTAAGTTTTAAAGCTTTAGAAATGGATAAAGCTGCTTGGAATTATTAAGTAAATATATTATTTTTATTTACCGACTGCAAACCCGACTAGGGTAAAAATGAAGCTCGGTTTCTTCCTGATTTATTGGTACACTCATTTTCATTTCATATGCTTTATTATTGTCCTGTATGGTGTGAATAGAATTTAAAGTTTCTTTCTGGACTGGTGTTGTAAGGGTAGACTGATATTCATTTAGAATTTTGAAATCTTGGATGTATAGTAGCATGAAATTGTGAAATATTCCAAATAAAGTTAAATATAAAGCATTATTTCCATTTCATTTACTGTTTTGCTGGCCTGTATGGGGTAACATAAAGTTTCCTGTGAAGTCAATTGCATTTTGTGTCATTTCATGGCAGTTATTGACTATATAAATGTACAATGTCCGTTTGTACAGAGTACATGTGATACTTTAATATTGTGCTTGATATATATTACTATAATATAAAAGTATCATATGCATGAACTAGTATGTGCTTTTGATCAAACAAAAATGTTAGTGTGGCATAGATTTAGTTCTGGGGAAACCAGTTACAAAAAAATATGGTAAATATCTCTTCTGGTGTAAATATAAATCTGGCAAATGTGAAGTACTGTGAATGTTTAAATCCAGTGCATTACAATAAAATACAGACACTGCAAGGCCAGTGAAACTTGGAAAGCAAGTTAATTGATGCATAATAAACAAAAGCAGTGACAAAGAAGGTTAAATATGGGAAAGCTGCGCTGAAATGCATAAACTATGAAGGTGGAGAAAGGTTTTATGCTTAAACAAAAAAAAAAGAAAACTAAAATACGCAGGGCGAGCCAAAAGGCATGGTTGAAGGATTAAATAACAGCAGGGGGTAAAAAGGTTAAGTATGAAAAATAGAAAATGTATTGAAGGGGAAAGCAAGAAGGGAATAAGACAAGCATAGGCAGACATTCTGAGAAAAGTGAATGAATAAGATGGGAATGTCTGTCAGCCATTCCCATTTCATGCAATGCTGCCTACCCTTGTGCCTGTCCCTGTTTTTATATATGCCTTTTTGTTTTTTTCACTGTATGCTAGTATATTCATGATATCTGCCAATCTGAACCAAAGTTTTGGATATGTTGCGAGTTAGATGAAACCGACATTCCATTTAATGTGACTATTTTTATGAAATTATTTTATGAATCTGAAAATATAGCTACATTTTAATCTCAAAATACACCTACCCACTAATTTAGCACTCAGTAGGTGCTTATAGTGCTTGTAGTTCCTTAACTGCCTGATCAATTTCACTCATGAACTTTTAGGGTCTCCCCTCTTTAAACAAGATGTTCTAAACAAAGGAGTGAATGGACAGATAATTTAAACTCTGGGGTAAGTTTCTCAGCAATAAACATCTAAAAGAAAAATATATTATTATTGCACCAGAATTGTAATAGTTGTAGCTCTTTTATTAACAAATGATCATGACTACAACTGAGATGTGCAAATATCCCGAGCTTTAAATTACCCCACATGATGTCCTATAAAAAGGGTCGAACAATTGGGTCATCTTTAGTACAATCAGACATTGGTGGTAAAAAAGATATCCAGTTGCTATTAAAGTCGAAGAAACATGGAACCTGAAAATCGACTCAAATCTTCCACTTTCTAGCATCTTATCTCCCTCATTGCATTATGTACCAATAGAAAACATTATAAATATGAATGCCAGGGGTCCACTGAACAGTTTGATTCCCATTGTGCATAGGCTTATTAAAGTATATGCCATTTAGAGACCCCAAAATTTAAGTTAGCAAGCATAAAACTTGTCCCAGAAGTCATTTTAGCTACTGAATAATTATCACATTTACTGCATTTTTTGTGAAGTAACAAAAGCCATATACTTTTGGAAAGTACACATTCAGCCGAATCCAAAATGGGTAACAATGTCTACTCCAAACTACTAAGTCGCAATGCTTTCCCAAATTGTTGGTTTTGATAAAATAGCTGAAAAGTGCCTCAAAACTTCCACTTTCTTTCTTTTCTTCTGCATAGCATAAGGCCACAAGAGAAAACATCCTAAATATGAATGCTAGGGGTCCACTGAACAGTTTGATGTCCATTGTGCATAAGATTAGGAAAATATCTGGTGTTTAGAGATAGTGATGGGTGAATTTATTTGCCAGGTGCAAATTCGCAGTGAATTCCCGTGATTCTTTTGGACGCTGGCGCATTTTCGCCAGTGAATGTGCGTGATGCTGAAGCCGTTTTGCAAATTTCATTATGAAGCGAAACGGCCCAAATTCACCCATCACTTTTTAGAGACCCCAAATTGAAGTTAGTGCATACATCATGTTCTGGAAGTTACTTCAGCTACTGAATATTCACTTTACTGCATTTTTGAGGGGTAAAACACAAAAAATAAAGTTGACCCCCAAAATTTAGATGAATCCAAAATTCGTAACGTGTAACAGGTATGGTGTGAATTATATCTGTGATGTTTGTAATGAAGACTACAATAAATGTGATGTTTTAACTGAAAAGGCATTGCTCTCCTGTGCTCTGTGAATTGTGAATTTGTAGATTTTAGGGGGTTATTTACTAAAATCTGATAATTTCTCACTATTTTCTTAAAACTACTTTGACCAAACCATCCGCATTTCAATGTATTTATCAATAAATTAACTCAAAAAAATCTGATGCAGGAAAAGACTCGATAAATATGAATTGTTTGATTTTTCCAAATGTGACTCCTGAAGATTTTTCCTGGTTATCATCTGAAAACCACAATTATTGTACGCAACCAGCAGAGACCATGATATCTTCCAATTTGAAATCTGCTATTGACTTCTACATGATCTCGGCAAGTTTGAGATGGAGTATTTTTTTATTCTGACTTTTAGCAGCATCGGGGTTCAATAAAACACGAAAAATGTGAGTTTTTCTATGAGAAAATTATGTTTTACCCTTGACAGGTGCAGCATCGAGTCTGTACCCCTCCCCTCTGAGTGAAACCCCATACCTCCTGCCCAATGATACACACACACAACACTGGTTTGGAAAGAGATGGCCGCAGTTGTTTATTTAACAAAATAATACCATACTTAACATGTATAACATATTTAACTTAACAAGCAGTTTGTATAACAAACCATTTTACCCCACCTTTATATCATCCCCCCCCGGGACAAAAGGGGGGGGGGTGTGGGTGCTGAGCCTCAACTGGTAAGCTTGGTTCCTCCTCCATTTTCCCGGGCCCTAAACCAGGCTACATCCCATGGGAACCCAGGCCTACCAGGCTACATACCATTGCTGCAAAATACCCCATTTTAACTCCCCCTGGGGGTCCTTGTAAAGGTACCCTCCGCCAACTGCGACAGTAACCGCCATGCTACAGGGAGGGGGGGGCGGGATGCTGCGTCCTGCTGCTTCCACGTCCCGGCGCCGACTGGTGAGTATCCTGTAACTCTGCCTCCTCTGCCGAACCCGGGAACAAATTGGCCAATCCTAGCGCACCACAGCAAAAGGGGGCGGGGAGTGGCCCTCTCCTTAACCCTGTCAGGCCCTGCTTCCCTAACCGGCTCATTGGGTTCCATGACAGGTGCAGCGTCGAGTCTGTACCCCTCCCCTCTGAGTGAAACCCCATACCTCCTGCCCAATGATACACACACACAACACTGGTTTGGAAAGAGATGGCCGCAGTTGTTTATTTAACAAAATAATACCATACTTAACATGTATAACATATTTAACTTAACAAGCAGTTTGTATAACAAACCATTTTACCCCACCTTTATATCATCCCCCCCCGGGACAAAAGGGGGGGGTGTGGGTGCTGAGCCTCAACTGGTAAGCTTGGTTCCTCCTCCATTTTCCCGGGCCCTAAACCAGGCTACATCCCATGGGAACCCAGGCCTACCAGGCTACATACCATTGCTGCAAAATACCCCATTTTAACTCCCCCTGGGGGTCCTTGTAAAGGTACCCTCCGCCAACTGCGACAGTAACCGCCATGCTACAGGGAGGGGGGGGCGGGATGCTGCGTCCTGCTGCTTCCACGTCCCGGCGCCGACTGGTGAGTATCCTGTAACTCTGCCTCCTCTGCCGAACCCGGGAACAAATTGGCCAATCCTAGCGCACCACAGCAAAAGGGGGCGGGGAGTGGCCCTCTCCTTAACCCTGTCAGGCCCTGCTTCCCTAACCGGCTCATTGGGTTCCATGACAGGTGCAGCGTCGAGTCTGTACCCCTCCCCTCTGAGTGAAACCCCATACCTCCTGCCCAATGATACACACACACAACACTGGTTTGGAAAGAGATGGCCGCAGTTGTTTATTTAACAAAATAATACCATACTTAACATGTATAACATATTTAACTTAACAAGCAGTTTGTATAACAAACCATTTTACCCCACCTTTATATCATCCCCCCCCGGGACAAAAGGGGGGGGGGTGTGGGTGCTGAGCCTCAACTGGTAAGCTTGGTTCCTCCTCCATTTTCCCGGGCCCTAAACCAGGCTACATCCCATGGGAACCCAGGCCTACCAGGCTACATACCATTGCTGCAAAATACCCCATTTTAACTCCCCCTGGGGGTCCTTGTAAAGGTACCCTCCGCCACTGGCGTGGCCGCTTGACACCTTAAGTGCGGCACGACCCGCCACTCAATAACCCGAGGGCCCGTTCAATACCCTCCATGAGGGCCAAGGTGAAAAAGGAATTCCCCAACTCGGACAGGTGAACTCCGTCCTGACTGAAATAAGCTGGCATTTTATCGTCCAGGTCGGAATGGCGTACAACAATTCCTCCAAACTTTCTCACAAACGAGGCCATTAACTTGTTCACCTTGACCCTGCTCTTATCCATTTTGTCCCCATTCCTGGCATATCTCCAAACTAAACGCGGTACCATCTCAGACCAAACCAGAATCAAATCCGGGAACAATCCCCGAATTCTAGTCCTGCTTCATAGTTAACACCAACTCACGCTGAGACCGAAGTCCCATATCATTACCGCCAGCGTGTATAAGTAACACATCTGGACGGCGACCAGACCTTACGTGCCGCAACAATGTAGGCCAGACTCCTGGCCACCGCAAACCTGGAACGCCAAACCAGTGGATATTCACCCGGCCTTCGGGAAAGCCCAGCTGCGGACCAGAGTTCTTAACTGCGGCTCGCCGTCTGGCCCAGGAGATGTAGGAATGGCCCAGTAACCACACAGAAATTGAACCACCTGTGAAAACAAAACACAATAAGTACACCCGCAAGTAACCAAATGAAACACTCGAAGCATGAGCGTATCGCAATTAACATTTAATAACCTTGTCAGAACAAAACAGACATGTTTAAACCGGAATATAATCAGAAATGTTGAGAAGAATTTTTTTTTTTTTTTTTTTTTTTAATATATACAGTCCATGCTATCGGAATAGGAATAGAATAGGAAACCCATAATGGCAGTTAAACTAGCAGGCTTGGCCGGATATAACCCTGAAACCGTGTGGATTCCCATCTGCCGGTCCGTTTTACTATGGCATCACCTAAACCTAACCGCGCCGCCTCGGTCGCTGCTCCTATACGAAAGGAATGCGTACCAAAGTTGGTCGGCTGCACTCCAATGTCAAGTAAACCTTTCCGTAAGACACTCAAGAATTGAAATCTTGTGAGTGGGGATCCATCCTCATGAATCAGCAAAGATACGCCAACGCTGGGCCTCACCTCGAGGTACCTTGCCATGCACCCCACTGGACAGGTTAAACCACCATCCAGTCTATACAGAATCACGTCCACACCTTTCCCCCACACATCCGTTTTGGATTTGCGAAGCCGAACCTGGACCGAAGAGTCAGTGACGTTCAGATCCGTTATCCCTAGTCCTCCCGGTACTTTTTTGCTGCTGCTTACTAATTCACCTACTCGAAATGCCCCAAAAAAGGCAAGCACAAATGCCGCTTGAAAGAGCAATGTTTCAAAAGCTGAAGTGCAGCAACAGGATAGCACCTCCTGAAGTTTGACTAGCAAGGCAAAGGAAAGTGGTCGTCTAGTGTCCCTGGAGGCCTGCTTCTTTTTAAGGCCTCGAATAGCCTGCCTAATCAGAAAGTCTTTCGTGGGATCCCCTTGTCCAGCCAATTTGAAAAGGAATGCCAAAGCCGCCATGCGTTTTTCAATTACTGACACTGATTTGCCCGTCTCGGCCAACCAAGTCACGTACCAAATTAAAGCAGCCTTCCTATCATCAGCATCTTTGAAACCACCTGACCATTCCTCCAACTGATGCCATTCAGCCCACACTTTACTATATGCCGCCCATGTCGATGCGGCCACCGACTTCTCAACCAGCTCCATCAATTTACGTTTCCGAGATTCCACAGATGATCCGGGAAATGAGACCCCTCCCGTTCCGCCTCTGGCGCCACCTGCCAAAATCGTTCCCACTGAAAGCGAGAAAGTGCGTCAGCAATGACGTTCTTTTCCCCTGCTACATGACGCGCTCTGCAACGAATATTCAAGCTCAGACAACGCAAAACCAGAACCCGAAGCAGCTTAAGGACTGGTGGTGATGAAGCCGACCAACTGTTGATCCCGTGAACTACACTCATGTTGTCGGAAAAGAAAACAATACTGCGATCCCGCAACTCGGCTTCCCAGATAAACAAAGCTACCACTATCGGGAATAACTCTAGGAACGCTAAGTTCCTTATCAACTCGGAATCGCACCAAGCACTGGGCCATTTTTTGGCGCACCATTGGCTGGCTAGATAAGCCCCAAAACCCACACTGCCGGCCGCGTCGGTAAAAAGCTGCATTTCCTGCGCCATGATTTCAGGCGCCTGGAACAAAACCGTACCATTGAAATCCTGCAAAAATGTGTCCCAAACCTCCAAATCCGCACGTATGTCTTTGTTTAACCGCATGTGATGGTGAGGTGCCGTAGTGCCCGACGTCGCTTGCGCCAACCGCCGACTAAAAACCCGGCCCACCGGTATAACTCGACAGGCAAAGTTTAATTTCCCTAACACCGACTGTATTTGACGCAAAGTGGGTTTAGCAATCAGTCTGATTCTACCGACTTCAACTCGGAGGTCCTGAACCTTACTGAAAGGGAGGTGGCATACGCCAGCCACTGAATCCACCTCCAGGCCCAGGAACTGCATAGTGGTTGCAGGGCCTTCAGTTTTTTCAGGGGCCAAAGGAACTCCGAAATGTTCCGCCACCTCCTGCAACGTTTGGAGGATGTGGAAGCAGTTATCGGACTTGGCTGGGCCCACGCATAGGAAATCGTCTAAGTAGTGGACGACCGAATTGAGACCCGCTTGCTTACGAACAACCCATTCCAAAAACGTGCTGAATGCTTCAAAATAGGCGCAAGAAATAGAGCACCCCATCGGCAAACACAAATCCACAAAAAACGCCCCCTCGAACCAGCAACCCAGTAAATGGTGGCAATCCGGGTGTATGGGTAATAGGCGGAAGGCGGCTTCAATGTCAGCCCTGGCCATAAGTGCTCCACGTCCTGCCCCCCGAACTAATGCAATGGCGTGGTCGAAGGAAGTATAAGAAACTGAACACAAGTCCCGATCTATATCATCATTCACGGAGCCTCCTTTGGGGTATGACAAATGGTGGATCAACCTGTATTTCCCTGGATCTTTTTTGGGGACGACGCCAAGCGGAGAAACTCTCAAATTAACAAACGGTGGGGAGGTAAACGGACCCGCCACATGACCCAACTGAACCTCCTTATACAACTTATTCCGGACAACCGCCGGGAATTCCTGGGCCGACTTCAAATTTCGTAAATTATGCACACCACTTTTTTCCCGGAATGGGATCCGAAACCCGTCCTTAAACACCCTGTTCTAACAAAATGGCCTCCTTGCGTTTACCGTAGCGGGCGAGCCACGGCCGCATCGCGTCTAGCCTCACCGGTGTTCTCCCCTTTGGAAGCGTCACTTGGCTTGGGGTTACCCTTTCCCTTCTTGAAACAGCGGACATAAGAGTGTGCTCCCCCACAACCTGAACATTCGTGCTTGTACTTGCAGGAGTTGCCGAACTTACAGTGGCTGTCATTAAACAGCCAGCAGTAGCCGGGCTTAATAGGGGCCGAGGAGGCGGAATGTTGTGCCCCCCCGGCCCCCCGCTTAAAGGGGGATGCTTTCTGAGCCATCATGAGTTTGAGCCAGAGGGTAATGTCCATCTGGTCCCACCTCATAGAAGGGTTAGCTGCCAGCCGCTGCCGGAACTGTTCGTCATACCGCCACCATGCGAGCCCACCATACACCTTAAAAGCTTCCCAAATGCCGTCAACATAACAAAAAAGGGAGGAGCATCTTTCGGGGTGTTTTTCCCCTATAATACTGGCCAAAATGCAAAACGCCCTTAACCAGTTGCCAAAGGTTTTTGGCAATTTTGAGTACTTTTTCTTTTTCTCCTCCTCCTCTTTTTTGCTATCTTTTTTGTCATCCTCCTTCAAATCAATTGTCTCATCCAAGGGGAGGAGGGAAAACAATTCCACAAACTCGCCCTTCCAAATCCGTTCCTTCACTTCCTGCTTGACATGAACTCCCAAAGGGCCAGCGAATGACACATAGGCATTCTGTCTGGCCGTCTCTGTAATGCCGCTTAAAGCTGCCCTCTCAGATTCCCTTTTATCATGTTCACTGTTTGCTCCCGGGACCTGATCCTTACCTGCACTCACCACTGCCGTGTCACTTACCACTGCCGCCACCTTTGGTGCTTCGGTAATTGCTGATGTGGGTGCTGAACCCCCGACCCAAACCTGGGATGGCCCCCCCACTGTGCTGGACCTTTTACCCTCCCAGCCCTCTAGAAATTGCTTAAGCCCAGGAAGAAGTGTAGTATAGTCCTCCCCTTGCCCCACCCCTTGTGCCATACCCTGGACCTCACCTCCTGGTCCCGGGGCAGTAGAAACCTCTGGGACCGTAACCAGGCTTGCTAGTTGTGGTGAAACTTCTTGTGCTGCTCCTGGCCCCTCCTGAGCCGTCTGACGAGCCATGGAACGTGGATGGCTGGTTGAATTGCGGGCGTTGACGTGGCCGGTGTGAGCTGATGGGCGACTCCTGACGTGCCGTCCGGCCCTGCTTGCGGAACGGCTCCTTGACACCCTTGCTCTCCTGGAGGACGACCGGCTCCTGCTGACCCCTCCGTGGCTGATGGACGAATGGCACCTGTGATACCGTCTCCCCCTGTCGGTGGAATTGCTTCTATTGTTCCGTCTGCTCCTTGTCCTGCCAGTCCTGTCCCGGTCCCCATCGGATTCACTGGAACCATTCCTGAAAGACAAGCAAGAGCGAGAGTGTTCCGTCCTCCACCCCCCATCCCTCTCCCTGTGGGGGGTTCTGTCTACGGAAGCCCTTCCGCTATGTGACCTGGCCCCGTGGTGAGCCGTGCGATGGCCCCGTGATATGTTGTGGGTGTGGGACCTGCTCCTAGACCTGGATGACTGGTACCTGCTTCTCCGAGACCTAATGCTACTGGATCTACTCCGCCGACGGGGTGTTACGTGGTCATATAGGCCCAATCTTCCTGCCTGTATACTGTGTTCCCCACTCATCTCCCGAGCGGAGGTGGCCACCCTTTGTACTGGAAGAGCAGTATGGGTGTTTAAAGGAGGCTGAAGTACCTGGCCCCTCCTCTGAGGCCGTAACATCTCTGCGAGGTGCCTGGCCGGACACCTGCGCCGTGGCCGTTCCAATTTTGTCACCCTTACGGGTAACACGTGCTGCAGGTTGTTTTCCCTTGCCGGTAGCAAGGGGAACTTGTATAATATTTTGGCTGGGGGGAGGGGTGGGACCAGCAGTAGTGGGTGCCCTTTTTTGGGACCTGGTGTTGGTGGATTGTGGGCCAGGGGGCGATGAGGGTTCTGCACTACCCCCACCCCCCCGTGGACTGCTAATCCTGGGCCCATGTGGTCTGGTGGCTGTTGGAGAATGGGGCCCGCGTGTATTGCCCCTAGCCCCAGTGGCACTGGGCCTGGGGGGAGGGGCGGGACTCCTATTTTCCTCCTCCCCCCGTGGACTGTGGGTTCCTGCCTGGCCCTGCGACCCGCCGGACGCAGGTGTGGTAGGGCCGTGCGTGCGGGGCCTTAAGGCACGTGACCGTGCCGTAGAAATGGCCGTTGGGGGAGGGGAGGTGCTGGTAAGCCTCCTGCCTCCCCTTATAGTAGTGGCCCGTTTGCCCCCCAAGGAACAAGAGGCCCCAGGTGATCCGGGCCCTCCATGGCTGTGCCCCCCTGTGATGCCGTGGCCCCTGGGGGAGGGGGCGGGTTCCGTTTGGCCCCCCTCCGCCCGTGGACTGGTAATGAGGCCGTCTGTTGTGGGTGCGCTGCTCCGTCTCCATGCTGCGATGCTGCGTCCTGCTGCTTCCACGTCCCGGCGCCGACTGGTGAGTATCCTGTAACTCACCACAGCAAAAGGGGGCGGGGAGTGGCCCTCTCCTTAACCCTGTCAGGCCCTGCTTCCCTAACCGGCTCATTGGGTTCCATTAAAACTCCGGCCAGAAAAAATGTAATATATATAACCCCCTTAAAGAGTTTGAGAGTTTAATCGTGGTTTCAAAAACCTCAAAAGTCACTAAAATCCGACCTTTAATAAATAAGCTTCTAAGCTTACCCTTGATCAGAAGGAAGCACAATGGCAGTTTACTGCATTTTAACAAACCACAATTTCCACTCATTTTAAGCATGCATTTCAGATTTTATATTAAATTTGTCCAATTGCTTGTCTAATTAAAACAGCTTTTATCACAGCTATGTTCCCAAGTGAGTAAAATAATTCTAAATTTGGAGTAAAAATTAATCCATTACAAGCTGGATATCGCTAAGCAGAAATGTGCAAAACACGAGTTAAAACATGCACAGTTTAATTTCATTCTGCTACAGTACATTAGTCTACCAGAGATACAAAGATGTGTGAGTAGCCAGCTCCAATGATTCAAGCTAGACTACTTCTTTACTTGCAGCTTTTAAACTTTCCCTTCTCCCAACATATTCTCGTGATGTTATTGTACTGTATGTTTTGGTTCTTGCTTCTTGGTTTGCCTTTTGGCCTGTTGATTCTGTGCACTAACTGAGCTCAGTTTCTAAACAGTAATTTTTCCAGTGCTTTGCCAGTCTTACAGCTACTTATCAGCATTCATCCTCAGAATATTACCTTTAGTATTAAAAACAAGTTGCAAACTCAGGTGATTAGGATCTATTTCTAAAAATTACTTGTATCCCCAGAAACTACCATACAGTTCCAAGGAGTTCCAGATGAAAAAGTAAATACTATGGGGCGTAGTTTGCCTGCAGAGCTGGATGGACGCTTGAGCTGAGCACTCCGTCCTGCATTGTCTAAATGAGGAGGACAAAGAAAGCGCAGAAAAAACAAAAAAATACAGTTACCGCTTTCTTTCACTCGACTTCGCCTAAAGCCGCGCTTGAGAACGATGACGCTGGTGCCATCTTGGATCCACATGACACTCCAAGCTACGCAACACCAAAGAGCATGGCCGACAAGGCCGCAGATCAGGCCCCGGCTACGGCTGCCCAGATTAAGGAAATGCTCCATGTCATGAAACACACGCTGAGGACCGATATTAAACAACTCACTGATGATCTCAAGAAAGACATCAGAGACTTGGGCGATCGCACAGCGCATATATTGAGGACAGAATGGGTGAGTTTGCTGAAGGACACAATGAACTAGCTGATGACCATAGTAAGACCCAGTCAGAAAAAGTAACAGACTTGGAGGATAGGTCCCGTAGGAATAACCTATGAATAACCTACTATACTTCCCAGAGATCTGGAACAGTATGTCACTGAACTGCTTAAAGCGGTGCTACCAAACTTACATGCTTTGGAGCTGGCAATTGACGGAATTCACAGGGTTCCAAAACCTAGAGCAGCCCCAGACAATGTTCCCCGTGATGTGCTGGCCAAGTTTGTGTTCTACCAACAAATTACTATCATTGGCCCGGAAAAAAGAAAGCTGGTCAAAACAATATCAGCAACTTGAAATATATCTGGACCTATCCCCTGCAACCTTGTTAAAATGCAAAGCTTTTGCTGTAATAACTAAAATATTAAGGCTAAACAATATTCCTTATCACTGGGGATACCCGGTTAAACTTATAATTCAACGAAATGGAACACCCACCACTCTATCTACAGTGAGTGAAGCAAAGAAGGCCCTAGCTAGATGGGACCTGCCTGTGGCAACTGAACATGAGTCACCCACAAGACGCCGGTCTCCCCCACAAACAACGAAGAAAATGCAAAAAGAATGGCAGAAAGTCTCATGTTCTTTTTAATATTCACAGTTCTCTCCCATGCTGAATCTGGATATTTTTGCTAGCTCAACTCCTTCGACAACAAGAGTTTGAAATCGTTTCTCTTCCCCACTGACTCCGTTGTACCACACTTGGAGACGCCTAGTGGTTCCAACAGTCAACCACACTTACCAATTTGTGTACCAACCGTATGGGTTTTACATTTCTCTTATGTTTTATTCCAGTTCTAATTGTTATATTTTCTAAGTTTTTTGCTACATGGATATACCAGTCCTCTTTTGTGTAAGGATGTATTGATTACAGCAGGGAACTGCATGCTCTCTTGATACAAAAATGGTGCACTTTTATTCAATACATTTTAGAGGTTTAAACTCCCCAAACAAACGTAATCAAATTCTCCAAGACGAACCTTTTGTTTTTCCAGGAAACCCACTTTTCCATTGAAGCCCCCCCCCCCTAAATTTCATAACAAACAATTTCTGCATAACTACCATGCTGATGCTAAAAATAAATCTAAAGGTGTCTCAATTCTTATATCATTTAACGTTCCATTTCAATTTAAGGGCATGCACTTGGACCCTGCATGCAGATACTTGATGTTAATATGTGAGCTTGGTAACACAACATATTCTTTGATCAATTTATATGCCCCAAATGAAAACCAGAATGCTTTTTTAAAAAATTCTCTCTCAAAACTGCTCCAGTACAAAGTTGGGATTTCAACATGATTTCGGATCCCAGCATGGATGTTTTGAAAGGTAGAGAGGGAGCCATTTCACAGACACAAAGGATTCAAGCTAGAACTTTCAGTAGCCTATTACATTCTCATGGGCTCATAGATATATGGAGGGCTAAAAATCCCTTAGCCAAGGATTTCACTTACTTTTCTCCCAGATTTCAAACCGATATGAGAATTGATGCATTTCTGACGGACCCCAAACTACTACCCAAACCACACAAACCTGGTTAAGAATGTGGTCAGACCATGCCCCCATAGGTATGAAAATCCCCAACATTAATTCATTAAGAGAGAAATTACCATGGAGATTAAATGAGAGCCTATTGCTCAGAGAGGAAAACAAACTTCAAGTGGAACAGATTATCACACAATACTTTAATCAAAATGCTGATGGGGAAGTCAATCCGCAGACGGTTTGGCTCCCACATAAAGCAGTTTTACGAGGTGAACTTATATCTATAGCAAAAAATCTCAAAAAAATAGAGAAGAATCCCAAATACAATTAGAAGCAAAATTAAGAGATTTAGAAAAACAAGCATTTCAGCAAAATAAATCCCCTCCTTTAAAAGAGGTTAAAAAAACGTGATTTAAAAGAAATTCTAAAAGCAAAAACAGCCTACAGGCTGAAATTGCTTAAAAAATATATTATACTAAGGGCAATAAAGCTGATAAGCTACTTGCAGCACAATTAAAAAAAAAACAGGCCCAGGTCAGAATTAACCACCTATCATCCACAAAAGGGAAAATCACCGACCCTAAAGCTATAGCAGAAGAATTTGACAATTACTTCTCTAAACTATATAATTTAAAATCTGATGGTACGTTATTGCAACCAACTCCAGACACTATCAAGACATGTATCAATAGCTTGGCCATCCCTCACCAAACTCAATCGCAAATTGAAATGTTAAATAGGGATGTAGCGAACTGCCGTTTATGTGTTCGCGAACGCCGTTCGCGAACACCGGCAAAAAATGCGAACAGTTCGCGAACTGTTCGCGAACTTCGAACATCCGAAAATCGTTCGATTCGAACGATCGAAGGATTTTAATCGTTCGATCGAACGATTTTCGTTCGAATCGAACGATTGAAGCTATTCGATCGAATGGTTTCATTCAATCCAATGGCTTCGATCGTTCGATTCGAACGAAAATCCTTCGATTTAGCGATCGAATGGTCGAATGGTCGAACGATTTTTGACGCGAACGCCTATTGGCGAACGTCGCGCGACGTTCGCGAACATTCGGCGGACGCGAACAGTCGAAGTTCGCGCGAACTAGTTCGCCGGCGAACAGTTCGCTACATCCCTAATGTTAAATGGACCAACATCAGGAGAGGAGATTGAGACGGTTATTAAAAATCTGAAAATAAATAAAACACCAGGCCCTGATGGATTTTCCAATGCCTATTATAACATTTTTTCCAAATCACTCACACCCCACTTGCTTAAAGTGTTCCAAAATATTATAGATATGGGGTCTGTCAATCAGGAATATCTCCAATCCAATATAGTAACAATTCCCAAACCAGGTAAACCCCATGACCAACGCCAAAGTTACCGTTCAATAGCACTATTAAACACAGACCGCAAGATCTATGCTAAACTCCTGGCCCAGAGACTCAATCAGATTCTTCCATCCCTAATAGACCCTAACAAAGTAGGATTCATTCTTCACAGACAAGGCTCTGATAGCACGCAGAGGATCCATGACATTACACATATACTGAAAACACAGCAAATCCCAGCACTGATTTTGTCACTAGACGCAGAAAAGGCGTTCGATAGGCTCAATTGGGAGTACATGGAGGAAACACTTAAACAGCACCAACTAGGTCCTACGTTTCTTAAAGCTGTACACCCCTTATACACTAACCCTACAGCAAAAGTCTGCACAGCAGGGGCCCTATCGAACGCCTTTCAAATTTCAAATGGTACAAGACAGGGATGTCCACTCTCCCCCTTAATATTTGCACTAATAATAGAGCCTCTAGCCCTAAAAATTAGAGAAAATCCAGACATGGAATATCCCTTCAAACCAGCATAAAATAGGACTGTTTGCGGATGACATACTACTAACCCTCAGAAACACATCAATATCTCTACCGAAATTGTTCAAGGAAATAGAGCTTTTCCAAGCGGTTTCATGGTTTAATATAAACCACTCTAAAACGCAAGTGCTCCCAATCAATATCCCGCATCAAACTCTACAAGGCTATAAACATGCATACAACTTTGACTGGAGGGAATCTTACATCACCTATCTATTACTAAAACTGCCCAAAGACCTGGCTAATATCTATAGGTTGAATAACAACCACTGTTGAAAATGATAGAGACAGACTGTGCCAGATGGAAATCAGATTCTATTTCTTGGCTGGGCAGAACCGCTTAAATAAAAATGAATATTCTTCCCAAAATACTGTATCTGTTTAGGACACTTCATATAGCACTAATATAGAACTATAGCTGGCTCTCGCACACCCAATGTATAGTGCGATGTCTGGTGCTCAATGGTAGAGGTTCGGCCACCTCACAAATCATTCAATTAGATTCAGCCTGTGTGCCGTGGATAATTTTCTAATTGACTTCATATAGCACTCCCACCACACGTTTGCCCAGCTATACAATGTATCATCAATAGGTTTATTTGGGCAAACAAACCCCCTCGGATAGCTTTTAATTGTTTTCAATTCCCTAGAAACTCTGGAGGCTTAGGAATCCCAAAAATAAAAATGTATTATTTTGCAACAATACTAGAAACGGTAGTTCGTATACATTCCCCCCCGGGTATAAGAAACTGGGTTGATATTGAAACAGCTTTTGCCAAAGATGGAAATCTGTTTCAGCTATTTTGGCTTCCTAAGCGTAGCAGACCCTTAAATGTAACCTTGTTACCAACAACACAACTTTCACTGCATCTATGGGACACTCTAGCTAAAAAGCTCAATGTAAGAACTTTCCCCTCACCATTAACTCCTATTTCAGCACTGAAATACTTAATCCCGAACATTAATCTACATGATTGGATATTAAGGATATTAAGGGGCAGATTTATCAAGGGTCGAAGTGAATTCAAGAGAATTTTCGAAGTAAAAAAATTTGAAATTCAAAGTAATTTTTTGGATACTTCCACCATCGAATAGGATACTACGACTTCGAATTTACTTTGACTTCGATTCGAAGTAAAAATCGTTTAAATATTCGAATATTCGATAGTACTGTCAATTTAAAAAAACGTTGACTTCAATACTTCGCCAAAGTAAACCTGCCGAAGTGCTATGTTAGCCTATGGGGACCTTCTACAACCATTTTCTAAGTCTTCGCACATCAAAGTAAAATTGTTTGATTAGAATGATTTAATTGTTCAATCGAACGATTTTACTTCGATCATTCGATGGCCAAATTCGGTGAAAAATCCTTTGACTTCGATATTCGAAGTCAAAGTATTTTAATTCGATGGTCGAATTTCGAAGTATTTTTTACTTCGAGATTCGACCCTTGATAAATCTGCCCCATAATATTGGACAGCTTTATTTCACAAATACTCTGAGACGATTTGAGGACCTGGTGGATCGTTTCAAGTTACCACACTCACAACTTTATACATACCTCCAAATAACCCATCTCTTGAAATCTGAAGCTATAAAGAAAACACTAGTAGATCACTGTAACGTCTATGTGGTAAAGGATGGAATTGTAAAGCCATTATCTCAGACTGCTACAAACAACAGCTCCAATTGCCAGATGACTTTAAATTCCCATATATGCAGAAATGGGAAGACGACCTCCAGCTCCAATTTTCCCCACGTCAATGGCAACAAATCCTATCAGCACCTAAGGGAGCGACTGGTTGCACGAATCATATAGAAACACACACTAAAATCATGCATAGATGGTACCTTACGCCAAAGCGTATAGCAACCATGAACCCCCAATACTTCCCACAGTGTTGGAGACAGTGTGGTCAAGTTGGTTCTCTTACCCACATGTGGTGGCCTCATAATACAACCATTCTGGACTAAAATATTTGACCTGCTTCAACAACGTTTAAGTTGTACACTACCCTACCCTGTTGTACACTAGCTATTTTACAAATACACCCAGACAACATCTTTGGCCTGAACAAAAAACTATTGTTCCACATATTCAACTCAGCCGCCACTATGATTGCAAAAACATGGAAGCAACCTATAACCCCAAATGTATAACACCTCATTCACCACAAACCAAAGCTAGTGTGCACTAATATGGGATCCATGGCACCCTATTCAAGACACTTAATGGAACTGTCTCAATGCATACGTAACTCAACTACACTACCAGTTTCACCTCCTGATTAATTAAGATTTAGCAGATTTATGATCAATGTATATTCCATGTACAAGTTTCTTCTATTTTCTTTCTCCCACCTTATTTTTCCTCATACTTATAATGATGTTATAAATTTTTATTGTGCAATATAACTACGTTCGACCTAGATCTATCTTACCTGCAAGCATGATGACTTTGGTTTTGTTTCTGCCTAATCTATATCAATGCACAATAAATATGCAAATTGAAAAAAAAAAGGTAAATACTCTAACAGTATTGTTATCACAATTTGTGAAAAAACATTTTTTTTTTTTTACAAATGTCAGCAAAATGTCTTACAAATGTACCTGAACTAGGGAAATAGTTTATACAAATGATGATTAAATTCTAACACTCTCAGGATGAGGTGAAGCGATAAAGGAAGGTAACCAATCTGTATAACTGACTTTGCCATAAACAGGCAAATCCAAAAGTGACATAGTGAAGGAGAAAACTGGAAAAGGAGTAAAATAACACTGACTGATATCCCCATTTTAATTAAAACATTTTTATTATATTAAATAATGACTATAATAAAACGCTGATTATCTGTAATTGAATGAAAACAAAGATTGTAGCTTGCAAATCATAGTTTTTGTGCTGCGCTAGGAATATGTGTGGATGCATTTTTAAGTAAAACAAGTCTGCACTCTAGTGGTGAAAGTGTTTATTTTGAAATTACACTGAATAATCAAAAAGTCTATGCCAGCATATCAACTGTGATAGTAATTTTGTGTGGATTTCCTTTTTATAGCATACAAATCTCTTCGGATTTCCAAAGTAGCCTGAAGTTTCCTCGTGAGGCAACTTCAGGCAATTCGGAAATCCGAAGTGATTCGTATGCCATCCAACATATTCTTGCCAGCGGGAAGGCATTTGGGAAGATTAGTCGTCTGCAGTAGAGATTTGTCGCTAATCTCCCTGTCTGTCACCACCCTAAATAACTAAGTAATTTTTTTTTTTAAAAAAACAGTCTAATACAGTAATTTAGCAGAGTTATTTAGGGTGGTGGCAGATGGGAATTTTAGTCACCCAGCCACAAATCTCGACTGCAGGCTACTAATCTCCCCAAATGCTTTCTGCTGGCTAATACTAATCGCCTGCGGAAACACATATTGGGAGATTAGTCACCCACAGTAGAGATCTCCCCGTCTGCCACCACCCTAAATAACTCTGCTAAATTAATGTGAGGACTCACACTGGTGGTCTAGTGGGCCAGCGGGGATGCCGCGCCGCGCACTTCTGGGTTTTACACGTGCGATCATCATGACATCATTGCGTTTGGTGTGAATTTTGAATATTTTAAGGGGCTTTGAATCCAAACTCATTGCCCGTTGTTAGGTCTAACTTGTTAGTATCCTGGGTGCAATTTCTGTCTTGTTTAATTACAGTTTTGACCCTTGCCTGCCTGACTATCCTTTGAACGCTGCCTGTACTGACCCGGCCTGATTGACCTTTGCTTGAACTCCGCCTGAACCGGCTGTTGCCTATCTGACTCCGCTTGAACTCTGCCTGTACCGACCCGCCTGACTACACTTTTAGTCTATTCCCTGAACTGTTGTCTTCCGTTCAATACCTTGGAAATACACGTGCCCCTTTGCTCGTTCAGAACATCTACTTTGCTCCTCTCAGGGTAAGACCTGGCAGCATCTGAGTAGCTGATGGCTCTGTCCAAGGCCAAAGGCAGCTGCTACAGGCGGAAGATTGAGCCGTGACCAGGGAGCTTAGCACTTGTTCTGAATTTAGAGAGCCGTACGTGACAATTACTGTATTAGAAAGTTTTTTTAAAAAAAAGTTTTTTCCTAGTTTTAATGCTTTTTATCATAGCACCAGCCTTAAGCTATGTAGCAACCATGAAAAATAGCTTGCTGGGCATTGCTTGACAAAAGTCTGTAAAGTAAGTGCTACAAGGCACCTCAGATTTCACTCTGATGTTAAATGGGTAGTTTAATTTCACAAAGCTTAAAAAGTGATATTTTTTTTTTAATTACTTTTTTGCAGTGATTTTATTAAAAAAATCATGAACAATCGAATTCTGACATTCAGGGGCATATTTATCAAAATATGAGATTGTTTGCCACAGAAAAACTCACATATTTCAAATGGTAAATTCCATTGATAAATACCCTTTTATAAATCCCATAGGAATGAATAGAAAGTGAGTGAATTTTTCTGTGGCGAGTTCTAAATTTGATAAATTCTAAATTTGATAAATCTGCCCCTCAAAGTCCTTCATGAAGAGAGCATAAAAAGATGCTGGATTCACAGGAGGATAGTGTAGATAAAACCAATTATGGCAGAGACATTACAGAATTTTAAATTGATTGTAATTCGATTCATTGATTATAATTGAAAAAATTCTTAAAGGACAAGGAAAGTCTAAAATAGAATAAGGCTAGAAATGCTGTATTTTGTATACTAAACAAACATGAACTTACTGCACCACAAAGCCTAATCAAACAAATGATTTATGCTTTCAAAGTTGGCCACAGGGGGTCACCATATTGTAACTTTGTTAAACATCTTTGCCTGACACTGCACATGCTCAGTGTGGTCTGGGCTGCTTAGGGATCGTCATAAATAAAGCTGCTTGAATTCGGCATGGCTGGTAAGTAAGACGGGGGCTCCCCCTGCTGTACATAAGTATGAATGTTTCCCTGCTCAGCAGTTAGGGACCATCTGACAATTCCTATACACAGCAGGAAATGAAGGGAGAATTTCACTGCATACAGTTAGGTTTCTTATAAAAATGGTACACATTTTTTAATTAAAGTATATTGGAGATTTCTTTTTCATTAAAGAAAGTAAAAATGGGATTTTTTTTGTCTTTCCTTGTCCTTTAAAGGACAAGAAAAAACTTTTTTGTACAAGTTAAACCCTTTAGCACAACGTAATCTCTAGACTTTCCCCCCTGCAATGTGCATCATTTAGGAGCTGTAATCTTCTAACTTTTAATTGCTGCGCTGTAGTAGCATCATCTACAGTATATGGCGCATCATCGATATGGCAAATCTTGGTATTGGTAAAAACCGGGTAAAAAAGCGGGATTTGTGGATACACCGTGCTATAGCGCCTACAAGCAACCAATTAAGGGATTAAAGAAGCTCTACCAGTTATTTTTTTAGATAGGATTTTCATTTAGAGAGTACTCGATTGCCCTTTCATTGTCCTCTAAGTATGATGAAGCTTATTATATTTATTTTTTACATTTTCATTTTTGCGATTGTTCCCCTTTAACATGAAGCTAGGGGACCACTGCATTTATGAATAATTTAAAATGAATTGCAGTAAGGACTAGAGAGCATCCTCTTCTTGTGACTTGAAATCCGTTAAAATAGGGGTATTTATGGGGGCGTGGCCTGGACATGAGAGAGAGCGGACGCTGATCTGCAGAGCTCCGTGCACAGAGGCATATTTTATGCGATTATCGGACTGCTACCAGGAGATACTAAGATGGGGAGGACAAAGAAAACTCGTAAGAGCCCAGATAAACAAAATATCTTGCAAGAAACACACCTTACGAAGTACTTTCGTCGCCGTTCGGTTTCATGCTCTGATGTACAGGCTGAGGCGCGGGCGCCATCTTGGAACGCACCGCATTTTGACTGCGACACAGATGAGTGTGAAGCAGAAGATCGCACTGAGGTAGCAATGGAACCGACGGACCGGACGGATAATCAGGACACTCTGGCGAGTATTATTTCAGTTCCCCATATTATAAGCGCACATAAAGCTCAAACACGGGATTCTCCGCAATGGGAGAGCGGGGATGATTGGCAGGCCCTTCCCTCATCATCATATGATAAGCTTACCTGCGCAGCAGACAATAGCCTGGACAACCCGATCCCTCTGCTCCATAAAGATAGTCAATCTAATGCTGGACTTAATCCTTTACCGAATGAAGGAAACTTTACTCCGACAAAAGATAATCCTTTCCCTCATGGTACCACTGGGCAGGGTCAGGATTATATTCAAAAACCTTGCGAGGCCTCAACATTGGATGCGGACCTAAGGGCCCATATTCTGTCACTACCCTCACGCAAAGATATTGAAATCTTGGTAACTAAGACAGAAATTACTTTAAAAACAGAAATTTCCACTATACATGATAAGCTGTCTGAAATTGTTGAAAAACATACGCAACTGGAAAAAACTGTCAACATGAATACAGATAAGTTATCACAAGTGGGAAAAATTATGACGCAGTATGAAAATCGCTTTTCTTATTTACAGAGCCTCCTTGATGATCAAGAAAATCGCTCAAGGCGAAATAACATTAGAATTAAAGGTCTTCCAGAATCTATTAGTCAGGCGGACTTGAATAAGACTCTAATTGAGATATTTAACCAATTACTTGGAGAAAAACCTGACAATCTCATAATCATTGACAGAGCCCACAGGGAATTAAGACCTAAAGATTTAACCTCCAATAATCCCAGAGATGTCATATGCAGGATTCATTTTACAAAGTTAAAGAAATGATCATGCTTAAAGCTAGAAATAAAGGAGAAATAGAATTTGCAAATGGAAAATTGCAGCTCTTTCAAGACTTGTCTAAGTATACACTACGTTTGCGCAGGACCCTTAAACCAATCTTGGACTTACTCAAAGAGCGTGGAATCAGATATAAATGGGGCTTCCCTTTTGCGCTGATTGCCATGAAAGAAGAAAAAGCAGTCACAATAAAATCTCATCGTGACATCATCCCTTTCCTGGACAGCCTTGATCTACCACAAGTACAGATTCCGAATTGGAATTCGTGGGATTGGATCTCTGCATCTACCTATTCCCAAAAAGGTTCACCTACTGGCAAAAGTCGTCAGACAAGAGAACAGACACCAAGGAGTGGCCAAAGTACACCGACCAAGAAAAGACTGGTTACTACCTGAGGACTGGTTCTTAAGTATTCTTACTTATTGAATAGAGTAATTCCGTATTAATATCTTAGTCCAGAGTTAAGCAGGACCCGATATACTAATGCGCAAATATAATTTTGATTCCTCTGTTGCATTGACAATGCTGGGTTGTTAGAGTTCCTTTCTACCCCCCTTTTCTATAAATCATAGGTTATGACTGTGTCTAGGCCCACACTCCCACATAGGCCCACTGAGCTGAAACGTTCTTTGACAGCCTGTCTTAATGTTTTGATTCAGGTTGACGAGGGGGTTAATGTTCAGAACTGTCTTTCTGCCGTTTTATTCTTGATTGGGAAAACATTATTTTTGATGTTATTGCCTGTTCTTTCTTTTCAGTCACTCAGCCGTACCTCTCTGCGATTGTGTTCGCATAGATTTGTCCATGGATGACTTCTTGATTTGCTCCTATAATGTTCGAGGTTTCAATTCTCCTACGAAGAGATCTCAGATTTTGTCAGGTTTGCATAAACAACATGCTATGGTGTTACTTTTACAGGAAACTCACTTCAAGCTGGGTCATAGACCACATTTTAAAAATAAATATTATCAAAACTGGTATTTTAGTGATACTCCGGATTCCAAAAGTAAAGGAGTAGCCATTGCGTTTCATAAGAACCTTAATGTGTCGGTGTTAGATGTTAAATCTGATACAGACGGCCGTTTTCTCTTTCTCAAAATAAATTTTTCGGGACATATCATAACATTGGTAAATTGTTATGCCCCCAATCAAAACCAACATAACTTTATGTCATCACTGATGACCCAGCTTGAGGGGTTCTCACAGGGGGTTATTCTTCTTGGAGGTGATCTTAATGTAGCTTTGGATCCAAGATTAGATTCCTCTTCTGGGAAAACATGCGTCCCATATAAAACATTGAAGCATATTAAAACACAACTGCATAATAATCAATTGATGGATAGCTGGCGAACTTCACATCCTAAGGACCGAGATTACACTTTTTTCTCACAAGTGCATCAAACTTATAGTAGAATAGATTACTTATTCATCTCTCATATGGCGTTGTCCTGGGTGTCAGAATGTAAAATAGGTATTCAGTTGCTTTCTGATCATGCCCCTATTTATATCAATTTGTCTTTACCTCTGCTGAAACACAGGCCTTGGTCATGGAGATTGAATGCATCCCTTTTGAGAGAGAAGGAATGTTTGGAGGAATTAAAAAAAGAAATAGTTTTCTTTAGAGAAGCTCACATTTCGGATGACACTCATGCTGTAACAAAATGGGAAGCACTTAAGGCAGTTCTTCGGGGTGTTCTCATCAAGCATGGAACTAGAATTAAGAAAGCACAATCTCAACGTATTACAGATTTAATTCAGAAAATAATGAACCTAGAGCAACTACATAAATGTTCATTGAGTGGGGATACCCTCGCAGAACTTACCAACGCTAGAGAGTTGTTGAAATCGGAACTTAATCGGAAATCTGTATATGCTTTACAGAAATGTAAAAGTTATTTTTATGAACATAGCAACAAACCAGGTAAATACTTGGCTCGAGCTGTTAAATCCAAAATGGGGGCTTCTTTTATCTCATCAATGAAATCAAAAAAAGGCCAGATAGTATATAAAACTCAAGATATAGCAAAAGTGTTGTTTGACTATTATACAGAGCTGTATAATATTTCTGACAAACAGGAAAACACCGAGACTAGCTCTTCAGCAAATTTGGTTAACTATATTAATAGAACGGCACTTCCATCACTCTCGCAAATTGATAGAGAGACACTA
Organism: Xenopus laevis; assembly: GCF_017654675.1. NCBI lineage: Eukaryota > Metazoa > Chordata > Amphibia > Anura > Pipidae > Xenopus > Xenopus laevis. Next base: position 60,774,982 of record NC_054378.1, on the reverse strand, counting down.
GAGGGGCCTTTAACTCCCGAGGAATTATTTGAGGCAATTAAGAATTCTCCATCTGGCAAGGCTCCCGGCCCGGATGGTTTTTCACCACTCTTTTACAAAGTGCTACAAACTGATTTAGCAGAACCCTTACTCTCAGCTTTTAATAATATAGATTCAAATCCAAATGTTACCTCATCTACTCTTCTGGAAGCCCACATAACGCTTATTCATAAAACGGGTAAAGACCCGCTGTCCTGTAAGAGCTACAGACCCATCTCCTTATTAAATACTGATTTAAAATTATATTCTAAAATCCTGGCAGAACGCCTTAAAATACATTTACCATATTTGATAGATTCGGATCAAGTAGGTTTTGTGATGGGTAGAGAAGCAAAAGATAACACCTTGAAAACTATTACTATTATTGATTATGCAAAACGCCACGGGGTACCCTTGCTGGCCCTGTCGACTGACGCAGAGAAGGCGTTCGACAGGGTCAGCTGGGCCTTCTTGTCTCATACGCTTTCCCAAATAGGTTTAGGACCTAAAGCTCAACAAAGGATAATGGCGTTATATAACGCTCCCCAAGCTAGAATTAAAATAAATGGTTATCTTTCGGACCCAATACGAATTAGTAACGGGACGAGACAGGGGTGTCCCTTATCCCCATTGTTATACGCTTTGGTTATGGAGCACTTAGCCATAGCTATCAGGTCCAATCCTGACATATCTGGGATCACAATACAAGGCAAAAGTCACAAAGTAGCATTATATGCAGACGATCTTTTAACTTATATAACTAACCCACATGTCTCTTTGCCTCTTTTGATGAGGGAATTTAAAGAATATGGGAAATATAGTAATTTCAAAATTAATATGGATAAATCTGAAGCATTAAATATTTCAATACCTTTGCATATACAACAGCTTTTACAAGTAAATTTCCCATTCAAATGGAAAACTGAGGCGATAAGATATTTGGGGATAAACATACCATCTGATCTCACTAAGTTATCTCAGTTAAATCATATGGTTCTCCTTACCCAGGTTGTAAAGGATTTAAATCAGTGGCAGATACCACATATATCTTGGTTCGGCCGCATTAGTTTAGTTAAAATGAACATACTACCAAGATTGTTATATCAATTTCAAGCCATACCGATTCGACCACCTGTTAGATTTTTTGATATGTTGCAATCAGCGTTTACTAAATTTGTATGGGCCAAGAAAAATCCGAGATTAAACAGGAACACTCTACAGAGGCATAAAACTACAGGAGGACTGGGCCTTCCAAATATATTAGGTTATTTAAGAGCTACAGTGCTGAATAGAATTGTTGAATGGTTTCACTTTAAGGATCACAAAAAATGGATACAGATTGAGCAGTCATTAATTGATAGACCTTTGCAGGCTTTATGGTGGCTTCGACCATCCTCTAGACCAGAGTTAAGTAGTTTGCCAAAAATATGTTTTGAAACGCTTTCACAGGGTGATCGTTATTTGAAATCTGCTCCATATCTTATTAATCGGAATGGTCTCATGACTCCAATTATAGGAAATCCAGCCTTCCCACCTGGCATGACCAAAGGCACTTTCTTAGGTAGACGTTTTAATGACAATTTTATTTATAAACAGGTTCTGAAAGATAATCAGCTTTTGCCACTGAGGGATATTTGCATGGATGACCCGGAATCATTTATGTCACAGTTGAAGTATGCTCAACTTAAACATTGGGTGGGGAAACCCAATATTCAGAAATCTATTTCTACTCCCCCTACTTTCTTTGAAGATCTGTGTCTCCGAACGTCACCTCTTAGACATGGTATTTCCTTATTATATAAGATAACAGATCCCAAAACTACCTTCTCACTTCCTAAATATACTGAAAAATGGGAAAAGGAATTGCAGATCACCTTTACAGAGGAGCAATGGAAATCCTGTCTCTCCCTTACTCATAAATTTTCTATTGCGTGTAAAGCGCAGGAAACAAATTATAAAATTGTCTCTAGATGGTATAGGTGCCCGGAACTTTTACATAAAATGTACACAGATGTCCCCAATATTTGTTGGAGATGTGAAAAAGATGTTGGTTCTCCCTCACATATATGGTGGTCTTGTACAACTCTGAAACCATTTTGGGTTGAAATATTTAAAATAATTAATAAAGTGACAGGTTTGGACATCCCCACAACAATTTCTATTGGAATATTATCTATGCTTCCGGGAAAAGTGGCAACATATAAAAGTTCTTTGGTGGGTTTTTGTTTAAGTGCTGCTAGAACTGTGATTCCTCGTCATTGGAAATCCCCGTCTCCCCCTACTATACGGGAATGGTTGGAGGAAATGGGAAACACTAGGCGTATGGAAGAAATACTTAGCTATCTATATGAGAAATCAGAGACTTATATAAAGACTTGGTCAACTTGGGTTTCTTTCATGGAATCAGACCAGTATAAACAATTAACCTCGAATTAGGAGCTTAGTTAAAAATATTGAATAAATGTCATCTGGTAAATATATACTATGATATTACTGTATAATATATACAACTTCTAACACGGCTGAGTGACTATTTCTCTCTGATCTTTTCTTTCTTCCTTTCACTTTCCTTTTTTTTTTTCTTTTTTTTTATTGTTTTGTTATATATAACATACTTACAGTTTAGGCAGGTATCTCTACATGCTTTGTTTCTAATGTATCTTCTTCTACAAGGGACGGAGATTATGCAGTTACAACTGACTTTTAGATTGCAAGTAATTAATAAACAATACAAAGTAATGAGGAAGATAATAAATATTGAGTTTATTTGCATCAAAATGTTTAAATATAGCTTTTCATATATATTTGGAAACAATATATCTTTTTGTGCGATAATTGATTTTGGACACCATTTTATTGTATACTAATCGCTTGATTTTATATACTTAAGATGTTACAAAATCTTATTGATGATACAACTGCTGATGTTCTATGATTGTATAAATGCTAATTTCTTTAAATAAAAACAGAATATACAAAAAAAAAAATAGGGGTATTTATAGCCTGTATATAAATATACCCCATAGACCGAATTATGTCAAGGGCAAATAATAGATTGCTTGAGAATATTTAACTTGGTCTTCAGATATAGCTATGCTACATTTGAAATAAAGGCGCTTTTAACGCAAAATTGGAGTGCTGCAATCCTTGTATACTTGAATTGGAGGTATGTGGAGGTGAACATATTTTATTGCGTGCACATGTGAAGAAAAGACTTTAAGGGGCAGATTCACTAAGGGTCGAATTTCGAAGTAAAAATACTTCGAAATTCGACCCTCGAATTGAAATCCTTCGACTTCGAATATCGAAGTCGAAGGATTTAGCGCTAAACGTTCGTTCGATCGAACGATTCGAAGGATTTTAATCCAACGATCGAAGGAAAATCCTTCGATCAAAAAAAGGTTAGCAAACCTATGGGGACCTTCCCCATAGGCTAACATTGACTTCGGTAGGTTTTACCTGCCGAAGTAGGGGGTCGAAGTTTTTTTTAAAGGGAAAGTACTTCGACTATCGAATGGTCGAATAGTCGAACGATTTTTCGTTCGATTCGTTCGATTTCGTTCGTATTCGAACGAATTTAACCAATTCAATGGTCGAAGTACCAAAAAAATACTTCGAAATTCGAATTTTTTTCATTCGAATCCTTCACTCGAGCTTAGTGAATCGGCCCCTAAGTGTATAAAGTGTGCTGGATAATTGCTGTGATCGAATATTTAACTTGGTCTTCAGGTACGCAGTTAAGTTAACAAGAATTAGTTCCAGCTAGGGTTGTCACACTAGTAGGAGAATGCAGAAAACAAAAGAAAGTTGGAGAATTATGCCCAGGGCCGGTTTTCCCCCAAGGGCACCCAGAGGCCAGCGTCCTCCAGCATCCCCCTCCCTCCTACAGGATCACGTACATGTGCATTCTTTCCTTACTGGAGTGCTAAGCGCCTAGCACCTAGTTCTCTCTCCATAATTCCTGGATGAGCTTATACTGTTCAGATCTTAAACCTTGACTCTTGCCTGTCACTGACTACTGCTGTTTTGCTGCCTGTACTGACCTCTGCCTATTTACTGACCATTCTTTGCATTCTGATTTTGTACTGTGCTACTGTTGGTTCTGACCCCGGCCTGTGACCCCAACTACATCTCGGTTTCCTGATTTTGTACGGCACTGCCCGATTGTTACTGACCTAGACTGACCATTGATAATGCTTCCTGTTCCCCTTCCTACTAGTACATGTTGGGTTCCCTTACCTACCAAGAACTTTCCCCTAGGTCCTTTCACTATAAGACCTGGCGGCTTCTGGGTAGTGGAGGGCTCCTCCCAAATGGAAATGCAGTTGTTATAGACGGAAGCATGTGCCGTGACCAAGACCTTGGTGTTAGCTCTGGGTTTTAGGACACTCTACGTTACATCCGCGCCTGATTTTCCCCTTTGATTCCTTTCATCTAAGATGGAAACATTTTGTGGTATGGGTAGGAGGTTTCACTAATAAACACCAATGGTTAGAAGGACCAGGAAATACAGCCATTACTGGATGCATATTGGTTTCCTTGATACCTTTCTGTAGTTGCTGAAAATGTGTGTATCTGGAGAACAGAAGTTATAATGTGTTTTTTAAGGCCTTTTTATATCAAAATACTGTACTGAACACCCAGTATGGGTAAGTATTGTTATACCTGGCAAATGTGACATACCTGGCATTATACCCAACCCAACAGGATTGTTTTGCCTCCAATGACTACGAGAGTGAGTATTTGTGTTATGTCTTCCAGGATGTGAGCACCTGTGCACATTTCATGGTAACCTGGTTTTGCCTCTAGCATCCTTCTTTTATGTCAGTGGATGCTCCTGTTCACTTAAGATAACATAGATATTTGCTTTAATCTCCCTATGTAGATGGATAATGTAAATTCCATTATATACCTGCATCAACTGTTGCTATGAGGCACTCAGTTCTGTAGTCTTTATTAAGGATTAGTGATGGGTGAATGTATTTGTCAGGCGGCGGCATCAAAAGTTACGCTGATTGGTATAAGAAGATGGGGACACTTCACAGGCCGGTAAGCCTATAGTTAATAATATATGATCAAAGCGACGGATATGCTGCTCTGGATCTTGCCTAGTATCTGTATGATACTTTTGTTACAGGTTTGGCAAACAACTCAATGTTTATATTGATAAGAAATTGAATTAGCCTGAATTATGTTACAATATTAAAGATGTATAAAATTTTGGGGATGCATCTAATTGAATTGTATAGAGGGAAACTCGTCATAGTGGGAGGGGCTATGGATTCGTGCCATTGACTGGGTATTTAGGGGTGGACTGTTTGTTAACATGTAACTTTGACAAAGGCTGAGTTGCAGCCGAAACGTTAGTTTTTGAATAAAGTATTTATATTTTTGAGATAAATCCTGTGAGTGCGGCTTCTTCGGTGGAGATTTATATGCAAGATTTGATGCGTGCACCCAGGCAATGTATACGGATTTATCGTGAGTGCTGTGATTTTATATATATACACATATGTATATGTAGAGTAAATGGCACTCACCAGTCAATAAATTGTTTGCCGGGTGCTAACCAAATTCATCAATAATAGTCCAATGAAAGCACTCATGGCATTGACCATCAAGCATGTCTCAAAATAGTTTTATTCGTGCATAGTGCATCAACTCGTTTCGGCTCCCATGGAGCTGTCGTCAGGATGATGACAGGTAATGAGACAAATTATTAAATAATCCTCATATCCAATCAGCGTGCCAATATTTAAAACACCACATATGTGAATTGAAAAGTAACACCCTATTCCCATTAGAATATATACTAGGGATAATCTACTCGCACCCATTAAGTGGCTGGTAAAACAAAAACCTGTGTGTTATGTGGCCATACCAAGGCCTATAGAGAAAATCACGTGCCATCTAAAAAAAGGGTTTTAAAATGCGTGCAAAAAGATACAAAACACATTAATCAATAAAATGTATAACTTTGGTGTATCAAATGTGGCGATCTAAAAAGCTAAAAACATTGTGATAAGGAAACTATGTATCCAAATAGCAACAGTTTCACACAGACATCATTCCATCAACCTAAATTAACTCCAGGCTTTTATAAACTACGTAATCCCTCTATTGTATGCCAAAGTTTATTTAATGAGCCATATAATTTTTGAAATTTCTCTGGGTTAGGAGTAACTTTTATCACACAAAATCAATCGAAGGTAGCTGGCTAAAGAGTACATTTCGTTGAGCCCTCTGGGTGCTACTGTATCCAAAATCCGCATCCACTTGGCTTCTCGTTGCAATAGGAGTTTGGATCTATCACCCCCTCTACATAGAGGGGGATATGGTCAATTAGAATTGCCCGTGAAGTAGGCAGTGGTTGTTTGCACCCCAGAAAGTGTCTAGCCAGAGGGGTATCCACTTTGCCTGTGGCTAAAGCCGCACGTATGACAGAGCGAAGATTGTTCATTCGCATCCAAAATGTTGTTACACATTTTCCAACATAGTAGAGGCCACACGGGCATACTATCCAATAGACAACGAACTCTGAGTTACAAGTCAGCATGTGGCGAATTTGATAACGTTTTCCACTATGTGGATGAGAAAAAGGTTCACCAGTTAGTAGACATCCACAGGTCTTATATCCCTCACACCGATAACAGCCATTCTTTTTCCTTCCTATTTTGATACATGCTTGATGGTCAATGCCATGAGTGCTTTCATTGGACTATATATATATATATATATATATATATATATATATATATATATATATATATATATATATATATATATATATATATATATATATATATATATTATATATTATATATATAATCCATCCAAGTTGGCACTCTCGAAAAATAGAAATAACTTGCCTGGGTGCAGTATCAAAAATCAAAGTAATAGTCCTTTGAATATAAACCGCACTCACAGGTTAAAAAAATATTTTATTATCACAAACAAAATACTTAAGACCTGTGAGTGCGGTTTCTATTCGATGGACTATATATATATATATATATATATATATATATATATATATATATATATATATATATATATATATATATATATATATATATATATATATATATAACAAGGGAAAGTTGTGCTCACCACTAGTTTTTAAAATCATTAGGCGGGGGTGCAATGAGGGTGTGACCACAAAAAACATATAGACAAATACAAGATTCCTCTGCACTCAACTCATTATCAATATATTTAAGACAGCGACATTTTGTGCATACTGCTACTGAAAAATGCAATATATTTAAGCTGGCCAACTACATAAAAATCATCCCATATCTGGCCAGTCCTATGCTCAATTTTCATCTGATTCATTAAGAATTCTATGGTTTAATTATACATTTTATAAAAGGGACGAATACGTTTTACCTGCAACTTACTAGCTGCTTTCAAAGTAAAACTCCCAAACTTGGCTGCCCTTTTATTAGACACCAGTGGGATCACCTGACTATAGTTGGAGGGGGTGGGAGCTATATATATATATATATATATATACACATATATATATATACACACAACACACCTCTCTATATTACAGGAAGCTCATGTAACCAATCAAATTTGCTTCTCTGATTTCACACTTTTCTCTGTCAAATGACTAAGAGGGTGCAAAGGTAATATTCTGGTATAAATAATAGCAAGCTCTAGGATGCTATATTTTGCATCCTGCCTACCAAGATCCTATTTAGTAGGAAAAATAAAATAACCCAGGAGTAATAAACTTAGTTTCTATCTTGCATTGGTTTTTTTCCTTGTTTTGTTTTTTCTTTTACCAAGACACCACTTCGATATAGTTTGCTTGTTTGCAAAATATAGTATATAGTGCAGCATGATTCCCAGGAAATATATAAATATTTAAAAGCAAATATGGTTATAAGATTCTCAAATGGAAGAGTATTTATATTAAAAGGAAGCCAAGTTTCTAACAGATGTTAAAAACAATTTATATTTGCTACCAAAAAAAGATATATGAAAACAGTCTCATTTCAAACAAATGTGCCTACAAAACTCAACAAAACCCTATGAAATAAAGGCTCTGCGAAGCCTAAGGATTTACCCCTATTGTAATACATTTGTTATTCTGTATATTTTTGAGATATGACAGCGGTATAATCCTCACCCCCTGCTGACTCTAAGTTCTGCCTCCAAGATGTACAGAAACGTTACACTTGTCACTGACATGAGAATCATTTGTAAACTGCCAGTTGTAAGAATTGAACTGTAACCAAACTGTGAGCCTGCTGTGAACTACAGATGTGTGAAAATAAAAGGAACCAGCATTCACGCTATTTTGATGGTAATGCTAATGTTCCATGACAAACTCACTGTACCAAGTGACAGCAGGCAATAGCTTCCAGCTCAGAAAGTTGTAACATTACATAATTTAAATTTTGTTTCACTTGCGAAGAGAGCCTACTGGTAAATATTAAGTAATCATGGAGGCATTTCATGTTTACCTGATGTTTTTTGTTCTTATAGCAAAGGAAAAATTAGGTTCCGGGTCTTTTTGTGTGCTGTACATAGAAAGTCTGCATCATACAAAAACCAAAAGAAAACAAAGGAAAAAAGCATTTATATAGCAAAGAATTAATGCATATTATTGCAAGCAGCAACAATATAAACACTGCCCTGGGGTACCTGTGTGGACTACTCAACCCCTGGCACAGTCTTTTCATGCCTCAATCTCACACTCCACTGGAAAATGACAATTCGCTCAGTTCAGTCCTTGGAAATTTGTCCCTTTCCCAAGATCTCATATGTCCCCAGGTAGTGCTACCTGCCCCCAAAGTACCTATCCCTTTGGACTTAGGAGCTGGTCCCAATTGGCAACACCTGTCCTCCCCTGGGAATCACAAGTGGCCAATGTATCCATACACAGGAGACAGAAACTAGGCTTTCTTTATGTCTGAAGTTCAAATACTTATTCAAAGCAGAGCACAATGTAGCCCTCTCTCAGCTTTCCTTCGGCACTCTTACCAGACAGCACTTGCACCCTCTTTGCTATCTCTCTCAACCTCACTCTGGCTTGCTGCTGCAGCAGCAGGGGCTCTTTTTATCAGTTGTCTGTAACCCTGCGCATTTGGCTCCAAATTCAGACACTCCCCTTGGTCTTTCGCCGCTCCAAGGGATGCACTGGGGCACCCAGCCAATCAGATGGCTCTACAGCCTGTTACTGGGCTGGATGATGTAACAGACAGAAAAACGGGGAAGGACTTGTCTGATCCCCTACACATATGACAAACATACAAACGACAACATTACTTTCACTGGATCTTATATTTAATTTTTATCTTAACTGTAATAAGTAACAACAAATTATTACAGTTCCCTGTAATAATTATTATTATTATAATTATTATTATTATTGTTCCCTGATTAAGATAACTTTTAATGCCTCCATAAGATATTTTGTGGCACAATCTAAATTAATTTGGGCATCCATTTGTTTTATTAATGAATACAGATGAAGCGCCGGTTATCCCAAAACTAAACTAGTTACAAACAGGACAGGGCTTGTGATATCTTGCATCATCTCACTACAGTCTCAGGGGTAGAAAAGCCTTCTTAGGTTGTAATTCTGTTTTCAGACAGCAGCTGAGTAATGGGGGGCAAATATCCCCTGTGCAGTACCTGTTAACCCTTGATATACCACAACCTTTTGTCTGTGGGAACCCTTCAGTAAAACACACTATGCAGAGAGTTGTAGTTTAATCACAGTCTCTTTATTGTCACAGCCTTTAATTAAGCAGCAGCACATTCACAGGGCTCAATCTCCCAGCTTTCCCTATGACACTTCCCATAACTGCACACTGCCAGGGGGGACTCACGCTCACAGGCACCCCTCTTGGGCCCTGGCCGGCTCTATCCGGATCAGCCTCTCCACTTAAGCACTGGCCGGCTATGCCCACTAACTCCTAGTTGAGGCCATATCTGCCTATGCTAGTTACATTGCTCTCTTACAATTCCTAGAGTGTACTGTCACACCACTAGGCCTCTCACTACCTAAGCTCAGTACCTCTTCCAGGAGATGACTCTACTGCTACAGAACCCACTGCTCAGTTTTCCTCCCATGACGCATCTCAAAAAATCACTTCCTGAAACCTTCCCTTATATAACCTACTATTCTCCACCCACTGGGGACTTTCCCTTACAACTTTTTATTTCTACCTCCCCCTATTGGCCAACCTAAATATTTGTATTAACCATTACTTAAACATTTATACTAAACCATCAACATTTTACCCTATTACATCTCACCCTCCTGAAAACCAGACACGTCTTTGCGTTTGCAAATTCAACTATTACTCTACATCTTCATAGGTGGTGACTGGAAAGTAACGTGAACGTGCACAGCAAGAGGTCAGCTTTAGTTTGAACTAAGTTTCTCCTGCTTTTTTGCTTTTTTTGGAAAGTTGTAAGAGTGATTTAGATAACCCTTTTATAACAGCAAATAGAACACTATTCTCTACATTAGGCCAATTACACACTGGGCTATTTCACAGTCTGTGCTTTGCTCAGATCTGTTCTTTTCTGTGTCTGCCTGTGTGCAGAGACAGTGAATTTTGGGTGAAATCTCTAAAACTTGCTAGTGTGTTTGTAACATTATACTATGTCATAATAATTTTAAACTTGATGATACATTTGTACCTTCAAAGCTAGGAAACAGCCAAGAAACATGAGCTCCCACATATGCAAATGTGTTCCTTAGGTTTTGGGAGGAGACAATAGTGTCTGTCTAGCAAGACTATCCCCATGAATGACTTAGTGTAATTAGATAAACAGCATATCCAGTTAATCTTAAAAAAGAAACACCTGCCAGCATTGCCTCTCTATGTGCCTTTGACAAAGCCACTTGGTAAATTGAATGTCAGGCACCTATTAAAATTTTTATAGTTCTGTAGTTTTGTGCGTTTTTTCCTTGCTCTCTCCACACATTATGCAATTTTTTTTTTCCTAAATAGTTTAAACAGAAGGGTGCCGATACCATTGCAAGGAATGCCCAGACAATGAGTAAACAGATTGGATGACATGATATGGCCATACAAAGAGGCAAATTTACTTACCTCCGAAATTGCGCCAGCGAGGGCTTCGCTGACATCGCACTTCGACAGGCGTAGATTCGCCAGGACAACGCTAATTCCTGAAAATCCGAAGTTGCATCCAGGGCACCGAATGTTGGCAAAGCGAAGTTACGCTAGCGTTGGCTAATTTGCATACGACGGGAAGTTAAAGTTAAATGAACTTATATGTTGCAGCCAATACATTATACAAGCCCTTAATAAAATAAACTAGAGTTGTTATATTGCCCTACACATGTGCCCACTGTATAGTTTATGTGCCATATGTTAAAAAATGTAGGGGGGAAGCCGGGTACCCCTCCAAAAAAAAATAAATTACGATCTTTTGCAGCCTATCACCCTGTAAAAAGTAAAAGACGCCAGAGTTTTTTGGGACTTAGAAAAAATTTCACCTTGTCTGAGCTGGTGAAGGCAAGTCTGGTCAAGAGGTAAAGTTCAGTCAAATCTCAATCTTAGTGAATTAGCGTAGTTTCATTCGTTCACCAAAGCGCAACTTCGGCTAGCGTTAGGGTGCGAAGTACCATTAGAGTCTATCTCCTTCACTAGCGAAGTTACTCCATCGCCGTTAGTAAATCTGCGAAGTTCCGAAATGCCGTCATGCTGGCGAAATTTCACCAGCGTTAGTCACTTCGCCCTTTAGTAAATTTCCCCCCATAGGCTTTTTAAGTGCATCTTTGAGTCAGTTGAGTCAGCAATGATATCCATAAAAGGGACTATGCTTACCAGTAGTTGACTAATATACCAAGGGAAGTATGAATAGAAGTTACAAGGGTCTATATGGATCGTGTACATGAATGGTGATGGGGTAACAGATGTTCTCTGACAATCTTTGCTATACCTCTAAAGAACTCAAAGTTGTCATTCAGGAATGTTTTTATGTCAGGGTGGCTTATAAAGACAAGTTTAAATTGCCTTACTAAGAATGAAATCGATCATGAATGTAAACACAAAAGCTGATGGTTAGGATTTCATATAACAAAGAGTCCATAAGATATCATGCAATGTTTTAATATAATTGTCTTTCTTCTTTAATACTGCTATTTAATGCATTGTTCTTGGGAAACTAAGCAGAACATTTTTCAAAGAAATGCAATGCTCCCGAAAGCAATAAATCATTTCACAGTACATTCCAGGTGCTGGTTTCATTAGGTGTGCCCCAGTTCTCCAACCTGGTAATTATAAATAGCCTTTTCTTTTCTGTGAAAATTAGTATACAATAAGAATGATGTAAAGCTATATATATATATATATATATATATATATATATATATACTGTATGTGTGTATGTGTGTGTGTATTCAAGTCCTATTTCTCTTTTGTGCTGAGGAAACATTAACAGGAACATTTTCAGTTGGGTTACATTATTTAACCCAGTTTAATATTAGTTCTAAGGAACAGCAGGTAGAAACTTGCTCACCAATCAGTTTGTTCTATATCATATTGAACTGCTAGTTCTGAGTACAGCCAACATAAAATAAGATTAATGTATATTACATACTGATGAGCTAACATGAATACACTAATTTCCCTTCTGCATTACCTTAGAAGTAAAAATAGCTTAGAACAGGGCCATTCAACTTGTGTCTGCATAACAACAACCTTTAGCTTGGGAATAATGCAAGGTTTAAATAGCACTGTTGACACAGGTCATCCAATATAAGTGATTGGTGAATTTCGCTTCTAGGCGAAATTCGTGAAATGGGAAAACAATTTGCGAAACGCCAATAATGACGCCGGTGACAATTTCGACACTGGCAACAGTTGACGCATATTAAATTTAATGGGCACCTGTTTAATGGTTGCCATCGTCGGTACTGTCACCGTCATCAAAACTGTCGCTGGCGTCAAAAGAAATTGATGCCGGCGATTTTTCGTGCCAAATTCGCGAATTTATTCGATGTGCCTGCCGAATAAATTCACCCATCACTAGTTACCACCAATAAAAGGAATGTTTCACCTTTAAAATACAGTCACTCTAGTCACGCATTTCAGAAAGTGGTAAATTCCTTTATTTGTGCTCACATAAACACACAACCCCAATATCAGATCATAAATTGCAGTATAAATAATATACACTAAAATTATTTTTGCAAATCACCACATATAAAATAATCCTAGAAATTACTAGTGACGGGCCTCCTGTGCTGATTCACCAAAAAAATAGCAAATTGACAGAGAAATTCACGAAATGCATTGAAGTCAAGGGGTGTCAAAATAATTTTGATAGCGTAAATTTTGATGTCAATTTTTAGATGTGCGACTATTTTGTCCAAATGCACTAAAGTCAATTTTCTTTGACGTGGCGGATTTTTTGCTGACAAATTGTCACCATAGTTTTGCGAATTAATTCACTTTAAATTAAAAAAGTTCATCTCAAATTAGTGTCTGCCGATTTTATTTACCCATCACTAGAAATTACCCCCCTCGGTATTAGAAAACCCTCCTGGGGATATGTTCCAGTATCCAAGGGTTACCAAGTAAGTGGCCTGCAAGCCTTTGCTATGCTGCTTAGGAGGTATTCTGTTCAGATGTCACACATGGGTACAAAAGGGTAGCATGAGAAGCTTAGGAGCCACTTACCAAGGGGGGTTTTGTTAAAGAGCAGTCTTGAAGTTGCTGGGTATTAGGATTATCTAAAAATCACTTTTTTAAGCAGTTGAGAAAGTGGTAAATTAAATAATGTTACAATTCCACTTCATCCGCATGGTCCAATTGTACATGCTCTTCCCAGAAGTAGTCTGCAAATATTAGAGATATTTCATATGGGCCTGTGTGTGTAGTTCCTACTTTGTCTTTAATAATGCTTATACCAGTCTTGAGGTTTTTTGCTAATTAAGCCAGGATCTTGTAATTTTTATTTCTGACTCAAATGTGTTTTGAATATAATAAAGGAGGTTCTTCCTGGTCGTGGTAACAAGTTTCAACTTTAGGTCTCTATTGGTCTGCAGTAGCTGCTGGTGATTCTCCTGTTGAAGAGCAAGCACCTTTTCCAATAATTCCTCCCTATCAGAATCCCTAGAACCCTTAATAGAGGTCATCAGTGTTTCCCTTGAGACTGCTTTGGATGCGTCCCAAAGGGTAGTAAATAGGAATTTAGGCTAAGGAGTTATTATTGCAGTATCCCTTATAGTTCACTGTACAGATGACAGCTATCCCTTGATTTGTCAGCCAAAGGAGGGAAATTTAAAAGAGTGTCCCCATTGAAGCTATAGGAGCAGTGGAGAGAGGTTGACGTGGACCATCCATATTTGCTCTGATGAAAAAACCTCATATAAAACTCAATTGAAATAGTTATGTGCTAATATTATCAGGAAAACAGCTAAGCATCCGTAACATATTTGGGTTCGTTTGACTACAAAACTAACCAGGCAAAATATGTATTCCTTTGAATTTACAACTTACCATTACAATGTCCCTTTAAAGTGGTTTAAAAGTAACAAGTAAAATAGATATTTGCTTACACTATTCTAACTTTATATGACTTGAGCAGGACAAATGTTGTGCAAATTATTACATAACCATCCCCTAGTGATTTCTACAGGAATAATTCTGAACTCAAACTATTTTCTTCAGTATTTTATTTGCACTCAACTCAAGTATATGAAAATCTTGGAAACAAGTAAGGACTTGTACCCAATATCATCAACTAAAGTAAATACTGAGTTGGAGAGAAGCCTGGCTTCAAGTTTATAGGCACAAATCAACAGGACCTGTAAATGTTGGTATTGACATCAAACCTTTAAGAAATTGTCTCAAACATGTGTTTACAGTCTTGAAGACTAAATAGCTGCACATATTTATCAATCAGTCGACAATTATATTATTTGATAACACCCTTTCTAGCACAGTAATCATTATGTCTTATCTCAGAATGCATAACACTATAAATAGAATAAAAGTCATCTTCTGAAATTTAGAAAACTTTTTATTGCAACAAATATTTTCACTACAGTGGACTAAGCCAACACTTGATAATGCTCACAGGGCCCAGAAATCTCATTGATTTTGTCTAAAGTTCCATCCACTGAAATTAACATTTCAGAAAAAAATGGTTCTCTTGTCTCAATTTACTTTGTGCAGCCCTGAGAAATGTATCTGAACATAATATAAATAATGCCCTTTATGCCTAAGTTGGAAGTGAACTGATGTAACCTTAATTTTCCAATATTTATGAAAACATGAAGCTCTTGCTGTCCTTTATTTATTTCCCCAATTTCAAATGGTAAGTAGATTAAAAACATGTGTATGGTGCAGAATTCATTTGTGCATTTATTATATAACACTACTAAGTTAAAATGATTGGTATTCTAACATTTTCAAATTGTTTTGCATTATTAGTAAAGGGACTTACAACTTACAAGTAGTTTTGCATTCAATTTATGGATGGTAATTCATGGCTTTTTATGGGTAGAAACATTTTAGTCATCCACAGTCTTGTTAAAGCACAGTATAACAATTTGAGGAAGGAAAGTTAAAATTTATCAAATGTTCAATTCATCTAAATGGCTGCCAGATTTGGTGATTGCTAGTAATTGGAAGAAACCTAATATATCTTTGGAGCTTATGAAAACTAGAATAATATATATAGCAACTAATGAGAAATTGAACTACAAGCTACAGAATAACATGGAGACATACGATAAAATCTGGATGCTCTGGCTACTATATGAGAATGATGCACTATTATCTCCATCTTTGCATGTATAAATGAGTTTACGCCCAGCCGCTGAATAGGGTAGAGAACCCCTTTTTGCCTTTTTTTGTATTTTTATTAATTTAAAAAAAAAATTCTTCCTTTTTTTTCTTTCCGTGCGAAAATTGTGTTTCTTCTGTATTTTTTTTTTGTATATTCTTTGAAAATGTGTAATAAAATATTTTGATTATAAAAAAAATGTATCAAATGTTGAAAAACTTTCTTCATTCACTTTGTGTGCCACTGCAAAAGATATACACCTTTATTTAAAAAAGCTAGATATCACTGAGACTTGCATACTATACCTGTATCTTTTCACTGTGTTAGGAAACAAGGTTATATAACATTGCATTGTCAATTCTGACCAAATAGGCCTTCTGAAAAGTTCCAAAAAAAAAGCATTACGTCCATAATTATAAAATATTATAAAGAGTTCAAAATCTGGATGGATGCCTGAATAACAGGCTATTTACTGTGAACAAAACAGCAGTTTATTGTGCATACTGTATATTTTCTAGAATATTGAGAAAAAAGTCAATGGGGGAAATGTAATAAAATTCACAAAGAGCAAAACTTTGCGAATAAAAATTCACCTGACAAAATTTAATATACTTCATTAGGTTTTTTTTGCATTGTGAATCTTAGTTGAGCATTGTGAACCTTTAACACCTGCTCTGGAGTTTCGTTAAATATTTGGTCACAAAAAAGGTTTTGTGATTGCAAATTTTTATTACATCCACTGCGAACATTCGCAAAAACAATTTGGTCACAAACTTTGAGAGGCCGTCGGTAAGGTCTTCAATCCGTCAAAAATGGTGCAAACATGGTCGCTAACATTTGCAAACATCTTTGCACCAGCGAAACATATTTCATTCCCCCCAATGAGTATTAACTGTCTCCATTACGTATTCCCCCGAGGCAGTGTGTAGTTTGACATGCAGCTAAACCTCCCCAAACTCCAATAAAAGAGACTGAGAGTTGAAGTCTGTAGAGTTTACTGGATTATAGGAGGAATGTGGAATGATTTGCAATGAACAGACATCAAACAACTCAGCTAATGTACAGTAAATACCATAATGAACATTCACATAGCTATATGGATTAAGAAACTGCAATACAACATATAAATGCTTGCACAAATCATAGATGCAGCAATGTCCTGCACTACTGGGAGCTGTAGTGGTGGCTCAGTAAAGATTTAAGTCCATTAGCTTACCAGTGATGCTACCATGAGCAGAGCATGGAAACCTGTGTGCTTCTCCTACATCATGAGCTGGAAATGGAGTGTTGGCTCTCACAAGGCACTGTGTTGGGTCACATCTTGTTAGGAGGATGGTGGTTCAAAAGGGTCAAATGTCAAAATGAAAATGGCCTTATGTTCACCACAAGTGAGCGTTGACATAACAACAACATGGTGAAAGTTTATGCTGGAGACATAACATTAACCTTGGAAAGCTGCTGTTAGGAGACCTGATGACCTGTGACATGGGTGGTAAAAGTTAAGAAACATTAGGAATCATTTGGTATTTATTTTAGGGGAACAATGTTTTGTTACTCAATACAATTAAATAATGGAGTTTTACCTGCTTAAGATGGTGCTATGATTTGTAATTTTTGACATATATGTATTCTCTGCATGCTGTGTAGCCTTGCTCAAAAATAAATACGTTTTTGTCCCCATGATAGTTCTACACATCCTTCTAGTCTTCAGAATATCCATTTACTTTGATGTTTCTGGAATCCCTTCATGTCACATCCCCTAGGACAGGCCCATGGGATTGTCATTTTATTTTAGTCATCAATATTTTTTTAAAATGCCAGCATGAAACATAGCCACATATTCTTTAAAGAGACTGCTGTATTGCAATGTATGAGCCAGATCAGACTGACCATTTCTGTAGATGACTTTAGTCATCAAGGTTCTTTTAAAGATTTCCATGTTGTAAAACATAGATTTCTGTGCATGAGGTTGTTGTTAATGCATAATTTAAAGATCTTATTTACTCTTATATTTGTTTTTTTTAAGAACCAGAGACTCAGAGATGAGCTGACCTGTAAATAAATAAGATGCCAGACTTTCTGTAAGTGAACATAAGGCCAAAGGATTCTTTCTCTTCTACTTCTGTCAAATTGGTACATGAAGTTCAAATATGAATACCTAGCCAGTAAACTTTTTTTTATAATAACTAGGAATACTTTCTGAAAAGTTTATAAAAACTTGGATTCTGATCCTATTGAAACCAGGTAAATTCATAGTAAAAATGTATATGATCATGGAGCCTTTTTAGATTGAATATCAAGAAAAATGAAATGTTTACTTTAAGGAGATATCTAAAAGTGTGTCCACAGAAAATAGGAAAATCTGGCATTTAAAGTAGTTGTTTTTCATCATATCAATCCATCCTAACTATCAGAGAGTGATAGAAGCTAGTTTTATCAAAACTGTTAATTATGCGTAAGATAAATACCTGGAAAACTAGTGTCCCTTTCTATCAAAGGTCCTCTATTTGTGCAACTTTGTGATTTTAGACTAACATGGGCTAATTATTTACCAACTTGGACTAGTCATCTACAATCCAATTAGATTCTAATAAGGGCAATGAGAATTCTGCAATCATCCTTCCACCATGTGACCTACACTCCTGATGTAATTGATGCTCATCCTACTAGCTTTTTGGAGATACCTGCATATCAAAAGACTGAAAATGAGTAGGTTATACACATGCAGATTTACTTATTTTTGTATTGTTTTTTTTTGTTTTATAGAAAATGGGTTTGAGAGATTTATTTACATTAAAGGCATTTGAGATTTCCAATGGTGGACCACTACTTTAGATTACTTAGTATCATTCCAAGAATAAGACTAATGCTGCTCACCCATTTCTTTCCTGTTAATTCCTAAATGCTGCTCCAGCTGTTCTGATTAATACAGTTGAATGAAGATGGTTCAGAAGTAAAATCCACTGTAACAGAACTAGATTGTCTGTAAAGTGTTAGCCTTAGAAGTAAAGACAGGCATGTAATGAAAAGTTATAGGGGCAGATTCATTAAGGGTCGAATTTCGAAGTTAAAAATACTTCGAAATTCGACCCTCGAATTGAAATCCTTCGACTTCGAATATCGAAGTCGAAGGATTTAGCGCTAATCCTACGATCGATCGATCGAAGGATTTTTCGTTCGATCGAACGATTAAATCCTTCTCATCGAACGATTCGAAGATTTTAATCCAACGATCGAAGGAAAATCCTTAGATCAAAAAAAGGTTAGCAAACCTATGGGGACCGAAGTTTTTTTAAAGGGAAAGTACTTCGACTATCGAATGGTCGAATAGTCGAACGATTTTTCGTTCGATTCGTTCGATTTCGTTCGAATTCGAACGAATTTAACCAATTCGATGGTCGAAGTACCCAAAAAATACTTCGAAATTCGAATTTTTTTCATTCAAATCCTTCACTCGAGCTTAGTGAATCGGCCCCATAATGTTATACTTGAGGCGGAACATTTCATAAGCAGTATGTGTCATGTTCCTGTGGATATGTGTATCCCGAAAGAAGGGACATTTAAGGCTTTGTAGTAAATGAGAGTCAATATATAAAAAGAGAACAATTTACAACCCCAGTGTAAAAGTCCCTTAGCTTAAGATATTGCTGATCAATTTTCATTCATGGCTGTGAATTATCAATGTAACATCTTGAGAAATACGTCTAACTACATTAGTGAATTATACATCCTAAAATACTTCCATTTATGTTTTCTAGGATGTGTTGGCCACTTTTTGGATTATATTGTACATTTGGATCAATCCTTTGTGGCCACTAACACCCTTTTTAAGCTATGGTCCAAGGTTATTTTTGTGCCAGTGGAAGAATACTAAATAATGGCTGTGCCTCATGCCACTGATTGGAAGTGACCATCCACTTGTCTTTAATTAGCAGGCTGACACAAAAACCAGGCCATCATAATTAAATGATGCAGTTAACTGATAAACAATACAAAAAACCTTCCATGTTTGACTTGGAGGGCATTTAATCATCGGCTAAAGGAATACAAAACATATCTGAGTATTTAAAGCTAAAAGCACCAATGATAGAACACTTTTTAATTACCAATCAGAGGGAGCATTACAGATTCATTAGTGTAAAAGTTCAGAGTGTAGGACAGAAGGACAAAATTGGCGATTTACTGCTAATGTGCTAATTTATTGTAGTCCACACAACATGTTTCGGGCACCATCAGGCCTGGATTTGTGGAAAGGCCACCTAGGCCCGGGCCTAGGGCGGCAGGATTGTAGGGGGATGGCATGCTGCCCAACCACACCCACATTGGTTCAAAAACATTGAGGATGCGTTGGAGATAAAATTATTTTTAAATTTCCCATGCACCAATTACCATTGCTCCAGTCCAAATGATGAAAATAACAAATAAATATAGGAGAGTAGAGGGGACAGGAGCGATGAAAGGCAGTGGACCTAGGGGCGCCCACTATGTAAATCCAGCCCTGGGCACCATCTGCCCTTTTTCACTTGAAAAAGGGCAGATGGTACCCGAAAAATGTTGAATGGACTACAATATATTTGCACATTAGCAGTAAATCTGTGATTTTGTCCTTCTGTCCTACACTCTAAACTTTTATATTGGCTTATTGGGTGCCAGGACGGAGCAGGAGTGGGACAGTAATAGGACCAGCTGCACCTTGCCTTGTGTATAAACCCCATTGTTAAGATTCATTAGTGTATCAGATTGTATAACCTAGTTCTTTAAAAAGTACATTTGTATTACAAAGACCACATAATTTGAGACGGTTTCAATTATTGTAGAAAGAATACTCTTGTGCAAAGTAAATAATTTATTTTCATTAGGAAACATTGGAAACAGGAAACGTACTGTATGACAGATATATTCCCACAGGCTTTTTAGTTCCCAAATAGAAGATCAACTTTATTTTTTTTAAGAAGCATATCAAAGATATTCCCTCCTCTTTGATGGTGAATACTTCTTTCAATGCTATTAAAAAGTGGTCAAGGGTTCTATTTCACAAATTGTTTAGCTTCAGTGGTTACACCATTAATATTTTTTAGTAATGAGAATATGTTCCCTTATTCTCTCCTTTGGGGTATGACTAGTTTGTCCAACATATTGATTTAGACACTTTTTGCAACTCTTCAAATACATAACATTGTTACAGTTAGAGTTTATATATTGTTTTATTTTGTAGTTTGTTTCAAATATTTTAGGTCTATTGTATATAATTGCAAGTATAAAGCTAGGTGATACGGTGCCTCTAATGGTTTTTGAATGAATAGACAAAAAGTTACAACCTGATCCTAATATTTTGCTTAACATGGAGTCAGTACAAAGCATTTCTTTTTTATTTCTTTTTTTATTTCTAATGATATGTGGATTTGGTTAAATCGGAACTATAGCTTAATACACAGAATAGCGCTCAACACTTTAGGTATAGAGAACACTTCTGGATATTAGATATAGATCTGAACCATATGAGCTGGAGTTTGATTAACAGACCATTTTTCCTTGTATTTTCCAATCCAGGGGTGTCATGAAAGAAGGATGTTACTCCCTTAAAGCACCACAGTGTTCAAAAAATGTTCACCTTCTAGGCTTTCAATGTCTTGTGCAATCCAGGTCCCCTAGAGCAGAAGTGGATCACGAAGAAGATATAACCTAATTCTCTCTTCAGTACTGCAGTCCTTTCATTGGGCAAGCAGATCCTAGGGGAGAGCTACCTGCTATCTCTACTGGTTGAAGAATAGACTGTTCTTACTTACTAGATCTATCTGTTTCACTTCCCTAGAAAGTGCTATTACATAAACTATCCTGCATCTACAGGGTCCCTGCTCCTTAACTTCACTAGAGGTTGGGTCCCTTACTGGGCCTTGTTGATCCCAGGGACACATCCATCTGGGTCAGCAACTGAAGGCCAAAAAAGGTCCACCCTTGACAAACACTATATTAAAGTGTGGCATGAAGTGGCCTTAGGGCCAATGATACAAATATGTAAATTAGATTACTAGATAAAGGGGGTATTAAAAGGGATATTAAACCTATGGGTACTACATTTTCCCAAAACAGCAGTAAGTCATCTTACATGTAGAATGGAGATAGAAATGTTGAAACTCATTAATGCTGAATTTCTGAAATTCAGGAATGTGGTTTTACCATTAAACAATGCAACAGCTGGCTTTTCTTTGTGTGTAGTTTCATGCATGAGGTCCATTTTTATCATGAAAATGTTCCCAAAATACCACACATGAAAAAAAATCCATACAATCTGTGTGAATGTATTGCTACATCTAGCCCATTATGAATAATTTCGGCAGCAAATGATTTTCGTGATGTAGCAATTGACAGTTTCACTGTTAAATTTAAGATAATTGCAAACTACTATTATATTTATGAACTCCGTTTTTAAAAGTGATAAACTTATATTGTCAGCTTTTTCTGTAGAGTGGCAAAATTGTTCATTTTGGGGCAGCCAACTCGCACAGTCAATTCAATTTCACAGAAGCCAGTCGCTGGATCATTTTTAATTAAACTTTACTGACAGTATTAGTTTAAATTATTAGGATTCTAAAGGCTCGTAAAGTTGCAGCATTTCACATATGTCAGGAATGTATTATTCCCAGGAGTCAGTGTGGAAAGGTTATTATTAATGTTCCACATAAAAATAAATTCTGTTTTACCAATTATGTAGCATTATTTATGTTCTTTCTACACACAAGCATGAAACATTTTAGGAGCTGAATGTAAAGTGCTAAATACCTCTGGAGCTTTAAATATTGTATCACTCGTTTGTGGAGAGATGGCAGCCACACATAGGACATGTTGATGTGATGGATTTTTATGATGTATTTCTGAAGATTCTAACATATACAGTATATCAGTCCTGGGAATAGAAGAATATTATAGAATAGAAGAAATTAGAAGAATAATAATATGAGTAAAATACAGTGCAGGTATAGGATCCGTTATCCAGAAACCCATTATCCAGAAAGCTCCGAATTACAAAAAGCCCATTTTCCATAGACTCATTTTATCATTTTAAAAAGTGATTCCTTTTTCTCTGTAATAATAAAATAGTACATTGTACTTGATCCAAACTAAGATATAATTAATCCTTATTGGAAGCAAAACCAGCCTATTGGGTTTATTTAATGTTTACATGATTTTCTAGTAGACTTAAGGTATGAAGATCCAAATTACGGAAAGATCGGTTATCCGGAAAACCCCAAGTCCAATGCGCTCAGACTACGCCAGTTCACTAATACGCGTTTCATCCTGGGCACTGAACGATGGTGACTTTTCACTAGCGTTATTTCGGCAGAGCGAACATTTCAAACTGAAGATGCGCTAGCGTTTATTTCTGCCTAGTGAAAATTTGCTCGGGATCTTGCACTCAGGTCAATTTGCATAGGGCAGGAAATTTAAAGTTGTATGGACACTTTTATGTTAAATGTTGGTGCAAATACTTCACTTTTCACTTTTTAAATACATGTCCAGGGAACCTTAATAAAAACAAATGTTTGGAAAAAAACGGTTCCGCCCAAAAAAAGTTTGTTAGGAGTTTAGCAGACAATCACGATGAAAAAAGGAAAAGACACCATCGTTTTTTGAACTTTGATGCATTTTCAGCTCACACGATATGATGTAAGTGACAGAAGATTGAGGAAGATCTAGCTGCTTTATAGCACTTCGCCTGGTCTGAGGTGGTGAAGGCAACTCTGGTGAAAGAGGTAACGTTCATTAAAATCTGTATTTTTGTGGATTTGCAGAGTAACGTCCGTTCGCCAGAGCCAAAAGCTGCCTGGCGATAGAGTGTGAAAGCGATGGTCCTGTTCGCTAGCGAATTGGTGCCTGTTAGTAAATTGGCGATGTCCCTGCAGGTGGCAACGTTAGCGAAAAGTCGCTAGCGTTAGCCACTTCATTCTTTAGTAAATCTACCCCTAAGTTTGCCCAGAAGCAGTAAGCCATAGCAACCAATAAGATGTTTTCTTTTGAACAGGTGTCCAGTAAATTCTACTTGCTGATTGGTCGCTATGGGTTACTGCTCCTGGGCAAACTTAGTGCCTTTTATTACATAACCCCCATATAATATTATTTGAATCTTCTTTGCATTGGTTATTAAATTAAAAAAAACATTGCATATTTTATTTAGAAAAACAGGAAAAGGGAAGGGACAAGATATGTGTGAGTGATATAGACTCAGGGTGCTCATTTATAAACACAGAGCAAGCAGAACAATGGAAGCCAATGTTTGATTCATTGCCATTTATTTCTACACAGGTATAAATGTTCCTTGTGTTAAATCATAAATCACCCCCTACATTGTCGCTTCTTTACATTCCGTCTCCGCTATGACAAGTGTACAGTATATGAAGACTAAATAGCCAGCATGTATCTACTATAAGTATCAATTGTGTATCTAAATAAACCTGTTTTCAAATGCAAACGGTTTACATAAAATGTCCTATTATGTGATTGAAACTTTTAGCTAAAATATTTATATACAGTAGTAGTAGCAGATGTCAGTTGAAGAGAAATCTTTATAACAATTTCATCTCAGGATAGGGAAGTTAAAGGGTATTTTTTATTCTAATTTAGTTTGTACATTATACTGAATAATGGAATTTATTTTCTTTTTAACCAGAATAATATAATTTCTGCTAAAAGATATTTGAAATCACCTTGGAGTTTTGTGATCTGTATTAATGCACAAAGCCTACAGTTATTGACTTGAAGTGTCCTTTAAAATTGTAGAAGAACATTATGCCCTATATTTAAGTGCCTGACAAAGAATAGTAGAAGCCTAATGCTTTGCACTTTTACTGATCTTTTATATAATTATCATCCTGAGGGGAGAACATAACATTTTCCTAGACACCGCTTGGCAAAATTCTGTATGAGCATAAAGGGAATGTATACGCCATGTAGGTTTCAGAACCTGCCAGGGAATTTACTGTGATTTCAGCTTCATAATGGTTCTGCAAAGATCATGATTATTGATTGTAATGGATTGGAGAATAAAAGGTTTGTACTGGTGAGAGATTATTACTCTGCATTTTACCCATCACGTACCCATTATTTTCTCACATTTATTCTCTGGTGTGGTACAGAGTTCCTGATTAGAATCTGAAATGAATACTATCCTGATCCTTAAGTGTGCTTAGCAGTAGGCAGGTACCGTGTACATTTGTGTTTAACATTGGTGTTATTCTTTATACTAGTATTATTGTTTTATTCTTCATACTACTATTACTGTTGTTTGTCAGAAGAAGAATAAAGACTCTTGTAATTTCCAATGCCTCACTTGTGAAAAAGCTTAAACATTATGGGATCTGCAGCTTGGCATATGGAGGAGAGGGATGGTAAGTGTTCTCTGTAGCCCTGTCCAGTTTTCTATAACCCTATTTATGTGGCCCTGTCAGCTGTGTGACATACAGTAGCCTTGATGATCTTACTTACCTCAGAGAATGTGCTTTTTTTTTTTTTTACAATTCTTTATTTATATTATTTTGAACAACATTAAAAGGGAAAGGGGGTACAAAAGGCAAGAAAGGGAAGGGTTTGGGGTAGGGAATATAATTGCATAAACCAAAAAAAAAATTTTTTTATGTGCTTTAGTAAAACCCATTAGGGAATATTTATTTAAGTGGAAGGGGCAGCATTAAACCTCAAGTTCAGTTTCTCACTTGATTAAGATTGATACATTTCACTTTACTGAAGTGCACTTGTACATCCACAAGTGCAGCTGCACCATTTTCATTAAAGATACTTACACTTCCATATCGTTGTGCTAGGCGCCGCTTAGTCCTTCCTGCCTTCCGTTTCAAATGCTATTGCACCTAATGTTGCAGAGGAACCTTGCAGATACCACTATCTTCTGACCACATAGTAGCTTCAGGGATCCCTTCGCACAAGAGGCAATAGGCATAGCACATTCGAGCCTCAAGAATCAGGCACAGACGTCACTAATTTGGTGAATTGGAAGCAACTGCAGTAGGTGCAGAGCAATTGTGTCAAGCTCAGGCCCACCTGCATCAGTAATGACGCTAGGATTCTGGTAAAAACAATGAATTTGGGAAAAGAATGTTGGTGATCAAAATTGTGCATTACTTGTGGACACACATGTGCCCAATACGTCTATGGCACTGATAATGTTAGATAGAAAGATTCTCTCAGATATATATGTACACTGCAGTGATCTTATGCTGGTTAGTCACAGTGGTAACAGTGCTGCCATGTACAAAGATGTGACTTTACTTGTTTGGGGAAGCTGTAAATGTCGGATATTTCGACACAGACTGCATATACTGTAGATACATGCATTTGTTTTTTGATCACCAGTTACATGACCTTGCTGTTGGATGTCTTTGTGTCGTCCTGTTTAAAGGGCTTTATTTGCTCGACCTACATTACAGTGAACCCACAGTGTACCTCTGCGCAGTACGCAGCACACAGAGGGGACGCAAGTGAAATCATTTTCTTATGTGAAAATAGCTTTATTACATGGTACAATAATACACAATTGTAGGAATTGTTCCTCTTCCAGTTTTCTCTGAAATGCAATTCCTACAAATGATAGCAACATTCCAATGTAGGATTTGTATTTCAGTCAAATGAATGGGCAAGATGAATACTTTTGCAAGATAGTGTATATTATATGTCATTATTAACTTTACATGGTAGTTGGAAGAATACCACAAACTGCTTCATGACCTTGTGTCTGGGACAATAATGGAAGCTTCTTCTTAGACTTTTCACAGGAATGAGGAGAAAGGGTTATTTTTAATTTCAAGCATTATAGTTGGTATTTTGATTATTACTATATTCACATTTGCTGCTTTTACAGTCTGAAGGACTTTTGCCACCAATATGGGCACTCTCACTGTTACTGTTGCTTTGAAAATTGCAGCTTTGGCATTTGCTGCGGTTTGCCCAGTTTATAGCAGTGGCAAGATCCAAAGTGTTTCTTTTAACACCAGAATGATCATACTCATCATGACACCAGTCCTTTGTGTCTGTACAAAGGTTAAAAAGTTTTTGCTTTGTCTTTATGCTGGAATTGATGGCTATCCATTTTTTCTTTACACTGCTTACCAATGCTTGATTTGAGGCTTTTTTTGTCCTTTAGATTTCAGTTCACTTAATTCCTCAAATAAAGATTTCAGGAATTTTAAAAATATATACTTTTTTTAAACATTAAGGGGCAGATTTATCAAGGGTCGAATTTCGAAGTGTCAAATACTTCGAAATTCGACCATCGAATTAAAATACTTCGAGTTCTTCAAATATCGAAGTTAAAGAATTTTTCACTGAATTTGGCCATGGAACGATCGAAGTAAAAACGTTCGTACGATTACACCGCTCGAATCGAACGATTTTAGTCTATGGTCGAACGATTTTATTTTGATGTGTGAAGAAAAATGGTCTAGAAGGTCCCCATAGGCTAACATAGCACTTTGGCAGGTTTAATTTTTTAAAGAAACAGTACTTCGATTATCGAATGGTCGAATATTCGAACGATTTTTACTTCGAATCGAAGTAAATATGAAGTCGTAGTATCCTATTTGATGGTCGAAGTATCCAAAAAATTACTTAGAATTTCTAATTTTTTTTACTTCAAAAATTCCCTCGAATTCACTTCGACCCTTGATAAATCTGCCCCTGGGGGACACTTTATAACATAAGATGTCAGCCTCATGGCTGTATGCAATGCATGCAGAGCATTAAGAGCTGTAATAAAAGAAATACTACCTTTGTTAGGCAAATGCACATATTCATGATCAATGCCCTATATGAGGTTGAAAGATTGCCCCTTTCTTTTCCTATAGTATTTATATTATATAGCTATAATACTCATATGAACTAGAAACGAAAGGGAAAATACAAAGGCGATTATGAATTAAGAAAAAAAAATGTAATGTACAAATACAATATACTAAGAGAGTTGTTAGGTCCTGTTAGGAGGACTTTAATTTGCCATTAAAATAAAGGGTCTGTGTCATGGGTTGGATTTAATTTTTTTTTTTATGTTAATTAACTTTGCTGACCAGTAAACTGTGTAAATAGCTATGTGTATAATTTATGTAAATACTGTGTTTAGGTGTAAACTAGTTTGATTAACAAACTGCGGCCAACTTTGTGGCTCAGCTGCGCTGTCAGTATATGTAAATGGTGCTAAAACAATTGTTTATTGAAAGCTATGTTTGTTACATGTTACTACACAAGAGTATACATGGAAAACTTTACTTTTATATACAATAGTGCAATTGATTGTACAAAGTTTCATGAAGTACTTACCTAGAGCTCCCAGAGAAGCCACTTCTTACAGGGTTGGGCAGCCTCTCTTAATGAATATTTATAGGGTAGATGCTGATCACATGGTGTCAGCATAGGGCAGTCTGGAAGTTGCCCTATGAAATCATTGGGAGTCTGTGTTAAGCCTTTGTGACAGGTTGTTCTGGAGCTCAGGTGTGTGCATTATGCATAATGCTTTGGGCCTGGGGTTTTCCTAATGAGGGGTCTTTTCAAACTTTGAAAATCCATATTAGTCTGCTAAAATCATTTAAACAAACCAAATTGGATTGTTTTGCCACCAATAGGGATTAATTCAGCCTTGTTAGGTTCAAGTACAAGCTACAATTTATTATTACAGAGAAATAGGAAATTAGAAAAAAAAATTCGAATTATTCGCTTACATTGGAGTCCATAGCAGATGTCCTTTCCATAATTCTGAGCTTTCTGGATTACATTTTTTTTTGGAAATGAGATCCCATACCTGTACTGCAAATTTCTGTAGCACATCAAAAATTGTGTTCATTGCCTTCTGTGGGTTAAACATCATCAATTTAAAATATTGATGTCGTTTTTATTTAAAAAAAAAAAAAAAGATTACACCTTGTTGCAACATATAGATAGCTAAAATATATCACACTTCTGCAGTTTAAAGTGATACAAAACATTATATATATAAGTATAAATTTCCAAAATAGACTTGTCCTATTCATTTTTCAAAATGTTTAATGATGGGTGTGGGGAGCAGTGTGATTTATATATATACTCTATATTGGACCATGTACCTAGGAATGCAATATAATAGCACAGCATGATGGATTTTGAAAAAAATGAATAATGTGGAAGTAATAATGATATCATTTCTGCTTGTCAGGGATATACATGCACATCTGAATGAAATCATGTTGTTGAAAAGCTAGGCTGGGGGTGGCTTGGGGGGATTTTGAAAAATAATAATAATTTAGGCATCCTTTGAAAGTAATCCTGACATTCCTATCATAGTTAGGAACATGTTAGTAACATTTTAACCCCAAAGGTTCAGCCTGACATGTTGTTGCCAGCAATACACAACTGGCTGCATTACAGAGTATCAAATATTACAGCAGAAATAGCAAACCATTGCCCTTATGTAAAAATTACAGTTATTAATAGAAAACAATTATCTACCTTTGGCTTTTCTTTGAATGACCCGCTAGCTTCATAGAGTGTTCTTCCCTATACTTTTCTAAAACGCAACCTCATGTAACGCTGGCAGACGTTTTTGACGCCGGCAAATTTTTTGGGCGAATTTTCGTGGACGTTTCGCAAATTTATTTGCTGGCGCCAAATCGCGCAAATTCGCCCATCACTATTCATTATTCAAGAACATAAGATATTTTAAGTCTTTATTTTCACAGGTATAGAACCTATTATCCAGAATTCTCAGGACCTGGAGTTGTCTGGATAAGTTGTAAAAGCCAATATCCTAAGCACTACAAAATAATTTATTTGGATATTCCGCATCATATTTTACATAGCTAAAACTGCCTAATGGACATTTTTTGATCCAGTGAACTCCTAGCACTGAACACATTATTCATATCACTACTGATGCAAGGAAAATGCAAATGTGATTTGCATCTATTTTACTAAAGTGAACATAAAGGAGTACATCAGTGGTTTGTTTTACATTGCTTTTTTACACACAATGCTGTGTTTTCCATTAACTGGGTGGGATTACTTCATATCCAGGAGTAAAAAATGCTGGTTATGTGTTATTCTTTGTCCTTAAGTTTGTTGCGATGAAAATTTTTAGGCGCAAGTAAGTTACGGTGTCAATATATGCAATATTTGCTTCTAAACAACAGAAGCTGTAACAAACAAGTCTCTGTAAATATATCTAACATGTAATAGAAAAGGTTCACTATAAGCTTTACCAGTTCTTCAGCAGGAAATTCAGAGGACTCAGAGTTCCTGTCCCCAGGGCAAGATAAAGGGAACATTTGTAAGCATCCAAATAAAGGTTACAATATCTCATTAAGACATTTTGCAACCTGTTACACTGATGGTAGTAGTTTGTCTTCTGAACGAAAAGCCCTGGAGCTATAAGTGGAGGGGCTGCATGACAAGGGATCTGAATGACCAACAGCCAGATTACACTGGTTTATGTTTAAAGATTGGCAGAATCAGATGTAGCTGTGATTGGGTGAGAAGGAATGAGTTAAGGCAGGGGAAATCTGGGCTGAGGGTGGAGATAGAGAGGCTTGTCATGTCAGGGGAAGAAGCAGTTCACTTCCTTATTATCTGAGCAGGTAGAAACATCCCACCCTCTCTCCCCTCTTTTTGCCTATTTTGTGAAATATCAGGAGTTTTTCTTCTTTAAGTTTTCATATTATCTATTATCTATGAGTTTGTGCCAATATGGTTTTATGCGTAATAGATCTTGCTAGACTAACTTAATTTCTTTTTATGAGAAGGTAGGTAGAGACTTCGATTCTGGGATGGCAGTAGATGTGATTTACTTAGACTTTGCTAAAGCATTTGATACAGTGCCACACAGAAGGTTACTGGTTAAATTAAGGAATGTTGGCCTGGAACATAGTATTTGTACCTGGATAGAGAACTGGCTAAAAGATAGACTACAAAGAGTTGTGGTAAATGGAACATTTTCTAATTGGACTAGTGTTGTTAGTGGAGTGCCGCAGGGCTCTGTACTAGGTCCCTTGCTTTTCAACTTGTTTATTAATGACCTGGAGGTGGGCATTGAAAGTTCTGTTTCTATTTTTGCAGATGATACTAAATTGTGCAGAACTATAGGTTCCATGCATGATGCTGCCACTTTGCAGAGTGATTTCTCTAAGTTGGGAAACTGGGCAGCAAACTAGAAAATGAGGTTCAATGTTGAGAAATGCAAGTGTAATAGCTTACCCTGGTGTGCTAGTGGGGGGACGGCAGGGACGACTGGTGCCCTGTCAGCGGGGACGCCCTTCTGCGCCGGTTTGTTATGGGCACGCGTGATGCGCCTCTGCAGTGTAAATTGGCGCATGCGCGCTGGTGTGATGACGTCAGCGTGCAATGGCGCGAATTTTGAAAATATTTAAAGGGCCATTTTGCAGATTCTCATTGCCCGTTAGAGGTTTGTTCCTGGTTCCTTTAGCTTTTGCTATTTTGATCCTGAGCTTGTTCCTGATTATCTGTTGTGACCCCTGCCTGTTCCTGACGATTCTGACCTCTGTTTCCTGAACTATTGCCTGAATTTCGACTACCTCTTCTGCTTTATCCCTCTGATTGATCTCCCGGTTTTGACCCTTGCCTGCCTGACCTCGCTTTGAACGCTGCCTGCCCAGACCTGGCCTGATTTGTTTACGCTCACTTTCTACCTGCCTCGACCCGTCCAGTTCCGGCTACGATTCCATTTAACACCTTGTACAAAGACCTTCTGCCCAAAGACTTTGCTAACAGTCGTGCCCCTCTGCTTATCCAGAACCTCTAGCCTTGCACCTCTCATTTAAGTCCTGGTGGCATCCAAGTAGCTGTGGGCTCCTCCCGAGGGCAACAGCGATCACACTACAGGTGAAGCACAAGCCAAAACCAGGGTGCTTGGCATTTGTTCTGGTGTTGGGTGCCGACCGTGACAGCAAGGTTATTCACTTTGGCAAAAATAATATAAATGCAAGTTATACACTAAATGGCAGTGTGTTGGGAGTTTCCTTAAATGAGAAGGATCTAGGGGTTTTTGTAGATAACAAGTTCTCTAATTCTGGGCAGTGGCATTCTTGGCTACTAAAGCAAATAAAGTTCTGTCTTGCATAAAAAAGGGCATTAACTCAAGGGATGAAAACATAATTATGCCTCTTTATAGGTCCCTGGTAAGGCCTCATCTGGAGTATGCAGTGCAGTTTTGGACTCCTATTTATTTGATAAAATGTGAATAAATACTATGGCCATTGTACACCATTTCTGACTCCTGGTGTGTCATTAAGGTATGTTACAATGCGTTCAGTGGGATGGCTGAAAGTGAAGGGTCAATTGATGAATCCCCTTGTCAATGCCCATGTGGGCTGGGATACATAGCCCAAACATCCAGGGCATTCAGAATTTAGACTTAATGAGCATAAAAATGTAATAAGAAATTATAAACCGGAAGGAAATAAGTGAGTACAAAAGACAGTAAGGAAAATAATAAATAAACATGGTGTGTCGTAAATCAGATGGCAGATTCTTGAGGTGATAAACAAAAAAATGCAGGTAATGATTTTAATATTGGAATTGGAGATTAGAGATGCTATTTCCAAAATGGCGTATGAAAATGTTAGTCTCAATTTTTTTTAATAGTAATTATGCTTTTATTTAACATGATGACTTTTTCCTTTCCTTTCACATATAAGAAATGCAGGCGGGAATCAGAGCTGTAACTACAGAGTAAGCAGACCCTGTGACTGCAGGGGGGCCCAGGAGGTATAGGGGCCCGACGAGGCCCTAATGCATATACAGTTTCAATAAATATATATGTAAAACAGGTCAACCTCTAGATAGTTTGGGGGCCTGAAAAATAATTTGCTATGGGCCCAGTAATATCTAGTTACACCACTGGTGGGGATAATATGCCGTTAAAGGTAAAGTTAATATCCAACTGACAGTGAGTATATGAATATCTATATATTTTCTGATAATTCAGGTTTTGTTTTTGCATCTCTTCTAATTTAATTTAGTTTTGGTTGTTGGCAAGGCAAGATGAGGATATTCTCTATACATATTACTAGAGGTTTATTTTGTAATATTAATTTACTTAAGGACTGATTGGACATTAAAGGGATACTGTCATGGGAAAACATGTCTTTTTCAAAACACATCAGTTAATAGTGCTGCTCCAGCAGAATTCTGCACTGAAATCCATTTCTCAAAAGAGCAAACAGATTTTTTTATATTCAATTTTGAAATCTGACATGGGGCTAGACATTTTGTCAATTTCCCAGCTGCCCCATGTCATGTGACTTGTGCCTGCACTTCAGGAGAGAAATGCTTTCTGGCAGGCTGCTGTTTTTCCTTCTCAATGTAACTGAATGTGTCTCAGTAGGACATGGGTTTTTAGTATTGAGTGTTGTTCTCACTGATCTACCAGGCAGCTCTTATCTTGTGTTAGGGAGCTGCTAACTGGTTACCTTCCCATTGTTCTTTTATTTGGCTGCTGGGGGGGAAAAGGGAGGGGGTGATAATCATTCCAACTTGCAGTACAGCAGTAAAGAGTGATTGAAGTTTATCAGAGCACAAGTCACATGACATGGGGCAGCTGGGAAATCGACAAAATGTCTAGCCCCATGTCAGATTTCAAAATTGAATATAAAAAAATCTGTTTGCTCTTTTGAGAAATTGATTTCAGTGCAGAATTCTGCTGGAGCAGCACTATTAACTGATTCATTTTGAAAAAAAAAAAAAAAATTCCCATGACAGTATCCCTTTAAGAGACACTGGGATAGGGAGGTGGACTCCTTTTGTCTTATAGGTGGTTGTGCACTAGACTTATTCTATTGAAGGGAGGGTGTACCTTTAAGGGTACCTGGTGGTCAATTAGGGCAGGGGGACGCCCGCAGCCTTTATATTAGGTTTGTGCACTTGCGTGTGTTCTTCTGGGTTTGATGGCTTATTCGGCATGCCAGGTCTGACATCATCATACATGTCACAACATTCTAATATTTGAAGGTGTCTCATCCTTATTATTATTATTATTAACATGTATTTATAAAGCGCCAACATATTGCGTAGCACTGTAAAGTAAATGTGATTATACAACTAAATCACATGAATTATATACATAGAACATATGGAGTTACATACATCACAATCAATACTGGTACAAAAGGTGAGGAAAGGCCCTATGCATAGGCATACACTCTAAAGGGAGAGGAGTAATACACAAGGTGTGGGAGTGGGCAAGATCGAATTAAGTGGGTGAGAAATGTGGTACTGTATGTGGTGTTGCATTTGGTAGTTAAGCAGAGTGAGGGTAGGCTTCTTGGAAGAAGTGCATTTTAAGAGATTTCTTGAAAGCAGAAAGGTTGGGAGAAAGTCGGATAGACCGTGGGAGAGAGTTCCAGAGGAGGGCTGCAGCCCTTGCAAAGTCTTGAATGCAGGCATGTGAGGAGGTTATGAGAGAAGAGTTGAGTAGCAGGTCAGTAGAGGAGCGTAGTAAGCGGTTGCGTGAGTACATAGAGATGACTTCAGAGATGTAGGGTGGGGCAGAGTTATGAAGTGCTTTGAAAGCCAGCGTCATTAATTCGAATTTGATTCTGAAAGGTAACGGAAGCCAGTGCAGGGATTATCAGAATGGCGAGGCAGAGGAGGAGTGGTTGCAGTGGTATATGAGCCTCGCAGCAGTGTTCATTATGGACTGGAGAGGTGACAGTCTCTGGGGGGGAAGGCCAATTAATAGAGAATTACAGTAGTCTAGACGTGATATGTTGAGAGAGTGAATAAGGATTTTGGCAGCATCTTGGGTGATAAATGATCGTATTTTGGATATGTTCCTTAGGTGGAAGTGACATGATTTAATAAGTGACTGGATATGAGGAGTGAATGACAGGGCAGAATCTAGGATAACCCCAAGGCACCGGGCCTGGGGAGAGGGGGTGATAGTGGAATTGTTAACTATGATGGATACTTCCGGGATGTTACTGATGTTAGTTGGAGGAAAGAGAACCATTTCAGTTTTAGAGAGGTTTAAGTTAAGGTAGCGTTGCGACATCCAGGTAGAGATAGCGGACAGGCAGGAGGAGACACGAGTTAGGAGTTCTGGGTTGAGATCAGGAAATGAAAGATAGATCTGAGTATCGTCAGCATAGAGGTGGTAGTGGAAACCATACGAATTTATTAATTTGCCAAGGGAGGAAGTATAGAGGAGAATAGTAATGGTCCCAGGACAGAGCCTTGAGGAACTCCAACAGAAAGAGGTAGGGGAGAAGATGATACTCCATTGTAGGAGACACTGAAGGAACAATTGGTGATGTAAGAAGAGAACCAGGACAGGGCTGTGTCACGAAGGCCAAGCGAACGGAGGGACTGGAGGAGGAGAGGGTGATCTACAGTGTCAAATGCGGCTGAGAGATCAAGCAGTATTAGTAGTGAGAAATGATTGTTGTG
Organism: Xenopus laevis; assembly: GCF_017654675.1. Classification (NCBI taxonomy): domain Eukaryota; kingdom Metazoa; phylum Chordata; class Amphibia; order Anura; family Pipidae; genus Xenopus; species Xenopus laevis. The sequence continues at coordinate 60,739,744 of NC_054378.1, read as the reverse complement.
GCTTAAAAACAGATTGTAGGGGGTCCAGCAGGTTATCATCAGAGAGGAATGAGGTTAGGTTAGGTTGTAGACTAGGCGCTCAAGTAGTTTAGAGATGAAAGGTAGCAGAGAGATAGGCCGGAGGTTGTCAAAATTGGAGAGATCAAGAGAGGGTTTTATCAGAATGGGGGTGACAAGAGCATGTTTTAGTTGAGAAGGAAACAGTCCAGTTGAGAGTGAAAGATTAAATAGGTGAGTTAAGGCTTTGATTAGACAAGGATTGGTATTGCGGAGAAGTTTTGAGGGAAATGGATCAAGCGGGCAGGTGGTAAGGTGAGAAGAGGCCAAAAGCTTTTGCTCACCGTCCAACATAGGTCTATTGTCAGATAGTTCCTGAGTGTGATTATTGTCTGTTTTTACTGTTCTCGAACCTTGTCTGTCCCTGACCTCTGCTGATTTGCTACTTGTACCAACCTTTGTCTGACTATTCTTTTGGACTGAACTGTGACCGGAACCTTGATGTCTGTTCTGGGTATGGGATACCAGATGTGACAGTTCCCCTCTGAAACATTGACAGTTTGATGGTGGTTGATTAAATGGGGCCACCACCAGTGTAGGTTAAATGACAGGTGTGTGGTGAACCTTCTACATTAGCCACATTTTAGTCATGAAAGGCAAACACATATTTCTTATAGTAAATCAACAGTTTTTGTTAACCATCTTAACTCCAAATCTGTTGTTAGGTGTTATATTTTTAACCACTACAAAATAGTGTTTGCTCAGTTCTTGAGCATTTGAAATAATATTTAGAATATTAAAATTAAATAACATTTAATTTTTTAGCTGAAACATAAAACCCTGTGGGGCAAATTCACTAAGCGCCGAAGCGCCAAACGCTAGCGTCAATTCGCTAGCGTTGAGCATTTTCGTTACTTCGCAAATTCACTAACGAACGCTGGAGTAGATTTGCTAGTGTTACTTCGCACCCTTACGCCTGGCGAATTTTTGCTACGGACATAACTACTTAAATTCACTAACGCGCGCAGTGTACTGAACGCTAACGAACGCTGGCGTAGATTCGCTAGTGTTACTTCGCACCCTTACGCCTGGCGAATTTTCGCTACGGACGTAACTACGCAAATTCACTAACGCGTGCAGTGTACTGAACGCTACCTTTTACACTAGACTTCCTTCGCCACCTCAGACCAGGCGAAGCGCAATAGAGTAGATAGGGATTGCTTCCAAAAAAGTTCAAATTTTTTCTAAGTCCCAAAAAACGCTGGCGTGTTTTCTATATTATGGGTGATAGGCTGAAAAAGATCGAAATTTTTTTTGGGGCTCCCCTCCTTCCCCCCTACATTTCCTAACTCATGGCAACTTAACTATACAGTGGGCACATGTGTAGGGCAAAAAAAAAATTGATTTGATGTTTTGAAGGTTTCCCAGGCATTTGTAGTGATTCTACGTATTCCTCCATTGAAATTTGAATTTGGCGCCTTATGCAAACTAACCTTCGCTAGCGTAACTTCGCTTCACTTAGCGAATCAACGCTAGCGCAACTTCGCAACCTTACGCTACCCCTGTGCGCAACTTCGGATTTTAGTGAATTTGCGGAGCGCTTGCGAAACTACGCCTGGCGAAGTGTGGTCGAAGTGCGGCGAATCGTGGCGAAGTTGCACCTGGCGCAACTACGAATCTTAGTGAATTTGCCCCTGTGTCTTGATCATGGTGTAAGTAGAATATGCATATGTTTAAATACAAGAAAGTTTAAAGGTGAGTATATATATTTATGTGAGTCATAGAATCCCAGTGGGTATGAGTATATTTCTCTGCTGATCTTGAATTCTCTTTTACTTCTGTTCTCTGTAACTTCCCTGCTGACATGTGTCTCAGATTGAAGGCCTGCTTCAGTACATTTGGTTCTGTTCCAGCCAGTACAACTGGAATCACTTATTCTTTAGTGAAGTTGTCAACATTTCTTGTTATAGCATATGCCTTTGACCTCAACATAAAGCATTGCTTTAAAGAAACATTTGTTATTGCCATTACACAAAACAACATCTTTTTTATATGTTTGTGTTCAATGTATTAGTTTCTTTCCATTTTTATAAAGAGACTGATTACTTACAATTTTATCTTCACTCTGCTTATAAAACTGTAACACATATATACTTTAGGGTTATACTGCGTGCAATTAGTTTGTCTCTGTAATGTAAACAAGTCAGACCCTGGTTCTATATACCATGATACATGTTCTTATGTACTATGCTTTTTCATACACAAATATTTTTTGTAAATTAAAAAATATATACATTTAATATAAATTAATTTAAATAGAATACAATTATTATTCTCTATAATTATTATTTAATTTTTTTTAAAACACATTTATTTTATATGCTTATTTTTACTTAATTAGTTATGAGTGAATCTGACCCATTTCACTTCAACGAAAATTTGCCAAATGGCAAAAAATTTGCCAAATGCATTGAACTCTATGGGCAATCATTTTTTTTCCACCCATTGAAGCCATTGGGCGTCTTTATCGCAGTGAAACCTGGCAAAACAAATTTGCTTATAACTAATTATAATATTAAATATACCTTACAGACAAAATCACCTTAACATACAGAATCTGTCTGATGGTAACTGTTTTATCAATGTTGCCTGGGAGTAATACATGTTTGCTTGGGTCTCTATCCCAGTATAAATTAAAACAAACAAATGGAATACCATATTATTGCAAATTAAATTGCTCAATCAGGAAAAATACCATTTCTGTCACAAGAGTTAAACTTTATTGAGCGTCATCTATTAATGCATCTAGAAAGGCACATGCAAAAGGTGATGAATTTACTTGAGCTGTGTGCCTACCTCACACAGTTTTGATTCAATCCAAAAAGTGTGCAGGAGAGACCCACACACTGAGATACAGTATCTTCAAAGTTTGTTCAGACTAGCATGCAGATTAATAGTCAAATGTAGACCATAAGGGGAAGCATGGCAGGGGTGGGCATGGCAGGAGAGCTATGGGACATTTAACAACTTACAGTACAGAAATTTAAAGTACAGAAATTTTAAGTACAATGTATAGCGTTAGACAGAGTTGGACAACAGGTGGTTCAGTAGCTGGATTGGAAACTTCTGCTAACATTGGACATCCCATTGAGATATCAGTGCTTATCATAACTTCTGTAAACAAGATAAGCCTGGTTATACCATGTTACTGTTTCATTTGCCTTCTTTTTCTCTCCTCAATACTTCTGCATACATCCTCTGCACTCCAACATCCATCTAACAATCCTGAAATTCTTATCTCCTCTTCACTGCTCCCATCGCCCTGTCATGCATTGTTAACTCACTTATCCCCTCTCAACCCATCAAACAATAAAATCCTTCTCATTTAGTCATACCCCTAGGCCAGGAGATCGTCACAGCATTAGGTTTGGATTCTTTCTTTCCCTGAAATGTAGCTTTCAAAATCTAACCACGCCAACTTCTCTTTCCTTCACTTCTTTTGAAGTCCACAACATACGTTTGTTTTTTTTCCAATCTCTTTGCGTGTAGCTGTCATATATCATACCACTGGTCCCTACTCTACTTTCTTGGATCATTTTGCTGCTTGGCTTCCATACTTTCTCTCCAGCGAGACACTTGCTCTCATTTTAGGTGACTTCAACATTCCCATTGACAACTCTCTCTAACAACTGTAACTCTCTCTAACAATTGTACCCTAACCTTTAGTTTGTAAACACTCCAGTGTAGGGCCCTCTGATCATATTGTACTCTGTAAACCCTTGTTTGTTATTCCCATTTTATTTTGTTAAAAACTAAGGTAAAGCACTGCGTACTATGATGATAAATGATGACATTGTTTTAGTAGTAGTACAGTGTAGTATTGTGCTGCATTTGGAACTAAATGAAATGAAAATGTTTGATCAAAAGAATCAAGAATCATTTTTTTTTTAAATTATTTAACAAGCAGCACAGAAAAAGAATATAGCAAGTACATAAGGGTTGGATAAAAACAAACAAATAAAAATACATTTATGGATTAGCTGTTTGAAGAATATTGCTGCCGAATACATCTTTGTAGGATGGTGCCCAACTTTCTGCAAATGTATGTAAACTTGACCATGTAGATGCTCTTCATATATCTTATACTGATACTGCTGAGTTTTTTTTCCTTTGTGAAGTGGATGCTACTATTGTTAGACTGTGCTTTTAGGCCTTCCAGTGGATTAAAACCTCTAAAAGATTCTGGTCTGTAAGTTAAAGGAAAACTATACCCCCTGAAAAATGTAGGTCTCTATAAAAAGATATTGAGTAAAACAGCTCATATGTAAAACTCTGCTTCGTGTAAATAAACCATTTTCATAATAATATACTTTTTTAGTAGTATGTGCCATTGGGTAACCATAAATAGAAAATTACCATTTTCGTAGGATTCAGGGTGCACACAAACAAACCACACGTTAGGTCACATGAGCCAATTAACAGACAGAGTTATGTCTTTTGCTTCCACACTTCTTCCTGTTACAGTTAGAGTTGTAGTATTTCTGGTCAGGTGATCTCTGAGGCAGCACACAGACCATCACGAAATGGTGGCTCAAGGCAAGAGATGTAAAAGGGCAATATTTACTTAAATATATTATCCAGTTTGGTAAGATTCTTTAATATGCCACTTAATATGATATGAACTATCTGTTGCTTAAGTGTTCATTTTGGGGGTATAGTTTTCCTTTAAGGATGAGGGAAGGTGGTACACAAAAAGATTATGAAATTTAACTTCTGCATCATCCCCTGGTTGTGATTATGATGGTAAAAAGACATTAGGGGTCCATTACATTTTTCAATGAATCTTGAAAAATGGGTGTTTTTTCTATATTTCTTAAAAACTCAGAATATTTGATATTCATTTTTTGTATTACCTTTGATGCTGGTTGAATTTAAATTTTCTGCCTGTAAATGAAAAATAAAATATGTATTTATAGTTACTGTACTTACATTTAAGTTTAGTTAGTAAACACCGGGGTGTAGTTATTGTACAAAGACATGCTAACTCTTCTATTGTGGAAACTACCCCTCCTCAAGAAACATTTGAGATTTTAAGTAAAGCGTAGGGCAGAGTCCAAATGAAGTCCGGATACATCAGAAATCCCTATGGTGCACAGCCTGCCCTTTGTGCAATGAATCTTTGTTTGAACATGTCAACTAAAAGATAACTGGACTGTTGGACAGGTCTGAGCTTGAGGAGCAGGAGAGGAACATAGAGATGAACAGAGGGTATGAGTCTCTGTCTAGCTGATATTACCTTGGTTCTCTGCCACATGGAAGCCAGCATTATCTCAGGATACTTAGAAAGGTAAGGATCCCCAGGATAAAGAGAACACCAGCAAACACTAGGCCGCCAATCCAGAGAGTGTGGTAATCTGAGATTGAGATGAAAGGTTTTATCAGTATAAGTGTAAAAGCCACAAAAACCCCTAATGCAAAAATTAAAGTTGTTGAAATTCTATAGAAGTCAGTGGCAACTGCACTGACCTTATTGGACTGATTTTAATCCATTTGGACTTTGAGAGGTTTTTCTGATTTTTTTTGCTAGGAATTGTCTGAAAAAACTAAAATTTATAGAGGTGTAAGAGGCATTTGTATTTTTTTTGGTTCGTTCAGAGGATCTTTTGATAAATTCCATGACAAACATAGTTTTAGAGAAAGTGAGTTTAGTAGTGGTTTCAAAAACCTCTAAAATGAGAATGTTGATAAATAAGCCTCCACGTCTGGATAATGAAAGAGATTTCAAATCTACCTGTGCAGATACAAAAGTGGTAACATAAAGGAATTACTGCTGAACAGTAAAATGCTGCTCTCTATTCAGCTGGTTGCAAATTAATTACTTCTCACCCTCTCTCTAATAAATATGTTTCTGAAAATCCTGTAGTAGTCAATAGAGAGTGGCAGAATTTCACTCTGGTAAGCTTTGGAGAACTCTATTTTTACTCTTTGATAAATATGCCCTTTTGTCTGAAATATTCTTTGTAAGGCAGAGTATTGGTCTTGTGAGCTGAGATTCTTCTCATTCTCCATTATTTGTGTTGTCATGAGTTTTTTGGATGAGTATTGTTTAGGTATGCCTCTTCTTCTGTCCTAGTTGCACCAGTCCTTGCATCCTCTGGAACTTCTGATCATGTGACTCTGCCCCATGGTTTGGCATTCTACTCTACGTAATACACTGCCTTCCAAAGGAGGCCCTATGCTTGACAGACTGATCATCATGTGACCTTCAAGTCCCATAGGATCTAGTCCCTCTTCAGTACAATATGTAGAACTGTAGTATGGATGTGGAACAGATCCAAAACGGCAGTCGAACTGCAGAAAATCCGTTTATTGGGGAGTGATAAACGGATTTTCTGCAGTTCGACTGCCGTTTTGGATCTGTTCCACATCCATACTACAGTTCTACATATTGATTTGGGTTATCGGACACAGGATACCCGTGGACAGGTTTGATCTAATTATGTGGTGAGCTCCTTTCATACTAAATTGCCTCTTCAGTACAAAACCTTCTGTTGCTGCTACCTCCTCTTCCAGGTAGGATTGAAAAATCATGAAAAGTAGATAAGGTGGGGAAAATAGCGATTCATCTGTTCTGCTTGAGGCAGAACAATGTATTCACAAATGCTGTCCTGTCTGTACAGACTTAAAGGATTTATGTGATTTAATCAATGTGTACACATGGAAAGTTAAATTAAACTGACCATTGAATGCGAATCTCTATATCAGATGAAGGTCTTATTTGGACTTGTGCTGTGAGGAATAACATAAAACAACTACATTATAAATTGGGCTTAATGTACCTCAACACCAGTAAACATACAGACCTATAACAAACTCAAACATCAGACTGTACAAGACAACTTGCTTGGCTAAATTATCAAGCAATTAACACATTGAAAACTACTTGACATTAGGATTTGATGTCTGACTTAGGATAAAATTACTTTTGTTGATCATTCGTTTTAAAGACTATCACTTAGAAAACATTTTGAAGTTTGAGCTGATTAATTTTGGCACCCTTTGGTGTGTTCTTCAGAGTGTTTCACAAAACTCTTGCAAAACTTCATAGAAATTTGAAACAAATCTTATCGTTCATTTCTAGTTACAGCAGTTGCATTACTAACAGGTGGAATCTTGGCAATGTATATAGCATTATAGTATTTTCTTGGCTATCCCTTTTGTACATATTGAGATTAGTGATGGGCGAATTTATTCACCAGGCATGGATTAATGGCGAATTTCCGCACTTTGCCAACTGCAAATGTTATAACGAAACCAATGCGAAAATTCGCAGTGGAAAAATTAGATGCAGCAAAAACAAAAATTGGCGCGCATCAAAATTGTCGCACATCAGAATTATTTTGATGCCCATTGACTATAATGCATTTGGATAAAAGAGTGGTGCGTGTAAAAATGTTTTCTCCATAAACTACCAGCAGTGAAACAATCCTGTAGTTGACTCCCATGGTGCATCTACAGAAAGTTTACCAAGCCTTTTAATTTGCTTCTTAGGCAACTAGAATATTCCTCAAATCACATTTTTTTTAAAAGTATTGTTCAAGTAAGTAGACTGTTAATGCCTTATCATTAATATATTGTCAATTCCCTTAGTATAAAACCAAATCTGAAGTTAGTAAAATGTAAAAAACGCATAACCAAAAAATACAATCATGGCTGTTTGTATGGAGATTAAATAGCCTACACATACACAAATTATTGATGAGGGAAATGCATTGAAGTCAATAGGTGTCAATGTTTTTATGCAAGACAATTTTTTTTACATGCGCAACAATTTTTTCTCACTCCAAAATACATTAAAGTCAATGGGCATTTTTCTTGTGGTGACTTTTTTCTCTCTTCAAATTTTTTGTCCAAATGCATTTTTTCTTATGGCGACCTTTCTGTCTCTAACAATTTTGTCATGGCGACATTTTTTGTTGCAGGAAAATTTATTGCGGTAGATTTTTACCACAGTTTTAGCAAATACAATTGCAGGTGGTGAAGTGCAAGATTTCACCGCCAATCCATGTCTGCCAAAAAAATCTGCTCATCACTAATAAAAATACAATAAAGTAAGCTTTGTGCCTGGCCATGCTACTGGAGTAGGAGCAAAATTGCTTTATTTATTTCCACAAAGAAAGTGCAGATCCAGGCAGAAATACTGTATATCACTATAGCAAAGATACTAATAAGAGAAAACCGAATAAAAATATAACCCCATTTTTCCATTTGAGCATATTCTTTAAACTTAGTAAATAGAAGTACAACAGTGTAGTGTCTTATGAGTTAATGTTAAGGAGATCTTGTATTAATGCATTTAAAAAGAGCATAAAGCTATCTATTATGAGAGAACCTTAAACAAGTGCTTAACAAATGAAGAAAACATTAATGGTGTCCTAAAAAATATACATAATGGATATTAAAAAAAAATATATGGAGCTAGCAATCTTATTGTCTAAACATATAACATGTTTTTTTCTCTAAATTAATGAAACTATTTTTTTTGTCACATATTAATTGCTGTGGCTTCCAGATTTAAGCAGAATAGTTGAGACTCAACAGATATACTGGTTTATTTAATAGTAAAGTATAAGGATAGCTAGTTATTTACTAAGACACCAGGGCAAAAATAAAAAATCCACCAGTCAGTGCAAAGCAGCCCTGTCCATAGGGCATGGATAAGTACAGTGGTCATTTGTTACCTGTGCCACTGTCATCCCTAACTTACCCGTCAATATGATGCTCAAGTTAGAATGTAGAAGGGAGTGCCTGCATGCCTCCCCACTCCTCTTATGAATACAGTGCTGCAAAATGAGCCCTATTTTGGGTGGATATGTAGATTTCTGCATTTCTTTTAGAGCACAGGCACCTATGGCATTTTTTTTCCTCAATACATTTTTATTGATTGTTTTTACATATATGGTGTGTACGGGTATGCTATATGTTATATCATGAGGCAATGGGTACATTCAGAGCAATTTTATGTCTATTGTAAATCATTGATCTGTAGTTGTGTGCAAAGCATATATAAAATCAACACTAATATCAAAAATAAACAATTATAAATGAAAAATAAAAACGACACAATAAGAGAAATAATGAAAATGCCAGTGTTATATGTGAAGAAGTGGCCTATCTCTCTCTATAATGACAGAAGATTGGGTGAAAGCATATCCCCATACCTGTAGTCAAGGTTGCCAGATTTTTTTGAACAGAGTATGTTGGTGAGTTTTTCATTAACAAAAATCCAATCAATTTTTCCTTAAGTTCATATGTAGTACTGAAAATATTAGGTTATATACTCGCATCCAGAACCTGAATGCCTGGGGCAGGTCCACCATATGTGTCCTATTGTTCCCAATTCAGAACAACATCGGAAACAGTTTCCAGATGCTGATGGGGCAAATTTCACTATCCTGGCCGGGGTTAAATACTACCTAAAAAATACTTTATATCCTGCTTCAAGCAGTATTTTATTGATAGTACTGTGTTTTATTTAGCCAAAACTTATTCCATTTTTCCTCCTCCATACCATTTCTTAATTCATTAGTCCAAGCTGTTTGGGGGAGGTAAGGTGTAAGTATTAGACTGAAATTGCTCTGTGTAAAGGTTTCCCAGAAAGGCACCAGCACTCAAAGAAGGTAGTACTTTGTGATTGAGACTTAGAGCGATTCCAGGGCGAGTTGGCAAAATGTATGATTTGCAATGCCGGATACAACTCTGACTCAGGGAGTTGGAAGTTTTCACATAGGGTGTTAATGGTGTAGGGGCCCCTGAGAGTTAAGATTGAATTTATTCTGGTTAGATTGTGATGGGTCCACCATTGGACCTATGGCAATTTTTTTAAATACATGGCAGAGCACAGAGTACATAGTCGATTATGTCTATTTTTTTGCACTTTGCACCCTGTCCTGCACTAAATGCATCCCCTGTTTTATTTGTGACATAAATATGAAATAAAAAAAATATCCTAATTATCCCATTTATTAACCTATTTTCATAACTTTGTAGATGGCTGCTTACTCCAGCCAGAAGGAATAACACTTTAACAATATTACTCTACATGAGGAATGGCTCAAGATGAAAAGAAATGGTAAATAAGTAGATATATTTTAGCAATTAGATGTCTAAAAGTAACATTTTCTAGCATATAATATTAACACCTTCTTCCGCTTACATAATAAAACATCACAAAACCTAAAGGTCAAAACAGAAGGAAGTTGTAGTTTTACATTTATCTAAATACACCATTCCATTATTCCTAACTCCAGAGGGGCAGTTCATTGTGCAAGTTTATACTGTAGTTATAAATTGGTTATATTATAACTTGTTAGTCAGTTCAGCAGGTCCAGAAAAGGCTTACATTTTGTAGTTGCAGCTTTTAATTTATGTTTTACATGAACTTTTGCTGTAGCATGTGTTCCTAGGTGTACAGTGAATTCTGTGCACTGTTTATGAGTTTGATTCATCTTCATATCGCCTAGAATTATTAAAATTCAAAGTTTACCAATACTGTACAAACACATTACAATTTTTATCAAATCATTATACAGACCACTACACCACCACACATGAACATATAGTCTATAATAGCTTGTATATAGTCACATGAATAGAAGGTTTTCCAATTCAGTTTGTAAAATGAGAACTGTTATTTTGCCTATTAGTAACAGCACGTCTTATCATAAGGTTCTTATTTCACATAGGGGCAGATGTATTAAGGGTCGAATATCGAAGGTTAATTAACCCTCGATATTCGGCTGGCGAATTAAAATCCTTCGACTTCGAATATCGAAGTCGAAGGATTTTGCGCAATTTGTTCGATCGAGCGATCAAAGGAATAATCGTTCGTTCGATTAACGATTAAATCCTTTGATCAGAAAAAACTTGGAAAGCCTATGGGAACCTTCCCCATAGGCTAACATGGACTTCGGTGGCTTTTAGGTGGCGAACCAGGAGGTCGAAGTTTTTTCTTAAAAAGACAGTATTTCGACCATCGAATGGTCGAATAGTCGAACGTTTTTTAGTTCGAATCTTTCGATTCAAAGTTGAAGTTGTAGTCGAAGGTCGAAGTAGCCCATTCGATGGTCGAAGTAGCCAAAAAAACACTTTGAAATTCGAATTTTTTTTTCCTCTATTCCTTCACTCGAACTTAGTGAATGGGCCCTATAGTGTTTGAATATAACTGCCATTTTGAGTAGATCTGTGTACATTTGGGGACATATTGACATGTGATATAAAAAATTGTGAATAATGAACCACACATAACCGGGCGTTGCTGTGTAAAAAAACGGCATAAAAATGGCATCATTTTTTTATGCACTTTTTCTTTGAGCAACTTCTGCTCGGAACTTACAAAGGTCTGAAGCAATGTAAAATAACAGCAGCAAATCTGGCGTTTGCAATGGGTAAAATAACACACACCTTTATAAATTCAACATTTATTTTACACAGCTTGATACACCGTTTTTCTGGCGAATTTTGTCTTACACTGCATAATAAATGGAGCCCTTAGGGTTTTTAAGAGGATTTTTCAGTACTTTTAAATTATTACATACCTGCATGAGGATACATTTTGGAGTCTTTCAAATAACTATAAATAAGCACTCACCATCCCTTCACATAATCACCTTATTTACACCCCAATAGGTGTCCAATTAATTACAGAAACTGAAGAGTTGATACACAAAGAACAATTGTATATCTCTGATGTCAGATCTTTCCAAGAAATATCTTTTTGTGGATATTTACCATTACTCTGCAAAGGATTTGAAATATTATTGTGGTATTATTTATAAATGATCATTATTATCAATTCTGATTACTGTGAAAAGTTGAGCTTGGGGCAACTAAATATTCTTTATATAGGCCTACATAAGGTACCATAAGGTATCTGTTAAGTAAGGCATACATTAAGATAAGTTATTTATCAAATCTGAAAAGTTCTCACAATTTTATGAAAACAACTTCGCACGGACTTTCCTCCCCCTATTTATCAATAATTTTTTTCCAAAGATTTCTTGTGCATGAATAAAACTTGATAAAATCGTGAAAAAAAATCTGAATCGTACAAAATGTTCACGTTTGTCACAGAAAACTGCGACGTTTTTGGATTTGACGCCTGAAAACCACAAAATTAGGATTATTGAACGAAACTCATAGCAGATCAGGATATCAACGGGACATCTGCCATTGACTTTTACATGTTCTCAGCAGGTCCGAGTTGGAGTACTTTTTCATTCAGACATTTAACACCACCAGACTTTAATGAATCCCAAAAAAACGAGTTTTCTTTTCTCCGAAAATTTTTTATTTTCCCCTTTAAAAGTCCAACCAGAAAAATTTGAAGCTTAATACATAACCCCCTTTTGTGTTTGGTACATGAACTTCGAAGACGCACAGGCAAATAGTTAATACATATTGCACTTCATTCATTTTTCTGTACTAATTACAAAATCCAGAAAGGGCACAATAATTGAGTGGTACTTAAACTTTCTCTTCAGTTACATGGCAGTGAATTTGATAACCTGCATATGATGGGTGTTATTCTATTGAAAGTAAGGCAAAAATAGGAAGAGCTTAATGTCATATATTGACCACTGGATTCAAAGGAGATTTACTTTCTTGCTGTTTTGGATTAATAAAAGTGACTTTATAATTCATGGAATGACAGATTGTGTGAGAAACAACACTGTATTTGAATATGTTAATCCATCTCATCAAACATTTATGTAAATACATGTATATTCAAATAAAATGAATAGCCTTAAAAAATGAAAGAAGAATTATTTTTACCAACTCTGTGCTGAGCTGAAGAGCACAGCTGTGAGAAGTACATCAGAATGAAGAAGAAAGGCAAATAATTTGAATATGTGCAAATCCCTTTTGAGGATCTAGCCATAGCACAATGCAAATCAGTCCTGTGACTGAGGGTAAACATAATTGATTTCTATATATAAAAAATAAGCTGTTTGCCCTGCAGGACTGAAGAAAAGTTATGTGCTCCTGGTTTTCACTTAACTGCTTTCACAGTACTTCAGCATTCTTAGATTATTATTATTATATCCAGAGAGTAAAACAAAGATGTGATTTTTGGTTTCTGCAAATTTAACTAGCTACACATTGTCCATGACTGTCCCCCAGGTGGTAGCTGACCATTACTTTCTCAAACCAGCACAAGTTCATTTTTGCTTTTTAAATGTTAAACAGTGCAGTACTAGCCTAAGACAGAAACACTAGAGGAGGGGATTTTAATTAATTTTAATTAATTAATTAATAAAAGTGCAGTAAACAAGAAATACGTTTGATTTTGAATCAAAAATTTCATTCAACATTAGTAACATCGTTTTTTCATTTAGAAAAGAAAAAAGTCTGATTAGATTTGAATTTTTAACGTACAGTAACTCTTCAGAGGTTGTTACAGAGCATGTCATTTCAACTAATAGTACTAACTAAAATACTATAGAAATGTTCTTTTATAAATATATACTTTATGTTCTAAAGTAGATACAGTTTATATTATATCTGCTAGAGAATGAAAAAGAATAAAGGAAAGCCCCAGTAACAGTACAAAAAAATAATTACCTGTAGTGCCTTTTTCTGAGCAACGTTCACTTATTTGGCAACTATTTTGCATGAGCGATCCATAGACAAGTAGAGAACCTTGATGAGACTTAATAATGGCTAGACTATTAAAGGAATTAATTATTAATTATTAAAATGAAAACTATAGAAATACTATAATTAAACCCCAAAGATTAGAATCGCATGGCTGACGCAAATTAAAATAGTTTTAATTTTATATGGTTGTAGTTTTATATTACTTTGTTTACTATGCTTTACAAAGAACAGCTAATAAAGTACATCATACCATGTTCAAGGAATTAAGCTTGAATTTGCCGTTTGAAATTAATTAAACTCAAGTGGTGTTGGTGTCATTAAACTTTTGTAGTGAATTTTATAATTAAGTAGCCCTATAAGTTATTAGCAATAAACACATCTCCCCCACTATATTAATCTTCAGGCTACTGGAAAAACTCCCTCAATCAATGCTCTCACCACCACATTATATTCCTCATTGATTTCAGGAAATAATTGTTGCTTTTTATGCAATCCATGTGCCCTACAGCATGAAGATATAGGTCACCAAGTTATTCTCTGATGATATAAAGGAACAAGACTAAAGAGCAAGTAATACAGGTCATGGAACTCATGTAGGGGGTACATTATTATAAAACACAAGTTTCAATGAGCCATGTGACACAAATTACATCACTAAGCACCAATTATAACTGATGACATCAGTAAGTACCATTTACTAGGTTATAATTTAAAGAGGATTAATGACTCTAGTGTATTCTAAAGGATATTTTAAGTTTTTATGTTTAACACAGAGAGTAACAGAACTACAGGCATGGGACCTGTCATCTAGAATGATAGATACCTGGGGTTTTTTGGACTACAGATCTTTCCGTAATTTGGATCTCCGTACCTTAAGTCTACTAAAATATCATGTAAACATGAAATAAAGCCAATAGGCTGATAAATTATATCTTAGATTGGATCAAGTACAATGTACTATTTTATTAACACAGAGAAAAAGGAAATAATTAAAAAAAATGTAATTATTTGGATAAAATCTAGTTTATAGGAGGCAGTCTTTCTATAATTAAAAGCTTTCTGTGTAATGGGCTTCCGTATTATGGATCCCATACCTATATTAAGGAATACAACTAGAGAACAAAAATTGCTTAGTTTATACTTAAGTTAAAATAAAGTTTTTTGTGTTCAGTGACATATTTTATATTATGTACTTGTAGGGATGTGAAAATCTTAGACACCCTTACACTTTACAGACAGTAATATGGACACCTCAGTAGGTCCTTATGGGGACCTTGTACTTATGTAACCCCTGCGGTTCACACAGTTTACACCAGATGGCACTGTGCCAGAGTATAAAAGGTTTAGGAACCATGTGCTCTGGGTCCATTGCTTTAGCACAACCAAGCAGGCTGGAAGGGAATGGGTAGTGCTGACTCTAGGCACCTTGGCATAGGAATTAGACAGCTATACTCATTTTATAGATCAATCTAGGAGTGATAGAGAGGTTATTTAGTTGAGCAGCTCAAGGCTCCGCCGAGGAGATTAGAGGGATTAAGATCCCAGGGTATTACTGACCCAGAGTAAGGAACCAAGTGTTGAGATAGGGATGATAGGAGTTCCCCTAGTCTGCCACTAGAAGATATCTTGAAAACTGGGCAATACCCATCACATGCTGTCAACTGACTCTCTGCTGTATATTCCCTAGCCTGTGGGGATTCAGCCTATACGTGCTGTGAGTATATGCTTCCTTTATGCTGCTGTGTATGTTCTATGCTCCATTGTGGATCAATGTGCTAATTGATCTATGTGCTATTGTTCAATAAATACCGTTCTTTGTTCAACCGTTAAAGAACTATTGGCGCTCATCATTGTGCTATCGCACCAGGTTAAAGTTACACTATACCCTTGCCTCCACACCGTTGCGAGGGCTTACCCCTGAGAAAGAGAACTCATCTGTGGTCTCAGCCCACAAAGGAAAGTAGCTAAACTGCCCTAGCACAAGTCAGTTTACTATAGCGCTACATACTGTACTTTCTATAATTTGTTAGAATTTAAAATGACATTTTTCTTTTCCAGACAGACACTATTATTAGTAGCAATTCAACCACAATTGCATCTGACCCCAGAAAATGATTATGCCAACAAAGGATTTCTTCAACGTCTTTCAGATTCCATCTCCTATTCCGCTTTTGAAATACAGAGACACTGGTATGTGGCTGCTGCAAATAACCAGCTAATAGCTAGGGTGCATATCCAACATTTCAACGTCACTTTTGCTGGTAATCATATGGTACAGACTAGAGCTTTATATTTGTTTTCATTTTTTTCCAGATGCTCTTTTACTTCCTTTCAAACTTCTAAAATTGTATACTCTGTATGTCTCTTAGGTCACCAAGCAGTTCTTGCCAACTTTAAAACAGATATCTCTTCAAGGCATATTTGCTGCCAATGAGTGCAAAATGCTTTATGCTATGATGCTAATAGCATGTTAATTTTTCAGTTCTTCACTCTTTGCATTTTCATTTTGTATTTCAAAGAGCCATTCAAGCACTCTTATAACACCTGAACTGGGACTGGCAGTTAGAAACGTTGATGTTTGGTGGCTGAATAAAAGGGGATAATCCCCGACTGCACTAATCGGTGTGTGTGCGGATCCGTTTTCTTTTACACATTAGTTATATGGTAGTGTCACCTACTGTATCCTGCAGCACTTAATATCTTCCTATATGCATCTATAAGGTACCCTTCCATTTAAATTGTAAATTCTATGGGCAGGGACCTCCATCCTCTTGCCTCATTGACATTTAGCTCTAAATCTTTTTTGTAACTTTTCTGTAACTTTATTTTGTATTAGTTTGTATTTGTACTTATTTGTATTTATTATTGTAATGACTCCCAATGTGTTTAATCATTTATTGTTCGGCTGTACAGTGCTTCACTTTCAGGTAGCACTATACAATTAAAAATATACATCCATCCATTTTAAATCATTAAAATGATAGAGAAACTATAGTAAATTATAACCCCTCCAGTATTAAAATTATTATTTGTTTATTTAAGTGTAGATACTACATGATTGATTATAAAATTCTGATGCAGAATACACTGAGCTGCCATTTTTGCACCCTGGCTTCCACTTAACTATGTAACTATGTAACTATGTAACTATGTAATAACTGGAATTTCATAAGTTTCAAGTGCAAAAAAAGTGCTGCATCCTTCCATGGTTTATTTTTCCTCAGTGCATCTTTTTTCCAGAAATATGAGGAGATATTTCTGAATTTTTGAATTTGTTTTTCACAAAAACTCACAAATTTGAATTATATTTGAAAAAACTCAAATGTCAAAAATCTAATTTATTAAGCAAAAAAAAAAAAAACACTTGAGAACTTGAATGTAAAAAATCAGCATCTAAAAGCTGGTGAATTCATGTAGAAGTCAATGGGAGTTATCCTAGGCAAAATTCAAGCCATTTTCTTTTAAATTTGAGTTTTTATTCATAGTAACATAGTAAGTTAGGTTGAAAAAAGACACATCCATCACGTTCAACCTTTTAAATCCAAATATACCTGCCTAACTGCTAGTTGATTCAGAGGAAGGCAAAACACCCCTTCTGAAGCCTCTCCAATTTGGGGTAAAATTCCTTCCTGACTCCAAGAATTGGACTAGTCCCTGGATCAACTTGTACGATGAGCGATTTTCCGTAACCCTGTATTCCTTCACTTGCTTAAAAGCCATCCAATCCCTTCTTAAAGCTATCTAATGTATCAGCCTGTACAACTGATTCAGGGAGAGAATTCCACATCTTCACAGCTCTCACTGTAAAAACACTTTTATTTAGATGGAACCTCCTTTCTTCTAATTGAAACGGGTGACCGTGTGTCAGCTGGAAAGACCTATCAGTAAATTTGAGTTTGTAAACTCACAAATTCAAGTTTTTGAAGCCTATAAACTCATTTTCACAACTGTATGCATGATTTCTCATAAATAAGCAAAAATTGGTTTAAATTGTGAGGAAAAAACTTTTAACCTCAAAATTTGAATTTTGATAAATAGGCTTTGTAGGGTCATTGCATCTGTTGAAATTTGCCCATAGATTTCATGAGCACTGCTAGTTGTGAACAAGATGTACAGAAACTGACTTTTTAATTGCATGTAATTTTACAAACACTTAAGTGTATGCAAAGGGACTTTTATATTTAAATAGCTGCTGTTTTTGTACAGACACTTAAATTATATAATTTGATTTCCATTATATGAAAATGTTAATCCAGAATATTGAAAGAGGTACATATATATAGGACTTTTGTGTAGTGCTATTTGTGTATTTTAACATACCCCTGCACAATGCATTTTTCATATAGGAGAGTATTACATTGTATGCAAAATGATGGTTTCTAGATCATTCATTCCATCCACATTCTGAGCGGGTTACTAGCTATTAATTCAGATGTGTGCTGTAAACTGCTATGATTTCTATATAGCTACACAGGGCTGAATTGGTTTCTACACAGTTTGGCAACCCCTTTGTGCTGTATAGGATTCAGCATAGCCCTGGATGGGGTATGTTTTTATTTAAAGAGAATAAGCAATATACTGATCACTGTGCCAGGGACCTCACTCACAGTAATAGCTGCAATGGGTGGTTGAAAACATAGGTACAAGGGCAAATGTATAGAATTTTGAACATGCATTTTACACAGCTTATATTAAGTTTCTAGATGCAGTACTGGGTGAGAAAATGTGTTCACTCATTCAGTATTTTATTGAATAGGTATGTAAACAGTCCTAAATGACATTTAAAGGGGGCCTGTTACCCTGGCATAAAAAGCTATATAATTGGAGTCCTTTTTAAATTACACATGAAACCCCAATTTTTTTATGAACATGGGGATCAGACACAATTTCCCCCTGTTCTGCCTGTGACATCACTAAGCCTGGTTACAGGCAGGGGAGTGACTGAGTGGTTGGAAGTCCCAGAGGTCATCTGGGAAAAAGAGTAGGATACAGAAAAAGCCTGGGTTTGGAGCCAATTGCAAGGGATTGTGAGAGTGAGGTTATAAAAGTGCCCCTGCTGCAGCATCCAGCCAGAACCAGTGTGTGTGTGTGTGTGTGTGTGTGTGTGTGTGACTGTCCATGAGTGTAGATAGGCTGCTGTTTCATACTGAGCAGTTTTAGTTGTGAGTTCTGCATCTCTTGATGTACAGAGAGAGCCCATCCTGTTCCCTGCCAAGCTGCTAGAGACTCAGGAAGTGAAAAGTGCCACTGTGGAGATTGACCCTGCTGCAGAGCTGCCTGTAATCTCCAGTGTGACTGCCTTTGAGAGAACCCTGGTGAGTGAGCTACCCAAGGGAGTATACTGGAAAGAAAACAAGCGTGGGGCCCCAGTTTGAGGACAGGTCTTGTACATTCACCTGCTAGGTGGGAGCAGCTGCTAAGTTCCAAAAGGAGAGGTACTTTTGGTAAAGGAAGCACTACCTGGGGTACAAGAGCTCTTGGGAAGGGACATTCCATTTGAACTGAACCGTGTGGTCATTAACTAAGGATTGGTCATCAACTAAGAATTGGGACTGTAATAACAAAAAGGACTGTGTTGGAGAGACAGTCATACCTAGAGTGATGCCTAATAGTGAATTACGTAGGTCCCACATGTCCGCAGTACAGGAGCGCATTGTGTATTAGCTCTTTCATTTTCATTTAATTTCATTTCAGTTTTACATAAAGTTATAAATGTTTCATTGCAAACTTTGTGTGTGTTTTATTTTTCCTAATGAAACCCCTCCATGAGGTATGCTCCTCAGTGTTCATTAGGTGGAGGCCTTGTGCTGTAAATACCAGTTCCCAGTACTTTTCAAACGGAAAAGGGATTCAGGGCCCTGGATTGCAAGTGGTTAATTTCTATTTAAAGAGGCAGTAACCAAATTAGGGTTATAAACACATTCATATTTACAAGTCACTGCTGTCAATCATATATTGCCTACCCCATGTGTAAGATCCCATTTCTTTTGCACTGCTGCTTGCCTCAGCTGTGGCTTGCCTTTGCACTGCAGTATGCAGGCAAGTCAGATGGTTATATGCTAGTATTTACCTTTGAGTTTATTTTGTTGTATATGCTTTGAGGATTATGGGAGCAGCATTTTGCTTCCTAAACAAAGCTGCAGCAGAAATACATTTGATCTAATTTTATCACATTGTCATATTGCTCATTTAAGGACAGTCTCAAATGATGACTGTGTAAATATATGTGGTTTGCTGGAAACAAGTGTATCTTGTGGCAGGACAAAACTGGCCATGGCCTGGGCATACTGGTATGTGGTCCTAAAGTCAAGGTTTAAGCTTTACACTAAAGCAAGCACTAAATATATATAACAGCCTGAAAAAAAATTACTTTTGGTGCTGTGTCCATTGCAGCCTTCTTGCTTTGTTTCTCTGACCTTTAAAAAAGGGCCCTTTTGTGCCATCTCTTTATCTTATGTGAACTGTGATGCTGTTCTTTGTGATTTCAAGTGCCTGTATTCTAGATATCTACGGTATCATATGTTTTGTATTACTTTATGATTTCTGGTCTTTTGATACTATTGTATGCCTTATGATATCTCTGTACCCTGGGTTATCATACCAGTGAAACCAGTGTAACTATCGTACAGCAGAACTTTAGCATAAACCTTCATGTTAGATAATATTATCTATTTCTGTAATACAAGTTCTGTTCAGTACACACTGATTTATTAAGTGATATTACACTTCAACTGCCTTTTCACATTGCTGCATATGTGGGAATCAAAGCTTTTCCAGTAATCATGTTTTGTCTTCACAGTTATTTAGATATTTTGATTTTGGTTACCTAGAACTGATGTGCTTTTCTATTCTTCTGTAGTATAGTATGTGGCTTGTGTGACAATTGCCAACTATACCACTCTATCAGATGTTATCATGATGACTTTTTTTCTTCTGCCTGGTCTTGCTTTATGGTTTTAGCAATATATTTAGATACAGAAAAGCTAGTTCATTTCATAGCTTAAGTAAAGTAAATTGCTTTAAAAGGGTCTAAAATAAATATTTATCACTTGTTCAATCACCTTTTAATGCCTTCAAGTGCTGTATGTTACTTGACTAAGCTCTCTATTCCATATATTTATGCAGGCAGCATCACGTTATTATTATTTATACAATTCTCCACAAGTTGATCCAAAGCGAAGTTAGAAAAAATCCACAGCAGGCATGCTGCTAATTGAGCCTAAAAGGATGAAAAGACTTCTTGGTCACAAACTGGCAACCAGATGCAGTTAAATCATTCGTTACCTTCTTACACTTTCACTCTGCAGGCCTTCTCTATGTACAAAATGAAATCATTGACTCCTGCTTTGAGAGCAAATAAAGCCAAGCCCCTCTGTAAGGTTAGCCCTCCACAATAGATGTATAGGCCCAGCAATATTAGTTCTGATAGGCCCCATCACAGTTCAGAGCCAGAGCGGTATCTGTGATGCCCCACTTGGAATGCAACATGATTGGTTCTCTCTGGAAACTACCTGTGTGATTTCCAAAAAAGAAACCAACCCACCCCATCCTGCATTTAGAGCTAGGGCTGATGCTTTTTTTTTGCACATAAATAGGTGGCAAGAAACCTATATTGCTGTCAGGGACCTATTGGCTCCTAGTGGAGAAGTCCAGACCAAGGAGGAATCTTCAGGACAAAGTTCAAGTTTGCGATAACTAATAGGGATCAGGAGTAATCATAGTCAGAATTCAGGCAGTAGATCAATAGGCAGGTGGAAAAAATCAAAGTCAATAATTTCAGGCAAGGTCAAAAGTCCAGGAATCAATCAGGTATGAATTAAGGAATACCCAGGAACACAAGCAGCAATTTCCTATAATCGGGCATTGCACCCAGGACCTCGGCGTCCTCTTATTTTGAATTTTCACCCCAAGCACGTGATGTCATTGTGTCGGTGTCCAAGCGCCGGCGGGGTTATCCACATCAGTCTTGGATGCCGCCATTTTGAATGCTGTGCCGCTGGAGACGGGAGCACAATAGGGAGCTCCTGACAATTGCTAGTCTTGGTATAGATGATAGAGGGCATTAGTCCAAGCTGTGCTCTGCCACAAGGAAAACCAGTGACTAGAAGTAGCAGTACCCAACCATGGCATCCTTCACAGACAAAACAGCTAAGGGCAAGCTTGCTATCCTACAATTGTAGAAATCCTGTAAAGTTTGTGTAGCCATGCTTCAATAAATAGTCTCATTTCTGCTAAAATGACTTTTTTTTTATTCCTATCCTATGTCAACAACCTCCCAAGCCAGGGCAATCACAAAGCAAATTGTTATTTAAGACCATGGAAATCCACAACAGAGGCTTCAGGAGCCAAAGCAAGATTTTCAGGAGCTTCAGATGATACCAGTTGACTGGATTAAAGCAGGAGAGCTTAAAGACAAAGCAGCTGGTAATAACACAATGAAGGCTGATACAGGCCTTTAAAGGGGTGGTTCACCTTTAAGGTAACATTTATTATGTTCAATTCTAAGCAACTTTTCAATTGTTTTTTTTTCTATTGTTATTGATACTTTTATTAGTAATCATTTTTTTCAGGCCCTCTTCTATTTATAGTCTAGTTTCTTATTCAAATCAATGCATGGTTGTTAGGGTAACTTGGACCCTAGTTACCAGATTGCTTAACATGCAAATTGAAGAGCTGCTGAATAAAAATCTAAATAACTCAAAAACCTTCAATAATAAAAAATGAAAACAATTGCAAATTGTCTCAGAATATCACTCTCTACATCAGGGGTCCCCAACCTTTTTTTACCCGTGAGCCACATTCAAATGTAAAAAGAATTGGAGAGCAACACAAGCATAAAATAGTCCCTTGGGTGCCAAATAAGGGCTGTGATTGGCTATTTGGTTGCCCCTATGTGGACTGGCAGGCTACAAGAGGCTCTACTTGGTACTATACTTAGTTTTTATGCAATTAAAACTTGCTTCCAAGCCTGGAATTCAAAAATAAGCATCTGCTCTGAGGACACAGAGAGCAACATCCAAGGGGTTGGAGAGCAACATGTTGCTCGCGAGCTACTGGTTGGGAATCACTGCTCTACATCATACTAAAAGTTATCTCAGAGGGGAACAACCCCTTTAAGCAACTAACAGCAGCTGGTCTAATGAGGAGGTGTAGCCAACAAAGTCTGTACTGAGAAGCTTATCAAAGCTGTTCACAAGGACATGCTCAAAAAGCCTCCAGTGGCTCAAGAGGAAACTGTACTGATCTGCCACTATATACAGTACAGTAGGATCTGACACGTGGCCTGTGACATAACCAACAGGAAGGTGGAAATAAAAATAAATATTTTTCACGTTAATATTACTTTGTTAGATACATCAATTCTTGAACAAATATGTGAAGATTGAAGAAGTACTGATTGTATAGTTAACGTGTTAATTATTTATTTATATTTGTGCCCAGTGATACATTTTAAGAGAGTAACCAAGGCTATGCAAAATGTAACCAATGCTTTTCTGGGTTAGAGTCCAGTCCCTTAACTACTTCCTTCTCCAGCAAAATATTATATAATAAAAACCCCTAGTAATTGAAATATCATATTTTTATATTAATTTAAATGTCTACTAAAGCTTTGTTTTTATGCTATTCTATGCTATTATGCTTCGTTATTTCAGTCAGATTGGCGCGTGAGTTGCTGATCCAGTTTTTCAGCAATCTACTGCTCTGGCTTGCTGCAAAATTACATTTAATAAAACAAGTGTTATTTTTTCCCCATACAAGTGGATTTATAACAAAAATGAAAACTTCTCCAGAATTTAGAGGATCCCCAGGAAGCCCTGAGGAGCAGGAGGGCCGGTAAGATGTGGTGAAGGAAAGTGTGCAGATGGGATTGTTACCTTTTTCACTGTCAACTACTACCCTGCAGCTGATGGTCAAGGCAGTGATGTCTTTGGGGGTGGTGACATGACTGGGTAGGTGCAGGGAAATAGGCAGGGCACAGGAGCATCTGTCTGGAGGCCAGGAGCTGATTGCATATAACAGTTGATCAGGGAGTGGTCAAGGTCAGGGAAAGCAGAGATTTGTAATACATTCCTGGAATATTTGTAATACTGGTCTCGGCTGATATTTACTGGCTAGTCTGGCCAAATACTGGCCATGTGGCAACCTTAGCTGCATATTACCTATGAAATTGTGGACAACCCACAATTTTGCGTGCATTGTAGATCGCCCACGATTTTGTGAAGGGGGCCTAGACCCCTAAAGTTTTGTCTCTGGTCTTCCTGATTTATAATCCATTCAGAGCTGGATCAAAAGGGTGTCCTCAACTCTGTATCATATCTATAAAGCTCCCAGGTTTGAAGAGAATTCTGTTGGATTTGTAATTGCCAATATAATCTATATCCTTTGTTTGTTTGGATGAATAATGTGGTTTGTATACTTTTTGTAAGTGTCTTTTTTTTTCGCTATAAAAATGTTTTAGCAGTAACATCTTTACGTAAATGTATACATGCACAGTTTCAGGTAAAAACGTCCTGCCAGCCACAATCACATTTTTGAAAGCTGACTCACAAAACTCACATTCTTTAGGAATTAACAAAGAAAAAATAAGCAGTACTGTATACACACTAATAGCGCCACACTTCCTTTGGGGACCGTGAAAAATCTGCCTTAATGCACAAGTACAATATACAGTACATGGATGTAAATTAACGTCTTAAAACCCTTTTCTGGGCATAGGAATTTTGCTTACATTTTTCTTGAATTTATCTATTGCCATGTCTTTATTGCTCAAATAAAATAATAGGAAACGTTAAAGGGAGTCAAAAAAAAATTGGAAAATTGAGGTAATCAGTGTTTGTTTTTAGTACAACTGGATCCTAATAATAAATATCATGTCCAGCAATTTGACTAACCTCTTTTTATACATACACATAGAATGGGAATATAAACAACGAAATATTTTAATGAGGAATATGAAATTGCTGTATCTAATCGGAGCTAACCATTTCTGCGTATGTTTTATATTATAACTATATTTATAATACAAAATATGATATATCAGGCAGAGGGCAGTGTTGTCCTTAAAATGAAAGTGCTCACCTCATGTCAGATAGCAATGGTTTTATTCAGCTCCCCAAATGTTCCAGGCTATAAAAAGTCACGTCAATACATCAGAGCCCCACATGCAGTATATATAATAAAGTTTCTTCATAAAACAGTTCATAGCAATTTCAAGGTTGAAGCAACAACAGTTACCTAATGCACATGTGTAGTGTAGAGTCACCAGAGTCATTTCATTTCTTTTTATACAGTGCCTTTTTTAGGTAAGATTTCTGCAAAAATCTTTTTATTCTGAATCCTCATTATAGATAATTCAGCCTCAAGAAACAAGTTCAATAGTGCTTCATTTTTTTTCAGTGACGTCTTCAGATCAAGCATTCCTTGGATATAAAAAGATGCAGTTCAGAGCCTTCACCCAGTCCAACTTTTATTTTGTCCTGTAAAAGCGAACACTTACTGTAGAACCTAGGTTGAGATGATTACTTTCTGCTCTATGGAAAACTTTTATGTGCTTCCCAGGCCTTTACGTTAATGTGCCACATACAGAGCGTGAACAAAAATGATTTTATTCAAAGGAAGAAAAGATTTCGAGGACAATAAGTGAGCCCCACGTGGATGCTTTGCGAAAAGAATATAGCAAGGTTTAACTTTGAGTAATGCTTCAGAATAAAAGGGCTTGAAGCAATTCATAGAGATCACCTTTATCACAATTATTGTTGAAAATCCAGTAGTGGTCATTGTTGGTATAGTAGGAGAAATCTTCTATATAAGAAGCAGGTTTTCTATATAAAGTGTTTCTACAACAACACTGACAGAGTTGCTACATTTCTACTTTTATAATAAATATGCAGCAGGGTAAAATGATAACCTGAAAGAGCAAATGGACTTGTCATACTGATGTGCTTTGCTTACTGCCATTCACTGAAATGGAAAGTGAAGTTATCCACAATTCTGTTTTTTTCCAAGCAAAAGCCATAACAAAGCACAACTTGGGTAATGGAATATTAGCAAGGCCCTAGTTATCATAAAACCACTCAAGAGTCCATGCCAAGGGCAGCAGTTTTAAGGGAGCAGCCTTCAATAACATTTTGTAGAAAAAGAAATCTCTGTAGTGACTGGCAGACACATGTCTGCTAAATCTGGGAGGCTGTATATACTGTATATACTGGACATATTGCACCAGTCTAAAGTTTCAGCTTCTCAATAGCAGCAATGATCCAGGACTTCAAACTTGTACCAGGGGGTCACCATCTTGGACACTCACATGCTCAGTGGGCTCTGAGCAGCTGTTGAGAAGCTAAGCTTAGGGGTCATCACAAACTAACAAGCAGAAAGAGAGGTTTGCCTGTAATAAAAGGTGATGCTACAAGGCTGATTCTAGTTGCACTGGTTTCTGTGCTGCCATGTAGTAATTATCTGTATTAAAGGCAAAGGAAAGGCTGAGTTTACTTGGGGGTGCCAAAAGTTAGGCACCTCAAGTGATTGTATATACTTACCTGAAACCCCAGGTCGGTGCTCCTATCAGCAGAAAACTGCACCGGTCCGGGGTTTCTTCCAGCGAGAACCACCGAGCGATCACTTCCATCTTCAGGTAAGTATATACAATCACTTGGGGGTGACTTACTTTTGGCACCCTCAAGTAAACTCAGCCTTTCCTTCTCCTTTAATTACTAATCAGCCTTATATTTACATTATGTCTACTGTATAATTGAGTCAGTCCACAAGCTCAATAAGTGACAACAGCAGCATATTTGGAGGCACATATCTTCCCTGTTAAAGGGCTGTGGTTGACTTGAGCTTATACAGAATCCCAAAAGATCATGTACAACATTTATAGCCTACTTCTTTAGTTATGCTTTAGTTCTCCTTCAATTTAACTCTAGTTACCCATAGAATCTCATTGGCAGATAGTATGCACTGCTCTACTCTTTAAATAGTGGATTCATTGCTGTGGGATACTACACCTGTGCTAATTACCATTGTAACATTTCTTCCTATGATATTCATATACATTGTGTTGCTTTTCTTTCAACAAAACCCAATTATACATTTCTTAGCTATCTGCACAGTAACCAGTGGCACTTAGTGATGGGCGAATTTGTGCCGTTTCGCTTCGCCAAAAAATTAGCGAATTTCACGTGAAATTCGCGAAATGGCGAAAAATTAGCGAAACGGCGCCGGTGTCTCGTTTTTGATGCCGGCGCCCGTTTTTGATGCGTCCGTTTTTTCGTAAATTTTTTTTTTGACGCCGGCGAATTTTTGCCGCGAATTTTCACGGGCGTTTTGCAAATTTATTCGCCGCGAATTCGCGCCTGGTGAATAAATTCGCCCATCACTAGTGCCACTCTCCATATTCAAGAAGGATGGGACGTGGGAAAAACTTGTGTCCCCTAATTTGTGTTACATAGTTACATATTTAAGTCTGGTTGAAAAAAGACCAAAGTCCATCAAGTTCAACCCCTCCAATTGAAACCCAGCATCCATACAAACTAACACTCACACTGACCCCTCCATACACTCACATAAACTTTATATAGCCATATCTGTACTAACATCCAAGCCGGTCTTAAAAGCATTAATGGGCATTTATTTGATAAAGGGTCTAGCCCAAAACACGTAGGGGCAGATTTATCAAGGGTCGAAGGGAATTTTCTAGGTAAAAAAATTCGATATTCAAAAGTAATTTTTTGGATACTTTGACCATCGAATAGGATACTACAACTTCGAATTTACTTTGAATTTGATTCAAAGTAAAATAGTTTGAATATTCGAATATTCGATAATCGAAGTACTTCAATAGTTCGCCAAATTAAACCCGCCGAAGTGCTATGTTAGCCGATGGGGACCTTCTAATGCATTTTTTTACGTTTTTTGTAGTCCAAGTAAAATCGGTCGATCGATCGCTGAAATCGTTCGAATCATTTGATTCAAAGCAATTTAATCGTTCGATTGAACAATTTTACTTCAACCGCAAAATGGTCAAATTCGGTAAAAAAACCGTTGACTTCGATATTCGAAGTCGAATTATAGCCATCCGATGGTCGAATTTCGAAGTATATTATTTCACACATTTACTATTGGTCGAATATCGAGGGTTAATTAACCCTCGATATTCGGCCATCAAAGTAAAATCCTTCTACTTCGAATATTGAAGTCAAAGGATTTACCGCAATTCGTTCGTTCGAACGATCGTAGGAAAAATTCCTTAGATCGAACGATTACATCCATCGATCAAACGATTTTCCTTCGATCAGAAATTGCCTAGAAAGCTATGGGACCTTCCCCATAGGCTAACATTGTACCTCGGTAGGTTTTAGGTGGCGAAGTAGGTGGTCGAAGTTTTTTTTAAAGAGACAGTACTTCGATTATCGAATGGTTGAATAGTAGAACGATTTTTAGTCGAAATCGTAGTCGAAGGTCGAAGTAGCCAATTGATGGGCGAAGTAGAAAAAAAAAAACTTTGAAATTCGAAGTTTTTTTTATTCTAATCTTTCCTCGAGCTTAGTAAATATGCACCTAAGTACTACTGCCTTGGATGTGTCCTGCAATTCAACTTTTCTTAAGTCTACCATCATAATTTAAGACTTCCATTCCTCTAACCAGTTTAGTTGCTTGTCTCTGCACTCTCTCCAGCTCATTTATATCCATCTTGAGGGCTGGAGCTCAAAACTGCACTGCATACTCCAGGTGAGACCTTACCAGGGACCTATAAAGAGGCATAATTATGTTTTCATCCCTTGAGTTAATGTCCGTTGTATACCAGTAGACAGTATTTTATTTGCTTTAGTGGCCACAGGATGACACTGCCCGGAATTAGACAACTTGTTATCTATATAGATCCTTCTCAGTTAAAGAAACTCCCAGCACACTGCCATTTAGTATATAACTTGCATTTACATTATTTTTGCCAAAGTACATAACCTTGCATTTATTAACATTAAACCTTATTTTCCAGTTTGCTGACCAGTTTTTCAATTTGCTCAGATGTACAAATTAGGGAGCACCAGAGGACCCAGAATACAACAGGACCTGTCATTATCACCTGCCCTATGATTTTTTTTTAAATCTGGTGCAAGATGCAGAACACAACCAGCATCAGACTGGGCGGAGGGAGGCCTGCAACCCCCCCCCAAGACCCAGCCACAATCCCCTGCATGTACCTTATTTTCTCTTCTTGTCACTGCAATCAGGTGTAGGTTGGGAGGACAGGGTGCATTGTCTAAGGTTTCAGGTGTAGAACAAGGGCTGGGGCCCACCAGATTTTTCATGCTGAAGTGCTGTCTGAATGAGCACTAAGGTCTGTACTCCTTATTGCACTTGCACTTGTAACCAGGTTCTGATCTTTCAGAATAAACTGGAGACAAAATATGGAATACTTCAGTTTTGAAGTTATGTTTTCTATCATGGAAATCTATCTGGAGATTACATAGGCTACAAAGGTTTATGCAAGAAGGTTGGAGAGACAAGATTGGTAAACAGAAAAGAAGCAATGTCTCTATAAACCAGAAAAATAAATATAAAATGACATGTAAGGTCTTTTATACAGAGAGAATGTGGTACATTATCATTTGAGTTGTTGAAAGAAACATTGGCTTAAATAACTGTAATGATAGATTCACATTAAGAAGAAATGCATTACAGTTCTTCTTGCTAGATAATGCCAATGTTTATAATTGTAACATTACATTTCACATTGTTCCCAATCATTTCTTCACTACACAGACTCAAGAACATTTATATTGTCATTCAATTGCAATGTATATCTCTTGCTTTCTCTTCTTTGTGTCTAGTTCCCACTTTTCTAAGAAAAGTAATCTCCCAAGCAATTACCTGAAATGCCTCTGAGTGCATCTTTACTTCTCAACAATAAGCAATGATCTGTAACAGTATACATACAGTAGCAACATGAAACAGGAATAACAACATGCAAAATGGTTGCTTTACTTCAAAAAAAATGTATTTCTACTTATAACTTACACTTTCATTGTGCACTTGGATTCAAGTAATGGACAGTATGAAGAACCAAATCAATACAATTCTTAGAAGATATCAGAATCTACTTTTGGGTTCTGCTAACTCTTGGTATAAAATCTTAGTGTGCTGTGCTTAATTGGCCCTCATTTTTTCTTTTTTTATGATTTTTAATTATTTACCTTCATCTTCTTCTGTCTCTTTTGAGCAGTCAAATGGAGGTCACATTGCATCATAGTGTATGGTACATCTTTAGTGGTTTGGATACAACTTAGATGTAACACACTGATAAGTATAAATACGCATTTGGTCAGAATAAATGGAATTGCTATCCACAGATCCTTTGCAAATGAAAATCATTGTGAATTATTATCTATCACAAAATAGTAAGAATATAGTAAAATTACCTGACCTAGAAACTGCAGCACATGTAACACAGGAAGAGATAAACAAAAAAACATATGAATACTCTACATTAATGGCAATAGGCTTGGCGCATCATGATACAGCATTTTCTTAGCAACAAAACATCATCATTTCAAAATAATGCCTTCAGCTTTCCCTGGTAAGCATTACTGGTGACATTTGCCCATCCAACAGCAGTAGAGAAGCAGCCATTGTGGTGAGCTGTTAGACACTCTAAAGCAACTTTACATTATATCTAATCAATCTCAAAACCCTAAATGGAGAACATTAAATAACTTAATTGTTGCCTCACCTTTAAGTTAACTTTTAGTATGATGTAGACGGATATTCTGAGACCAATTTCAGTTGCTTTTTATTTTTTGCAGTTTTTGAGCTATCTAGCAGCTCTCCAAATTCCTCCACCACGCATGGCTATAAATAAGAGACTGAAATATGAATAGGAGAGGTATGAACAGAAAGATGAGTAATTAAAAAGTAGTGATAACTGCGATACTGGAAACAGTATAAGAAGGCAAATAATTCAAAAACTGTTAAAAAGAAAAGATGAAGGCCAGTGTAAAGGATGCTTAGAATTAGCCAGTCTATAACATAGCAAAAGCGAACTTAACCCTTTAAATGCCACAAATTCTATAATCCATGATTTGTGGATAAAAGTACCCAAATGCCACATGTCTGCTGCAGCCTACATTTTGTGCTCCCCCTGGATCTCCCCCCTCCAACCGGATCCTTGTTGATGCCGCAATTCCTACAGCAGCAATGGTCCTCTTGCCTCTCCTGCCTGCTTGCACAAGTGATGTTACACATGCGCAAACACACGCTTTATTTGTTATTGCTTTTGTGAATGGCTTTTCGCTTACCACATTTGAAATACCCTGTGTCTATTTCATTGCATTTTTATCCATTTTACTGCATTTTAAGCTCTGCTTAGGTATTCACTTGTTTCTGTCTGTAAAACCTATTTGGCCAAGTCAAAATATTCCAACGGCTGATTACACTAGGGGGCACATTTACTAAGGGTCGAATATCGAGCATTTATAAACCCTCGAATTCGACCCTCAAAGTAAAATCCTATGAATTCGATTATCGAATTCGAAGGATTTACCGCAAATCCTACGATCGATCGATCGAAGGAAACATCATTCGATCAAACGATAAAATCCTTCGAATCGAACGATTCAAAGGATTTTAATCGATTGATCAAAGGATTTTTCTTCAATCAAAAAAAAAAGCTAACCTTGTACCTCGGTAGGTTTAAACTGCCGAAGTATGTAGTCAAAGTTTTTTTTAAAGAGACAGTACATCGTCTATCGAATGGTCGAATAGTCGAACGATTTTTAGTTCGAATCAAAGTCGTAGTTGAAGTTCGTAGTAGCCTATTCGATGGTCGAAGTACCCAAAAAAATACTTCGAAATTCGAAGTTTGTTTACTTTGAATCCTTCACTCAAGTTAGTAAATGTGCCCCTAGGCGAAAAAAGAAAAAGTTGATTTTATTGAATTCTGCACTGTTCTTTTTTGTGTAGCTGAAGCGACTTCCTCGACAATTTGTGTGTGCTAAATTAATTTTGCGGTCTGTAAATGCCAGATACTTTGCTAATCCTATGCACAATGGGCAACATATTTAGGATGTTTTGTCTTGATACCTAATGATCTGTGAGATATAAAATGCTAGAAAGTGGAAGCTTTGAGATGATTTTCAGATACTTCATCAAAATCGACAGTTTTGAGAAAGCATTGGGACTCAGTAGTTTGGAATATAAAGACATAGTTACCCATTTTGGATTTGACTGAATGTTTACTTTCACATTCACTCTCAGTGGACCCCTGGCATTCATATGTATGATGTTTTTTCTTGGTAACTAATGCTTTGAGGGAGATACAACCTTGCAAAGTAAACATTTTGAGCTGATTTTTCAAAACATATTTTAATAGAAAAGCTCAGAAAAGCTTTGATATTTGGTGATTAGTAGTAGAAAGACATGATTACCTATTTTGGATTCAAATTAATGTGTATTTTTCAAAAATATATGGTTTCTTAGGGTAAACTTTAGAAAGCCCAGGCGCTTAGGTAAACTAAAAATCCCCCCAGAAAATGCCCCTAAAATTAGAGAGCACAACATCTTCAAAAAAACATCTGGCACTGAGTGCAAATGAAATGTGAAATTCTGCTGGCAGTTAAAGGGTTAAAAGAGAACAACCCCTTTAACTATTGTCTAAATAACGCTCTTCCTATGTGCCCCCATTGTGACTCCCATGAAGGCCTCATCTTCCTGTAAACTTCTGTGGTTACATGGCTGCAACAAGAGCTAAATGTTCAACCAAAGAATAGTGTGACTGGTCATCCTAATACAAAGTTTTGTTAAATTGGGTAAAGACTGGGGAGTTAAAATAACTAATTAACTACCTGCTCTATATAAAGCCAATTTCTAACTTATGTTCAAGTCCTTAACGCAGGATTTACAAAAATGGGATAGACACAAGATCTCCTGGGTCGGCAGGATCCACTGCATCAAAATAGTACTTCTACCTAAAATCCTCTGTTTAGAAGGTTACCGATTAGCCCCACTACATGCAGGGCCCTTAGCCCCACTATGGGTCCAGATGGAGGATGACTTATTATACCCATATTTATCTCAACAAACAGTATGGCTATCAAAGATACTGTATCACAAAATATCAGATGCTTCTCCAATAACTATGGAAATGCTACATATGTGGAATGCATTGCGGAGGAGATTTGGCCTCATATCCACCCATCACCCTTAACTCCCCTGGCAAACAACCAAGACTTCCCAATAGGCCAATTAAGACGAGCATTGTCCTGGTGGAGCACCAAAGGACTAACCACACTTCAGTCATTAACTAGACATTGGAAACCTTTAACGCCCCAACAACTAAGGGACCTCTACGACCCCCCATACAAGAGGTATTTCAGACAACACAGTTGGCCCATTTTGAACAACAACAAGTAAGACTTGCCAAAGACAACAGCTTAAAGTCCACAGCCTTGGAGACCATCTGTAGGCAAAGCCCACTGCAACCAGGCATACTCAGCACACTTTACAAAATGTACTGAAATGGGAGAAGGACTTAAATACCACACTTTCAACCCAACAATGGGCTCACTGCAGCCTTACAGAGCACAAAGGGAGCACTTGTGTGACCATAAGGGAGACGTCTATTAAGTTACTCCATAGGACTTATCTAGTCCCCACAAGATTGAACAAACTGTATCCTACGTGCAATCCGCAATGCTTTTGAGGCTGCTCAGACCCAGGAACGGTGTTACATATATGGTGGAACTGCAATGCTGTATCACAATTTTGGGATGCTGTAATCAACCTAATATCCAGAGTTCTCCATACTAAATTCCCAAAAGATCCTATGGTACTGTTATTGGGGAAAAAAGCCATACAAATATACCAACTCGGCCCACAGATCAAGTCAACACATTTTAATGGTGGTGAGGCTCATTATAGCAGCCAACTGGAAAAAACAGGAATACCATCGGGATCTCTAAAGGTAAAAATAATATGCATTGCCACCAACGAAAAGCTCACTTATACCTTGAAAAATTATATGGCGGCCTTTGACAAAATTTGTCTTCCATGGCTAGCTCATGAAAACGACTCTCAACTTTTCCAGGCCCTGCACTCATAATAAAGGGACTGTCCCAGAGGACAACCAGTAACTAATATATTTAGAAATCAACATAAATGTAACAAGAATGATACCCCACCGCCTTATGACTAATGTTTTTTGCATTGTATGCTAACAGTATACTTTTCCTCCTTTACCTCCTCACTTGCCATTATTCCTTTCTCCCTCTCTCTTCCCCCCCACTCCTTCCCTTCCCTTTCTCCCCTCACCCTTTTTCTTCTCCATCTTTTCTATTCTTCCTTTTTTATATATTGCTCATTACCAGTTATGTGTTTACATGTAACCACTGATAACAGGATACCGTGTGACACGGACGGCCCACTTCATGTATAATTAAACTCAATAAAAAATGTCAGTTTAACATTTTTTTAGTAAAGACACTGTTAAAATTACGTTTAAACCACTCTTCCGGCAATGACAATTATTTTACACAAAGTAAAAATTATTTACATATCAAATATTTTTACCATTAAATTCCTACCTTTGCCTTCCTGATAAAAGCCAACCACACTCTCCGCGCTGGCTAAGCTTTTTAACTCACAGATTAGTTAGTGCACTCATTGCTTTCAATTGAGCTCTCAATGATCCTCTTGGGTATTCTGCTTTTTCATTTGTTATATTAGATTCTCCGGTGATAGAAGCCCACAAAACATCACAAAACTATTCAGGTTATGTAACACCCTACTATGTGCACAGACTGTGAACATTATATTGTAAGATGATTAGTATTGTATAAATTCACAGTGCATTACTAGGTTGCTCACCTGATTTAATAAAACAGAGAATGCAAGCATTTCATATTTATTGAGACAGCACAGTTTGCTTAACACTACATTTCCTATAAGCCCTTGCTACTGGTGAAGAGAGTGAAGAGAGAGAGCGAAAGAGAGAGAGAGAGGGAGACACTACAGTGTGTAGCTTTCTGGTAGTAGTTTCCTGTTGCTCTCTGAAGGGCAAGTGCACAAGGGCCCAGCAGGGTTCCTTCTGAACTGTTAGTTGTCCTTAACCCCTGCTTTGCTAGCTTGGAAAATTATTGTTCAGTCATTATTGTATCTGAGACTGTGTGGTTTCTATGGACTGGGGAGCGCCTGAGTTGCTGGATGTTTTCACAGCACTACTACAGTCATCATCTGAGAGCATTGTTTCAGTAAACTAGCAGAGCTGCTTGGGTGACTTCAGAGGGCAGGTTTTAGATGGCGAATGGTCAAAGTCGAATTTTAAAAGAGACAGTACATGATAAATTTCGATATTCGAATTTTCAAATTTTTTTCAAATTCAAATTGAATTTGAACTATTCCCTAGTCGAAGTACACAATAAATAGCTTGAAATTCGGATTTTATACATTGGAAAATTCACCTCGACCTTTGATAAATCTGCCCCCAGATATTACACAAGGGGAGCTGTGCCAATGAGGTGAGTTGGGTTATCAGGGGTACCTTTAAAAGCCACAATTCTTTTTAAACTAGAAATTTGGCGCAATTGTGCTCTCCGCACTAATTTTGAGGCCTTCCTTCTGGACCTCTGTGCAGGAAAGGTAAGTAGGCAAGGGGGTGGCATTGCAAGAGCCCAGAAAGACCCTGGATTACATGGTTACCTCATCCACATGCAAAGATTTTAAGTAAGGCTGGCAGCAGTGTTTTTACACATCCAACTCCACCAGAGAGCACCTTTTATACCTTCACCAAGGTACGAATCTGCATCTTGTATTGTCTCCACACTCACAGGCAGCATGCAGTATTAGTTCAATGTTTGACATACAGTGGAGTCTATCTTTACCTTTTATTTAGGCTATTGTGCCGTTAACAGCCCATCCAATTATTCACAAAGGGGTCCCCAATGGTATAAATCTCCGACTATCTGACTGGCAACATGTTGGGGGACTTAGGTGTACACACTGGGATTTAAAAGGTTCTTGCTGGGGGAGTTGTTAGTGTAACTACAGTATTAAGTAGAGCTGTTTCCAAAGTTACGGCTATTGCTTGCAGCATCTAACCAATTTTTGCATACAGCTTCAGCTGTATTTATCAAATGGCGAACTTTCACCCACTCATAAATATGTTTTTTTGTGGCTAGCTCTATTCTCACATTTTGATAAATCTGCCCCTATATGTATGTATACAGGGGCGGAACTACCGGGGGAGCAGGGGGTGCGAGCGGGCCAGGGCCATTGTCGCCTATTGACTTCAAATAGCAACTTTGCAAATTTTTCTGCATTTTGAGAATTTTTTTTTAGAAGTTTCAAATTTTTAGGCGAATTGAAATGGGACAGATTCACACATCACTACTAATATAATTAATGGCAGGAGGCTGTAACATGTTGCATCAGTCTCAGGTGCCCTGCATACAGTACATGTTCTGCCCCTATAACATTTCCTTTAGATATTGTCAAATTACTATTTTTCTAGTCTACATGGCCTTTTTTGTATCAGTGGTTTTGTGTTCCATAGACCTGTCCACAATTATTTTGTCCTTACCCTGCTGAAACCTATTCTCCCTGCTCTGCTCATTTAGCTTGACTATAATATTTTCCTTACCTTATTATTGTGTTACTCTTAAACCCAGTCTCACTATATACATGAAAATTGTTTGCCTTTAACATCTAAAGTTACATGCCCACCAGTTGGTCAGCTATGACTTTTAGGCATAACCTCATCTAGATTTTGAAGCCTTGTCTTCTGACCTAACTGGTGAAGTCTTAATCAGAATTATGTGTCCTAGGCACTAGTGCTCCTGGGCAAATTTAAAAATATTTTAAAAAAATTAAAAGATAGCACCATGTCAGCAGATGTCTTGCTTTTAATATTACAAAGCTGTCTATTGCTTGTACTCTGTCATATTTACATTATCAGAGGAGAGTTACTCTGATTTACATATGTTACATTCAGAAACATAAAGGAAGATATATTCTGTATACTTGTGTTTGTTGTCAATACATGACCTACTTATTTATTTTCCAGAAAAAAAACTGATGTCCTCATTTTACCTCTTGGTCCTTACTTTATATCATTACTTCATACTATTTTTAAGATGATGAAAAGCATACACTTTTTGTTCCTTGTATCTCTCACTTCCTAACAGAAATAGAAGGGGTATTAAAATCTGTTACCAAAAATGACTACAAATTAGACTCACGGTGAGCCTAGTCGATATGTTGACTTCGTATAAATAAGTTTTAATATTCTTTCTATGGATTATCAATATAATCTTCTTCCTTCTTTAACCCCCACTTTTAATTTCTATGCTAGAATTTCATATACGTTAAAACCTTTTAGTAAACCAAACGCAAAGGCTCACAGATATTGATCATAAATACTGAACATTTTTTCTCTACTTAATATTGACTGCTTAAGTGCATTGCCGCCAGTA
Organism: Xenopus laevis; assembly: GCF_017654675.1. Lineage (NCBI taxonomy): Eukaryota > Metazoa > Chordata > Amphibia > Anura > Pipidae > Xenopus > Xenopus laevis. The sequence goes on along the minus strand of NC_054378.1, from coordinate 60,702,626 downwards.
AGCCTATGCCATAACATCATAGCAACGTTATCATTTTTAATTAAGTATTCAATGCAGTTGAGCATTCAAAAGTCGCCAGGTAGATACTATATCCAATTCAAATCTGTTATGTTTGATGCAAGTAGAAACTATTACGAGCCAATAAAATATTCATATTGCTAAAGTTCCATCTCATAAGCCTCATTTTTAGATCCACATAGATTGTTGTTGGAAACCTTGCAAGCAAGTTTGGCAAAACTTTTACTGTACAAAGTTCTCAGCAGCAACTCAGGAACAGAAAATTCTGTTTCGTAAAAAGCTGCAGCTGACCAGAATATTAATAAGGAAGGAGTTATTTTTCCCAATACAGATTGAAGCAGGGAAATAAAATTGCCTCTTTTCCAAAGGCCATGACTATGTTCCGAAGAGAATCCAGTTTCTTATTGTATTTACAGCCTTTATTTGTAGTTTTGCCCTATTCTACCTGAACTGCTCCTTAATTGGTAAGGGAAAAAAGTCATTAAGGATAGAAGGAGCCTGATGTGTCAATTAATTCTATTTTTCTAAAATCTTATTTTAGCGAACAGATACTCTTATTTTATCTTTGGAGCTTTCACATTCCTATGCTAAAAGGAGAGCTTAGAATAACGTTCCATCTCGTGCTGTAGTTCATAAAGTTCTGTTTTAATGAAAGTGCCGTCATTTAAAGAATTTTCTGGTGACACAGGAACTCAGCTTATCTAGTTATGCACTGTACTCAGAACTATATATAAATATTACTAAGTGGATGTTCTGTATTATGAAGTAATGTGACAATGTCAGTGCAATATATTTGCATGGATGCATGACATTAGCTGTCACATAATGACACAGTAATAATATAATGCTGAAAAGATGAAACATTTGTGTTGTCAGTTTCCAATTACATGATTCTTCATTAGTCCACTTTCATTTAATATATTTATTAATGAGCTGAAGAAAGGCACTGAAAGATATATATATATATATATATATATATATATATATATATATATATATATATATATATATATATATATATATATATATATATATGGTTGCCACCTTTCCGTTGCCAATGATGCAGGCAGGGGGCAAAGACATGGCATCAGAGGGGCGGGTAAGTGATATTGCGGGTGGTGCGAAAGATGTCATGGGGGGGGGCTATGATGCTGGGATCAATCGAGAGAGATCCTGCCTGGTTTTCCATATTTGGAAAACCGGGCAGACTGGCATGACCCTGACAGCCCTTCTGAAACTGGCTGTCCCTGTCAAATCCAGACAGGTATATATAATATATATATTGTGACATGCAACTCGTCCTGCACATGTACTTTTAGGGGGAAATTAGCATTAGGTAGGCAGGTAGCATAGGATTTTGAGCTAAGAGACAGGGACACAAAGGCTTCAGACACAAAAAAAAACACAGGTTTATTATGCACTGGGCATTCCCAATGAAAAGGCAACAAAACACAGTTCAGCAACTTCAATGCCAGACCTTCAGGGTACAGTTCAACAACATCACTGTAAAACATTCAGGGTTTCCACCCCCCTCTGGTCGCTCACCATCAAGGGAAACTCTCACCCTCTTGCACCTTGAAGTATTTGGGCTTCACACTCAGCCCTGCTGGCTTCCCCTCCTGGGACTCAGACTCACTAGTAGGGATGTAGCGAACCGCCGATAATGTGTTCGCGAACGCCGTTCGCGAACACCGGCAAAAATTGCGAACAGTTCGCGAACAGTTTGCGAACTTTGAACATCCGAAAATCGTTCGATTCGAACGATCGAAGGATTTTAATCGTTCGATCGAACGATTTTCGTTCGAATCGAACGAAAATCGTTCGATTTTAGCCATCGAATGGTCGAACGATTTTGACGCGAACGCCTATTGGCGAACGTCGCGCGACGTTCTCGAACTTGCGGCGGACGCGAACAGCCGATGTTCGCGCGAACAAGTTCGCCGGCGAACAGTCCGCGACATCCCTACTCACTAGCCTCTGCCAGTCCTTTCCTCTTTCTTTCCCCACAAGGGATTTAGGCTCCAACCTCTGGAACTCTCTTGCTGACAGCAAAGCTCCTTCTACCCAGCTCTGTCTCTCACAGCACCTCACTTCCCTCCACTCTAGGAGGTGTTTGGAGAGCCCTGAGCTATGGGAACACAGCCCTTTTGCATTTTCACGTAGCTCCTCTCTCAGCTGCCACTTAATTACATTGCTGAGAGGGAATATTAACCGACCTGAGCTGAGAATTCCTTTGCAACCCATACAATGCAGTTTAAACACACTATTTTATGTGCATTTACCTCTAAGACAGTGGTGCTTCCGTCACAATATATATATATATATATATATATACTTATTTTATTGGATTGACGTTTCGGTCCACACACGGACCTTTATCATCTTGATAAAGGTCCGTGTGTGGACCGAAACCTTGATCCAATAAAATAAGTTTTATTTTTGATAAATCCCAGTGTGCGTCAGCTTTCATCATGAATATATGGTTTTTTTCTGACTAGCACCTGGGTTTTTTGCCTCAGTAAGTGTGTGCCACAGCCCTTCTACACACACATATATATATATATATATATATATATATATATATATATATATATATATATATATGCACCACTGTCTTAGAGGTAAAGGCACATAAAATATATATATATTTATATATTTATATTTTGAGGCCCTGTGGTTTAGGTGTGTATTACTCAGGCAGTTTCCCCTGTATTTGGACACCTAAGTAGTCCTTTGATTCACCCAGGCAGCTATGTGCCTTTTCCTGGGTCCACTGTAGTTCAAGGTTTGTCGAGGTTTGTCGAGTAGGTTAAAAGTTTAAAAGGGAGAACACATGCTCAGGGCTCTCTCTTCCTGGATCCCACCTTGCTGGGAGGTGAGTACAGGGTAGCAGCAGAAGTTTGTGGCTCTAGGAGAGAGGCATTGTATTTAGTGAGCAGCTTTCTGGCTCCAACAAGGAGAGTAGTTGGGATTAGTACCCTTGCGTTGATCAAGCCGCCAGACAGGGACAAGAGGTGAGCTCAGGAGCAATGAAAGTGCCCCGTGGATCCCTAGTACTGGGGAAAATCACCAAGACAGGTTGCAATACTGCCTGAAAGGGATCTTCTGACAATATCAGAAAGTGTGAAGGTTTTCCACTGTGTGCTGTGAATGTATTTGGAGAGCTATACTGCCTGACTACTGTGAGCCATATCATCTGCCATTGTACAATAAAGATGTTATTTGTTTAAAGCAATCCCCCTGGACTGCTGTTACTTTCAGCCTTACTGCACACAAACTGCTGGGAGTTGCAGGGAGTTGTCCATAGCCTCAGGGTGCCCAGCAAATCACACTACTCACACACTTGTAAGGCCCATATATATATATATATATATATATATATATATATATATATATATATATATATATATATATATATATATATACACATATATATATATAAACAGGGGCGCGCCGGCAATGAGGCAAGCTGAGACGCTCGCCTCAGGCGGCAACACCGGAGAGGTTACAGGGGCGGCAAAAGCCGCTCCTGCACCTTTAAGAGCCGAATTTCCGGTATTTAAACCGGAAATTCGGCTTTACTAATGCGAGAGAGCAATTGCGCTCTCCGCATTAGTGTTGTTGCCTCCCTTCCAGACAGGTAAGTCGGCGAGGGGGGAGGGCGGCATTGCAGGAGCCTTAGGTAAGCTTAGGTAAGGATCGGTACTGTATATAAAGTCCGTATGGCTGCTGCACACACTGAAAAAGGTTAATGCCCTGGTGATAACAGTGATATCATATAAAGGTTTACAAAAATGCTGTTGCACTCTAGGGACTTATGCAATAAAAAGGCTTTCTCAGTGTGTGGTGCACCTTCCCAAAGTTGTCCGGCAAATCCCCAATATGTTGTAGAAATAACGGAAAACGACTTAAAAATCGAAATGCAAAAGATTGTATCAAATAGCGCACATTAACAGCTTTCAAGCCTAACAATGCTCTTTTTCAAGCCATGTGAACAATGCTTTTAAAGTTAGTAGAGTCCATAATGATTTTTAAAGTCCCTGCCCTCCCTCCCTTTTTGCTGCTCTTGTCTTCTCCCTGTTCTACCTCCCTCCCTTCGTACTGTTCTTGTCTTCTCCACCATCCCTCCCTCCCTTCATGCTGCTCTTCTCTTCAGCCCAGCCCGCCCTCCTTCGTTCACTCCCAACGCCGGCTCCCAGATCGTGGTCTACCAGGAATATTACCACAATCTACTGCTAGACCCCTGGGCACCCCTTATTTAGACCATGCGGATGGAGTTAGTTTAATTTATTGATCCACCAAACCTCCCTTTGTTTTAATTTCAACTCACTGTCCCCTCCTCTCTTTAAAGGGGGCACCATCTCTAATACCATAAATCACAGCTGTTCAGCTGTATGGCCCTTTTCCTTGAAATGTCTGGAAAGTGGTAATGTCATATTACCAATGTTTATTGTAGATCTATGTTGGGAGATGCTTGACTTCACCTTTTGCACAATCTCACCAACATATATCTTCCCACAGGGGCATATGATGGCATACACAGCATATTGTGAGAAACAAGTATAATATCCCCTCATAAGATAAGATTCCCCTGTTCTAGGCAGTTCAAAAGACTTCCTTTTGATAACATATCTACACTGTTTCAAATCCACTGTTTTTATATATATATTTGTAGATAACACCAAATTAGGAAGATCTATTGAATTCATCTTCCATGTAGAGCCCTGTACAATCTGATGATCTGGGTGGCTAATTGTCATATGAGTTTCAATATCAATAACTTTAAAGTTATATATATATATGGGGTTTCAGTATTTGAAGGGATATTCAGGGGATCCACAGAAGGATAGTGAAATTACAATAAACTGTCTGGTGCCTTAAGGTGGCCATACACGGGCAGATAAAGCTGCCGATATCGGTCGTTTGGACCGATTTGACAGCTTATCTGCCCGTGTATGGGGGCTTCCGACGGGTCTTCCCGATCGATATCTGGCCACGATATCGATCGGGAAGGTTTGATTTTTAACCGACCGACCCGGCGGAGCCCCAAGGCACATCCTAATTCGATCGTTCGGCCATACGATATAGCCATGCCGGTTAGTGGCATATCGGGGAAAGATCCGCTTGTTTGTCGATGTCGCCAAACGAGCGGATCTTTGAGTCTATGGCCACCGTCACCAGTTGATCCTTCAAATGGACACAAGGTCGTTTGTTGAGATTAGAACACAGGAGCATAACATTATAGGATTCTGTCAATGAAGAGGTTGTTCTGGCAGTTACATTTGATACCTTTTTTGCTAGTGAGAAATTACAGAGCTATTGATGATGATGCTTATTAGTGACTAATCCAAATCAAGATCTGCACAGAATGAGTTTGCTGAAACAAAAGTGGAAGAACTTGACTGGACCACACAGAACCCTGACCTCAGCTAAAGCGAACATATTTGATAAACTGGAATGGTGATTATGAACCAGACCTAACTGCTTGCATCAGTCACTTTGCCTGAGAATGATGCGATTTGTGCTTAAGGAAAAGCTGGAACAGATGTTAAACTATCTATATATTCAGTGGGGAGTGGTTTATAAAGATGTATCTCGCCTTTTGCACCTAGCCCCAGCACAAAATCTGGTAGCCTTAATCTGACAGAAACAGGAGGTTTCCCCATGCTACGCAGAACTTGTAAAGGTGGGGGTCCCCAAAAGCATTACCCTGCCTATGGCCCCATCTGGTCTTAATCTTACTCTGCTTTCAGTCATGGAATCTACACCCTGCTACTAAAATCACTGTTATCTGTCTGCTTAGTGGATTTTGCTAAACAAAAATTTAAATAAAAGACCCTTTTTTGGCCCCTTTTACTTCCTAATAGTAATAAGTAAACTGGAATAGCATTGCATTGTGGTATAATCTGACAAAGATTAAAAAGAATTATATGATAAAGAAACAACAGTATATTTGTTATTGAATTCTTCTCATTAGTATTTCTACAGTAAATGGATTTCCTTAACATTTTATGGAAGGGACAAGACATGATAACATGCTTTCAAAACCCTTTGAAAAATGACATTGCTATTTTGGTGGTTCCCTGAGTAAAACCTCATTTCCAAGATAATTGACAAATTTTATGAGGAGACAAATGGTCTCAATTATATATCATTGTGGTTGAAACAGTTTTGACATTTCACTTGTACTGTCTCACAGATATACAACAAAATACAGGCTTGTCATTTTCAAATATTTTCAATATGACTCTTCTAGCTCCAATGTACTTATCTTCTAAAAAAATGAATGTGCCATTTCCATCTGGTCCCCTTTGTGAATTATTCATGGACAATTTAAAGAAATTTATAACATGCGCTGAGTATCTTTCAATGGGTTTTTCTTCAATGCCAGATCTGCAGATGCACAAAACCTATAGATGTGTGAATAACTATATTTGATCCCAAAGGATGAAATGATTCACCATATCTGCATTAACATGTGTAGACATGTGCCCAAGGGGTCTTTATGAGAAAATTGCTGAAATACCTTCATGAATCTATTGTTCATTAAATTAGTTCAGTGCATATTCAGTAGTCACAATGTTATATGCAAAAAGTCTGACATTTTGATATCTTTATTTATTTCCAGGCATGTTTGAGCCACTTAGATTTTTTTTTTTTACTTTGAGGTTTATATTGGGGGAACCATTATTGGAAGATGTGTTAATGTTCTTTCGTGTATGTGGTGGGTGTTGGGGGGGGGGGGGTTGTTACAGCCAGAATTATAGTTTATGTAGATGAAATAGTGTCTGACTATACAGAGATGTCTTTAGCAATTTGTAGCAAAAGTATGCTTTGCTTGTTAATATGATTATGTAGATAACTGTCAAGAACTAGAATAAATGCTTGGGAGGAAAAACCTAAAATATTACTGTGCAGCCTCTGGGCTAAATTGGAAGCGGTGCAATTGTAAAACAAAATTATTTCTTTCTATGCACAATAAATGGAAAATCAATGGAATGATGTACTTTTATTTATATATATATATATATATATATATATATATATATATATATATATATATATATATATATATATATACACACACTAGAATTGCATCTCCACGTTTACATACATATAGCCATTGCTCAAAAGTGTACATACCTCAGTCAATTCCAATAACTTGAAAGTAACAAGCTTTTAGATTAAGAAATGATGTGTGAAATACATAAAATGTGTAGATGGAGCAATTCTTATGAATTGTCATTCATTAACTTTATCAAAGTAAAGCATTCTGTTGCATACTATGTAAGCTATTTCTTTTATACACAGGGAACAAGCCAAAATGATCTCAAATCCAATTTTATACATATCCCATCAGATTTCCAACCATTATGAAATGCATAAATAATATATACTTTGAAGAAATGCATATTTTATATTTCCGTGGCATATTGCTACACACCATTCATGCATTTAAGGAGTAAACTCATACCTTTTTATGCTGATGGTCCACTTTAGTCATCAAGTTCTTTTCTCACTGTGCATAAGTAATAAGGATTCTGACTCTGCAATTTTTTTTTTAAAATCAATTGGTCTTATTAAAGTGATGGTGTAAAAAAAAATCACGACTAGGCACACCCAAAAAGCATTGTATGCAGTGAATCCTGACACTATTGACTATAGTTAGACCCAGTTTGCTTGTTTAAAGACAATATGAATCCATGCACCCACCAGTCAGTGATTGGTTCATAATCTTGCTTGTACTGGTATCTTTCCCCCCAACAACTGGATAGCCTTGATATAATTAAAATATACATTTTTTATAAATGTCATAGTAAGTCATATAACTCTATAAGAGTGATGAAAAGTAAAGTACATTTGCCATACTAATTTTTTTGTACTGGTTTTCCCATGTCCTCACCAGTGAGACACCCACTGTATTTCATAGTGATTCTCAGTGGTTCACAGTGAAGTCCCAAATAAAAAAGTCATATTCTGATATTTTACTGCACCTGTAGAATACTATTTTGTGCTGTAGTGAAGTAATGTGTGAAGTATTTTAAAGGTTTTGAACCACTTTGCACCACATTTCTTTCACAAAGCATATTACATCACTAAAGGAATTACATTATTTTCAAATGTATCACCAGTTAATAATCTAAATACCTGTACACAAACCTCAAATCAATATACAACTATTTTGTTTAGTGAATTTGTCTCAAATGAATCTTAATGGTGTCAACTGAATCTCTTCTCACTATTACAGTGTACTCAGTGTTACCTGCCACTAATAATTTGTCTGTGCAGTAGGAAAACGGGAGATGGACATATTTGCTGCAATGGAATAACAAATGTTTCTAGTGGAAATGTATACTTATTTATCATGTTTTTTTCTATGATGTGTACTACACCAATAACAAATGCTTGATGGACTGTTTTAGCCCCATTTGACAAATTGTAACTAATGCATAAAAACAACACTTCAGAGCAGCGCTGGAAAAAAACCTCAAGTGATGAAGAGAATGTTGCATGACACCAATTGAGATGTTTTTTTTTGTAGCTGTGATTGGCTGGTTAGGCACATTATCAATACACAGGTAAGGCATGGGAAGGGATAAGTGAAAATTGTAATTTGTGGCCAAAGTCAAATCAGTTTCAAAGCATGCCAAACAATGTTTGCCATAGTGAGGAGTTCCATAGTGGGGGTTCAGTTTTATTATTCAGGTAACTAATGAAACAAAAGAATTTGTAAAGGTTTATAATGCATTATTTACCGTAAAATGTGTTTTTTTTTTTACTTATTATATCACTCTTTAACTGGGGAGGATCCCTTATCAATTTAGGTAACCTACATACAGTATATTTTGTACTACCTATCTCCTAAATATTAGGGATGCACCGAATCCAGGATTCGGTTCGGGATTTGGCCAGGATTCAGCCTTTTTCAGCAGGACTCGGATTCAGCTGAATCCTTCTGCCAGGCTGAACCGAATCCTAATTTGCATATGCAAATTAAGTCCAGGGAGAGAAATCATGTGACTTTTTGTCACAAAACAAGGAAGTAAAAAAAAATTCCCCTTCCCACCCCTAATTTGCATATGCAAATTAGGATTCGGATTTGGGTTCGGTATTCGGCCGAATCTTTTGCGAAGGATTGGGGGGTTTGGCCCAATCCAAAATAGTGGATTCGATGCATCCCTACTAAATATGGAAAGTGAGAGAATGACTGATGCTAGACATCACGAAAAAAGGGCTTCTCAAAGCATATCAAGGGGCAGATTTACTAAGCTCTAGTGAATAGATAGAATGTAAAAATATTCGAATTTCAAAGTATTTTTTTGGGTACTAATCAAATTGGTAAAATTCGATCGAATTCGATCAAATTGAATGATTCGAATGATTCAAAGTAAAAATTGTTCGACCATTCCATAATCGAAGTACTGTCACTTTAAAAAATCCTTCAAATCAATACTTTTGCCAAAAAAAAGCTACTGAGTTGAATGTTAGCCTATGGGGACATTGTAGATAGGTTTTGGGCACTTTTTATGATCGAATAAAAATCATTCCATCGATCGTTTAAAATAGTTTGAATCGTTTGATTCAAACCTTTTGCGCTAAAATCCTTCGAATTTGATATTTGAATTCGAAGGATTTTATTTTGAGGGTCGAATACGAGGGTTTTTTGACCCTCGAAATTCGACCCTTGATAAATCTGCCCCTAAAGTACAAAAAAAAAAAGAATATTCTACAATTTAAAATTTTAATATTCTCATAAATTCTTCTTTATCACTAGAGAACAGTGCTGACAGAATTTCCCTGTAACCTACTGTAACATAGTAACGTACTCACCCGTTTACTGCTTACTTGGATGTTCTACTATAGCTAGAGCAGGGGGGTTATTTACTAATCCCCAAATACAAAAATCACAAATAATTTGTGATTTTTTTTTTATAAAATCGGGATTTTCTAAAATCACGAATTTTTCGGAGTTTGTTAAACCCCGAGGCTTGAAAACTCAGAATCTGAAATCCTGGCATCTCAGAACTGTCGAGGTTACATATAAGTCAATGGGAAAAGTCCCAATGATTTTATTGATGTGCGCTGGGTCTTGTGCCATACCACAAAGTTTTTGGAGGTTTCGGGCAAAAATATGAGGTTTCGGGTGAAAAACTCTGAAAAAAATCGTGAATAATACAATCTTGTACATTTGGGTGTACCACATGTCTCATCTCATCTGTAGTGAAAAGACTTTTTATTTATTGAAATCGCCCTGTACATTTTGTTTTATATATTACTAATATACAGTCATAAGTCCAATGATAAATTTAAGTGTTATGCACAACAGATTGTTCACCTTCCAAACACTTTTTTTAGTTGAGTTGTTCAGATTGTTCACCAGAAATAAAGACTTTTTTAGATTACTTTCCATCTTTTATTTTTTCCTGTTTTTCCAAAATATAAGTTTAAAGTTTAATGTTTTTGTCTCTGGCAGCTCAGTAATCTGGGTGCAGAATCTGAACTGTTACAATTTGCTACATTTAGAATTTGGAATATTAGCAACTATTGTATCAATTATCACAATTATGGAACTCAGAGATTCTGCTCAGCAGGGTCACTTATAAGAAATGTATCAGCTTGGGGGGGCAATTTATTAAAACCCGATTCCACTATAATATAAAAATAATTTGACTAACTGCCAAACCCAAATCCCCTTAATTTACCAGTAAATCTTATCTAAATCATGCGTCAAAGGGGATTGTGCGACTCGCATTGACGCCTGGAAAACTCAACTTTATTAAATTTTTGCCTCGACAACTCTAATTTATTTGAATATCAATGAGAACCAGCGTCAAACAGCCCAAAACTTTCAAGAATCGTAAAGGCATAAAATATGTTCCAATTGTTAAAGGGATCAGTTGCCATTCTACATGAGAGTTGCTTCTGAAAGACATACGAAGGTGAAAAACTTTACACTTCAATTTTAAATATAAAATGGTTCAAAATAGGAAATGGAAAGTCATGGAAAAAGTATTTATTTTTGGTTTACTATCTGAAAACAACTGAACTCCAAACACTGTTGGAAGGTGAACAACCCTATAACTAATCTGTGTTTAAGTGAAGCCATTGAGACCATCTTACCTACATACAACTAGTGATGGGCGAATCTGCGCCATTTAGCCGAAAAAGTCACAAATTTCCAGCGAAATTTGCGAAACTGTGAAAAATTTGCGAAACTGCACCGGTGTCTCGGTTTATTTGATGCCGGCGAATTTTCACCGGTGAATCTTCACGGGCGTTTGGCGAATTTATTAGTGGGTGTTTGGCGAATCGGGCAAATTCACTGCGAATTTGCGCCTGTCGAATAAATTCGCCCATCACTACATACAACATATATTACCTCTGCTTCTGTTTTCTTGTGTTTGATTAACCTTGAGGATTGCACTTTCGTAGTCATGAAAGGGCTTATTGGTTTTGATATCAATTGGTTTCTAATCTCATACACAAGTTATATGATGAATTTGTATATTTCTATGGTCTAATGTGGCTATATGTTTTTAAATGTATATTAACTTATTCTGTGTATTGGGATTCCCCCTTTATGAATGAGATAGGAGGTGGTCCTTTCAAGGTCAATATTAGTATCCACATTTCAGTGCTTGGTTTTTACTTACATATTTGTATTTTAATAAAATTTAAAGTATTATTTTCATTAAAGGTTACTCTATCTACTATTTTCTTTTTTTTTGAAAAAATTTACTTTTTGAATTACCTAAGAATGTATTGCCAGGCACAGTGTGACTGGGAGGTACAGGGGAAGAGGTGAATGCACTGTTTCTCATTTAATATTTATAACCTTAAAATAATGTTTCATCTTTTTTCAATAAGATGCACACCCACTGTGAAGAAAACATATAAATGTATGTGTAGGGAAGGTTGTAAATATATTCTATTAAACATGCTGATCACAAAAAAAATCCCCCTATGCATCTTGTGTACAGATCCACATTACAACCTTTTTTTTATTCTCAGTCATGATTCAGTTAATAACCTACAGAGGAGGACTCCTAGCACTGAAATGCAAATGAGCTAAATATATTTATCACTTTTTCCTTTCCTATCCATCTTGAACACACATATTTCCCTGGAGATTCTCCTGCTTTATTACAAATCCTACTGTATTAAAGAGATGCAGAAATGGAATAAGCAGCTCACAAAAAAATGATTTTGGCCCACTGGACCTGTTATACTGATACTGTAAAATTAAGTTAGATACAGCAAAATACAGGGCAAAAAAGCTCAGATAACAGTAGTGGCATAAGTAGCAATACAATTAACAAAACCTAAAGTCTTGAATAATTGGCTTTAAACTTTTCTCGTCTCTCTGATTCTATTTTGGAAGTTGTGTAACTAAAGACTATATACTGTATATGGAGAGTTAATGGAAGCAGTAGGCATACTGTAGTCTATTTACCTATTTGAAATTAATGGTGTGCTAGGTGCATTGTGTGTTAGACGCATTAATAAACCCTGTTATATTTGACAATTTGTTTTCTTAAACTGCACACACAGATATAGCTGACTTTAATTGTGCTTTCAGTTTAAACAGAGAAACATCCACACCCTTTTGTTCTTGTTGTAAATGGTACACTCTGCAATGTTGTGCTCTGTGTGAGTATATAATGCTCCAGGACAGCCTCTTCATCTTCTTAGTATTAGGATTCTTATTCTACTATAAAGGCACACAAGCTAAATTGTCCAAATGCAGCAATGTAACTCTTCCAAATGGTCAGGTTCAGAGCAACCTCCTCAATTACCAGGAAAACCGGTTCTAATGAGCAAAAGACTAAAACAGAAGAAATGATCCCAAAAGGCCATCAGCTGTTCAATTAAGGAATTAATGAATTTGGTAATTGTTTCTAAAATATTAATGCATATTCATATTTATTTTCATATATGGACAACTATTTTCCTTCATACATCATTAAAAAGGCAGGAAAAAAGTTTTGCACATGCGCATAAAGCAGGAGCCGCAGGGGGAAGTGACATCAGCATTTAGAAAATGGCAACCACTAACAACAAATAACAAATAAAGCACTTCATTTCAAGATGCTTAACTGGATTAGGAATGTGCATATGAATAACAGATATAGCAGTTTGGGAGGCAGAACGATGACAACACTATGGTATATTAAAAATATCTGCAATTACAGCTATAGTATGCGTTATACAGGTATAGTATACATTATCTGAAAACCAGTTATTCAGAAAGCTCCGAACTTCAGGAAGGTCGCCACGTGATTTCCCTTTTTTTCTGTAAAACAACAAAAAAACCATAGCTTGTAATTGGTCCAATCTAAGCTGCATGATTCCATATTGGTGGTAACCCTATTGGGTTTATTCAATGTTTAAATTATTTAAATTATTTTTAGAAAACTTAGGGGCAGATTTACTATGGTTAGAATGGTAAATTTGAATTTTCTAATTGTTTTTTTGGTCAAAACTCACAATTTCCGAGTTTAAAACCTCCAACTCAAATTCATATGTGAGATTTATCCACCCCGACCCTGGAAACAGCTCTAATTCGATCCCCACCTAAAGTCAACGGGTCTTTCCTATTAGACCGAATTTTAGACATTCAACTTTTTTCATGAATAATGTCCCATTTGAGTTGTGAGTACATTCGAATTTATTAGGTAAAAAAATTCACATAACTCTAAAATTCAACCTTTGATAAATAACCAACTTAAGGTTCAGCAATCCAAATTATGGAAAGTTCCTTATCCAGAAAACCCCATGACCCAATCATTCTGGATAATAGTTCCTATACCTGTATTGATATTAGATCTTATGAAGCAGATTAACTCTTCCCCTACATTGTGAATCTACTTTATCACCTTTATTATTACCATCCAGCTTAAAAGGCTAAATGAATATTTTGCTTTATTTTCACATTATAAAAAAATGACTCTATCCAATGAACTATTTTGGAAAACAAATACATATGCAGTCAAACATATAACGATTACTCACCTTCTAACATGCTGTTAGGATATTATGAGTCTTTTGGACGATCAACTAACACATCACTTTTCTGTTCAGAATGTGGATTACAAGAGGCCCATTCTTATAAAATTTTCATATGGTTTGGACACAGGCTTCAACTGTACCTTAATTTTAAGATGCCAAGGCTTTGTGTTTAGTTTTATAGTTTGTGATGAAGTGCTTACAAAATAACCCTTCCCACGTGTTTCATTTGATCCTGCTTTTGTTAGGCAGAATCACAATATTCAGCAATTTATTAGCTGACTGGCATTCCAACTTGGAAATTTAAAATCCCCCACTGCTAAAAAGAAAAGTGGTCGATCATAGGGATGTAAGCTGTATTGAGTAATGAATCACTTGTGGGAGATGAGATTTTATACACTTCTACAGATGAAAAATGTACTCAACATAGAAACTATATGCATTTTGGTACTGTTAGAGAAGTGTACTATCTTTTTCCACATAAACAAATTTCCCCTCAACCCATTAACAATATATTTATTTTGTGCCTTAAAGGACCAATAACATCAAAAAATTAAATTGTTTTAAAGTAATACAAATATAATGCAGTGTTGCCCTGCACTGGTAAAACTGCTGTGTTTGCTTGAGAAATACTACTATTGTTTATATAAATAAGCTGCTGTGTAGCAATAGAGGCAGCCATTCAAAGGAGAAAAGGCTCAAGTTACACAGCCAATAGCAGATAAGCTCTGTAGAACATAATGGTGTGATCTGTTATCCATTATTTATCCTGTGCCATATACTGTAGCCGTTTTTCAATTTCTGCCATTGCTACTCAGCAGCTTGTTTATATGAACTATAGTAATTTTTCTGAAGCAAACAGATCAGTTTTACCAATGCAGGGCAGCACTACATGATATTTTCTATACTTTAAAACACTTTCAGTTTTTGGTGTTACTGTTCTTTTAAACTGTATGAATTTTGTGGTCACAGACTCATTGCACCCCTGCTTAATGTTAATGAAATTATTGCACCTGGGCAGTCTATTTATTACATATGGAGTTATTCTGTTGGTTCCTTGGATGTCTCATTTTTATTATCTGCAACTGTGAGTATTAAAGGGATTCTGTCAGGATTTTTATGAAGTTTTTTATTTCTAGATTACACTGCAAATAATTAACTCTAACATATAAAATGTAATTCCTGAAACAGCAAGTGTATTTTTTTAGTTGTAATATTGGTGTGTAAGCAGCCATCTCAGGTCACTTTGCCTGGTCATTTGCTTTCAGAAAGAGCCAGCACTTGACTATGATGGAACTGCTTTCTGGCAGGCTGTTGTTTCTCCTACTCAATGTAACTGAATGTGTAGCAGTGGGACCTAGATTTTACTATTGACTGCTGTTCTTATATCTACCAGGCAGCTGTTATATTGTGTTAGGGAGTTGTTATCTTCCCATTGTTCTGTTGTTAGGCTGCTGGGGGGGAGAAGTGAGGGGGTGCTATCACTCCAACTTGCAGTACATCAGTAAAGATGGGAGCGCATTAATATTAAGGCACCAGGTGCCTATAAATTTATCTGAGTTGTTTCATTTAAAAATCAAAATTCATCATGGTAATGTACAGAACCAATATATATATATATATATATATATATATATATATATATATATATATATATATATATATATATATATATATATATATATATATATATATCCCTAATTTTGGCTACTGTCTCTTTAAATCACAATTAACCCTTGGCAATCCTGAGTCCCTTTTGTGTATGAAAAGTACTGGGAACTGGGATTTACAGAGCAGTGCCTCCGCCTAGGGAATACTGCCTCAGGTTATTTCCCCTAAGACAAATAAAAAACACAGTTTGCAAATGAAACAGATATAAACTTTATATAAACAGTAGTGAAAGAACTTGCGCAATCTAATACACAATACACTCCTGCACTGGTGACACTTGGGACCTACCTAACTCACTATTAGGTACCTGACTGTTTCTCCAACACAGTCCTTTTCGCTTCCTTTCCCAAAAGTATCTCTCCCTTTGGAACTTAGCAGCCTCTCTCACGTAGCAGGTAAATGCGCAATACCTGTCTTCAAATTGGGGCCCCACGCTTGTATCCTTGCCAGTATCCTTCCTTGCATGGCTTACTCACCGGGGTGCTCTCAAAGGCAGTCACACTGGAGAACACAGGCAGCTTGGCAGCAGGATAAATCTCACCAGTAGCACCTTTCTCCTCCTGAGTCTCTAGCAGTTTGGCAGAGAACAGGATGGGCTCTCTCTGTACTTCCACAGATTCAACAGCTTGGACAGTTTCACAAGACTTGGTCACCACACTAGAGATGTCGCGAACTGTTCGCCGGCGAACTTGTTCGCGCGAACATCGGGTGTTCGCGCTCGCCGGAAGTTCGCGAACGTCGCGCGACGTTCGCCATTTTGGGTTCGCCATTGTTGGCGCTTTTTTTTGCCCTCTCACCCCAGACCAGCAGGTACATGGCAGCCAATCAGGAAGCTCTCCCCTGGACCACTCCCCTTCCCTATAAAAACCGAAGCCCTGCAGCGTTTTTTCACTCTGCCTGTGTGTGCTGAAGAGATAGTGTAGGGAGAGAGCTGCTGCCTGTTAGTGATTTCAGGGACAGTTGAAAGTTTGCTGGCTAGTAATCGTTTTGATACTGCTCTGTTATTGGAGGGACAGAAGTCTGCAGGGGTTTGAGGGACATTTAAGCTTAGGTAGCTTTGCTGGCTAGTAATCTACCTTCTACTGCAGTGCTCTGTATGTAGCTGCAGTGGGCAGCTGTCCTGCTTCTGATCTCATCTGCTGACTGCTGCAATAACAGTAGTCCTTGTAAGGACTGCTTTTATTTATTTTTTTGTTGTTTTACTACTACTACTACTACTACTATAAGAGCCCAGTGCTATTAGTCTAGCAGTGTTGGGGAGTGGGACTGGTGTGCTAATCTGCTGCTCCTAGTAGTTCAGCAGCACCAACTTTAATTTTTTTTTTAATATTCATTTTTTTTTATTTTACTTTTTTTTATTTTACTACCGCTGTAGTAGTGTATAAGTTGACCTTTTAGGCATTATTTGCCCTGTAGGCATTATTTGCACACTGTTTTCTTCAACCCGCCATCTAGCTGTGTGACCTTGTTCACATTCTGTCTAAATATCCATAATATTACCGTCTCCAGAAAAAACACCGGAGTGACTTTTTTCAAGCAGCCATAATATATTTTACGTAATCCGTATCCACCGCTGTAGTAGTGTATACGTTGACCTTGTAGGCATTATTTGCACACTGTTTTCTTCAACCCGCCATCTAGCTGTGTGACCTTGTTCACATTCTGTCTAAATATCCATAATATTACCGTCTCCAGAAAAAACACCGGAGTGACTTTTTTCAAGCAGCCATAATATATTTTACGTAATCCGTATCCACCGCTGTAGTAGTGTATACGTTGACCTTGTAGGCATTATTTGCACACTGTTTTCTTCAACCCGCCATCTAGCTGTGTGACCTTGTTCACATTCTGTCTAAATATCCATAATATTACCGTCTCCAGAAAAAACACCGGAGTGACTTTTTTCAAGCAGCCATAATATATTTTACGTAATCCGTATCCACCGCTGTAGTAGTGTATACGTTGACCTTGTAGGCATTGTTTGCCCAGTTTTTTTGGCCGCAGCCACTGAAGCACAGAGGCCAGAAAAAATATGCCATATAAATGCTGAAAATAGTAATTTTTTGCCACACGTTGACTCAACGTATATGGCAAAAAATGACTATTTTCAGCATTTATATGGCATATTTTTTCTGGCAACTGTGCTTCAGTGGCTGCGACCAAAAAAACTGGGCAAACAATGCCTACAAGGTCAACGTATGGCAAAAAATGACTATTTTCAGCATTTATATGGCATATTTTTTCTGGCAACTGTGCTTCAGTGGCTGCAACCAAAAAAACTGGGCAAACAATGTCTACAAGGTCAACGTATGGCGAAAAATGACTATTTTCAGCATTTATATGGCATATTTTTTATGGCAACTGTGCTTCAGTGGCTGCGTCCAAAAAAACTGGGCAAACAATGCCTACAAGGTCAACGTATGGCAGTTGTTTAAAGAGAACAGTAGATTACTAGCCAGCAAAGCTACCTAAGCTAAAATGTCCCTCAAATCCCTGCAGACTTCTGTCCCTCCAATACAGAGCAGTATCAAGCAGATTACTAGCCAGCAAACTTACTATCATCTGTCCCTGAAATCACTAACAGCTCTTCCAAGCACACACAGGCAGATTTTTCAGATACATTTTTGCCCTTGATCCCCCTCTGGCATGCCACTGTCCAGGTCGTTGCACCCTTTAAACAACTTTAAAATCATTTTTCTGGCCAGAAATGTCTTTTCTAGATGTTAAAGTTCGCCTTCCCATTGAAGTCTATGGGGTTCGCGAACCGTTCGCGAACCGCTCGCGTTTTTGCGCAAGTTCGCGAATATGTTCGCGAACTTTTTTTCCGACGTTCGCTACATCCCTACACCACACAACCCCTGTTAAACTCTGTCAGAGACCCTGTACAAAAAGCTCAAGTCAGGCACTCCCTCTCTCCCAAGGATGCACTGGGGCACCCAGCCAATCAGACGGCTCTCCAGCCTGTAACTGAGCTGGATGATGTCACAGACAGAAAAACAGGAGAAGGATTTCTCTGATCCCATATATATATATATATATATATATATATATATATATATATATATATATATATATATATATATATATATATATATATATATATATATATATATATATATATATATATATATATATAAATAACCAAAGGAATGGTGCACTCCGTAGACAAAATTAATACCTGGGTGCCAGCATGGGAAATAAGCAGTGAAAAAGGATTGTGGCACTCACAGGGTTTTAGTGAAAAAACAAAAAATGTTTTATTATTAAGCCTCAACGTTTCGATCCCTCACAGGGATCTTCGTCAGGATTTTGCTCCTAAGGTTAGCTTCTAAACAGCTGCTCAATCTCACCAAACATGTGCGTGTCAATGACTCTCTTAACAAAATCCAAGATAGGGAGTAGGGATGGGCAAATTTGACCCGTTTCGTTTCGCCAAAAATTCGCCGCTGGCTGACGCCCATTAAAGTCTATGGGTGTCAAAAAAAATTTGTCGTGCGGCGAATTTTTTTGACGCACGTCTTTTTTTTTTTGATGCACAACACCATACAAGTATATGGGCATAATTTTTGCGGTGAAACAAGGCGAAAAAATTCGCTCATGGGAGTTCCTGTGACAACGTTGAAGTCAGTAAGACAATGGAATTTAAAGCAATTTTTATAGAGGTTGTGGCAACAATCTTTGTAGACCTTAAATAAATATACACACCTGGAATGAAATGGCCCTAGCTCCACATATGTGTAACAGTTGCTACAATTTATGTCAGGATTTTCAAATTTTTTTGTCATAAAACTGTGCTAAACTGTGCTAAACAAAGTCAATGATTTTTTTATGACTGATACAAAATTTACTTTCAGGGTAAATAAATAACCTGATGGACCCTGGCAGCGGCACTGTGCATTGTCCCTTTTGGTCAGGCAGTAGTTTTATATATGATATATATACAGTACTACTGCCTGACTTGACTCATCAGTATTTGTGTGTTTTCTGTGTGGTGTGATAGATTCAGGAAATCCAGGACAGTTCCTATTCAATAGGTATACAGATATCTTAGTGGGAGTAAGGAAGAAAATGAACAAATACCAAAACTTAAAGTGTGTCTAAACTCTACAAGTTAAAAAGGTGCAATCCATTTAAGCAAGTGAAATCAATATGTTAGTATTGGTAGGTCAGAGAGTATCAGGCTGTTATTTGTGCTGACTTCTGTATTCTGTATGCTGCCCATATTTAGAGAACTGATGGATTATATCTTTTTTGTCCACTACATGAAATACAGTACATTCTAAATTCAGTTTCATATAAATCAAATTTTAGCAAAAAATCCTGTCAAATTTGAAGTAAAAGAATAACTCATGAAAAATCACATTAAACTTGGAAAACAGCACGAGATCCCAGAAGATTATGGAATCCACTGTGTTCTATCTATTCTTTTTGTAGAAGTAGCCATCATACATAACACCGCATAGGTTATTTTTACAACACATGCCACGCTATCCTGTGGAAAAGGCTAGCAACATCAGATGTATGTGTCAATTTTTAGTCATCCACAAATAATGATTGAAGGGGAAATCTAATTTCATCAAAGACACATTTTATCTTAACAATAAACTCTGAAGAAAAAGGATTTTGCTGTGATGTTTCTCTGCAAATCACTTCAAGTTCAGACAAGGCAAAAAATCATGTTTTCCCTTTGATCACTCAGAATATAATTCTGGGTAATCTTGTACTGTGTTTACATATTGATAGCATGTTAGAGTTATGCTCTCATTGGTGTTGTATGAATGTGTGTGCCTGTGTATGTGTATGCATAGGTTGGAATGTACATTATAAATGGCATAGAAGATTAGACAGCCTGTATTGATGCATCGGAAGTATATAGTTACATAGTTCATTTAGGTTGAAAAAAATAGTCTGTCAAATTCGACCCACATACTGTACTATCCCAGTGTGTGTGTATATATGTGTATGTATGTATGTATGTATATATATATATATATATATATATATATATATATATATATATATATAGATAGTCAACTACAAGAGGTCCTCTGCACTCAACCCATTATCAATATATTTAAGACAGCGACATTTTGTGCATACTGCTACTAAAAAATGCCTTACCCTTTAAAAAACACAGGGATTGTTTGTCCATATATTGCAATATATTTAAGCTGGCCAACTACGTCAAAGTCATCCCATATCTGGCCAGTCCTACGCTCAATTTTCATCTGATTCATTAAGAATTCAATTGCTTAATTATACATTTTACAAAGGGACTAAGTTTTACCTGCAGCTTACTAGCTGCTTTCAAAGTAAAACTCCCAAACTTGGCTGCCCTTTTATTAGACACCAGTGGGATCACCTGACTATAGCTGGGAAGGGTGGGGGCTACAACATGGAGCTGGTCACTGCTCTTGTATAACTATAACAAACAAGGGAAAGTTGTGCTCACCACTATTTTTTAAAACCATTAGGCGGGGGTGCAATGAGGGTGTGACCACAAAATACATATAGTCAACTACAAGAGGTCCTCTGCACTCAGGTGATCCCACTGGTGTCTAATAAAAGGGCAGCCAAGTTTGGGAGTTTTACTTTGAAAGCAGCTAGTAAGTTGCAGGTAAAACTTAGTCCCTTTGTAAAATGTATAATTAAGCAATTGAATTCTTAATGAATCAGATGAAAATTAAGCGTAGGACTGGCCAGATATTGGATGACTTTGACGTAGTTGGCCAGCTTAAATATATTGCAATATATGGACAAACAATCCCTGTGTTGTTTAAAGGGTAAGGCATTTTTTAGTAGCAGTATGCACAAAATGTTTCTGTCTTAAATATATTGATAATGGGTTGAGTGCAGAGGAATCTTGTATTTGACTATATGTATTTTGTGGTCACACCCTCATTGCAAACCCGCCTAATGGTTTTAAAAAATAGTGGTGAGCACAACTTTCCCTTGTTTGTTATATATATATAGCTATATATATATATATATATATATCTTCTTCTTCTTCTTCTTCTTCCTCTTCTTTCTTCTTCTTCTATTATATATATATATATATATATATATATATATATATATATATATATATATATATATATAGTGAATATAATACCCCCTATTGTAAAATATAAGTCTCAGAGGAGTTCCATAACCATATAAAAGCATGAGGCTGAAGGCCGAGGCTCCTAAGGCTCTGTTTGTAACTGATGACATAATTAAGAGCCGTTTATGAGGATATACAGAATACAAACACACTCACCTATTAATACACTAGCCTTTATATGTACTGTATAAATATACACTGTATGACACATACATGTATCATGTATATAACTAGCCGTTTAATATACTAAGGGGAAGATCATGGGAGTTTTTTTGAACTCCTATAACTTTGAAATTCGAAGCATTTTAAAAAAAAAACTTTGATTTCTCAAAGTCCACCAATTGACTCCAAATAGGTTCTAGAAGGTCCCCCATAGGGGAAACAGCAATCAGCAGGTTTTAGATGGCGAATGGTCAAAGTTTTAAAGAGACAGTACATGATAAATTTCGATATTCGAATAGACAAACTTTCCTAAATACAATTATTTAAAATGTTGGTACTGTTTATGAAATAATTAAGTTTATCTTCACTATCCCTCTCTCAGTATCTGTTTCTCTTCATTATCTCCTTATGCAGGAGGTGGCTGTCAGATATTAATTAACAGTTAGATCCAATATATCTTATAGAGGGCTTATTTTGCCTAAAAGATATATTGGAGCTCACTCTATTATAAACACCAGACATCATGTCTCTCTACATGCAGGATTTGTGCAAAAGGCAGTTATTTTATTAGATTTGGTTTGTACTGGAATCAGTAATTTGAGTGAGCTCTAATTCAACTGCTAGGAAAGGAAGCTCCCTATAAGATATATTTAGTGATGGGCGAATTTGCGCCGTTTCGCTTTGCCGAAAAATTCGCGAATTTCGTGCGAAATGGCGAAAAATTCGCGAACCGGCGCCGGCGTCTCGTTTTTGATGCCGGCGCCCGTTTTTTCGACGCCAGCGCCCGTTTTTGACGCCGGGCGTTTCGCGAATTTATTCGCCTGCCGCGAATCGTGCAAATTCGCCGCGAATTCGCGCCTGGCGAATAAATTCGCCCATCACTAGATATATTGGATCTAACCGTCAATAATCATCTGACACACAACTGCTGTAAGAAAACTGAAGAATAAAGAGAAACAGATGCTGAGAAAGGGACAGTGAAGATAAACTTGATTATTTCAGAAACAATACAGAAATTTTCAATTGATTGTATTCAGAAAGTTTCTTATTTCAGTATGAAGAAGCTTATATTACATTTTCATTTTTGCAATAGTTCCCCTTTAACATTTACATCAGTTATAATATCAGTTAACAAACACATGGACGTAATTATTAATTTCTCAACCATTTAAAAGCCTGTCTTCACATTAAGGGGCATTCATTAGTATTTTGAGAGGTACACAAGGGAATTTAATTATACGATTGTGAATTGGTTTATTCACACACAGTTTATGAATGATACCAACAAATGCAATATGAGCCTCAACTTCTTGCCCCAGTTGTAACCCTGCTTATAGCCCTGAGGGATGTGGCCACACCATCAATCATGATTTGAAACTTAGCCTTCTGAATAGCAAATATGTTCTATGTTTATGTATTTAGTATGATTTCTATTGGGAAAGATGATCCAAGTACCTGGCTGATGAATAGCCTGAGCATTTTTTTAGGCTCTACAATATGCATATGAAATCAGGCATTTTTGGTTTGTTATTAACACTTTCCTAATTGTCAGGAACATTTTTCTAACAGTCAATAAATTGATTAAATAATTGACCTGTCCAAACAGCTGCTGTTTTTATCAAAACTATTTTAACAGTTTATTAGCTTTAAATAGTTTTGAGCCGTTCTGTCCTATGGAGAGTGAAAGCTCATCAACAGAACTCTTCATACCCAATTGAACTGCAAACAGTGCAGTTCAGCGGGAGCCTAGCAATTTGAAATATCTATTTTTTGCTATGTAAGATATTGGCACAGTGTGTAAAAAAAAAGGTATAAAAATCTTAAATCTTTGGCATTTTTTCAAGGAGATTACATTGTTACTTCTTCAAAAATAAAACATAAGGTTACAAATCTGCCCTCTAGTCATAGTTGTTTTTCAGTGTGTTTTGTAATTTGCCAACATTCATCGACTGTGTGTGATGTGTGAAATATATGGAGATGTCTTCTTTTATTTAAATGAAGAGCCACCAAGTGCAGAGTCATTTTTGGCTTATTTCTTATCTTATATCCTCAAGCACCAGGGCTTTTGTTTACAAGAATTACTCCTCTATGCTCTCTTTCTCTCTCTTTCTATCTCTGTCTCTTTCTCTTGGAAACACCATGTATTTAATGTATCTTAAATTGAAAAATGTAATTGCATTCTGTGGTATGCAAAAAATATTGAGAAAGTAATAGTAGTAAAGACTATATTTATTTAGTTACTGAGATAAACAAAACATATCAATTTAACACAATCCCCAAAGTGATAATGGCATTGCGATTGTCAGTTAATTCATAAGCAGCTTTGGGGTTAAGCCAATTTCTTTGTCCATATGTTTAGTAAAGCAGTAGCATGATATAGAAACTAAGCCAATATGTCCATAAGTGTTGTTCCATATTGAACTGATAGGTTTCTTAAGGCATTAGGAGTCAAACACTCATATGCTTTCTCTTATACTCTGTAAAGCTTCATCTTGTGCTGTCTGGGTGGATATATATAGTTCCAATTCACCCTTAACAGCTCTGCACATAGACAAAGTGCAGCATTTAAATATAACGCAATAAAGTAAACACAACCTTACCCTTCAATTGTCCTAAACACAGTGAAATGGCAAACATTCAATTTTGGCAGGCAGGAAGGAGACAAAAAGACAGGTCAAAATGGCCTGTTGAAAGTTTGCTTTCAGTAGAGGTCAGTTCTGTTTGGCCTTTTCTTTGATGACCCAGCAGCTCTTACAGATATGAAGCTAAAACAATCAATGGCTTCATTCTGATAGATGGACTGTTGTCATAGAAAAGCAGCAGCCTTTCACCAGCAGAAAACAGATTATTTTGCTGGTATTCTTTTAAAAGAATAGGTGTGCACAATGTGTTTGCTTTGACTGACTCATTTAAATGATAAATGTGTCATTCATATTCAAAGAAAACACTGTATCCAGATAGCCATCATACTTAGAGTGCTGCATTGGACACATTAGGGGGCACATTTACTTAGCTCGAGTGAAGGAATAGAATAAAAAATACTTTGAATTTCGAAGTATTTTTTGGCTACTTCGACCATCAAATTGGCTACTTCGACTACGACTTCAACCTCGAATCTAACGATAAGAACTTAAAATCGTTTCACTATTCGATAGTCGAAGTACTGTCTCTTTAAAAAAAACTTCGACCACCTACTTCGCCACCTAAAACCTACCGAGCATCAATGTTAGCCTATGGGGAAGGTCCCCATAGGCTTTCCTAGATTTTTTTGATCAAAGGAAAATCGTTTGATCGATGGATTAAAATCCTTCGAAACGTTTAATCGATTTTTCCTTAGATCGTACTAAATGCGGTAAATCCTTCAACTTCGATATTCGAAGTCGAAGGATTTAACTTTGACGGTGGAATATCGAGGGTTAATTAACCCTCGATATTCGACCCTAAGTAAATGTGCCCCTAGTTGTCCGTGTAGTTCACGTGTAACTGGGGCATGTAGTGCAGTTTATAAACAGAACTTGTCATATTTTATTTAATAACTATAATAAAATAAATACCTACATAAAAGTTAGGGAATCCCATAGCAACATTTTTAGATTTCAAGCCAGTGTTTTAATTAGCACACTTATTTTCCTATTGTATATGGGATAATGTGTATTGTACAGAGTCAAATAAGGGGCTAGGTCTGCAATGTAGTGAAAATGCATATCAGCAAAAGAGAGAGAGAGATTATTGAATGCAAAAGGTATAAATATTTGCCTGTGCTTGGTCAAAATAAATACAAACGGTAGGATACTAGCAAGACAATTAAAACTACAAGCAAGTAAAACAGTGTGTATTAAACTTTGGCTGTGGAAATGCTTATGCATAAGGTCGACGTATATTAATCTTGGTCTTCGTATTTATATTTATCGAAAGCCGTTTCATTTGTGCAGAAACATGTTGTAACAGGTTTATACTTCCTATATCCCATTTATGCATCATTAGAAAAAGCAAGTGAATTGGTATGCTTTCTCTGTAAAATATTTTGGAGAGTGAATCCTAAAATGGAATTGCTACGGGTGACATTCAGTAGGTGGCAGTACAATGCAATAAAATAGACCTGCTAATGGTGATTTTGGCTTAGATTTTATACCTGAAAGGCAGCACTGCAGTAAAAACAAAATGTATGGACAAGCTTAAAAGTGAAATGTTAACACTGAGCAGATTTTGTTATTCTGAATTTATTGGTATTTTTTTATTATTATTTTCAAAGCCAATCTTTAATATACAATATTAAGATGTAAACTAACCACCTGAATTTAAGGTATCATCAGCATCTTACATACTGCAAATGATATATCTATCTTTCAGTGGTGTGGTGGTCTGTGATAGTTGAGTTCTTTTCAGCAATCTGAGTTCCTGAGGTTATTAGACTTCTAATGCCAAACGATCTGTGCATTTCCTTTTCATATTCATATAAGTATTATAATCAAACCACAATGAAAGCTGCCTTCTTTTATTAATTTAGATTTGTAAATTAGTTCTTATTAAAGAAAGCAGAAAAGGCTCCAGCTTTGGGAAGACAGATGACCATCCGTTATACACTACCAATCTCAGGCAGGTTTGAGTACATCATTTATACAATCTTCATTTGCATGGTGCATTTCAGCTAATCAGCCACATTTAAATTCACAAAATAGTATATTGGCATAGAAATAGCTCAGGATTCAAAGAATGTACTATTCTGTTTTTCAGATTGATTCCAATCATATGAGTCACAATGATTCATAAGGAATTCAGTTTTTGACAGAATAATACAGACCCAATATACATCCCCGTGACACTGTACATTGCTTACAAAAGCCAGGAATGGAATGCATCCTCTAGTAGGCTTTTGTTATTCCTTTCAGTTTTGTTTCCCAGAATTAATATTTATTTTGAGAACAAGATAACAACAAGCTCAACAACTATTGCACCCTGTGGATATATGTATGTATGTATGTATATTTTTATTTGTAAAGTGCTCCTTGAGGGCAAAGCACTGTACAACAAAACAATAAATTAGTAGTAACAAACAGGAATAAAAAGTAACAATAAGTGGATTATTAGAATACAATTCACAAAAATATAAAATATAATTACAATGCAGATTAAGTGCTCAGTGTCAAGGAAACAAAAGGCTAGAGGACCCTACCCCGTAGGGCTTACAGTCTAAATGGGAGGGTAACATACAGACACAATTCAGAGGGGTATTAAGGTGCTGTGGGTTACAGTTTGTTACACTGTTCTATAAGTGCCAGTTCAGGTGATATATAAGAAAGGTTCAGATCATCATAATGCTAAAAAAGTGATTACACCAAGCCAAGCCCAAATTTAAATCCTTTTTAAATTCCTTATTTAAAATGATTATAGTTGTCACCCACACTTGAAGTTTATCCTGGACCTTTCTAACAATATACTTTTGGTTTTTGTTCAAGTTGGAAAATGCTAGTATATATAATATAGTTTGTCATTTCCTCTGGAGAAGAGGTTTCTACGGTAGTGAGCTGTTAAGTCAGGACAGGATCTAGGAGGTATATATATATATATATATATATATATATATATATATATATATATATATATATATATATATATATATATATATATATATATATATATATAGATTCAAGATGGACCAGCACTCCAAGTTTTTCAATCAAACAAGTGTTTATTTTAACATCACTCAAGTGTCCAACGTTTCGGCCCACATTAGGGCCTTGATAAAGGCCCTAATGTGGGCCGAAACGTTGGACACTTGAGTGATGTTAAAATAAACACTTGTTTGATTGAAAAACTTGGAGTGCTGGTCCATCTTGAATCTACATACCCTGACTGACCAGGCACCCACCCATACCGAAAGGAAGGAGTGCAGGTACTTTATGAACATTTATATATATATATATATATATATATATATATATATATATATATATATATATATATACATACACATTTCAATTTGCCGTGAGGCAATTTTTTATGTAGTATTAATTGATTTGATTCTGCCCTGTGGGTCTGTACCTAGTTGGCTGGACACTGACAATGGTGCTGAACACAGGAAAACAATAGATCAAGGCCATTTTTTTAGCATTAGTGTTCATTCAGACCCATAGGGGAGAATCATATAATTTAACACTTACTGTAGTGTGTAGCAGAAAACCTAAAAATAGACAGCACAGCAAACTCAAATTGAAATGCCTGTTGGTACATGACCTTAGGTAATGCAACGCACAGAAATGGGGCAGTTGCAGGAGGTCAGAGGTCTAAAAAGGTGTCAAAATTAAAGATCGGCATCCAGGAACAAAATATCAGCCACTGGAGGTGTTGTTACTGGAGGAACAATTACTGTATTTGTTTTGCTGGTGATGCAACAACCATGCCCACTTCATCTATGTTTCTGTACATTAAATATGATCACGTTTCACGGGTCGTATGATGTGAGTTGATTATGGATTGATTCATATGGTGAACTGTTCCCTTTGCTGCTACTCATGCAGAGCATGTCTGTGCATCAACTACATAAATATTTTATTTGCACACAGGA
Organism: Xenopus laevis; assembly: GCF_017654675.1. Classification (NCBI taxonomy): domain Eukaryota; kingdom Metazoa; phylum Chordata; class Amphibia; order Anura; family Pipidae; genus Xenopus; species Xenopus laevis. The sequence continues at coordinate 60,674,100 of NC_054378.1, read as the reverse complement.
GCAGATGAAGCGGTTCATAGTGCATCCCTAACATTATCATACATGAGTAAACTAGCAGACTGAACTAGGTTTGTTTGTCTTAAACTCTGCCAAAAATTACATAACAGCTTGATGCATGATATTATACCCCAGCCTACTCTTTTAAAGTGATCCTAACAGTTGAAATAAACATGCATCATTTAACACACCTTCATGTCATGTTAACATGGTCCCTGTTAAATGTTCCTAAAAATGATTATCAGGCAAATAATGAACCAATACAGCACAGAAGCAGGGAGAAAACCATTCACTCCTCTTAAAGTACAAACATTGTGCTACCAATAAAAAACTGCTTTTAAAAAATAGATGGAAATTGTTTACTGAGCCTTGTTTTTAAGATTAATGACAGTTTTAGTTTAAAGACATAGATTTCATACCCTAGGCACCACAAAATCCTCTTCAATTCATTAGCAGAGTGTAGGCAATGCCTTTTCTTCAAGAGGGCTAAAGCTTTTATCAAGTAACTAGAAGTTATTTTTATAGCAGTGAATTCTCAGACCCCCTCATCCCAAAACTGGCTGACTTAGAGAGTGTGATTCTCCAGCTACCAACCTATCCAGCTGTTCCTACGCTTCAGTATATTAGAGACTGCAGTTAGGAATAAATACCAGGGATACAGTTAATATAATGGCAGTTTGTAATTTTAAATAGTAAAGTGTTATTTCAGCTATTTCCCTGTGGAAAAGATTGCCAAGTAGGAATTACAACAGAGACCATATCAGGAAGGAATGAATGACATCCAGAACCAGTTTATTGTTGAATTCTAAAGACTCCCATTTGGACAAAATCAAAAAGGGACAAAGACGCAGACTTAATATTCTTTATAACTACCTGAAGTAGACAATTAGTCAACATTACGAAAACAATTCAAAAGAGGGAAAGGGAGCACAATAGTTAGTTAAAAATAAAAGTTATAAGTGTGAGAAATATAGCTGTACAGTGTACAACTACAGTAAATGTCACACATACACAGGGCAGATTTATCAAGGGTCGAAGTGAATTCAAGGGAATTTTTGAAGTAAAAAAATTTGAAATTTGAAGTAATTTTTTTGGATACTTCGAATAGGATACTACGACTTCGAATTTACTTCGGATTAGATTTGAGGTAAAAATAGTTTGAATATTCGACCATTCAATAATCGAAGTACTTTGCTTTAAAAAAACTTCGACTTCAATACTTTGCCAAATTAAACCTGCCTAATTGCTATGTTAGCCTATGGGTACCTTCTGCAAACTTTTTCCAAGTCTTTACACATCGAATTAAAATCTTTCGATCGATCGCTGAAATCCTTCGAATCGTACAATTCGAAGGATTTATTTGTTCGATCAAACTATTTTAATTAGATCGAACGATTGCCAAATTCGCTGAAAAATCTTCGAATTCGATATTCAAATTCAAAGTATTTAAATTTGATGGTCGAATTTCGAAGTATTTTCAACTTTGAAATTCGACCCTTGATAAATCTGCCCCTAAATGTGTCAGCAGTGGGCAAACACAATATGCAAAAACATGTTGGCAACTATAATCAAGTTAGATTTCAGGGCATTAAAGTCATAAGATTGAGGCCCAGGTGAGGAGACATTCATCATAGGCTTAGAGATTGGCTGGACCACTTTAATAACCCAATCTCCCCAAGGGTTTAATAATGATTTGGAGGTGTACTATTTTGAAATATCACTATTTAGGAGGCTATATGATGTTTCAAATTATTTGTATAGAAAGCCATTATTTATCTTTTATGCTATAAAGTTGTGTGGTGAATTAGCATTTTATATCGATGCCTTTCATGTCTTCATGCTTCATGTTGGACTATAAAAGGTAAACGGTTACAAATGACTCCATCTCTGATGAAATGCCTAAGATAGTCATGAAATGTGTTATAGTGATCATGTAATGTTTTTCTATATGGTGTTTACTGCTGTGATCCTGAGGAGCTCTCCTTTTCTTTTATTTTGTACATACTGTGGATGGGCTGGAGTGGAAAACCTCCCTGAATGTGGGTACCCAGAGAACAATCAGTGGGGAGAGCATGGGAAGTGACATGTTTTATTTCTCCATGGTCAGATGTATACATTGTTACATAGTTACATAGTTAAATTGGGTGGAAAAAAGACATTGGGTGGAAAAAAGACAAAGTCCATCAAGTTCAACCCCTCCAAATGAAAACCCAGCATCTATACACACACCCCTCCCTACTTTTAATTAAATTCTATATACCCATATCTATACTAACTATAAAGCTTATTATCACAATAGCCATTTTCAGTTTGTCCCACAAAAACTGGTCTCTTTTCACCATATGAATAAAATGCCACAAAGTTTACCAAAGTTCAGAACTTTGATTTAAGCAGTAACCGGTATATGCTACCTGAAGATTTGCAGCAATAGACCTGTGGCAAACTTTGCTCCTTTTTTATTACATAAACCAATGTTTGCCTTGTTCTCCCTCAACTAGCATTTGCCCCTTATGTGTCTGCTGTTGTTTAAGTTTTCATGCAATTATATGTATGGGTGTGTTAAGTAAACAATCCAGACAGATAACATTGTGCCATGGATCATTTGGTCATTTATGAAAATGGACAGGAAGTTCCTTTATTATAGTGCGGGATACTGCAGAGATGGACATCCCCTTCCAATCTCCCCTGCCTAACATGATATCAGCAGTTAAGTATGTAGGGGTGTGGTGATGTGGATATAAAATAGAGAGAGAGGGGGAGAGAGAGAGAGAGTGAGAGAGAGAGAGAGAGAGAGAGAGAGAGAGAGAGAGAGAGAGAGAGGTGGCTTCTTTAAAGGGGCTAAATCACACGCTATTTTTTGATAGAAGTCATTATATAAAGTAGAACAAATCTTAGGTACTTGTAGAACTCACCAGTTATGAAGGGAGGTCCAGGTGCTGAACCCTAAGCTTTGGGAGCAGACCACTGTACAAAGAAAGGAATGCTCCTATGCAGAGAAGTAAAAGACTTTTTATACTATGACCAGAGGTAAACAAATTAGGGACCACTGCATGGGGTTTACCTTGACGTGGTATGGTGGCTTATCAACTTTATGATCATTACTTTGTAACTAAAAACCTCTGTTTTGTAAACACATGCACTTGCATTTATACTGAATTACTTATGAGAGAGGGGACCAGGGAATGTGCATTGAAAAGTAGCACTTCCATTATACTTAAATATACTTTTACTCAGCCTTTTGGGTGCTCCCACAACCTCCCTTTTTGTACTCAAAAAAAGGTGCCCAAAGAATACAGGATTTAAAGATTTTAAAGGAGAAGGAAAGGCTAAAACTAAGTAAGCTTTATCAGAAAGGTCTATATAAATACACCAGTAAACCCTCAGAGTAATGCTGCTCTGAGTTCTTCCTGTTTTAAGCTGAAACCTGCAGGGCAGAGCTTGAGCATGCTCAGTTTGCTCCTCTCCCCCTCCCTCCTCCCATCCCTGCTGTAATCTGAGCTCAGAGCTGTAAGTGAGCAGGGAGACACTCAGGCAGGAAGTGATGTCACACCAAGGTTATATGGCAGCTTCTATCCTAAACAAACAGAGACAGTGTCTATAGCTATTTACTCAGGTATGGTAAAGCATTCTGCAGAATAAATATAGCATTCTAGCTTGCACTATTGTGGCTAATATGTTGGCAATAAACTGTCTTTGAGCTTCCCTTCTCCTTTAAAGACAGTGCAAAAATAGCTTGATCTTAAAAATTTAGGATTGAAAAGCTGGTGAAATGGTAAAGAGGTCAATGGGATTTGTGATAAATTTAAGTGTTTCTAACGTTTCACATTTTTTAAAGTTGGTAGAGCCATTGAAAATGCTAAGTAGAATACTAGATTGCTGTTTTCAGTTTTTGTTTAACATTTTTACATTTTTAATCATGTTTTTTATATTTTATTTTTAATAAATAAGCACAAATTTGTGTTTGGTAATCTTTGAAAACTCTAAAATTGACAAATTCCAATTTTGATAAATAAGCACCTAGTTAGAAGAGTACAGTACCTATGTTCATGATATTGAATATTTCCACTGAGGTTCCTTCATTTTTCAAAACAAGCCACATGACTGAAATGACCAAAAGCCATGTAGTTATAGTGAAACAACTTTGTTTACCCTGCTGTGCCAGCTCTGTGTTTTTTCCAATATATTAACACTTATTAAAAAAGGTTTCACTGGCCCCACTATGCCTGACACTAGAGCAATCTCTCCTGCAATAAAACACTGATAGTTAATTACAATGTTCTCTTGGGCCTTTTAGGAACAAATGCTTCAGCTTATATATAATGCCCTTGTCACCTTCCAGTAGGAGACTCCTGAACATACCTCATAAGTTTTACTTATGGTACCAGTGAACATATTTGTTACACAAGGCAGCACTGTAATTCACTCGGCCAGAAATCTCCTGCTGAATATAACTGTACATCACAAGATATAGGCTTACAGGAACATTATTATTACAAGACATTATTGCTTTTAGAATTTTCTCTTTGTTGCCTTTTCTTTTTCTTTTTTTTCTTTTTTTATAATGTAACTATTTTTTTTATTCTGTAGATCGAGATGTGAAATATTGGCTAATCTATTGTCCTTAGAACTGAGTCTTGCAAAAGGCAATGTTTATTATGACATGATAAATGGAATATGCAAATGAATGCATATAGTGCCTGCGAAGCATCTCTTTAAGACACTGCATGACAATATGTATGGTGGCATTGATCTGTTGCAATTTTTGTTCAAAATTGTTATTGCTTTTGTACACTTTGTCTTGCCTAGTTTATTTACATACTTGCAGCAGTAAAAAAAAGAGTGTGGGGGGTTTTACAATTTAATACAGGGACTGTACTGAAATCAATTATTCATTTCTGGCAACAGGTTATATTTGAGTTATATATGGCTGGCATTTTTTACAGGCATGCATTAGCTTTTATTCCTTCCTTATAGCATTAAAACAGGGATCCCCAACCTTTTGAACCAGTGAGCAACATTCAGAAGAAAAAGGAGTTGGGGAGCAACACAAGCTTGAAAAATGTTCTTGGGGTGGCAAATAAGTGCTGTAATTGACCATTTGGTAGCCCCTATGTGGATGGTCAGCCTACACAGAGGCTCTGTTTGGCAGTACACCTGGTTTTTATACAACCAAAACTTGCCTCCAAGTCAGGAATTCAAAAATAATCACCTGCTTTGAAGCCACTGGGAGCAACATCCAAGGGGTTGGAGAGCAACATGTTGCTCACGAGCTACTGGTTGGGGATCGCTGCATTAAAACAACAAAAGATGAGTGCTCCAAGTGTAATTTTAAATTGCACTCAAAGTGAATAAATAAAAGACTCTGAAATCATCTGAAAAATCCCCTTCAGCCTCAACATGTTTCGAGCTCAAACTTGATTCCATAGGAGGTCAAGGGGAACTACACATATACAACACTTTGAATAGCAATCCATTTAGTTCTTAAAGGGGTGGTTCACCTTCAAGTTCACTTTTAGAGACAATTGCTCTTCATTATTTATTTTGTGTAGTTTTTAAATTATTTGCCATCTTCTTCTGACTCTTTCCAGCTTTCAAATGGGGGTCAATGACCACCATCTAAAAACAAATGCTCTGTAAGGCTACACATTTAGGGGCAGATATATCAAGGGTCGAAGTGAATTCGAGGGAATTTTCGAAGTTAAAAAATTCGAAAATCAAAGTAATTTTTTGAATACTTCGACCATCGAATAGGATACAACGACTTCAAATTTACTTCGATTCGAAGTAAAAATCGTTCGACTATTCGACCATTCAGTAATCGAAGTACTGTCTCTTTCAAAAAACTTTGATTTCAATACATCGCCAACTTAAACCTGCTGAAGTGCTATGTTAGCCTAAGGGGACCTGCCAGAGCAATTTTCAAAGTTTTTTATATTCGAAGAAAAATCGCACGATCGTACAATAAAATCGTTCGAAGTATGATCGTAGAATCGTAATACGATCGTAATATGATCGCACAATGAATAAAATCCTCAGACTTTGAATACAAATGTCGGAGGATTCTATTCGATGGTCGAATTTCAAAGTATTTTCCACTTCGAAATTCGACCCTTGATAAATCTGCCCCTTATTGTTATTGCTACTTTTTATTACTCAGCTTTCTATTCACACCCTCCCCTATTCATATTCCATATTCTCATTCAAATCAATGCATAGTCGATGGTAATCTGGATGCTAGCAACCAGTTTGCTGACATTGCAAACTGAAGAGCCGCTGAAAAAAAGCTAAATAACTCAAAAACCACAAATAATAAAAAATGAAAATCAATTGCAAATTGTCACAGAACATCAGTCTCTACATCATGCTAAAAGTTAACTCAAAGGTGAACAACCCCTTTGAAGGTGAGCAATTAACTCTTTCCCTATTGAAAGATTTTAACACACATCTTAAATAAATACAAAATTATAAAAATTGATTTCTCAATTTATAAAACATTTATTTGACTACACTTCTTTAAAAAAGTGCTAGTTCTATGGTTACAATAACCCCATAGGAAACTTTGTACCACCCTCGAAAATGCAATGCTCTTCCTTTGTAAAATTCTCAAATCTTGAGTTGCCTGGATGTACGTGGGTCAGTGGCCTAACACAAGCAGCATAGTCTACACATTATAATCCACACTGCTAAAGCACACTCAAGGTTGGGCTACATAAGAACCATCTAAAAAGGTTAAAGGGTTGCAGGTAAATCACCAAGACAACACCTATTGTATATTCTATTAAAATTTCTTATTTTGTCAAATTCATTTTTGGCTAATTGGGAGCAATAAATTTTGTATTTTTTTCTATTCAGGTTATACAAATTGTGACTTAAGTTGTAAAAGTATCATTAGTAGACTGTAATAACTGCAGCATACTAGTGATGGGCGAATTTGCGCCGTTTCAATTCACCAAGAAATTTGCGAAACGTCGAAAAATTTGCAAAACGACATTTTTTTTGCCTGCGAATTTTCACATCCATTTTGCGAATTTATTAGTCGGCGGCGAATCGTGAAAATTCACAGCGAATTCGCACCTACCCAATAAATTTGCCCATCACTACAGCATATATGTTAAACATTAATATATGTAACTGCTTTATAGTATGGAACATGTGCTGAGGAAAGTGGTCTACAGAAATTCTTGAATAGCAGTAAAACAAAACATTTTTCGATAAAGGTCACCTAAATAATAATTTTCCTTTTTTTTTTACAGAGGCTGTTTGGACAAGTCAGTGGGTACTCAGTACAGAAAATAATGGATTGCTAGTGCCACATCATTCAATTTTGTGCTTGGAAATGGAAGTTAAATTATATGTTATAAGTACAGACATACAAACTGTCATAAATGCATTGCTCAAAAATCACACCCAATGTCCTATAAGAGTTAAGATTAATTTTCTTCTTTGTCATAGACTTTATATTTGTAACTCCATTTCGTGCTGAAACATGTGACCTCATGATTCACTCAATTTAAATTCAATTCCTTAAACAGAGTTATATGAAAATCAAATGAACAGTTGCCTTATGCACAGAAAGAAAATCTTTATTATACCTGCTTTTCAAACTATTTTTCTTACATGCACTACAAATACAGAACTAGGTATAACAAATGATCAAGTACCTAGGTATTAGCAGCAAAAATATCTTCTATACCGTCCTGTAAGGATAACAAAGACTAATTTAATACTTTGTTTTTACTTTATGAATAATAGTTGATGACGTTCAGTAAAGGGAGTTTGTTATTTAAATGCAAATCTTTATTATTAGCCTCTATATCAGCATAGTGAGTATGTGTTATGATAAAGTGAAATTGTGACTATTTTGGCTTACACTTAGGGGGTTATTTACTAAACTCAGAATGCAAAAATCACGAAAACATTTTCAGAATTTATTAAACCCCAAGGATGGAAAAGTCTGAATCTGAAAATCCAGCATCTGAGACCTGTCGAGGTTGCATATAATTCAATGGGAGAAGTCTTAATGATTTTTTGATGTGTGCTGGGTTTCGTGCAATACCCCGAAGTTTTCAGGTGAAAATTCTGAAAAAATCTTGAAACTTTAAAAACAACTGGTCATTCTTTATGGTATGATGATGTGTGATCAATCACCCTTCATAAGACAGGCTTCTCTAAACAAGCAGGTCTTGTTTGGGACAAGTAGGGACCAGGGAATGTTAGAAGATTTTGGTGAGGCTTCACACATATAATTAATAACTACACTTGGATAGTTTTATTTTGGAATTTTTATAGTTTTAGGGGTCCATTTACTTAGTTCGAGTGAAGGAATAGAGGAAAAAAAGTTAAAATTTCGAATGGTCGAATATGGCTACTTCGACCATCGAATGGGCTACTTCGACCTTCGACTATGACCTTCGACTTCGAATCGAATGATTCAAACTAAAAATCGTTCGACTATTCGACCATTCGATAGTCGAAGTACTGTCTCTTTAAAAAATTATTCGACCCCCCTAGTTTGCCACCTAAAACCTACCGAGGCCAATGTTAGCCTATGGGGAAGGTCCCCATAGGCTTCCTAACAATTTCCTGATCAAAGGAATATCCTTCGATCGATGGATTAAAATCCTTTGAATCGTTCGATTCTAAGGATTTAATTGTTCGATCGAACGATTATTCCTTCGATCATTCGATCGTAGGAATAGCGGTAAATCCTTCGACTTCGATATTCGAAGTCGAAGGATTTTACTTCGACCCTAGGTAAATGTGCCCCTTAATATTAAGTTGCTCTTTGTACTAGATCTCATATGTGTTTGCTTGGTGGGTATAGGAATACTCTCCTTTAAAGAATCCTCAATGTCGTTATCAAAGAACAAAGAAGAATAAGGTCTCTAAAAATCCCCAAATGAATTGTATTCATTTAAATAACCAACATTTTTATTTTTAAGGGTATCCATACAAGAGATGACTTCAACTTCCTCTGGGAATCATGGCCTTATATGAGCCCAGAATGATCATATTACAAATGGATATCTGTAAAGTTCACACACCTGATTTGATTGTTGGCCAGATTTGGTCCACCAATTGAGTGGCCAAATGTTAAAACAATTTAAGCAAGTCGCTTGTTTATCTACATTAACATATTTGCTTTATACGTTTTAATCCCTGTCAACTTTATTGTTCTGAAATTCTAGCTTTGAATAGTAATAATTAGTATATTATTTAAGATGTATTCACCACTTGAGTGGCCAGTGGAAAGAACATGCTCATATATAAGCCTTCCAAATTTGCTATGGATTTCATAAGAAATCAGAGTTTTAGGGTGAAAAATCCGAAAAAATCGTGAAAATCTGTTTTTTTTCCGCAAACCAAATTTTTGGGAAAAAGTAATTATAAATAAGTGTAAAAAAACCCCGAGCGGATTTGATCAGAGTTTGTAGCAGAAAATGTTGAGCTAAAATCAGACTTTATTAAATAACCCCCTAAATATGTGTGTATGTTTGAACACTCTGGTGCATTTACATTTCCTTATTTAAAGGTTTACTGGGTACAATTGAATATTCGAGCTTTGACACTCGCCTCTTGTTTTATCTAACTTACATGTTTGCACTATTAGGCTGTATGCTCTTCCTTCTTAGATTATTTGTTCATTTGATCAGCAGTGAAGACCTCTTTTGGGGAAGCATCAAATAACATTCAAAATATCCTTGAATTGTTTTTTCAATAACATCTTTATAATACTTTTGTTAATCTTATCTCATGCAATTTAATTTTTTCATTTTAATTTTGCATTTCATTTTAAAGTTTCTAAAGAAAAAAATTGTATATTCTTATAGACAGGATGTAGTATAATTTATAACTGTATTATATAACTGGGTATAATAATAAAATTGCCATATACAATTTGCTTAACATTTAGGATGAATAGCATGATATGATAAAACAAACAAGAAAAAAAACATTAAATCCTTAAGACAATTACTTTAAACCGCAAAATAGACAGTTGTTGGAAACTCTAAAATTCTTCTACTTAAATTCTAAATACTTATCTCAAGTATCTTCAAGCATAATATTAAAACATATAAAAGATTGTTCATGATGTTTTATTTTTTCTCTTATCTGGTATGCAGTTTGATTCTCTATGTCAGCATATCTGAACAAATATGGTAGGAAAAAATCAAACTTCCATTTTCAGGTTAAGGTACTTGGGGCACTGGGAGTTTCTTACTAGCCAGGGATTTCAGGTGGCTCCCTAGTCTTTAAAGATCAGATACCTCATGGTTATTTCTCTTCAGAATCCACTTGTTGAAGGGGTGAAAGATGGGGCTAACAATCTAGGGGCAGGAAAACCCAGTAATATGAGAATCTCCAGCAAGTTGGATTAGCTAGTTGATGGTACATTTCTGTCACAGGTCTTTATTAAAGTCTTTATATAAATGAATGACAGAATGTCAGACTGCCGTCAGGTTATTATACTAGGTGTTTCTAGAACCACTGGTGCCCCAGTGTAGAAATCTAGAAAATGGGTCTTCATGCCTTAAGTCTACTAGAAATTCATTTAAACATTAAATAACCCCAATAGTTTGGTTTTGCTTCCAACAAGGATTAATTATATCTTAGTTGGGATCAAGTACAATGTACTGTTTTATTATTACAGAGAAAAAGGAAATCCTTTTTAAAAATTTGGATTATTTGGATAAAATGGAGTCTATAGGAGACAGACATTCCTTAATTCGGAGCTTTCTGGATATCGGGTTTCCGGATAAGGGATCCTATACCTGTACTGTGTAATATGCTCTACTGGGAAGTGCAGCAAGTTGTAACTTCCTAGACTGTAATAAGTAACAATTCAGCTGTGGGTTACATTTGAAGAAAAAGGCTGGTTCCTACATAATAACAATGGATAAATGAGGCTGACAAAGAGACACATGCATCAAATTCACCACTACTCTTATACTAATGATATTACTACACAGAAATTCAGGAGACATTCGGGCTTTCCAGCAGTCGTTTATCAAGTCTCGATAAAGGGCTGGTTTTGGCACCATAAAACCAAATTTTTTCGGTAACTCAGTTTGCATTTACTACACTGAATCATTTCCCTGGCAGTGGAATTTCAGCAATCATTTCCCTGCAACAACTGTGAAGTGCTTGCTGTGTAGCACTTTCTGCATTGCAGAGGCCGGAATAGAATCCATGAATAGGGATGTAGCGAACGTCGGAAAAAAAGTTCGCGAACATATTCGCGAACTTGCGCAAAAATGCGAGCGGTTCGCGAACGGTTCGCGAACCCCATAGACTTCAATGGGAAGGCGAACTTTAACATCTAGAAAAGACATTTCTGGCCAGAAAAATGATTTTAAAGTTGTTTAAAGGGTGCAACGACCTGGACAGTGGCATGCCAGAGGGGGATCAAGGGCAAAAATGTATCTGAAAAATCTGCCTGTGTGTGCTTGGAAGAGATAGTGTAGGGGGAGAGCTGTTAGTGATTTCAGGGACAGATGATAGTAAGCTTGCTGGCTAGTAATCTGCTTGATACTGCTCTGTATTGGAGGGACAGAAGTCTGCAGGGATTTGAGGGACATTTTAGCTTAGGTAGCTTTGCTGGCTAGTAATCTACTGTTCTCTTTAAACAACTGCCATACGTTGACCTTGTAGGCATTGTTTGCCCAGTTTTTTTGGACGCAGCCACTGAAGCACAGTTGCCAGAAAAAATATGCCATATAAATGCTGAAAATAGTAATTTTTCGCCATACGTTGACCTTGTAGACATTGTTTGCCCAGTTTTTTTGGACGCAGCCACTGAAGCACAGTTGCCAGAAAAATTATGCCATATAAATGCTGAAAATATAAATTTTTTTGGTTGCAGCCACTGAAGCACAGAGGCCAGAAAAATTATGCCATATAAATGCAGAAAATATGCATTTTTTTGGTCGCAGCCACTGAAGCACAGTTGCCAGAATAATTATGCCATATAAATGCTGAAAATATAAATTTTTTTGGTTGCAGCCACTGAAGCACAGAGGCCAGAAAAATTATGCCATATAAATGCAGAAAATATGCATTTTTTTGGTCGCAGCCACTGAAGCACAGTTGCCAGAAAAAATATGCCATATAAATGCTGAAAATAGTCATTTTTTGCCATATACGTTGAGTCAACGTATGGCAAAAAATTACTATTTTCAGCATTTATATGGCATATTTTTTTCTGGCCTCTGTGCTTCAGTGGCTGCGGCCAAAAAAACTGGGCAAACAATGCCTACAAGGTCAACGTCGTTGACCTTGTAGGCATTGTTTGCCCAGTTTTTTTGGCCGCAGCCACTGAAGCACAGAGGCCAGAAAAAATATGCCATATAAATGCTGAAAATAGTAATTTTTTTGGTCGCAGCCACTGAAGCACAGTTGCCAGAAAAATTATGCCATATAAATGCTGAAAATATAAATTTTTTTGGTTGCAGCCACTGAAGCACAGAGGCCAGAAAAATTATGCCATATAAATGCTGAAAATATAAATTTTTTTGGTTGCAGCCACTGAAGCACAGAGGCCAGAAAAATTATGCCATATAAATGCAGAAAATATGCATTTTTTTGGTCGCAGCCACTGAAGCACAGTTGCCAGAAAAATTATGCCATATAAATGCAGAAAATATGCATTTTTTTGGACGCAGCCACTGAAGCACAGTTGCCAGAAAAAATATGCCATATAAATGCTGAAAATAGTCATTTTTTGCCATACGTTGACCTTGTAGACATTGTTTGCCCAGTTTTTTTGGTTGCAGCCACTGAAGCACAGAGGCCAGAAAAAATTAAACCAGTAGGGTTTGCACCCTAGTTTGTAACGGTGGCGGAGGGAGGAGGAGGACGCTAAAGGACAGCTGTGTGTGGAGTCATGAGGCTTGAAGAGAAGGACAGCTGCATAGAAGTCAGAACAAGTCTTCCGGCGTGCAGTAACCCTCCGAGATCCACCCCTCATTCATTTTAATAAAGGTCAGGTAATCGACACTTTTGTGACCTAGGCGAGTTCTCTTCTCAGTTACAATCCCTCCTGCTGCACTGAAGGTCCTTTCTGAGAGCACACTTGAGGCTGGGCAAGACAAGAGGTTCATGGCAAATTGTGACAGCTCTGGCCACAGATCAAGCCTGCGCACCCAGTAGTCCAGGGGTTCATCGCTCCTCAGAGTGTCGATATCTGCAGTTAATGCCAGGTAGTCCGCTACCTGCCGGTCGAGGCGTTCTTTGAGGGTGGATCCAGAAGGGTTGTGGCGCTGCCTTGGACAGAAAAACATTTGCATGTCTGACGTTACAGACTGGCCAAAGGGCTTTGTCCTTGCAGGTGTGCTCGTGGCAGGATTACTGGCACCTCTGCCCCTGGAATGTTGATGAGTTCCTGAAGTGACATCACCCTTAAAAGCATTGTACAACATGTTTTGCAGGCTGGTTTGTAAATGCCGCATCTTTTCGGACTTGTGGTATGTTGGTAACATTTCTGACACTTTATGCTTGTACCGAGGGTCTAGTAGCGTTGCGACCCAGTACAGGTCCTTCTCCTTAAGCCTCTTGATACGGGGGTCCTTCAACAGGCATGACAGCATGAAAGACCCCATTCTCACAAGGTTGGATGCAGAGCTATCCATCTCCGCTTCCTCATTATCAAGGACTGCATCATCCACGGTCTCCTCCCCCCAGCCACGTACAAGACCAGGGGTCCCCAAAAGGTCACCACTAGCCCCCTGGGAAGCCTGCTCCTGTTGGTCCTCCTCCTCCTCCTCCACAAAGCCACCTTCCTCCTCTGACTCCACTTCTGGCACCTCTCCCTGCGTTGCAGCAGGTGCCTGGGTTCGTTCTGGTGATTCCGACCAGAAATCGTGCGCTTCCAGCTCCTCGTCACGCTGGTCTACAGCCTCATCTGTCACTCGTCGCACGGCACGCTCCAGGAAGAAAGCGAAGGGTATTAGGTCGCTGATGGTGCCTTCGGTGCGACTGACCATATTTGTCACCTCTTCAAAAGGTCGCATGAGCCTGCAGGCATCGCGCATAAGCACCCAGTAACGGGGGAAAAAAATCCCCAGCTGTGCAGATCCAGTCCTACCACCCAGTTCAAAAAGGTACTCGTTGACGGCCCTTTGTTGTTGCAGCAGACGTTCCAACATAAGGAGCGTTGAATTCCAGCGAGTCTGGCTGTCAGAAATCAAACGCCTGACTGGCATGTTGTAGCGCTGCTGAATGTCAGCAAGGCGTGCCATGGCTGTGTAGGAACGTCTGAAATGGGCCGACACCTTTCTGGACTGGGTGAGAACGTCCTGGAATCCTGGGTACTTGGAGACAAAACGTTGGACTATTAAATTTAACACATGTGCCATGCAGGGCACATGTGTTAAATTGCCTAGTCTCAACGCTGCCAACAGATTGCTTCCATTGTCACACACCACTTTTCCGATCTGCAGTTGGTGTGGGGTCAGCCACCGATCGGCCTGTGACTGCAGAGATGACAGGAGTACAGATCCGGTATGGTTTTTGCTTTCCAGGCACGTCATCCCCAAGACAGCGTGACAACGGCGTACCTGGCACGTCGAATAGCCTAGGGGGAGCTGGGGGTGCACAGGTGTGGAGGAGGAGAAGGAGGACCCAGCAGCAGAGTAAGAAGAAGAAGAAGACGAGGTAGAGAGCGATGGAGGAGTAGAGGTGGTGGCAGAACCGCGTGCAATCCGTGGCGGTGACACCAACTCCACTGTTGTTGTTGAGCTACCCATTCCCTGCTTCCCAGCCATTACCAAGTTCACCCAGTGGGCAGTGTAGGTGACATACCTGCCCTGACCATGCTTGGAGGACCATGCGTCAGTAGTCATATGGACCTTTGGCCCAACACTAAGTGACAGAGATGCGGTAACTTGGCTCTGCACATGTTGGTACAGGTGTGGTATTCCCTTTTTAGAAAAAAATTGCGGCTGGGTACCTTCCACTGCGGTGTCCCAATTGCTACAAATTTGCGGAAGGCCTCAGAGTCCACCAGCTGGTATGGTAAAAGCTGGCGGGCTAAGAGTGCAGACAAGCCAGCTGTCAGACGCCGGGCAAGGGGGTGACAGTCAGACATTGGCTTCTTACGCTCAAACATGGCCTTCACAGAAACTTGGCTGGTGGCAGATGACTGGGAATGGGAACAGGTGGTCAAGGTGGAAGGCGGAGTGGAGGGTGGTTCAGACGGGTCAAGGAGAGCAGAGGTAGAGCAGTAAGATGCTGGACCAGAAGGAGTGTGGCTTTTAGTTTGCCTGTTGCCTTTGAGGTGTTGCTCCCAAAGTGCTTTGTGCTTGCCGCTCATGTGCCTTCGCATAGAAGTTGTACCTATGTGGCTGTTGGGCTTACCAAGGCTCAGTTTCTGACTGCACTCATTGCAAATTACAATGCTTTTGTCAGAGGCACACACATTAAAAAAATCCCACACTGCTGACTTTTTGGAAGTGTGCGATCTGGCGGTAACAGTAGAAGTTGGCGGAGTTGGCGGTATTGGCGGCAATGGCGGGTGCGTTGGCCGGCTGAACACAGGTGCCGATACATGTTGTTGCCCTGCTGATCCCTGCGGGCTGTCCTCCCTGCTTCTTCTAAGTCTTATTCTCCTACTGCCTCTCTGACTCTCCGTCTCTCCATCTGAACTACCCTCCTCTTGCTCTCTTCTACTAGGCACCCACAAAACATCAATCTCCTCATCATCATTCTCCTCAGATGCATCAATTTCTTCTGACACATCACAGAAGGAAGCAGCAGCGGGGACCTCCTCCTCATCACTCATTATGTCCATCTCTATCGTGTTCTCTGCCAGAATTAAATCTGGTGTAAGGTCCTCATCTCCTTCATCTTCTTCTGGCAATAATGGTTGCGCATTACTCAGTTCAAGAAACTCATTGGAAAATAACTCCTCTGACCCCAGTGAAGAAGGGGCACCGGTGGTGGAGGAAGTGTTACGTGGGGTGGCCATAGCAGTGGAGGATGAGGAGGATGTTGTGGTAAAGTTAGAAACGGTAGAGGATGGGGTGTGCTGTGTAAGCCAGTCAACTACCTCTTCAGCATTTTGGGAGTTCAGGGTCATTGGCTTTTTAAAACTGGGAAATTTGCTAGGGCCACAGGATTGCATAGCAGCACGGCCCCTAGCACGGCCTCTGCGTGGCGGCCTGCCTTTGCCTGGCATTATTTTTAAAAAAACAACAACAACAACAAAAACTCAGTTGGTTTTTCTGGAAACGATAATACACACAGCTAGATGGCGGGTTGAAGAAAACACTGTGCAAATAATGCCTACAAAGTCAACGTATACACTACTACAGCGGTGGATACGGATTACGTAAAATATATGAATGCTGCTTGAAAAAAAGTAACTCAAGTGGTTTTTCTAGAGACGATAATATTATCAATATTTAGACAAAATGTGAACAAGCTCACACAGCTCGATGGCGGGTTGAAGAAAACAGTGTGCAAATAATGCCTACAAGGTCAACGTATACACTACTACAGCGGTGGATACGGATTACGTAAAATATATGAATGCTGCTTGAAAAAAAGTAACTCAAGTGGTTTTTCTAGAGACGATAATATTATCAATATTTAGACAAAATGTGAACAAGCTCACACAGCTCGATGGCGGGTTGAAGAAAACAGTGTGCAAATAATGCCTACAAGGTCAACGTATACACTACTACAGCGGTGGATACGGATTACGTAAAATATATGAATGCTGCTTGAAAAAAGTAACTCAAGTGGTTTTTCTAGAGACGATAATATTATCAATATTTAGACAAAATGTGAACAAGCTCACACAGCTCGATGGCGGGTTGAAGAAAACAGTGTGCAAATAATGCCTACAAGGTCAACGTATACACTACTACAGCGGTGGATACGGATTACGTAAAATATATTGAATGCTGCTTGAAAAAAGTAACTCAAGTGGTTTTTCTAGAGACGATAATATTATCAATATTTAGACAAAATGTGAACAAGCTCACACAGCTCGATGGCGGGTTGAAGAAAACACTGTGCAAATAATGCCTACAAGGCCAACGTATACACTACTACAGCGGTGGATACGGATTACGTAAAATATATGAATGCTGCTTGAAAAAAGTGACTCCGGTGTTTTTCTGGAGACGGTAATATTATGGATATTTAGACAGAATGGGAACAAGGTCACACAGCTCGATGGCGGGTTGAAGAAAACAGTGTGCAAATAATGCCTACAAGGCCAACGTATACACTACTACAGCGGTGGATACGGATTACGTAAAATATATGAATGCTGCTTGAAAAAAGTGACTCCGGTGTTTTTTCTGGAGACGGTAATATTATGGATATTTAGACAGAATGGGAACAAGGTCACACAGCTCGATGGCGGGTTGAAGAAAACAGTGTGCAAATAATGCCTACAAGGCCAACGTATACACTACTACAGCGGTGGATACGGATTACGTAAAATATATGAATGCTGCTTGAAAAAAGTGACTCCGGTGTTTTTTCTGGAGACGGTAATATTATGGATATTTAGACAGAATGGGAACAAGGTCACACAGCTCGATGGCGGGTTGAAGAAAACAGTGTGCAAATAATGCCTACAAGGCCAACGTATACACTACTACAGCGGTGGATACGGATTACGTAAAATATATTATGGCTGCTTGAAAAAAGTGACTCCGGTGTTTTTTCTGGAGACGGTAATATTATGGATATTTAGACAGAATGTGAACAAGGTCACACAGCTCGATGGCGGGTTGAAGAAAACAGTGTGCAAATAATGCCTACAGGGCAAATAATGCCTAAAAGGTCAACTTATACACTACTACAGCGGTAGTAAAATAAAAAAAGTAAAATAAAAAAAAAAAGAATATTAAAAAAAAAAAATTAAAGTTGGTGCTGCTGAACTACTAGGAGCAGCAGATTAGCACACCAGTCCCACTCCCCAACACTGCTAGACTAATAGCACTGGGCTCTTATAGTAGTAGTAGTAGTAGTAGTAGTAAAACAACAAAAAAATAAATAAAAGCAGTCCTTACAAGGACTACTGTTATTGCAGCAGTCAGCAGATGAGATCAGAAGCAGGACAGCTGCCCACTGCAGCTACATACAGAGCACTGCAGTAGAAGGTAGATTACTAGCCAGCAAAGCTACCTAAGCTTAAATGTCCCTCAAACCCCTGCAGACTTCTGTCCCTCCAATAACAGAGCAGTATCAAAACGATTACTAGCCAGCAAACTTTCAACTGTCCCTGAAATCACTAACAGGCAGCAGCTCTCTCCCTACACTATCTCTTCAGCACACACAGGCAGAGTGAAAAAACGCTGCAGGGCTTCGGTTTTTATAGGGAAGGGGAGTGGTCCAGGGGAGAGCTTCCTGATTGGCTGCCATGTACCTGCTGGTCTGGGGTGAGAGGGCAAAAAAAAGCGCCAACAATGGCGAACCCAAAATGGCGAACGTCGCGCGACGTTCGCGAACTTCCGGCGAGCGCGAACACCCGATGTTCGCGCGAACAAGTTCGCCGGCGAACAGTTCGCGACATCTCTATCCATGAAAAAACATTCTTACTCCCCTTGATAAATGAGCAATGGTTAGAGGGGCCTGCAACCTTTGAGGTATTTAAAAATCCTTTCTTTAGTTATATAATTTCTGAATGTTGATTTGAAGCAAATCCTTGTAAGGTTTCTGCCATCTAGAAATATCCTCTTGCCACCAGGGCTTCAATTAAGTTTGTTATCACCCATAGGGGGTTATTTATCAAAGTCCGATTTTATCTCAACATTTTCTGCCACAAACTCTGATCAAATCTGCTCAGGTCTTTTACACTTATTATTACATTTTCACATTTTTTTCAGGGTTTTAACCCGAAAACTCTGATTTCTTATGCTTTTTTGCCAAATCTCCAAAAACTTTGGGGTATGGTGCGAAACCCAGCGCACATCAAAAAATCATTGGGACTTTTTCCATTGGGGCACATTTACTTACCTCCGAAGTTGCGCCAGTGTTGACTTCGCCGCACTTCTCCAGGCGTAGATTCGCCAGGGCTGCGCAAATTCTCGAAGATCCGAAGTTGCACACAATTTACCGATCGTTTGTAAAGTTGCGCTAGCAATGTTATGATCAGGGGTTCAAAGTTATGATAGCGATCAAATGTAGGGGGGAAGGAGGGTATCCTAAAAAAAATTCGATCTTTTTCAGCCTATCACCCTATAAAAGTAAAAGACGCAAGGGTTTTTTTGGGACCATCCCTATCTACTCTATTGCACTTCGTCTGGTCTGAGGCTGCGAAGTAAGTCTAGCACAAGAGGTAACATTCATGAAAATCTGCAAGTTAGTGAATTAGCGTAGTTAAGTGGCTATTCGTCTTATGATATAAATATGACTATGAAGATTTTCATTCATTCAGGTCATGGTATATCTGATATAAATAATTCTAAAACAACTGGACTTGCTGAGTAATCATTGAAGATGTTTCACTACTCATCTGAGCAGCTTATTCAGTTCAATAACAGTTGAACTGAAGAAGCTGCTCGGATGAGTACGCAAACGTCTTCAATGATTACTCAGCAAGTCCAGTTGTTTTAGAATTACTTATATCAAATTCCATCCTGGATCCCAAAATTACCTTTCTTTTTAATAATAATGGGGTGCAGGTCAGCCTGCCCACTCACGTACATGTCTGGCTCAGAGGATAAGGTCAACCAACCACTTATACTTCTACAGTAGCCGCTCATCCACTCTGTAGAGTCCTCCCTCCAGCCGTACATGCCTGACTCAGCAGGTAAGGATGACCACCCACTTTGCCATGCTGTTCCTGTAGCCGCCACTTCTCTCTGTAGAGATCTCCCTCCAGCAGTACGTGCCTGGTTCAGAGGGTAACCATCCACTTTGCCATGTTGCTTCCTTTGCAGCCCATCCACCCTGTAGCAACACCCTCCAGCTGTACATGCCAAGCCCAGAGGGCGCAGATGAGTGGGTAGGGTTAACCAACCATTTTGCCATGCTGCTTCTGTAGCAGCCCATCCACTTTGTAGAGTGTATCCCTCCAGCCATACATGCCTGGCTCAGAAGGTAAGGTAAACCAATCACTTTGCCATGCTTTTCCCATAGTCACTCATCCAGCCTGTAGAGACCCCCTTCAGCCATACATGCCTGGCTCAGAGTGTAAGATCAACCAATTGCTTTGCCATGCTGCTCCCATAGCCATTCATCCACTCTGTAGAGACCTTCTCAGCTGTACATGCCTGGCTCAGAGGGTAAGGTCAACCAACCACTTTTCCTTAAGCTTAGATATCATAGATATCATGGTCACTGTAGTGACATCTATCTAGAGAAAGAAATAACTGATAATTTTTTCATGACTGGGATGGGGCTATTAGTTTCTCGCTTGCTAGTACCCTAACTCATTTTTCCCCCGCCCCCCTCTGTAACCCAAGCTTTCCCAGTAAACTATGAACTAAAAAACTATCTAGGATTCCATAACCAGAGTAGTAGTGACCCTAAATTCAAAAGCATTCCTGCTAGTTAGATGATAAGCTTAACAAGTTACACCTATGCATTAGCTGTACCTAAGGTGCAGTCCCTAAATGTGTTAAAGGAAAACTATAAGCCCGAACAATTTAGGTCTCTATAAAAATACAATGCATATGCATGCATGCAATGCAAAACAGCTCATATGTAAAACCCTGCTTCATGTAAATAAAACATTTTTGTAATAATATGCTTTTTTAGTAGTATGTGCCATTGGGATCCTATGATTCATGGTGCACACAAACAAACCATACATGTTAGGTCACCATACATGTTAATGCAGCTTGTAACCAGGATGGAAAGTTTAACTTTTTTTCTTCTCTTAAAGCAACAAAATTGATTAAAGACTCATAACCCTGGGTAATACACGTATCAGCAGGTGAGTGGTGACTGACAGTGTTTTTAGTTCACTGCTTAAAAGATGTCTCTGTATAAGCTAATTTTGCCAACAAAAATTAGGCAGTTTGCAAACAGAAAAATGCCCAAACCACAGAACCGTATGCTAGGCTGACTGACACCATTTATGCCCCAACTGCACCCAAAGTGTTTATTACTGTCAACTGACAGAAATACTTTATTACATAGATCGAGTTGCCATCCTGTTAAACTCAAGAAATCTTTCAAGTATCGCAATTCTGTCGTGTTTTACGAAATAACTCTAATAGTGATAGGAGTGAAATCCAGATTAAAGAAATGTGGGACAAATTCGGAGAGGGAGGATACGAAGCTAGAATACTACAGCAGACATTGAACGTAACTAGGCGAAGGACTAAAGATCATGGGGATGGCCCCAAAGGTAGAAGCAGGCAAATGACTTTTTTAAAAAGATACAATACTTCCTCTTATCGTGTAGATCATTTAGTGAAGGAGAATTGGCCGATCATTAAGGCAGACAAGGATTTGGGCAACTTGTGCCCCAATCCGCCGATTATGGCATACACCAGAGGACAAAACCTCAGAGATTTATTGGTGGCAACTGACCCGGTGGGATGTTACCAGAGGCCTCAATCTACTTGGCTTAATTCTCGGAAACCGGGATGCTACAGGTGTATTAATTGCACCTCGTGCAGATATATGTCCCCTGGTGAGGTATTCAATCATCCACACACGGGCAGAAAATAAAAATTAAGCACCGTATCACATGCACAACTACACATGTGATTTACATGATCACATACCCGTGTGGACTTTCCTATATCGGCAAAACTGATTTAACTTTGAGACTACAGATGGATGGACATAGGTCTGCCATTAGCACTGCCTTTAGGGACCAAAAATCTGTGAAGCCAGTTGCAAAACATTTTTTTGAGAAGGGACATAGGTTGCCTACTTTTAAATATATAGGTATAGATCATGTTTCAGAACCCAGGAGGGGTGGAGACAGATCAAGGTTATTGTTCAAAGAGAAACATATTGGATAAAAAGATTAGGTACCATGACTCCTAAAGGATTAAATGAACAATGTTTCTTTAACTGTTTCCTCAGCCAGAGATACAATAGCTACATTTATAATACAGTCTAACAAGGAATGATAATTAGGGATGTCGCGGACTGTTCGCCGGCGAACTTGTATCGGCTGTTCGCGTCCGCCGCAAGTTCGCGAACGTCGCGCGACGTTCGCCATTTTGGGTTCGCCTTACCTGGCGCTTTTTTTTGACCTCTCACCCCAGACCAGCAGATACATGGCAGCCAATCAGGAAGCTCTCCCTCCTGGACCACCCCCACACCCCCTGGACCACTCCCCTTCCATATATAAACTGAAGCCCTGCAGCGTTTTTTCATTCTGCCTGTGTGTGCTTGGAAGAGCTAGTGTAGGGAGAGAGCTGCTAGTGATTTCACTGATTTGAGGGACAGTTGATAGTAAGTTTGCTGGCTAGTAATCTACTTGATACTGCTCTGTATTGGAGGGACAGAAGTCTGCAGGGATTTGAGGGACATTTTAGGGTAGCTTTGCTGGCTAGTGATCTACCTTCTACTGCAGTGCTCTGTATGTAGCTGCCTGCTGTGGGCACTGATCTCTTCTGATCTCATCTGCTGACTGCTGTAATAACCCAATAGTCCTTGTAAGGACTGCTTTTATTTTCTTTTTTGTTGTTTTACTTTGCTACTTTAACAGCCAAGTGCTATTAGTCTAGCAGTGTTGGGGAGTGGGACTGGTGTGCTACTGTGCTGCTCCTAGTAGTTCAGCTGCACCAACCCGAGAATATTTTTTTTTTTTAATATACATATAATTTTTTTTTTATTTTACTTATCTTACTGTTCTTTAAGGTGTCCAGTGCTGTTTGCTGTTCTTCATAAAAGTGCACCAATAGTAGTGCACTTGCAGGCATTATTTGCCCAGTGGCCATCTAGCTGTGTGAGCTTGTTCACATTCTGTCTAAATATCAATAATAATACCGTCTCCAGAAACACCACCTGAGTGACGTTTTTCAAGCAGCAATAATATATTCCGTATCCACCACTGCTGTAGTGTATACGTTGACCTTGTAGGCATTATTTGCCCAGTGTGTTCTTCATTTTCAAACCACTGCCACTTAGCTGTGTGAGCTTTTTCACATTCTGTCTAAATATCAATAATAATACCGTCTCCAGAAACACCACCTGAGTGACGTTTTTCAAGCAGCAATAATATATTCCGTATCCACCACTGCTGTAGTGTATACGTTGACCTTGTAGGCATTATTTGCCCAGTGTGTTCTTCATTTTCAAACCACTGCCATCTAGCTCTGTGAGCTTGTTCACATTCTGTCTAAATATCAATAATAATACCGTCTCCAGAAACACCACCCGAGTGACGTTTTTCAGGCAGCAATAATATATTCCGTATCCACTGCTGTAGTAGTGTATACGTTGACCTTGTAGGCCTTGTTTCCCCAGTGTGTTCTTCTTCTTCTTCATTTTCAAACAACTCCCATCTAGCTGTGTGAGCTTGTTCACATTTTGTCTAAATATCAATAATAATACCGTCTCTAGAAACACCACCCGAGTGACGTTTTTCAAGCAGCAATAATATATTCCGTATCCACCACTGCTGTAGTGTATACGTTGACCTTGTAGGCATTATTTGCCCAGTGTGTTCTTCATTTTCAAACCACTGCCACTTAGCTGTGTGAGCTTGTTCACATTCTGTCTAAATATCAATAATAATACCGTCTCCAGAAACATCACCTGAGTGACGTTTTTCAAGCAGCAATAATATATTCCGTATCCACCACTGCTGTAGTGTATACGTTGACCTTGTAGGCATTATTTGCCCAGTGTGTTCTTCATTTTCAAACCACTGCCATCTAGCTGTGTGAGCTTGTTCACATTCTGTCTAAATATCAATAATAATACCGTCTCCAGAAACACCACCTGAGTTGTTGTTGTTTTTGTTTTAAAAATAATGCCAGGCAAAGGCAGGCCGCCACGCAGAGGCACTAGGGGCCGTGCTGTTATGCTATCCTGTGGCCCTAGGAAATTGCCCAGTTTTAAAAAGGCAATGACCCTGAACTCCCAAAATGCTGAAGAGGTAGTTGACTGGCTTACACAGCACACCCCATCCTCTACCGTTTCTAACTTTACCACAACATCCTCATCCTCCACTGCTATGGGCACCCCACGTAACACTTCCTCCACCACCGGCGCCCCTTCTTCACTGGAGTCAGAGGAGTTATTTTCACATGAGTTTCTTGAACTGAGTGATGCGCAACCATTATTGGCAGAAGAAGATGAAGGAGATGAGGACGTTACACCAGATTTAATTCTGGCAGAGAACACAACAGAGATGGACATAATGAGTGATGACGAGGAGGTCCCGCTGCTGCTTCCTTCTGTGAGCTGTTAGAAGAAATTGATGCATCTGAGGAGAATGATGATGAGGAGATTGATGTTTTTGGGTGCCCAGTAGAAGAGAGCAAGAGGAGGATAGTTCAGATGGAGAGACGGAGAGTCAGAGAGGCAGGAGGAGAATAAGACTTAGAAGAAGCAGGAGGACAGCTCGCAGGGAACAGTAGGGCAACAACATGTATCGGCACCTGTGGTCAGCCGGCCAACGCACCCGCCAACGCCGCCGACTTCTACTTTTACCCCCAGATTGCCAGCCTCAAAAAGGTCAGCAGTGTGGGATTTTTTTAATGTGTGTGCCTCTGACAAAAGCGTTGTAATTTGCAATGAGTGCAGTCAGAAACTGAGTCTTGGGAAGCCCAACAGCCACATAGGTACAACTTCTATGCGAAGGCACATGAACGGCAAGCACAAAGCACTTTGGGAGCAACACCTCAAAGGCAACAGGCAAACTAAAAGCCACCCTCCTTCTGGTCCAGCATCTTACTGCTCTACCTCTGCTGTCCTTGACCCGTCTGAACCACCCTCCACTCCGCCTTCCACCTTGACCACCAGTTCCCATTCCCAGTCATCTGCCCCCAGCCAAGTTTCTGTGAGGGCCATGTTTGAGCGTAAGAAGCCAATGTCTGCGAGTCACCCCCTTGCCCGGCGTCTGACAGCTGGCTTGTCTGCACTCTTAGCCCGCCAGCTTTTACCATACCAGCTGGTGGACTCTGAGGCCTTCCGCAAATTTGTAGCAATTGGGACCCCGCAGTGGAAGGTACCCAGCCGCAATATTTTCAGCATTTATATGGCATATTTTTTCTGGCCTCTGTGCTTCAGTGGCTGCGACTAAAAAAAACAGAATATTTTCAGCATTTATATGGCATATTTTTCCTGGCCTCTGTGCTTCAGTGGCTGCGACCAAAAAAATTGAATATTTTCAGCATTTATATGGCATATTTTTTCTGGCCTCTGTGCTTCAGTGGCTGCGACTAAAAAAAACAGAATATTTTCAGCATTTATATGGCATATTTTTCCTGGCCTCTGTGCTTCAGTGGCTGCGACCAAAAAAATTGAATATTTTCAGCATTTATATGGCATATTTTTTCTGGCCTCTGTGCTTCAGTGGCTGCGACAAAAATAAATGAATATTTTCAGCATTTATATGGCATATTTTTTCTGGCCTCTGTGCTTCAGTGGCTGTGACAAAAAAATGAATATTTTCAGCATTTATATGGCATATTTTTTCTGGCCTCTGTGCTTCAGTGGCTGCGACTAAAAAAAACAGAATATTTTCAGCATTTATATGGCATATTTTTCCTGGCCTCTGTGCTTCAGTGGCTGCGACCAAAAAAATTGAATATTTTCAGCATTTATATGGCATATTTTTCTGGCCTCTGTGCTTCAGTGGCTGCGACTAAAAAAACAAGAATATTTTCAGCATTTATATGGCATATTTTTCCTGGCCTCTGTGCTTCAGTGGCTGCGACCAAATAAATTGAATATTTTCAGCATTTATATGGCATATTTTTTCTGGCCTCTGTGCTTCAGTGGCTGCGACAAAAATAAATGAATATTTTCAGCATTTATATGGCATATTTTTTCTGGCCTCTGTGCTTCAGTGGCTGTGACAAAAAAATGAATATTTTCAGCATTTATATGGCATATTTTTTCTGGCCTCTGTGCTTCAGTGGCTGCGACTAAAAAAAACAGAATATTTTCAGCATTTATATGGCATATTTTTCTGGCCTCTGTGCTTCAGTGGCTGCGACAAAAAAACAGAATATTTTCAGCATTTATATGCATATTTTTCCTGCCTCTGTGCTTCAGTGGCTGCGACCAAAAAAAATTTATATTGTTAGCATTTACATGGCATATTTTCCTGGCCTCTGTGCTGCATGGCTGCAAAAAAAAAAATTAATATTGTTTGCATTTATTGGCATATTTTTCTGGCCTCTGTGCTGCAGTGGCTGCACAAAAAAAATTAATATTTTCAGCATTTATATGGCATATTTTTTCTGGCCTCTGTGCTTCAGTGCTGCGACTAAAAAAACAGAATATTTTCAGCATTTATATGGCATATTTTTCCTGGCCTCTGTGCTTCAGTGGCTGCGACCAAAAAATTGAATATTTTCAGCATTTATATGGCATATTTTTCTGGCCTCTGTGCTTCAGTGGCTGCGACAAAAATAAATGAATATTTTCAGCATTTATATGGCATATTTTTCTGGCCTCTGTGCTTCAGTGGCTGTGACAAAAAAATGAATATTTTCAGCATTTATATGGCATTTTTTCTGGCCTCTGTGCTTCAGTGGCTGCGACTAAAAAAAAACAGAATATTTTCAGCATTTATATGGCATATTTTTCCTGGCCTCTGTGCTTCAGTGGCTGCGACCAAAAAAATTAATATTTTCAGCATTTATATGGCATATTTTTTCTGGCCTCTGTGCTTCAGTGGCTGCGACTAAAAAATAGAATATTTTCAGCATTTATATGGCATATTTTTCTGGCCTCTGTGCTTCAGTGGCTGCGACCAAAAAATTGAATATTTTCAGCATTTATATGGCATATTTTTTCTGGCCTCTGTGCTTCAGTGGCTGCGACAAAAAAATGAATATTTTCAGCATTTATATGGCATATTTTTTCTGGCCTCTGTGCTTCAGTGGCTGTGACAAAAAAATGAATATTTTCAGCATTTATATGGCATATTTTTCTGGCCTCTGTGCTTCAGTGGCTGCGACAAAAAAATGAATATTTTCAGCATTTATATGGCAATATTTTTCTGGCCTCTGTGCTTCAGTGGCTGCGACAAAAAAACAGAATATTTTCAGCATTTATATGGCATATTTTTCCTGGCCTCTGTGCTTCAGTGGCTGCGACCAAAAAAAAGAATATTTTCAGCATTTATATGGCATATTTTTCTGGCCTCTGTGCTTCAGTGGCTGCGCGACAAAAAAATAATATTGTTAGCATTTAATGGCATATTTTCCTGGCCTCTGTGCTGCAGTGGCTGCGACAAAAAAAAATTAATATTGTTTGCATTTATATGGCATATTTTTTCTGGCCTCTGTGCTGCAGTGGCTGCACAAAAAAAAAATTATATTTTCAGCATTTATATGGCATATTTTTCTGGCTCTGTGCTTCAGTGCTGCGACAAAAAAAAAGAATATTTTCAGCATTTATATGGCATATTTTTCCTGGCCTCTGTGCTTCAGTGGCTGCGACAAAAAAAATGAATATTTTCAGCATTTATATGGCATATTTTTTTCTGGCCTCTGTGCTTCAGTGGCTGCGACAAAAAAAATGAATATTTTCAGCATTTATATGGCATATTTTTTCTGGCCTCTGTGCTTCAGTGGCTGGACAAAAAAATGAATATTTTCAGCATTTATATGGCATATTTTTTCTGGCCTCTGTGCTTCAGTGGCTGCGACTAAAAAACATAATATTTTCAGCATTTATATGGCATATTTTTCCTGGCTCTGTGCTTCAGGGCTGCGACCAAAAAAATTTAATATTTTCAGCATTTATATGGCATATTTTTCTGGCCTCTGTGCTTCAGTGGCTGCGACAAAAAAATGAATATTTTCAGCATTTATATGGCATATTTTTCTGGCCTCTGTGCTTCAGTGGCTGCGACAAAAAAATGAATATTTTCAGCATTTATATGGCATATTTTTCTGGCCTCTGTGCTTCAGTGGCTGCGACAAAAAAATTGAATATTTTCAGCATTTATATGGCATATTTTTTCTGGCCTCTGTGCTTCAGTGGCTGCGACAAAAAAATGAATATTTTCAGCATTTATATGGCATATTTTTTCTGGCCTCTGTGCTTCAGTGGCTGCGACAAAAAAAATGAATATTTTCAGCATTTATATGGCATATTTTTTCTGGCCTCTGTGCTTCAGTGGCTGCGACAAAAAAAACAGAATATTTTCAGCATTTATATGGCATATTTTTCCTGGCCTCTGTGCTTCAGTGGCTGCGACCAAAAAAATTGAATATTTTCAGCATTTATATGGCATATTTTTCCTGGCCTCTGTGCTTCAGTGGCTGCGACAAAAAAAAAATTAATATTTTTCAGCATTTATATGGCATATTTTTCTGGCCTCTGTGCTGCAGTGGCTGCGACAAAAAAAATTAATATTTTCAGCATTTATATGGCATATTTTTCTGGCCTCTGTGCTTCAGTGGCTGCGACAAAAAAACATGAATATTTTCAGCATTTATATGGCATATTTTTCTGGCCTCTGTGCTTCAGTGGCTGGCGACAAAAAAATATGATTTTTTCAGCATTTACATGGCATATTTTTTCTGGCCTCTGATGCTTCAGTGGCACTGCGACTAAAAAAAACAGAATATTTTCAGCATTTATATGGCATATTTTCCTGGCCTCTGTGCTTCAGTGTGCTGCACAAAAAAAACATGAATATTTTCGCATTTATATGGCATATTTTCTCTGGCCTCTGTGCTTCAGTGGCTGCAACTTAAAAAACAGAATATTTTCAGCATTTAATGGCATATTTTTCCTGGCCTCTGTGCTTCAGTGGCTGCGACAAAAAAAAATTAATATTTTCAGCATTTATATGGCATATTTTTTCTGGCCTCTGTGCTTCAGTGGCTGCACAAAAAAATTAATATTTTCAGCATTTATATGGCATATTTTTCTGGCCTCTGTGCTTCAGTGGCTGCGACTAAAAAAAAAGAATATTTTCAGCATTTATATGGCATATTTTTTCTGGCCTCTGTGCTTCAGTGGCTGCGACAAAAAAAATTGAATATTTTCAGCATTTATATGGCATATTTTTTCTGGCCTCTGTGCTTCAGTGGCTGCGACACAAAATAAATGAAATATTTCAGCATTTATATGGCATATTTTTTCTGGCCTCTGTGCTTCAGTGGCTGCGACAAAAAAAATGAATATTTTCAGCATTTATATGGCATATTTTTTCTGGCCTCTGTGCTTCAGTGGCTGCGACTAAAAAAACAGAATATTTTCAGCATTTATATGGCATATTTTTCCTGGCCTCTGTGCTTCAGTGGCTGCGACAAAAATAAATGAATATTTTCAGCATTTATATGGCATATTTTTTCTGGCCTCTGTGCTTCAGTGGCTGTGACAAAAAAATGAATATTTTCAGCATTTATATGGCATATTTTTTCTGGCCTCTGTGCTTCAGTGGCTGCGACTAAAAAAAACAGAATATTTTCAGCATTTATATGGCATATTTTTCCTGGCCTCTGTGCTTCAGTGGCTGCGACCAAAAAAACAGAATATTTTCAGCATTTATATGGCATATTTTTCCTGGCCTCTGTGCTTCAGTGGCCTGCGACCAAAAAAATTTATATTGTTAGCATTTACATGGCATATTTTTCCTGGCCTCTGTGCTGCAGTGGCTGCGACAAAAAAAAAATTAATATTGTTTGCATTTATATGGCATATTTTTTGGCCTCTGTGCTGCAGTGGCTGCCACAAAAAAAAATTAATATTTTCAGCATTTATATGGCATATTGTTTCTGGAATTCTGGTTCAGTGGCTGCGACAAAAAAAACATAATTTTTCAGGAAAGTACACATGCCTAATTTTTCAGGGTTCTGCAACAGTGGCAAAATCGCATCTTTTATGGTCACCGCAGGTGATCAATAAAGTAGACCAAAACTGGGCCCACACTGCAGAATCAGTGTTTTTTGGTTCGCTTCACTGTACATTGAATTACCTCTGCCTGACCGTGCACGTGCGCACAAGCACGGTGACTGCTAAACACACCACTACAGAAATATTGCCACCAACAGGACGAACATCCTGGAGGTGACAAGCAACTAGTAATTAAAAACTATTATTTGCTCACTTGACGGTATCATTCATTAAAGCTCTTTGCGTCTTTTTGCGTTGCAGTAAGCACCGCGTTTCGTCTTTGCATGTGAACAGGCTGTAACTTTTACACGACTTGATTGGCATGTAGACGCCGGACGTTTTAAAGCATTTTATTACACAGGTTTAGAAATGTAGTGTGATTTCTGCCCTTTACAGCACAAAACGCAGCGCTGTGTCAACAATGGATTTTTTAGAAACATTTTTGCCCTTGATCCCCCTCTGGCATGGCACTGTCCAGGTCGTTGCACCCTTTAAACAACTTTAAAATCATTTTTCTGGCCAGAAATGTCTTTTCTAGCTTTTAAAATTCGCCTTCCCATTGAAGTCTATGGGGTTTGCGACGTTCGCGAACCGTTCGCATTTTTGACGCAAGTTCGCGAATATGTTCGCGAACTTTTTTTCCGACGTTCGCTACATCCCTAATGATAATAGAATGACTTATGGAGTATTTATTTAATGTATTAGGTATTTATTAGATATTGTATTACATTGTGCGGACACTAGTTATATGATCCACAGATTATGTGATGATGGATTTGTAATGAATTTTGTGGATGAACCGTAAATGGGCATTAATTGGAGGTGAAATGAAATGGTGGTTAGAGATTGGTGATTAGTGTGACACTCGACACGCCCTATAGGGTTGTATGTATTTAACCACAATTGGGGTAATGGTTTGTAATCTTGACAAAGACTCTGGATATGAGCCGAAACATGATTGTTTTACCATGTTGAAATAAATATTATTACGTTTTAAAGAATCCCAGGAGTGCGCTACCATATTTGTGCATATTAAATACTTCCCAGGAGCAGCATCCGTGTATCTGAAAGACTTAACACCCTTGGGAGTGCGGATACTAGGACAATTAAATATATATATATATTAATGTATTTTATTCTGTTATGCTTAGGAATTACCAACTGTAAAAGTGGATGAAAATTATGTTT
The DNA here is from genome assembly GCF_017654675.1 of Xenopus laevis. NCBI lineage: Eukaryota > Metazoa > Chordata > Amphibia > Anura > Pipidae > Xenopus > Xenopus laevis. Next base: position 60,642,957 of record NC_054378.1, on the reverse strand, counting down.
GTAAACTCTATTTGTAATATGTATATTTATCTATGTGTCTATGTCTGACGGTAATTATGTACTTCTGCCAGTGGTACATAAGTGGTAAATCTGTACACCTTCTGCCAGTGGGAACATAAGTAACCTAAAGTAGCAGATGTGCTTTCCAATACAATATAAGATATTGTTTCCATAAAATGCTAGATATCCCAAGCTGAATAGATATTTATTTTATTACATTTATGTAAACACATATATGTATAAATGTATATTTATATGTGTACATATCATGCTCAAAGTATCATTTGAAACATTTCCTTTTCAATACATGAATGCAAAAGGGCATAAGAAATCCTTTTCTCATGAATAGTGAATGTATCTTTCATCTGTGTCAGATGGGAGAACTTGCTGCATCTTTCTTTGCCAAAAAATGTCATAAAACTGTGACGTTTCACTATAAATACATTGTGGCCTAGACATTTTTGGCCGTGCAATAGCATATACAGTACATTGCTCTAATTTGATAGAGAAGCTTCTTTTCACTATGCTATAACTATTCGACATAGGAAATAAAGGGTTCCTAATTTCTTGCAAACCCAAACCTGGACAGCTTTTTATATAGACAGCGGCAGCATGGTGAAAAATAATTCTGTCTCCTTTGTTTTCTGGTGCTACGTTCCACATTTTTCCCAGTTTAACAGACCACATAACAAAAAACGATCCACAAAAATGTTCTCTATGCAAACTATGAATTTTATCGTGAATCTGTAACGAGTGAGAAAATTAAGCAAAAATCTACATTAGAAGAACAGTAACACCAAAAATTAAAGATCTTTAAACAAATTACTATAATAATTAATAAAATATAATCTATTGTTACTCTGCACTGGTAAACATTGTGGGTTTATTTACTAAAACTCAACTTTTTCTCATTTTATTTAAAAAAAAAATCTGACCAAACTCCCAAACCCAATGCCCTCAATTCATTAATAATTATTCTCTATAAAATCGGTGAGACAAAAAGTCGCAGCAGAATCGAGCATCAGTTGAATTGTGCAACTTTTTCGAATTGCCGCTCTGAAAACTCAAATTCATCAAGGTGTTGCCCAAAAAACTAGAAATATTCAGATTATCGAACAAAAAAACCCCCAGTGCAAACAGCCTAAAACTATTGAGAATCAATAGTGTTTCAAATGTTAAAGGGACCATCTGCCATTGACTTCTACTGTATATGATTTCAACAGGTTTCAGCTGGAGTATTTTCAGATTTGCATTTTTAGCAGCTTTGGAGCATAAAAATCTTGAAAAAGTGTTTTTTACCTCTCAGATTTTTTGCCCTTTGAAATTCGACCAGAAAAATTGAGGCTTGATAAAAACCTCTATGCATTGGCTTTAGAAAGACTACTATAGTTAATATAAATATGATTAGGGGTTATTTACTAAACTCTGAATGCCAAAATCCAGAAAAAATAATGTATTTTTACTATAAGATCTGAATTTTTAGTGAAAAAAAACCCTCAATTTTTTCGGGATTTATTATACCCCGAGGATGGAAAAAAACAGAATCCGAAAATCCGGCATATCAGACCTACCGAGGTTGCATATAAGTCAAAGGGAGTAGTCCCAAAGATATTTTAATCTGTATTGTGCAATAATCTTGTGGTTTTCAGGTTTTCACATGGAAAATACGAAAAATGTGTATGGTTTGTTTTTTCCACAATTTTTTCAGTTTTTTTCTCAGAAAACAAAATTGTTGGTAAAGTGTATAAATAAATAAGGAGAAAAAACCTGTGTGGATATTTTCAAAAAATATTGTAATAAATTTGGACTTTGATAAATGTGACTCGGTGTAGCCATGGGGACAGCCATTCAATAAGAAAAAGGACAAAAGGCACTGGTTACATAACAGATAAGCTGTGTAGAATTCAATGCTTGCCTGTTAACTGTGATTCATTCAAAGGATAGCAGCCTGAACAACATATTTTATGTTGTGGCTAAAATCAATACCTATTCTGATAAAACAGATGAAAAGTCTACTGAACAGAGACTTCTTATTTAACTTCAACAAGCAATATCCTTCCTGCCACTAATGTGTCTGACATCACAGGTCATCTACCATCTACTCTGTATGGTTATTCCATTGTGGTCTAGCACTGAATTTTTGCTACTAATGACATGTAGATATGAAGTTTATGTAGATAATTATAGAGGCACATTTACTAAGGGTCAAAGTGAATTTTCGAATTCAAAAACTTCAAATTTTGAAGTAATTTTTGGGTACTTCGACCATCAAATAGGCCAAATTCAACTTTGTTTCGAATTGAAAATACTTTGAATATTTGACCATTAGAAAATCTCTTTAAAAAAGTTCGACTTCGATACTTCGCCACCTTAAACCTGCGGAATTTCTATGTTAGCCTATGGGGACCTCCTAGAACCTATAGCCAAAATTTGGCTACGTTTTAAATAGTCAAAGTATTTTTTTTTAAAATCGTTCGATCAATCAATTAAATCGTTCGAATTGATCGATTCAATCGATTTCTACGATCAAACTAACGATTTAAATCTGACTGAAAACGGCCAAAAAAATTCAAAAAGAAAAGTTCAACTATTGAATTTTGCCTATTCGATAGTTGAATTTCGAAGTTTTTTAACTTCGAAATTCGACCCTTGATTAATGTGCCCCATAGTGTTATCTACATTATAATGTTTAAAAAATGTTTGCTTAGATTTTCCTGAAGTGATAATGACTGATAACCATTTCCCCTTGTTTATTTTTGTAGTGATCTAGCAGACAGAACATTTTTCTCATCAACCAGCATAACAGTTTGTCGCTATCCATTTTCTGACATCCAGTGTCTCCTAATAATGAATAATTTATAAGCAAATATCAAATACAATTAAATGCAGCATATTCCCTTTAAGGGGTAGTTTATCTTTAAGTACATTTTGAGTATGTTATAGAATGGCTTATTCCTAGAAACTTTCCAATTGCTCTTTATTTTTTATTTTGTATAGTTTTTGAATTATTTGTTTTTTTTCTTCTGCCTCTTTCCAGCTTTCAAATTGGGGTTACTGACTGTGTCAAAAAAGAAAAACTATTGCTTTGTGGCTACAATTTTATTGTTACTTTTTATTTTTCTATTCAGATTCAGACTTCCCTTTTAGATATTCTCGTCTTTTTCAAGCCTCTATAGTTTGGGCCCTTGCAGCCAGATAGCTGCTGGACAAAAAGCTATATAATAAAAAAAATACAACAAAAGACCAATTGCAAATTTTCCTAGAATAACACCCTCTTCATCACTAAAGTTAATTTGAAAGTGTGCAGGATCTTGCATAATATTTTTTCAATATTTATTTATCAATAAATGCACCCTTTATTCATCGTCTTATATACTCATATAGTCCTATATATAGTGTTTAAAGTACCCCCTCTTGTAAAATATAAGGATATTAGAAGTTACCGAGGAGTTTCATGACCATACAAAAACACGAGGCTGAATGGCTGCGTGTTTTTATACAGGTCATGGAACTTTTCCTCTAATATCCTCATATTTTGCAACTGGGGGTACTTTATTTATTATAATACACAAGTTTTAGTGAGTCATGACAGAAATTACATCAGAACGCACCGTTTATAAGGATATAATTTACAAGATATTCATGGCTTTTGTGTATTATAGTCCTATATAAGTGTCCTGATGGATACAAATAACAATTAAGAAACAATTAAGAGTGTGAAGGTCCTAGGGGTAGAGATTTCAGTTGGGCTCAAATTAAAACTATAACTTTAGAATAGAATGAATACTCAACCAACAATTTATTTCATAAATTGCCTAGCAGCGAATCTCACAGATGGAAAAGACTTCACATCTAGGTGGAGTTGTAATTATGAGTGGTGTCAATTATCTACATATTGATTGGAGTAATGATAGCCAAATTAAAAAAAACAGCTTTGTGGATAAGTTGAATTACCAATGAGATTACTAAAACTATTACGACAATGTTTTTGTTTATACTCTTTTCAGCCTTGACACATATTACTTTCTATATATCTATATTTATGCTTAATTTTGTTGACATTGTAAGCAAACTAATTGGACTAAGGGGCAGTGCTTCTACCGGTAGACGGTCCTTGATCCACTTCAAGGCTGGCTGTTTCTGGTCTTGTTTTTGTTCCTGTATCCTTTTTTTTCCCCCACCAACTTTTTCCTTTTCAACTCCTCTCTCCCCCCTCCCCTCTCTTCCACTTATATATGTACTATTCATGCTCCCCCTTTAAACTCACTTTCTACCTTTTTTGCCTCCTTCTTTTTTCACACTTAGGGGCTGATTTTTGGGTACTTCGACCATCGAATTGGTTAAATTCGTTCGAATTCGAACGAAATCTAACGAATCGAACGAAAAATCGTTCGACTATTCGACCATTCGATAGTCGAAGTACTTCCCCTTTAAAAAAAACTTCGACCCCCTACTTCGGCAGCTAAAAGCTACCGAAGTCAATGTTAGCCTATGGGGAAGGTCCCCATAGGCTTGCCTGTGATTTTTTGATCGAAGGATTTTCCTCGATCGTTGGATTAAAATCCTTCGAATCGTTCGATTCGAAGGATTTAATCGTTCGATCGAACGGAAAATCCTTCGATCGATCGATCGCAGGATTAGCGCTAAATCCTTCGACTTCGATATTCGAAGTCGAAGGATTTCAATCCGAGGGTCGAATTTCGAAGTATTTTTAACTTCGAAATTCGACCCTTAGTGAATCGGCCCCTTAGTTCATGAATCTGATGGAGCCTCAAGATTCACATTGCTTCTTACTATGACTTGTATCAATATTTGTTAATCCATGCAAATATCTTTCTGAACGGCTCATGACTACTGTATGTACCATTTTTCTCACTCACTAATAAAAATTATGTTACAAAAAAAAAAGTGCATTGACCTTAGGTATTCTTTATAGATGCCTGTGGTAAGGAGGGAGTTGCCTTGATTATACAGTGCAGTTTTAGGCACCAGTCTTTAAAAAAGATATTATGAACTTGAAAGAGAGCAGAGAGATACAACTAAACTGGTAAATGGAATATGAAATATTTAATCTATAAGCAAACTTAAAAAACAAAATCTGAAGTTGTTGTTCCTGGTGAAAAGGCAAGGAAAATTAGAGGACATTATAGTCAGATAGTAAGGTATCTTTTTTCACATAGAAAAGAAAAAGAGGCCACCCATAGACTTGAGGTTTTTTGCAGTGAAGACAACGAAGAGAAGAATTTGCAATCAGGCGATATTGTGATGGCAGGCAATATTGTGATGGTAGAGTCTTTTTTTTGCCTTGAAAGTTGGCTTGGATGACTTCCTGGACAAGCATTATAATAATCTAAAATTTTAGTTTTCTCAAGATCTACAGCTAGTTCAGCATATATATACAGCATTTTTAGGGGCATATTTATTATGCTGTGTAAAAAACAGTGGGATAATAAATCACACATCACCACACTTCATTGTGTAAAAAACAGCATAAAAAATGCTGTAAAATGTTTACACATTTTTTCTTAGAGTGACTTCTGCATGAAGCATTGTAAAATTACACACACTTTCATAAAAACGCCATTTATTTTAAGTTGGTTTTTACACCAATTTTTGGTGATTTTTGTTTTACACAGCATAATAAATATGCCCCATAATGTATATACACACATACATGCTTTATTCATCCGCCAAAAACAAGCAAGGTAAAACCATAATAATAATAATAATAATAATAATAATAATGATAATAGTAAAGATATACTGTATACATTTGCTTTATGTTACAGGTATGGGACCTATTATTCTGAATGCTTGAGGCCTGGGGTTTTCCAAATAATGGCTCTTTTAGTAATTTGACTCTCCATACCTTAAGAGGGTTATTTACTAAACTCCAAATGCAAAAATCATGAAAAATGTGTGATTTTTTAAATAAAATAGGACTTTTAAAAAACACAAATTTTTCAGAATTTCTTAAACCCCGAGGATCGAAAAGTCAGAATCAGAAAATCCGGCATATCAGATCTGTTGAGGTTGCATAAAGTCAATGGGAGAAGTCCCAATGATTTTTTGATGTACGCTGGGTTTTCAGGTGAAAAATAAAAAAAACCCTGAAAATTTGTTTTTTTTTTCCACAAAGCAAATTTTCAGGAAAATGTAATTATAAATAAGTGCAAAAAAACCCTAGAAAATCATGTAAACATTAAGGGGGTTATTTATCAAAGTCTGAAATTATCTCAATATTTTCTGCTACAAACTCTGATCAAATCCGCTCAGGTTTTTTGTGCTTATTTATTATTACATTTTCCCAAAAATTTGCTTTGCGGGGAAAAAAATCAAATTGACGATTCTTTCTGATTTTTCATCTGATTTTTCATCTGATTTTCACGTTTTTTTTGGATTTTTCATCTGAAAACTCAGAAAACGTCAGGGTATTGCAAAAAACATAGCGCACATCAAAAAATCATTGGGACTTCTCCCATTGACTTATATGCAACCTTGACAGGTCTGAGATGCCAGGTTTTCTGAAAAATCACGAATTTTTCGTGATTTTTGCTTTCAGAGTTTAGAAAGTAACCCTCTAAATAAACCCAATAGCCTGGTTTTGCCTGGCTTTCACAGCTGGGATCAAGTACAACATACTGTTTTATTATTACAGAAAAAAAGGAAATAATTTTTATAAATTTAGATTACTTGGATAAAACAGAGTCTATGGGAGAAAGCTTTTCTGTAATTAGGAGCTTTTGGATAACGGGCTTCTGGATAACGGATCCCATACCTGTACATATTACAACAAAAAAACTTTCCTAAAATTGTTTGACCTGTACTACACTGAATTATTTAATTTAACTTTTCCTATATCATTTTTAATTGTGCACATCAGTCTGCATAATAAATTTATATCTTAATTTTTTTAATTCTATTTCTTGCATGCTATTATAATCCTACTATTCTAAAAATGATTCTCCTTATACAGCGGGATCTGTTAAGCCTTGTTTTGGAATAAAATTATTAAATGAAAAATGTCTATTTTTTTAATTTGCTTAGCAGTCCAAAACAAAAAGTTATTATAAAGAGTTCACTGCTAAGTTTAAACGAGTTCCTGCTATAGCTGAAAGGTAGAGCTAAACATGATTAATTAATCTGTATCGCTCCTAAACATTACAATCTCTTCATGCAAAAGCTAACAAAACATACACTATGCTGTAATTCTCATGATAACAAGTACTTAATTGAAAGAATTAATAGCCACACAAGCAAATTGCCTTTCAGAAGAAAATTGAAGAATTGATAAAGTGGAAAGAGCTGTTGTAATTTTGTACCAGTGTTTGCTGAAGCAGCAGGGCTGTTTCCTCTCAGCAGGCAAACATTCCAGGGAGTCTGTCTTCTGCTTTCCTCTAACTGCCTGTAACATCCAATGTTTAGCTGACCTCAAACAGGGCTATTAAGAGCTTCTATAAAGTACAGCAAGTCCTTTAAAATGTTTTATTAACTATTTACACGAGACAGAAAATATGCCTCTTTTCCATCAGTATGATAAATTTATAATTCATGTATTTTTGTTCTATAAGGATATCAGAAAAATGGTATTCATTAACCAGTACCCTGCTGAGTTTTTTGTACACTCGTGTTTTTAAATGAATAATGTGTTACAATTAAAACCTTTGAAAGCCAGCATATAAAAGAGTTTGAAAAAGTCATAAAAATTTAGCTCATACATATTTCCTTATTAAGGAGGTTTAGAAAATTATTTATCTAGGAATATTTTAGCATTTCTCTTACTCAGACATTTTCTGAAGTTATAAAGTGTTGAAATTGTGTTACAAAGTTTTTGTTTTGCTGGTTATGTTTCATTTTAGCAAAATGATTGGTTTTGCAGCAAAATAATAATGACCTAGGTATAATAATTTTATTAAAACCATCCTAAATTAAGGAAATGCAACAAACCAAAAACATCTGTACAAGTCCATATTGTTCTGCTGCTTTGTAGCAGTTGTCTACAAAATGTACAGCAGATTATCGTCAACACAAATGGATTTAATCTACTACAATGAATAAAATAATTCAGAATAAAAAATTTTGTTAACCATTAAAATTGGAACATATCCAAAATATATTGATGAAAGGTTGGCAAAATATTTTTTTTTCTTTAAATGGATTATGGAATCTATTTGAAGAATATTAATAGGCTATATTGTTATGTCATGAACAAATTTATATAACATAATATAATCCTTAATTCTATAACAAGAAATACAATCCACATACATCCATACAAACCAAAAACTGAAATTCAGAAACCCACAAATTATCCCCAGCCAGCAATCAGGCTTTTAAAGGAGAGATATTCCCAAAACAAACGCCCAATTTTAAAAGCATAGGATCACCACTAGTTAAAAGGGGAGGTATGGGGTGCTACAACCACTGAAGCTATGCCACAGCTCCTGGCTAAATATACAATACCTATGCTTTTAAAATTGGGCGTTTGTTTTGGGAATATCTCTCCTTTAAAAGCCTGATTGCTGGCTGGGGAGGATTTAGCCCTCAGTGAAAAAACAGCGTTCAACGGACATTGTTTACAGGTAATGCTAAAATGCACATAAAATATAAAAGAAGTTAGGGACCGCCATTCGGGGTTTACCTTGACGTGGTATGGTGGCTTATCAATTTTATGATCATAATTTTGTAACAAAATAACCCCTGTTTTGGGTACATATGCAATAGCATTTATTATACTTATATATATATATATATACTTTAAAGCCTTTAGAGTGCTCCCACAACCCCCCTGTTTTGATATTGTATATTTAGCCAGGAGCTGTGGCATAGCTTCAGTGGTTGTAGCACCCCATACCCCCCTTTAAACTAGTGGTGATCCTATGCTTTTAAAATTGGGCGTTTGTTTTGGGAATATCTCTCCTTTAAAAGCCTGATTGCTGGCTGGGGAGGATTTAGCCCTCAGTGAAAAAACAGCGTTCAACGGACATTGTTTACAGGTAATGCTAAAATGCACATAAAATATAAAACAAGTTAGGGACCGCCATTCGGGGTTTACCTTGACGTGGTATGGTGGCTTATCAATTTTATGATCATAATTTTGTAATAAAATAACCCCTGTTTTGGGTACATATGCAATAGCATTTATTATACTTATATATATATACTTTAAAGCCTTTAGAGTGCTCCCACAACCCCCCTGTTTTGATATTATATCTATCTATCTATATATATATATATATATATATATATATATATATATATATATATATATATATATATATATATATATATATATATATATATATATATCTCTATCTCTATCTATCTATCTATCTATGAACCCCCCCCCCCCCTGTAGGGGGTTATTTACTAAACTCCGAATGCAAAAATCACAAAAAATTCTGAATTTTTTTAAACAAAATCTGACTTTTAAAAAATCACACATTTTTCAGAATTTATTAAACCCCGAGGATGGAAAAGTCTGAATCTGAAAATCTGGCATCTCAGACCTGTCGAGGTGGCATATAAGTCAATTGGAGAAGTCCCAATGATTTTTTGATGTGTGCTGGGTTTCGTGCAGTACCCCAAAGTTTTCTGAGTTTTCTGGTGAAAATCACGAAAAAAAAAGTGAAAATCGGATGAAAAAGTCAGAAAATTTGTGAAAATTGGATTTTTTCCCGCAATGCAAATTTCCGGGAAAATTTAATAATAAATAAGCTTTTGATCAGAGTTTGTAGCAGAAAATATTGAGATAAGTGTTACTGCAAGTATTAATAAATTACACCATGTAGAAAATAATTTACTTGTGTATTAAGATAAACAAATGAAAAAAAAAATCTAACGTGTATCACCATATCCAAACATACTGCACTATTTTGGTTTTCTGTTTTTCTTTTCTCTGTTGCCATAGGCGCTGATCTATTTACAAATTTTGAATGACAGGCATAACAGTGTAAAATCCAAAGGCTGTGTATTTCATTCAGGTGATCCTTGCCTTCTGTATTTTTTTTCGTTGGCTTGGGTTACATGTTTGAGGTGGTGCAAAATAATGGTGTAAACTACAGTGATCAGGTTGCTGGAAATAAACATCTTTATAAATACCATACTTTTTATATATTTCAGGGATCACAATGGACCACAATGGACACAATGGATCACAATGGACACAAGGCACGCATAAGGCAAAATATACAGCTTTATTATATTTGTATTCAATATATTTTACACTTTTACAAAAAATAGACAAAAATGTTCAGTATTATTACTTATTCCTCAAAGCATGAAAGTAAAAAACCATATTGACCAACACTACACAAAATATAATTTATAGTAATTTGTGCTAAATCTAGCTTTCTTTAATTGTATCCTGTAATATTAGTCTATGAACAATTAAATAGCATTCTTGCCTTGACAATATCATGTAAAATGCACTTTCTTTTGTAATTATTATATTTGAAAATTTAAAAAAATAACCAAATTTAACAATAACACCAGAAGATGGCTTAATATGGGGAACTTTGTCAATATAAAATTGAATATGTTTCAGATTCTCCAAGTCCTCTCAGTGCTATAATATGCCCAACAGTACATGTGCTTTCTCCATGTGTCCAACTTAACAAAAGCATCTTTTTATGAACTATCAGATAAGTAGATTTTCAGGTATCTGTCTCATTATATCATCTTAGGGATTCATTCAGAAAACAGTGTTTCTGTTGCCCAACTATTACTTTTCAATATGTTTTAATGCTCATCTCTTAAGTGAAGCAAACATACTGCATTTGTCTCATATGATAACTAAATCTAGTGTGTTATTCTATCCCAGGAATGATTTTGAAACAATCAATTTTGGAGAAATCCTGTAGATATAAATTCAAGTTAAATTGAACTCTTTCTAGAATTTCTTTCTGGATTTAGTGAAATTATTTATGTGCCATAAAAAACATCGCCCAGAAATACCTTATATTTTTTTATTATAATTTACTGTGTTAATTAACATAATTTGCCTCAAATGTGCATCTAAAACGTGTTATAAACAGCCTTCTAAAATGACGAATGTCGTGAGATTTAATAAAAAATCCAAATAAAAAGTACGAGCTGAAAATTAATTTTAAAACATGAAAACATAAAAATGCACAGCAAAAAAAAAAAAAGCCGGAATTGATTTAAGCGGTTAAAAAAGCTCCCATTGACCTCAACAACTTTTACCCGGCAAAGTTTTGTATTAATGGTTTTCGTGTATTTTATACTTAGGAGGTTATTTATCAAAGGTCAAATTTTGAAGTTATGTGAATTTTTTTTAACTCTAAGGAATTCGATTGTACTCACAATCTAATAGGAACGACCCAAAATCGAGTTTTGCTCCGAAAAAAACTGTCAGGAAGGCAATGAACATCTGCCATAGATCAACAACAGCTTTAGAATGTGATGTTGTCTATAACATTTATAATAATTATGTATTCATAATTTTACAATGGAAGACCAGTTTACTTCAATATACAACATTATTTTTTTTAGGACTTGAACAATGCTGATTTCTTTTCTTCAGTTAATAGAATCTTTTTGCTCCAGTATTCAAGAATTGTCTGTGTGCTTATCTTAGACATGTGAAACAGCATGGAACATTTTTGAATAACCTGTAATATTCTTCTTGTATCTAAAAAAGACAAAATTATGCTCAGCATATTTGCCACAGGGAAATCATTTATGAACATGCAAGATATGTGATCATTTCAGTCCAGAATATATGTAAAAATAAAGTTTACATCTCCCTAATGTGAAATCTCTACTTTTACTTTTAAAAAGGCTGATGGGATATCTAAAGATTCATAGCAGAGCAATATTTTAAGCATGCATTGAATGTAGTGTGCATTGACAAAACAGTTAACATTTATTGGGAGGGGGGGTGTCAAGCTGTAATGGACTTATTTCTTGCCAGGCATATAGACCGATTCAAATTCGCTAATTTTTCGGCGATGCAAAATTTGCCCATCACTAGTTATGTTATCAGTTGACTACCTAAATAATATAAAAATGTGAATCACCTGCAATGGACAATCTTCTTAAAAACAGAAACCATAAAAATCTATTTTGACAATGCCTCTAAACTTTATTGGTTTAAATTATGTTCAGTCCTATATATAAACATGAATAACAAAAAAATACAAACATAACTTTGCTAAATCCCAGTTAATTTCCTGTATATCCAAAATTATGAAAAATTACATTTCAGCACTTACTTTTTTGGATAAGACACAGAGAAATATAAAGATAAACATCCCTTGAAATGCATTGGAGATGGTGAAAAGATAGGCAGTGACCAATGAACCATTAACAACGTGGAGAACTCCAAACATCCAAGTAGCACCAAGAAGGAATAAAAGGGCTAGAGCTCCTCTTGCACATGACCTGTGTTATTATTGTTAAACAAAAGAGTTATTATTAACAAAAAATTTAAAATAAGGTATGCTTATGGAAACTGCAAAAAAACAAAGACAAAAAACGAGACAAATTTAGCAATTTTTAATGATTTGATTTACACTTGCGACAATGCAACTGATTTAGGGGCACATTTACAAAGCTCGAGTGAAGGATTCGAATTAAAAAAACTTCGAATTTCGAAGTGTTTTTTGGGCTACTTCGACCATCGAATGGGCTACTTCGACCTTCGAATCGAACGATTCGAACTAAAAATCGTTCGACTATTCGACCATTCGATAGTCGAAGTACTGTCTCTTTAAGAAAAACTTCGACCCCCTACTTCGGCAGCTAAAAGCTACCGAAGTCAATGTTAGCCTATGGGGAAGGTCCCCATAGGCTTGCCTGAGATTTTTTGATCGAAGGATATTCCTTCGATCGTTGGATTAAAATCCTTCGAATCGTTAGATTCGAAGGATTTAATCGTTCGATCGAACGAATAATCCTTCGATCGTTCGATCGCAGGATTTGCGCTAAATCGTTCGACTTCGATATTCGAAGTCGAACGATTTTATTTCCTAGTCCAATATCGAGGGTTAATTAACCCTCGATATTCGACCCTTCATACATCTGCCCCTAAGTGTCAGAGATTGCATGTTTATATATCAATATAAAAATAAATAAATGTCAAAATAATGTAATTCCCCTTGGGACTAGCATTGCTATATAATTTAATTTTAAATTTACAATGAGTTTTTCCCAGTTATAAGCATCTGTCTATAATATTAGTGGGGTTAATTACTAAAACTCAAAATTTTGACCAAACTCATAAACCCAAACCCCCTTAATTTACCAAAAAAACGGTGTAACAAAAAGTTGCAAGAAAATCGAGCGTCAATTCGAATCGTGCAACTTTATTGTATAGCTGCTCTGAAAACTCAAATTTATCAGATTATCAAACGTAAACCAACTAGCGCAAACAGCCCGAAACTATTGAGAATCCTCAAGGTAAAAAACATTGTTAAAGGGACTATCTGACCTCTACATGATTTCAACAGGTTTTAGCGGGTGTATTTTCAGATTCTGATTTTTATATTAAATCTCGAATTATTTGAGTTCTTTTTCCCCTTTAAAAACTCGAACAGAAAAAGGTTTAATAAACAGGCCCACAAGTGTTTGAAAGTTATAAAAATTATCTTTGTATAATTTATCTTTCTAGGATTTACCGCAAATAGTTCAATCAAATGAAAAATCATTTGATTGAAATCATTTGTAATCGAAGGAAAAACGTTCGATGGATTAAAATCCTTACGAATGTTGTGAGATTTAATAAAAATTCCAAATAAAAAAGTACGAGCTGAAAATTACTCTGAACTGTGTGCAAAAAAAAAATCAGAATACCTCGAAAACATGAAAATGCATACCAAAAAAAAAGCCGGAATTGATTTAAGCGGTTAAAAAAGCTCCCATTGACCTCCACAACTTTTACCAGGCAATGTTTTGTATTAGTGGTTTTCATGTATTTTACACTTAGGGGTTATTTATCAAAGGTCGAATTTTGAAGTTGTGTGAATTTTTTTTAACTCTAATGAATTCGATTGTACTCACAATCAAATAGGAACGACCCAAAATCGAGTTTTGCTCTGAAAAGAAAAACTGTTAGGAAGGCAATTAACATCTGCCATTGACTACTACATGAACATGAGCAGGTTTTAGGTTCTGAAGTGTCAATATATAACTGTTCCCAGGGTTGAGGTGTGATAAATCTGACATTCAAATTCATATTTGATTTGGTGATTTTGAATTTGTGAGTTTTAACCAAAAAAAAATCGAATTCGAACCTTAGTAAATCTGCCCCTTAATCAATCTCACATTTTTATAGCTTTTTAAAAAAAATGTGAAAATCACAAAAGTTTTGAGATTTGTGGAAAAATTTGAAATGCAATTGTTAGTAAATGACACCCTTAGTCTACTTAAAACATTTAAACATTAATTAAGCCCAATAAGATTGATTTGAAACCAATAATTAGGGGTATATTTATTAAGGGTCGAATTTTGAATTGAAAAAACCAACCGAAATTAAGTCAAAGTTTTTTTTTGGTCGAATAGGTCAGTTTTTGATCGAATAGGTCCATATTCAAATTGAAGGAATATCGCATTCATTCGAATTCGATTTGAAGTTTTTCCCAAAAAAAAACCTTAAATTTTTCATAGTCCACCAATTGACTCCAAATAGGTTCTAGGAGGTCCCCCATAGGCTAAAACAGCAATTCAGCAGGTTTTAGATAGCGAATGGTCGAAGTCGAATTTTTAGAGAGAATCAAATCGAATTTGGAATTTTCCCTAGTCGAAGTACACAAAAAATAGCTCGAAATTCGATTTTCTTTTTTATTTGAAAATTCACCTCGACCCTTGGTAAATCTGCCCCTTAGTATCACTTAATATGAAAATATAGTCCAAAACAGAAACAAAATAAGAATTCTTATTCTATATCTTACTATTTGGTAAAAATGTGTTATTTTGCCAATGAACCACACAAGTGCATTTACATCAACGTTGGGCTCCATACATACATTACTCCAAAGCTGTGAAACACTATTGCTATTGCACACAACATCTACACCTCATTGTAGTACAGGAGACACAGTTTTAAAAGTACATATTTCAAATGCTAACCCACTTTTAAAATTATTGCATCAAACGTCCTCTATTAACTATTAAAGTTGTTTCTTTTGCATTGTCTACAGCTACAAGATGTTAGTCTGTGCTTTCCATGCCTGGATTTCCTCTGGATACTCCTATTTCACCCACACTCAAAAAACATACAGAAAAACGATTTGGCTCCTGAGCAAATCAATAATAGCTTTGGCATTAAAGATGCCACCATAGTTACTATATTTGTTGACACATAGCTGGAGCTCACAAAAATGCACAACTAAATTGTGATTTCAGACATGGCAATTGTATGGATGGTTACATCACTTGAGGGGGTGGGATATAGGTGGCAAGATAACCAGGGGTGGGAGAGAATAAATCTGCTTGAAGTTTGGCTTGTGACACACCTGAAACAAAACCTGGAAAAAGTTTTGGGCCACAGGTTTGGGCCTGTATTTGGCATCATAACAATATAGCAGACAATGAATGATGAATAAAAGTTCAACAATCATTAAAAATTGACTCTTATAGATCAGTACTGATAAGGTCATTGTTTACGTGTCCTCTATTGGTTTCGCAACCATTCTTTTTAACACCCTTTCTTGCTTGATCCAAATATTGATCTTGATTTATGCCATGTAATGTCATTTAGCAACATGTGTTTGCAGATCTAATTGATTATCAGAAAAATGTATAGTCTTGGCAATTTAGTATGTTAATGCTGGTACCATAGATATGTTTGGTATGTGTTAAGAAATTTGTCTTGTTTTTATTTATGAAAAACCATTACTAACCTTATGTTTTCATAACATGTAACTTCAGGTTTTAACATTGCAGTATGCCGGAACACTTTGTAAATTATCACTCCAAATGCCATCAGATTGACCTAAAAGAAAAAATAAAATCAGTTTAGACATTTTTTGGTTTAGCAGTGTACAGTATATGTACACACAATTTTTGCACTATAAAAATCCACTACAAAAGAGCACACTTCTGTATACAGAAATCGGTATACCAAAAACAAATCCAGAATATCACTCTGACAAGAATCTTATTTTCCCGTGTAACAAACTTTTTTATTCCAAACTTTGTCTTCATACGCACTGCACACACTCAGTCTGAAAGAGTTGCCCTTGAAACCTCTCTTGAAAAGAGTTTAGATTATAACCACATTCTACTGGTGAGAAATGTATTTTAACTGTCATACTTGATCTTCCAGCTAAGGGGTACTCTTCACATACAAGACAAACAGATTTTGGCCAGAAATAAAATTTACTGTACCATTGGAAAAGGTGTGGCAAATTCACTAAGATTCATAGTTGCGCCAGGTGCAACTTCGCCGCACTTCACCACACTTCGCCAGGCGTAGTTTCGCCAGCGCTCCGCAAATTCACTAAAATCCAAAGTTGAGCACAGGGGTAGCGTAAGGTTGCAAAGTTGCGCTAGCGTTGATTCGCTAAGCGAAGCCAAGTTACGCTAGCGATGGTTAATTTGCATACGGCGCCAAATTCAAATTTCAATGGAGGAATACGTAGAATCACTACAAATGCCTGGGAAACATTCAAAACATCAAATAAAATTTTTTTTTTGCCCTACACATGTGCCCACTGTATAGTTAAGTTGCTAAGAGTTAGGAAATGTAGGGGGGAAGGAGGGGAGCCCCAAAAAATTTTTCGATCTTTTTCAGCCTATCACCCATAATATAGAAAAAACGCCAGCGTTTTTTGGGACTTAGAAAAAATTTGAACTTTTTTTGAAGCAATCCCTATCTACTCTATTGCGCTTCGCCTGGTCTGAGGTGGCAAAGGAAGTCTAGCGTAAAAGGTAGCGTTCAGTACACTGCGCGCGTTAGTGAATTTGCGTAGTTACGTCCGTAGCGAATATTCGCCAGGCGTAAGGGTGCGAAGTAACACTAGCGAATTTACGCCAGCATTCGTTAGTGAATTTGCGAAGTAACGAAAATGCCCAACGCTAGCGAATTGACGCTAGTGTTAGGCGATTCGGCGTTTAGTGAATTTGCCCCTTGGTCCTTATGTCTTCCAAAGAGAGGTACATGTATGTGTATGTGATATATATATTTTTTTTACATGGAAGAAAACTTTCAAATGGAAAATTATTTTACAACAAATAAAATTAAAAAGCTAGGAGCTAGGGATAGTTTTATTCTTTACACATTCACCATGGGTTGTTTATTACAGATGTCACAAGCAAAGTTTGGAAAGCATTGTCTATTTAAAAACATGGCAATATAATAGAGTTTTCTTGTAACACTTAGAAAACTCTATTTAGGGGAGTTTAGGGGAGTGTGAGAAAATAACACAGGCCTACTTTGGAAGTAAATGGACCAAGTTCCTATGATAACTCTCTGAGTTAACTCTAAAGCTGGCCACAGATGCAAAGATCAGATCGTTCAAATCAACGTACGACTTCCCCATCTCCCGACCTGCCACTAACCATTCAGATCAAATAAAGTACAAAAGAACAGATCAGCCGCTGTTCTGCCCCTGACAGCAATCATACGAAAGTTATGTCCGACAAAAGCTAGTGACAGTCTCCCACTGAAAATCATATGATTGGCAATACATGCAGATATATTACCCGCAGCCGACAGAAATCTTTTAACCTGTCCAATCGACCAAACGGCTGAACGAAAAATGTCAGGAATTTCCACACACGGTCCGAAAATCATATGAATCCTCGATTCGTACGATCAGATCTTTGAGTCTATGGCCAGCTTTAGTTAACCCTCTGAGGGCAAAAAACCATATAACAAAGATTTACCCCATATGTAATAAAAGGAACCCAGCTTGCCCAGTAGCAGTAATTCATAGCAACCAATTCGATATTGGCTTTTAAACAGGTTACCACCTACCAGTTCCTATAGGCTCACTGAGCCTGTGCAAACTTAGTGCCTTTTATGACATATCCCCACATGGTATATCTCCCCATGGTATTATATATATATTAAATGGGAATCTAAATTATCTTTATATAATATATATATATATATATAATTATATATATTATATATATATATTATTATATATATTATATGTAGTGATTTGGGAAAAATTTGGGAAAAATTAGCAAAACGCATTGAAGTCAATGGGCGTCTGTACAATTTTGACATGCGTACATTTTTATGTGTGCAACAATTTTTTTTTGTCGGAGAAAATTTTTCCACTGCCAATTTTCGCGAAAACATTCGTGGGCAACGAAGCGCAGACATTTGCATTGAATCCATGCCTGGGGAATAAAATCGCCCATCACTATTATATAGTTATCTAATTAAAGTGCTGCAATATTTGTGTAGCTATCTAACATTACAGGTCACACAGCTGTTTGATATGACAGGAAGGGTAAACGAAATAGAAAAACAAAACCACAGCTGCTTGAAATATCATCTACAAATGCAATATTTAATGTTTGTTCCATGTAAGGAAACAACAAACCAGACAAAAGACAAAAAAAAAACCTAGAATCTCTCTGTGATAACCCTAAGATATTCTTTTCCAATAACAATCTGTGCAGATCAAACTGAGTAAAAAAGTAAAAGAAAGCAGCAGCCCCATGCCGATGAAGAACAACACTTGCTAAATCATGTATCGTTCATTATAACGTTCATATCACTTTAAATGTAAACATGAGCTATCAGTGCCCGCTACATATTCAAAAGAACAAGCCAAGAGCAAGTGTTTATTATTTTTTTCCTGTGTTGTTTCAGTCTCAGTATTTGTAATATCTTTTATATTACATCTTTATCTGATAATTTGCTGATTGATTAAAATGCAAGAGCAGCTTGGGCCTGTGTTGATCTGGATTTTGTTCAAATATAATAATTCATCTCTCCCACTGTATGATTGTTTGGCAAATATAGTTTATGATGATTTCTATTAGGTCAGAAAAGTTTACTGGGAACGTTGCAGCCAAGTGCAACAACTTAGCAGACTTCATGTGGTTTTACACAAAAGCTTCTCCCCAAATGTGCCAAAGACACTTCATCTAAGAATGGCTGCTCAGGTGAAATAATGCATTTTTGTCTGATGCTACAATTTGGGTTAAAAATAAACTGTGATGACAGGTTACACAAGAATGTGTGAAACGTGGAGAAGATGACTGATCGCCAATAACAGACGATATAACAATGCTTTAAATATCAGATTAGCAGTCTGTTGACATACTTTCTTCTTCAGCCTCCTGCTGAGATTTTTCAAAGTAGAGCAAACTTTAGTCTGAATGTAACAAAAAAATCTCTAAAAAATGTCATCTATTTAAACAATAAAATAGAAATCTTATTTTGTCATATATGTGTCTGATACTACAGAGTCTAATCAACCCATATAATACAAAGACAAAGGCTATAAAATTTAGAAAATGTTCCAATTTTATATAGTTAGAAATGAAATTTGTACTTACAAGAATGATGAGACAGGCAGGTCCAATAAAACTCCATATAAAATTATTTTCTGTACTCAGCCAACATCTAAAGATGAATAAAATATTCAATATAAATCATTTATATTCTCGAGAAAATACAATAAACGACTTAAGTGGCTGTTTTTACCATATAAAATAATAACTTACACTTTATCAGTTCCATAATATTTATATCCCAAAATTGCAGAAATTCCAACAACTACAGCTGGGCTACAATATCCAAAGATATAAAAATTCTTGTGCAGAAATCCTCTATTGTAAATAACGCCAACCACAATGAGATAGAGATGAATTCCCTCGATGCACATCCAAGCAAAGGCGGCGAGGAAAAAGTAGTGCAGCAATCCAGCAACTACTGCACAGAATAGCTGAAAAATAAGAAAAACAGTAAGTCACCAAGCAGAGGTCACTGAAATAAAGTCTGTTGTATTGTAATATTTTCATACCATATTCCCTAAACAATGTATCCGATGGTAAAATAAATCCAGCCAGAGACCTTGTGCATGCTTCTATAGAGCTAATACATTATTAAGACAAATGAACCAAAATAACAGCAGCAACAACAATAATAATAATAATATTGTTGTTGGTGACTCAGGTTTGGGATCTATCTTTAGAATTGTTTATGACTTGATTAAGATGTCCTAATGAATTTTATAGTCATTCCTATAAAGGCATTTGAATGAAAGAATTGAGTTCCTAAAAACAGCACTATACCTAGTATTAGTATTAGTATATTACTGACAAGAGCTGCCTTTTTCCACCCTGATGACAACTATTTTGGGAACAAAACATGACTTTTTTGACCAAAAAAAAAGAGAGAATGTTATTTTTATTTACCCATAAAAGGATCCCTTCTTTTGAAATGCCAGCTTTGCATTGACAGTTAAGAGTAGTTTGTTGATTCTGGCTCTTCTTTTCCAGGGATCATTTTTGCTCTTTATGTTCGCTATCTAATATCTTAAGGCTAATGGCATAACCTTCTAGTGACTGGGAGTTATTAACAATACAGGACACAGCGTCAAAAATTTGTAAAGCAGATCAGCGCCTAAGGCAACAGAGAAGAAAGAACAAAAAATAGTGCAGTGTGTTTGGATACGGCACCCAGTGTCAAAATTCACTTTTATAAGGTGTACTTTCCCTTTAAATCTTCCGATGTTGTTGATAGCATGCATAAAAAGATCCCTTTATATCCAGTTAGTTGTATCCACCATTTGCCTAAAATGCCTACTTACAAGCCCACAGTATGGTAAATTGCCCGAATGTAAGCTGATCCTAGAGGGATCCTTCTATAGAGGGGCCCTGCAGGCGTGTGTAGCTCCCTCATTGCTCTCCCTGTGAGTCTGGTGTGATGTTATGTGACACCCGGCAGGCAGGAAGTGACATCACACCAGACTCACAGGGAGCGCAACGAGGGAGCTACACACGCCAACTGGGCCCCTCAATAGAAGATGCACAGCCTGTGTAACGCAGATGTCTATGTGTGATTTAACTTCAAACAAATGTGAGTGCCGGACCTGTCTTTACTGCCTGCCTTAAAGGAGAACTAAACCCTATAAATGAATGTGGATAAAAATGCCTTACTTTATATACTGAACTTATGACACAAACCTAAAGTTTTAGCTTCTCAATAGCAGCAATGATCTAGGACTTCAAACTTGTCACAAGGGGTCACCATCTTGGAAAGCATCTGCAACATACACATGCTCAGTGTGCCATGAGCAGCTGTTAAGAAGCTAAGCTTAGGGATCGTTGTAAATTATCAAGCAGAAAATGAGGTTTGTATATAAACAGATGCTACAGGATTATTATATTCTGATGCTAGTTGCACTGGTTTCTGTGCTGCCATATAGTAATTGTCTGTATTAATTACTAATCAGCTTTATCTTGTGACATTCTATGTTCTATGTGTACTGTATATTTTAAGTCGATCCCTAAGCTCAGTAAGTAGCAGCAGTAGAGAGCACGTGCAGTGAATCAGCAAATATGGAAAGCTATGGGGCATATTTGGGGGCACAGATCTTCATTGTTAGGGCTGTGGTTGCCTTGGGATGTTACAAAAGCCCAAAACATAATGTACAACATTTCTAGCCTACTTCTTTGGGTAAGCTTTACTTCTACTTTAAAACTGAGGATTTTTGATCCAGCGCTTTATGCAAAGAGCAGCATTCCCCAGAACTAAATTGCTTAGTAAGTGAGCACTAAGAGGTGCGCTATTGCATGCTTTAGCAATCTAGCACTTGCACACTGGAGAATATACAGTATCTCTACTGTCTTTGCAGGATGGCTATGTGGTGATGTTTAGATATTAGGTATAGTGATGGACGAATTCGCTGTGAATTCCAGCGCTGTTTTGCAATTTTTTCGCCGTTTCGCGAATTTCGCAGGAAATTCGAGAATTTTTCTGCAAAGCAAAACGCCACAAATTCGCCCATCGATAATCAGGTATCAATATTTCACAGTCTCCCTACAGAAATGGACACAGGATATGGGAAAACAATATGTTAAATATAAAATATACTAGAAACACAAAACAAAACACATCCCTCAAGGAATACAGTGAACACTTTTGCTTTTTAGGCTTATAGCTGCATAGGTATTAGAAAAACTAATATATGTAATAAAAACAATTATTAATTTTCAGTCACTTGTGTCGTCGTAAATCCAAAGTCCAAAATATAATTTGGCCGCATAAAGTTTATGTACTCAGTGCATAAATACAGTCACTGGTAGTTCTTCAACATATATCTTCACCACTGAGTTTTGTAGCCTTAGCAAAAACAAGGGGGAGAAGATTTGACCGTTAGTTTAATAAAATGTTTTTCCTGTTATGGCTTATTTGCTCCACATACACTGTACTGTACGTAAAAAGAAAACTGCAGTCTGATTCATTTATATTTTCTGTTAAGTACACCATCAACTGACACACTATAGTTGTAAATCAATACTGCAATGCAGTAAACCTTTGACAGTAAAATATACTTCTGTACTTTCCTTTATTCAAAAAAGCTTATTCTTTCAGCATATCAATCATTTCAACAACCTAAACTGGGATTTAAAATTCTCAATAGTTTTTATACACCTATAAATATATTATTATTGCAACACATGCTCCACAAATTATAGAAATGTATATTATTGGACATGCACACTGTCCAGAATATAAACAACTAAGGCCATAGATTTAAAGGTGTGTGAAATATTTTAGGCCTAAACTAATGGATTAAAGTTAGTGTTTAAAACTGTCTATTTATAAAGTTCCATATGAATACATTTACACCATGAATTGTGATCACAGAAATAATTTATTACACAGTAAATAGGCATATCTGTACATGCACCTTTTTATTCGAGCCTAATAAATACACTTATATAGTTTTTACACCACACTAATCGGGGTTTAACCCATTAAATTCATAAGAAAAATAATTTCTGCTAATACCTATTTATAAACTGGAATTTTACATACAATGTTGTGAAAATGCCAATATCTAGAGGCACATTTACTAAGGGTCGAAGTGAATTTTCGAATTCAAAAACTTCGAATTTCAAAGTAATTTTTGGGCACTTCGACCATCGAATAAGCCAAAATTCATTTTGAATTGAAAAAACTTTGACTTCGAAAATCGAGTCTCTTTAAAAAACTTCTACACTTCGCCACCTTAAACCTACCGAATTGCTGTTTAGCCTATGGGGGACCTCCTATAAGTTTTGGCTAAGTTTTGAGTAGTCGAAGTATTTTTTTGTAAAATCGTTCGAATCGTTCGATCGAAAGATTTTTACTTTGATTGAAAACACCCATTTTCGATCGAAAAAATACTTCGACTATCGAAGTATCAAATTCGATGGTCGAATTTTGAAGTGTTTTAACTTCCAAATCTGACCCTTAGTAAATGTGCCCCCTAGTGTATATCAGTGCTGTAAAGCCTTCATGAAACACACAGGCTGAATCATTTATAAAAGAAAAGACTTTTCAGATTTGTCGCCAAAAACTGCAACTTTTTCGGATTTGACGCCTGAAGCCTGCAACTTTTTTGGATTATCGCCTGAAAACCACAACATCTTCGGATTATTGAATGAAACCCAATTGCAGATGGGTTGTCTGCCAATGACTTCTACAAGACCTCGGCAGGTCTGAGATGGGTTAATATATCATGAAAAAAATTTTGTTTTTTTTCTATGAAAATCTTTTCTTCCGATCAAAAAAATTAGACTTTAGTAAATAACCCCTTACATTCTATATTTACTGTATATTTTGAGTCAGTCCCTAAGCTCAGTAACTGACAGCAGCACAGAGCATGTGCAGTGAATTAGCAGAAAATAAGATGTGGAACTATTGGGTGTATTTTGGAGGCCTTGCTAAAGGGCTGTGGTTGCTTTGGGCTGGTATAGAAGCCCAAAACATAATGTACAACATTACAGTATAAATAGTTCTCATTTAGGGATGGGCGAATTTGACCCGTTTCGTCAAAAATTTGCTGCCGGCGAAATGTCGATGATGCCCATTAAAGTCTATAGGCATAAAAAATGTTTTGTTGCGCAGCATTTTTTTTTATTCGAGTCCACCATACAAGTCTATGGGCATAATTTCTGCTGTGAAACAAGGTGAAAAGATTCGCCCATTCCTATTCTCCTTTAATAGTCCCCAATTCTAGTAATAAAACTAATGATGCCTGGTTCATGCAGGTGGAAATTCATAGTTTAGACCATAAGGAGGCCTATTTACTAAAACTCGACTTTCTCACACTATATTAAAAATTAAAAAAACAACCAAACTGCCAAACCCGAATACCTTAAAGGGATACTGTCATGGAAAAACATGTTTTTTTCAAAACACATCAGTTAATAGTGCTACTCCAGCAGACTTCTGCACTGAAATCCAGTTCTCAAAAGAGCCAACAGATTTATTTGTATTCAGTTTTTAAATCTGACATGGCACTAGACATATTGTCAGTTTCCCAGCTGCCCCCAGTCATGTGACTTGTGCCTGCACTTTAGGATAGAACTCCTTTCTGGCAGGCTGTTATTGCTCCTACTTAATGTAACTGAATCAGTCTCAGTGGCACTTGGCTTTTACTATTGAGTGTTGTTCCTAGATTTACCGGGGAGCTGTTATCTTGTGTCTTCCCATTGTTCTTTAGTTAGGCTGCTGGGGGGGGGGGGAGGGAGGAGAGTGATATCACTCCAATTTGCAGTACAGCAGTAAAGAATGACTGAAGTTTATCAGAGCACAAGTCACATTACTGGGAGCAGCTGGGAAACTGACAATATGTCTAGCCCCATGTCAGATTTCAAAATTGAATATAAAAAAAACTGTTTGCTCTTTTGAATTTCAGTGCAGAATTCTGCTGGAGCAGCACTATTAACTGATGCATTTTGGAAAAAAACATGTTTTCCCATGACAGTATCCCTTTAATTTACCAAAAATTAATCTTGGAAAAAATCAGTGCGAGAAAAAGGCTCGACAAAAACGTGACAATTTTAATTGTGCAGATTTTTTCAATTTGGAATGGAATCGTATTACTTTATATGTTGTCGCTGTGACAAATTGATCTGATTATCAAGCAAAAACAGAGCAAACATCTCAAAAATTATCACGAATCCTCAAGGTAAAAAACATGTTCCAATTGTTAAAGGGACCATCTGCCATTGACTTCTATATGGTTTAATTGGAGTATTTCAGATTCAAATTTTTAGTGACTTGAGAGCATAATAAATCTCGGAATAATAATTTCGGAAACAATTTTTTATTTTTTCTAAAAATTATAGTTTTAAAAACATGACCAGAAAAATATGAGGTTTAAAGGAGAAGCAAAGGCTCTATTTACTTGGGGGTGCCAAAAGTTAGGCCCCCCAAGTGATTGTATATACTTACCTGACACCCCAGGCCGGTGCACCTATCAGCACAACACTGCACCAGCCCAGGGTTCTTCCAGCAAACACCATGGAGTGATTGATTTCCTTCTTATTTCTTCACGAGGGCGTGCATGTGCAGTAGTACAAAAAAACCGAACTTTAATGAAGAAGTCGGCTATTTCGATCTACTGCGCATGCGTCTGCCCCAGGAAATTTGAAAAAAGAAGAAGAAGGAATATGATTGCTATGTGGTGCTCACTGGAAGAAACCCTGTACTGGTGCAGTTTTCTCCTGATAGGAGCACCGGCTCGGGGTGTGAGGTACAGTAAGTATGTATAATCACTTGGGGTGCCTAACTTTTGGCACCCCAAATTAAATAGGCCTTTCCTTCTCCTTTAATAAATAGGCCCCTTAAAGATAAACAAAGGTCTGGGACAGGATGGTATGAATCTCAGGGTACTATACGAGCTTAGCTCTGTTTTTGTCAAATCTCTTTACTTAATTTTTCAGAATTCATTGAGGTCTGGCATGATGCTGAGAGATTGCTAATGTGGTGCTGCTTTTCAAAAAATAGATCCTGTTCTCAGCCTCAAAACTATAGGCCAGTTGGTCTGACTGCAGTGGTAGCAAAGCTTTTGGAAGTGGTATTAAGGGATAAACGCTTGCAAATAATAATTGCATTGCAAATAATAATACTATGAAGCAGATTCACTAAAGGGCAAAGTGGTCGTCGTTAGCGAAAATTTGCCAGAATTCTCATCCACAGAGAACAATTCACTAGCGAACGAAACCATCGATAGCATTCATTCGCATTGTTTACTTCGCCACCTCTGACCAGGCAAATTAAAAAAACAAAGCTACATCTTCCTCAATCATGATGTCAGTGACATCATATCCTGTATGCGGGAAATGCATTAAAGGATTTCCTTCAAAAGTCTAAACTATTAACGATTTATGTGAGGACTTTGAGGGGCATGCCATATTTGTTTAAGAGTGGGCTCATGTCTAGGGCATTCGAGAATCTCCTCTTTCTTTATTATGGCTCATTGGACATAAAAAGTGGCCACTTCAAGCATTTGCACCAACATTACTATTAAAGACGTCCATAAGACTTTAAGGTACCGGCCCCTATTTAACTTAACCTAAGCGCAAGTGTTAGCGAAGTTTCGCTAGGCAGATATGAACGATAGCGAAAATTTGCTATGAAATGTTCGCCCAGCTGAAGTAACACTATAAAACTTCAGTCCAGTGCTGAGATGCAAATTCGCATATTAGTGAACTAGCATAGTGGTAGCGAATTTGCGCCTGGAGAAGTGTCACAATGTGTGAGTTTGCCCCTATGAGTTTTTGCCAGCATGGTTTCATGAGTAACAGATTTTGAAATACTAATTTAATTGCTTTTTATGAGAACATGAGCAGGAACCTTGATTCTGAGATGGCAGTGAATGTGATCTACTTAGACTTTGCTAAAGAATTTGATACAGTGCCACACAGAAGGTTACTGGTTAAATTAATACTTGCCTGGAACATAGTATTTGTATTTGGATAGAGAAAGATAGATTAGAGTGTTGGAAAACGTTTTCTAATTGGACTGGTGTTGTTAGTAGAGTACCACAGGGCTCTGTACTAGGTCCGTTGCTTTTCAACTTGTTTATTAATGACCTGGAGATGGGCATTGAAAGTACTGTTTCTATTTTTGCAGATGATACTAAATTGTGCTGAACTATAGGTTCCATGCAGGATGCTGTCACTTTGCAGAGTGATTTATCTAAGTTGTTAAACTGGGCAGCAAACTGGAAAATTAGGTTCAATGTTGATAAATGCAAGGTTATGCACTTTGGCAAAAATATTATAAATGCAAGTTATTCACTAAATGGCAGTGTGTTGGGAGTTTCCTTAAATGAGAAGGATTCTGTCTTGCATAAAAATGGCATTAACTCAAGGGATGAAAACAAAATGATGCCTCTTTATAGGTCCCTGGTAAGGCCTCATCTGTTTTGGACTCCAATCCTTAAGAGAGATATAAATGAGCTGGAAAGAATGCAGAGACGTGCAACTAAATTGGTTAGAGGGATGGATGACTTAAATTATGAGGGTAGACTGTCAAGGTTGGGGTTGTTTTCTCTGGAAAAAAAGGCGATTGCGGGGGGGACATTACACTTTACAAGTACATTAGAGGACATTATAGACAATAGCAGGGGACCTTTTTACCCATAAAGAGGATCACCGTACCAAGGGCCACCTCTTCAGACTAAAAGAAAAGAACTTTCATTTGAAGCAACAAGTGGTTCTTCACAGTGAGGACAGTGAGGTTGTGGAATACACTGCCGGGTGATGGCCAATTCTGTTAATGCCTTGGATGGCTTGGATGATTTCTTGGACAGACATAATATCAAAGGCTATTGTGATGCTAAATTCTATAGTTAGTATAGGTATGGGTATATATAATTTATGTGAGGGGTGTGTGTATAGATGCTGGGTTTTCATTTGGAGGGGTTGAACTTGATGGACTTTGTCTTTTTTTAACCCAATTTAACTATGTAATTATGTAACTATGTAACTTGTTAAGGGCCCACTTGGTGAGGGCCCATTTGAGTAAGAGAGCTTAGTATAACCAATGCTCTACTGTTCACAAGATTGGGAAAGCCTGGGAAAGTCTGTTTTAGTCAAGATATATTTTGGCAGATTGGATTGTTTGCATCTTATTATATATGGCCAAATGAATATATATTAATACAGAATATAAATATATTTTTATCTTTAAATTCTAAATGTGGAAAACTGCAGGCTAAAAAGTGAGAAAATGCAGTGCAAGATATAAAAAAGACCAATTGCATATTGTGTTACAACATAATTTTCCACAGCAAATTAAAAGTTAGTTTTAGTATGTCTGTAATATTTATCTCTAGTTTCAAGGACAAGTGATTATACACAGCAATGCCTGTTTACATACTTTTAGAATACTCGAGCACTCTGTGACCTTCTGCAGATCACACTGCGTCTCTTTCTCTAATAGCTAACACAAGAATAAAAGCTACAGTATATGAAGTATGGACAAACTGTCTAAGAAATGCTGCGTATGGTACTTCGCAAGATCCTCAGTTTTGTATAAGAATAGAGATGATGGCGATAAATAATCCATAGATTTCTATAATAAACAAGTCAATGCAGCACAGCATAAAGTTGACCTGCATGTTATCTGTCAACATTGCATAGCTTAGTATAATGTACATTTCTATTAAGCTGTCTGAGAAAGAAATACATTTTATCTAACATTTAAACCCAGACTGTGTTTGGGTGCATTCAAAGTTTAATTACTGTACTCAAAGAGAACATTAATAGACATTTTAATAAATTATGTTTTAGTACAGATAATTGCCGGAAGAAGGAATAGCCTAATTTTCCTTCAGTTTAAAAGAACCAGACACTCTAAAGTTAAAGTTAAAAGGCATAACAAACTACTAGTTATGTCATATCTTTCCCTCTGAGAGAATGAAAGCAAATTAAGATGCATGATGCATTTTGGTATTAAGGGCATTTTAATCACAAATTATTACATGGTATGAAAATAAGGAAAATATACATTTTAGAACAGACAAAAAAATGGGAATTACTAACAATATTTGATACTGGTCAAATGCAAAAAAAATGTTGATTTGATAAATGAAATAAATAAATGAAAACTAAAAATCGTTTGACTATCCGACCATTCGATAGTCGAAGTACTGTCTCTTTAAGAAAAAACTTCGACCCCCTAGTTCGCCACCTAAAAGCTACCAAACCCAATGTTAGCCTATTGGGAAGGTCCCCATAGGCTTGGCTACATTTTTTGGTCGAAGGGTAACCCTTCGATCGTTGGATTAAAATCCTTCGAATCGAGGAAGGATTTAACCGTTCCATCGATGGATTTATTCCTTCGATCGAACTTTTTGCGCAAAATCCTTCGACTTCGATATTCGAAGTCGATGGATTTTCATTCCCCAGTCGAATATCGAGGGTTAATTAACCCTCGATATTCGACCCTTGATGCATCGGCCCCTTAATGTTTAAGTGCTAAAAAACAAGGTATAGAGATACAAATTATGGACAGACCCCATACCAAAAACCCCCAGGTCCCAAGCATTCTGGATAAGAGGTCCCGTACCTGGTTGTGTTTTAACAACAACAATTGTGATTATAATGCTTTCTGCAAAAAAGTTTACTCAGCATAAACAGTTTAACTAAAAGTTAATGTAGGGAATTAATGCAAAACCCTTGCACGTATCCCTGTAAGGGCTTACACATAGAGCCTTTGGCTGTGTGCTGTAAGCTGTTACCTAGCAACCAGCTGTTCAGTGATCTCAGTGCAACAGGAAGTGGCACAGCAGCTAGTGAGTGGCTGGCAGGAAGAGGAAGTCACAGATCCTGGCAGAAGAGAAAAGCCTGGCAAAGAGTACCATGCAAACATAATCAGAGAGTTGCTGGTGGGCCAAGAGAGGTGAGAGGCTCCACCAAAAGCCTTCATTTGGATCAGGTTGGCACAGGGAAGCCAGATACTGTGCCTTGAGGTACAGAGTGTGTGAAAGGAATCCAGACTGGAGGAGCAACCAGCAGGAGATTCCCATCTAAGCATCCAAAGGGGCTGGTAGTTGCATTGTATGTCTGAATGTGTTGGACTCACCTGAAGAGACACTGTAAAGCATCCAAAAAGGATTTGGTGTGAGTATTGATATTTAAAGTGACAGGGTATTTAAGGAGTGCTCGAAGATTTCTACTGATTTGTATTACTTGGACTGTAAGGAGCCATCCATTACTTTAAAGGACTTAACCAGTTATGCAGTCAGACAGATTGTGCAAGCAAGTTAGTTAATGAGGCCCTATTGCCACTGGTTACGAGTGCTGCATGTATTAGTTGCCCATTTATTTTAGATAAACATTTATTCAGTTAAACCAATACTGTGTGCGTTATTATTGTGTTCCTAGTGGGGCCTCCCATAGGTGTATTCTTGGATCCCGCTAGGTGGAGGCATTGCACTAGTAAGTACAAGGTACCCAGTCTCTCCCAATACCACTGCGGAGTGGCTCAGGTTTGTCCTGTGCCATCAGGTAAGTACCACACGTGGAGTATAACATAGACAAACAGGTGTTTAAAGGTATATATTTACAACAAAGGAGCTTACAACATTTAGCTAAATATATCTCTATCAGTGTATGCATTGCTCTTCCCTTTCCTTTCTAGAAACCTCAAACAGATTCTACAAATAAAGATTTAAAAAAGAAAGTTTACAATTACCTGTATGAAACCAATCCTTTATACATATGCTTTATCTTTCCACCACTGAAATTGAATATTTATATTGTTTATTTTTTTGTCTATACTTGAAATGCATGTGTTATAGTTACGTTACAATGAGCTGCATTTTTTAGATAGACAGATAATTCTGTAAAAACACTATTTTACACCATCTCTGAGCTCACAGAAAGAAAATCAGAAAGCAAATAAACTCTATGGGCAAACTTTTTGGCCTGGTAGAATTTTGCAGAAAATTTTGCAGTTTTGCCATTGGCAAAAATGTTCACTATTCAGTGCTATTTTTTCCCATGCTTTCTGTTATGCTGGAAAAAATGCAGTCTTTTGAACAAAAAAAACCCAATACAAAATATTTATGCACCCCTTGCCTTACACAGCAACTAATGGGCTTGGGGCTGACCCCAGTTCACCCCATCTATCTATGTAGCTGTCTGAGCATAGTCTTTGGAAAAATAGTTGTAGCAAAATGGAGCTATACACTGCATATGCTATTGCATAGCTAAAAATACCCAGAATCACAAACTTTCTATTGTTTCTATTGTTTCCAATGCATTTATGCAAAACTTCATAAAATGAGCCAGATTTGCTCATCTCTACTAAGAAACCTTATATTTTCCTGCCTGAAGTCCCATTGTGCACCTTGATGCAAGATGCACAAGGTGAATACACTTCAACAAAAATTTGAAGCCTGAAAAGTGGAGTTGGGGACCGGTTAATAACATGTATCTATTACTCCATTGCACACACTAAACTAGGTACAGCTTAAAGAAGGCTGGACATGGCAGAGCTGGTAACAAACACTTTATAAAAATAACAAGATTTCAATGTTTTTTATACTAATGTTCTAGTAATAAAAACCTTTATTTGATGCAATGTATCTAGTAGGGTTAGGGTTATTTTGCTAATACAGTAACACATTTGCTTTGTATTTAACAGAGAAATAGTAACGTTGCAGTTCATGCAGATATTCCTATCCCCCTACTAAATATTTCAAATGTATTCCTTATTAAAGTACTTTTTTTTCTTTAAAGGAAATGTGATCCTATTCTCACACACTATGGTTAGTTTTCATCTACACACACACTATGGTTAGTTTTCATCTACACACACACTATGGTTAGTTTTCATCTACACACACACACTATGGTTAGTTTTCATCTACACACACACACTATGGTTAGTTCTCATCTACACACACACACTATGGTTAGTTTCCATACACATACACACACACTATGGTTAGTTTACACATACACACACACACACACACACACACACAATGATTTATTATTCATAATAATACATCAGTAAATATTAATTATTTTGATCCGTCAATGCTATTTTTTACTGTAATTCCTTGTGTATTGGAATTGGAATTTATTATTAAAAATATTTTTAAAATTATAGTCAGTCTGTCTCTCTTATTATTTGAGTAAAATGAGTTTACTTCATGAATGAATACTTATAATTATATGCTTATAATAATTATTTTATATTATGGGTAAAGAAGAATTAAACCCTACACTGGCTGAGGATGTGACTAAATTAGATGCTATAAATATGTATAGCATACTATGGGGATTTAATAAAAAGTTTATCACTTGAATTATATGTTTCTTACATATAAAGAGTGATTTTTTTCAGGCACAACATGTTAATAAACTGTAATGCTTATTACAATAGAGTTGAACTCTACAGAGATTTAACGTTGTGTTTGTTTCCATATACTGTCAATGTTAGTGGCAGAAGGATTCTGTGTGCAAAAATGTATTAGGGAAAATCATAGTGATTACAATTATAGTCAGTGTTGTCCTATCTCACTAGTGAGGTTCATGACACACAGGGTCACAGTTATAGTATAAAATGCCATAATGCTTGGAACATTGTTTATTCCTAAATTAGCAATTTCTTACAGGATCTAGAGTAGTCAGATCTGATCTGAGAATAAGAGGTTGAATGTTAACCAGTTAAATATACAGCAGGTCTATAAACATTTAAAGGAGAAGGAAAGCTACGGAGGCATTTTATTGCCAATAGATTAGCCGCAATAGTGCAAGCTAGAATGCTATATTTATTCTGTAGAATGTTTTACCATACCTGAGTAAAAAGCTCTAGAAACTCTCTGTTTGTTTAGGATAGGAGCTGCAGTATTAATGTGGTGTGACCTCACTTCCTGCCTGAGTCTCTCCCTGCTCTGGGCTCAGATTACAGTAGAGAAGGGAGGGGGGCATGGGAAGAGGAGCAAACTGAGCATGCTCTTGCCCAGGGCAATGAGGTTTAAGCTGAAGGCAGGAAGTCTGATACAGAAGCCCATATGTACACAATAGAAGAAAAGAAATGCAGTGTTTCTTTTGACAGGGGACTCAGAGCAGCACTACTTTGGGGGTTTACTGGTATATTTAGATGGACCTTTCTGATAAGGCTTACTTAGTTTTAACCTTTCCTTCTCCTTTAAAAGAAAAAACATTTGTTGTTTAGGTTTTCCTTCAAGTACAGAGGAGGCAAAAAACATAGTGGTACCAGAATACAGGAACTACCAGATAGGGGAATGTGTTTTGTTCTTACTGTGGTCAGTGGCAGTCTCATAATTGTTTAATGATATGTTTCATATAAAGCATAGTGGCAGTGAGTTAGGGAAGTTTTTTACCTACCTTATTCTTGGTCATGTTTATTCCAATAATAAATAGAAGTTCAGCCAAAAATAATGCACAGCAAAGGTTCTTGTGAATAGTTGTCCTTGTGCTTTGAATTTCACTGAAGAACAGAAATGTAAAAATGCACAGGGAGAGACAGATCAGTGAAATGATTATCCCAAGCTGAGTAATTCTTGTTAATACACTATGGTGAGAGGCCACCTGAAATGAGAATATATGCAATACAATTTGTAAAATTAAATCAAGAAATGTTTATACAGTGGTTTCTTAAATACAAAAAGGCTATAAAAACTGTTATAAATTGTGCTTAATTTAATTCAAACAATTTTATTTAAATGTTTAATAACACTTTATGCACTTAATTTAATTGTGCATGTACTAATAAAATTATTCAAATCTTTGTCGAAGTACTTTTGCAAATTAAGCTATTCTGAAATTAACATTGGCAGGAATGTATTATCCATAATCCACTTCACAAGGCTAATGGTGTACCCTGTGAACTTAGATTTTTTGCCCCTGCTTTTTCTCCCCACAATAACACCCAAATGACTGTATATATCAAATACTGCTATCTATGGGAGTCTGGTGAAATTCACCCAAGCTGGTGGTTTATGAAAAATACCTACTGACATCAGTGTAAATGTAAAAAACAAACACAGGAAGCAAAATGTTTTGGCATTTTCAAAGAAAAGGTAAGGGATATTTACAGATATACAAATAGTTCTGCACTGAAATTATGGGCATTTAAGAAAGAGTTTTATCTATTAATAGAAAATAAAACTCCTTACACAGAGGGAAAAAAAAATCTACTTTCACCACATGATTCAGCCTGAATGAATAATAATAACACATATTTATGACTTTCATAATAAAATAGGACCAGCAAGAAACAAGTAATTATTAGCATTGTTGCCAGAAATATACAGAAAGCACACAAGTAAAAGGAAACCTTGATACTTTTAAACTGTCATACAACTACTCATCAGATATTTAAACATAACTGTTCTGCGTTGACAGTATGGGCATTTCAGAAAAAGATTTATATAATAGTCAAAAATCTAACTTATTACAGGTTAAAATGTTTCAGAGATGTAAAATATGTTAGCACAACATTTAAATTTAAATTTTAAATGCTGGGCACAAAGGCATGTGTGCCTCTATATTGTCCTTGCAAATTAAGGCTTGCTACAATATGCTGGATTGGCCTGCATGTATGAATTGTATTCAAAGCATTGAAAGTGTTGTGCCTACACATATGATTGACTGACACAGAATTGCACACTAACTCCATTCCAACTGCAATACACATTGGGGCCAAAAAAAGGGCCATTTGCAAGCACACTGAAAATGGTGCCCAAACTTGTGGGGATTCTAATAGAGTGACTGCAAATGAGTCAAAGTCAATTTAGATTAACTTTACAGGAAGTAATAAAATTCATAAATAAGAATAAAAATGTGCATGTTGCAATATAATATTCTTCATTAGACTTGTAATGCATTGCAAACACATGCTTGAAGGTGTCATCAACTTTTGGAGCAAACGGAACAACTTTTTTCATTAAGAAGCTTTATTACATACAAACTATAAAATTCTCATTTGCTATTTACAGTTACAGATTTGATGCATGTTTGGCTTACAGTATTAAACGTCAGTCCCTAACTGTTACATTTATGCAGTGAATTACACAAAACATAAACCATAACTGCAGCCATTAAATGGGGAACTGTCACAAACTAAAACATTAATATATTGTGAGGAATGCAAACAAAAACTTTAATATTAATTGTTTTATTTAACAATTCTAAATCATTAAAAAGTTATAATAGCTCAGTACTTTAAGTTCTGAGTCTTGGCATTAGGGAAATGATCCCTCAGTAGGATGAAGTGACAGCACCCTGAACTGCATGTGTTTCTAGACAGATGTGAATGTTTCTAGTCATAACCTGAAATCAGGATTCTGTTATGGAGGGTTAACTTCCAACTAGCTGATAGCACTAAATGATGCCTAAGGGAAGGTGCTGACAGGAGGAGAGGCTGAGCTGTTCATTGAACTTGTGATAAGAGTGAAAATTGATGGAGTTGGCAGCTGAGATTTTTGTCATTCAGCAAACATCTCACCCATTCTGTCTCCACCTCCCCTCAGGCAGCTAGAAAAGATTTAACTGGCAGTTTGGAAAGCAAAAAAAAAAAAAAATGTTGGTGTTTAGGTGTTGTGTGTGAAAGTGCTTATTTCAAAAAGTATTAACATAATATAACTAAATTATAAATTCTCACTTCAATGAATTTTGATGTAGCATGTTAACATTTCTTTGCTTCGGCTAACTGTTGTCTTGACAAGCGCAAAGAAAATAACAAATCTCCATAAAGGAATGCACCATAACTGTTTACAAATATTTCTATAGCATCTTCAGTTGCTGGTGTGGTTTATTTAGTAACAAGTATCATTTGTATGTAATCAAACATCACTGATTATTCTAAATTCTTATCTGGCTAAGCAAATCGTTATAACTATTATAATCATAGTAGATTTCTTCAAATCATTTTAAGTTAAGGGATTGTTTAAAAAAAAATCAATTCAAGTTTTATATTTCATGTAATTAATAATTAGTCAATTTAAAGCTCTAGTTTATTGTAAATCTAAACATATAACATTATAAATGTAAATAAAAAAAATATACCATACAATACTCACTTGGTTGCGACTTGAGGAAGACATCAGAATAGCAAAATGTGTAAGATGGTTACACCTGCATGATGTGTGTGTCGAGTTGGAAGCCAATACTTCACAGCCATTAGTAGACCATTCCCCATTCATAGTTTCTTCTTTGTAACTCCAAAAGGCACATTTTGTGGCACCAACATCTGAAAATATCTGGAAAGTTACATTTTTAAAATGTATTTTATTCTGTTTTACTAACACAATGTACAGTAGATGTGCTGCTTTAAAAATGAATTTAACTCAGCAAAAAAAAAAAAATGCAAAGATATACATAAATTCCAGAAAGTTTAATTTTTGTTTTAAGAAAATACAATAATCTTTTCAGTAAGATTATTTGTGGAAAACGATTGCATTGGCAGACTTATGAATTATGTTTCATTGCTGGTATTTTTATACTTATCTAAATGAATAAATGGACCCAGATTTGTGAGAAGGCCACCTTGAGTTTGGGAGGCTGTAACTAAAAAACATTTTTTTTATCAGCGAATTTAATTAAGATATTTTGCTGTTTCAATGGTTAATGCAAATCTGAAATAGCAAAAAAAATATCTACCCATATATAACAATTTTACCCTGAAAGTCATTGTAATTCCAGGGTTTGGGCTGTGTCAATAGTCACAGCAGACGCAAAAATCATATGCACTTTGAGCACTGGAATAAAACAATCACCTCAATCCCAATTTGGACTTCAACTTGAGTACAATTCTTCAAAATTCACATGTGCAATTCTAGGGGGCACAAAACTATGTACACTTGCAATTATGCTGGAATCATAGCAAAAATGTATGGATTATGGGAGAAACATTACAAAATGCTTATGAAATTGCACCTTGCACAATGTTTTTGTGGTCTAAAAGACACTTTTTAAATCAATGTTTGATTACTACAAAAAGCTATGTAGCTGTGTAAATCAATCCAGGGTGTGTTATTTATGCAAGGGGACAGTATATGGACAGACTACCAAGGTGTCTATAATAGGGTCCCTAGGTTATAAAGTAAGTTGACTCAAGGACTGCTGTGAAGCTCGAGCAATGTCTATACAGGGCCGGAGCTAGGGGTAGGCAGAGTAGGCACGTGCCTAGGGCGCAAAGCTTAGGGGGCGCCCAGCACGTACCTTTAACTGCTGCCTACCCCCGTCCGGTCTTCATTACTGTTCTTTGTGCGCATATGCACACTCCTTTGAGACAGGAGCGTGACATGCGATGTGTGCGCACATGCGCATGCGCGCACCTAAGTGAGAGTGGCGTGCGCTGTGACGCTTTTGTCAGCGTGCCTGCGCGCGCTCAGTGTAGGGGGCGACGCGACAGGTCGGGTTGCCTGGGGCGCCTGCCCAGGCTGGCCCGGCCCTGTGTCTATACAGTGCTGTGGAATATATATTATATAATCAGAGGATAAGAATAATCTGAGTGGCCAAGTGTCAGATGAGATTGAATGTTGTTGTGTAAAGTTATGCACTTGGGATTTATACAAGTCACTGATACCCTAAATGGAATTGTTAGGGTTAAGAGCAAATCTTTCATAAAGAAGAATAGATGAGTACTTCGAGATATTTATTATCCTTTATTTATATAGCACTGACATGTTATGCTTTACAGATTTTAAATATTTTTTATCATCAGTGCATACCCCAGTGGAATTTAAAGACCTTATCACAATTACACAGATTATTCTTAATTTTTTTTGCAGGAGCCATTTAAATTCCTTTATATTGCTGTAATCGAGGATAAAAGGCAAAGTGCTTGCAGATAGCTGCCTAAACGAATGTGTCACCATGTTGCTTCTCTAGAAAGCAATGCCTTTTAGCAGTATAAAGGGTTAGTGAGATATTATCTTGCATTGAATAAAGCATTGGATAGGGTAAGTATTCCCTTTTACAAAGCACTGGTAGGTCCACATCCAGAATAATTTTACACTACTCAGCAAAGACATTATTAAACACAGAGAGACAAAAGTACAGTAATTCCCTCATATGTAATAAAAGGCACTAAGGTTGACAGTAGCAGTAACTCATAGCAACCAATATGTTGTTTACTTTAAATCACATGACCAGTAAATGCTACATGCCAATTGGTTGCTATTGGTTACTGCTCCTGGGCAAACTTAATGGTCCAAACTAATGATTGGTTTATGAATTTGAAATATTACAGTTGGAAGGTTGATCAGTCACTTTTTCAAATATTTATTTAGTGAACGTAATATGCTTAATGTTCAATATTTTTTAAATGTAATATGTCTTGTAGAAGCAGAATACATTTCAGACACAGCTGCATTTTTCAGTTGTGTCAGTTGTTTTTGGATTCTATTTAAGAGGTTAATAATTTCACAAATATTCACGCAGACCCATCCCGATCCATAATGGTACTAGACAGGGTTGTCCCCTTTCCCCCTTGCTCTATGCCCTTAGCATAGAACCTTTGGCAGCAGCTATACGTACTCATCCGGACATATGGGGAGTCTCAGTGGGCTCAGCACACTACAAAATTGCCCTTTTTGCAGATGATGTCCTGCTCACATTGACTAACCCCCTTATCTCCCTCCCAAACCTTCATCAGGTTCTTGACACCTACAGCAATATTTCAGGCTATAAACTGAACATTAACAAGACGGAGGCACTACCTCTTAATATGACTTCTGGGGTCTTGGAAGCTTTGAAGCCACAATTTAATTACAGGTGGAGGGTGGACTCCCTATCCTATCTGGGGACACAAATTGCAGCCTCTCATAACCAACTTTTCAATCTTAATTTTAAGCCGCTTATGCAACAGATGAAGACCTCTTTTTTGAAATGGACTAGATCCACTATTTCTTGGCTTGGGAGGATAGCAGTTATAAAAATGTCCATCCTACCAAAGTACCTCTACTTGTTTGAGACACTGCCAATCCCTATCTCCCCTAAAGCTCTTAGAGACATTCAAACTCTATTTCACAACTTTGTATGGTCCTATCGGGGTCACAGGGTCGCAAGATCAGTGATGATGACTGCACACTCGAGGGGTGGCCTAGAAGTCCCTAATATTCTGAAGTATTATGAAGCTGCACAGCTGAGACAACTTTTGCTGTGGTCGAGTCTCCTTCCGTATACTACTTGGGGCTGTATTGAAAGTTCTGTGGCGGATGAGTGTCACCTCAATGCTCTTATATGGGACTCTGCTGCTCTTACTCGGATCTCCCCAAAAGCCTTATCAGCCACGAGACTGACTTACTCCATATGGCTCAAGACCAGACACAAACACAAGTTGATTTCGGATAGATCTCTGTTGGTTACTTATCTGAATAATCCGGCATTTCAACCGGGGACTGATCCTTCATTTTATGCTAAATGGTCTCAACTCGGACTCTTCACGGTCAGAGACCTTCTCGACCCACTAACTCGCCAGATTTTGCCCTTTCAAGTACTCAGAGACAAACATCCCCAGACCGACATCAAGTGGTTTGAATACCTCCAAGTCCGCCACTTTCTCACGCCATACGTCTCACATGCCAAGGCAAACTCTCCCACTACATTCAAAATAATTGCAGCTAATGGACTTCCCCAGAAAGGCCTTATTTCCAAAATCTACAATTTATTGACAGTCTCTTCGGATGGTTCACAGCCCAGGCATAGCTATATGGATAAGTGGGACCAAGCTCTCCCACAACCGATACCGGCTGATGACTGGCCCCTGATATGGGACAATGCCAAACGGATGGTCGTGTGTGCCCGTCAAAAGGAACAGATATACAAGGTATTGACCTGCTGGTACTATACGCCTGTAAGGCTACACAAGTTATTCCCACAATCATCACCTCTATGCTGGAGGAACTGTGGCTCCCACGGGACTATGCTACATACTTTCTGGGACTGCCCAATAATTCAACCGCTTTGGAGTGAGGTGGCGCACCTTTTAAGCCAGTTGTTGAAGAGACCCATTGCAATGGACCCTGTGACCCTGCTTTTAGGCAAACCTTTACCCAGGCTACGTAAATGTGGGCAAGCTTTAGTCAATCAGATTCTGACGGCCACTCGTCTGGCGATATCAGCTAAATGGAAGAGCATCACGCCACCGAGTCTTAATGAGATACTTAATAGAGTGAATGCTAATCGAGCTTTTGAAATGGGCATAGCCCACATTACCGACAAAATGGATCGGTTTATGAGGACTTGGGACATTTGGATACTGAGTGGATTGGCCACTTCCACCCCGCAGGGTTTCCACCCTCCACCTGCCACTTAATCGGGGAAGATTAGGGTTGAACGTGTTACCTTTGTCTTTTGTCTTTATTTTTATTATGGTATTCATATCTTTATTTGTGCTATATTCTGCTGTTGGTTGTTTAGCGCTACGAATGTTATATGGATGTATAACTTATGTGAAGCGAATAAAGAATAAGTTACAAAAAAAAATAATTTCACAAATATAGCGTCACATATTTTTTGTTAGTGTTTTGCTGTTTTATGGTTTAGGCCAAATGGGAAAAGGTAATATAGGTCGCTAACGGAAAAATCGTTCACAATGTGTTACATTTTTGCATTGCGAACAATTTTCTCTTTGCCCCTCATGTGACAGTAGGAAGCAATTGCAAATTTTTGTGAATTTTGTAAACTTCTTAATGAAAAAGTAGTTACATTTTCTCCAAATGTTTATGCCACCTTCAAGCCTGTCTTAAAAGTTTGCAATATGAAATTTAGATTCACAATGTAATAAAAGCCTGAAGAATGTTACATTGTAACATGCAAATTTTTCTTTGCCAATTTCTTCTCTTTTCAAATTTTATTTCATTTCCCCCATAGTGACAACTTTGCCTTAGAAAGCAGCAAGATAATAGGGGCCAAAAACTTTAACTTTAATGGAACAGTAACACAAATATTTTGCATTAAAGTATCTGTTCTATGGGTGGAGCTAGGATGTGAAGCAGGACAGACATGTTGCGGCATATTTATCAAGGGTCAAATTTTGAATTGAAAAAACTTCGAAATTCGAATTCAAAAAGACCAACCGAAATGAAGTCAAAGTTTTTTTTTGGATGATTAGGTCCGTTTTCGATCGATTAGGTCCATATTAGGCTGAATTCGAATAGTACGAATTGAAGTAATAGCGCATTCGATTGAATTTGATTCGAAGTTTTTCCCAAAAAAAATTGATTTTTCACCAATTGACTCCAAATAGGTTCTAGGAGGTCTCCCATAGGCTAAAACAGCAATTTTGCAGGTTTTAGATGGTGAATGGTCGAAGTCGAATTTGTAAAGAGACAGTACATGATAAATTTCGATATTTGAATTTTCAAATTTTTTTCAATTTCGAAGCGAATTTGGACTATTCCCTAGTCGAAGTACACAAAAAATATCTTGAAAATCAAATTTTTTCATTCAAAAATTCACCTTGACCTTTGATAAATATGCCACATAGTGTTTAAGCTCCCTTTTCATCAGCTATGCTTTACTTTACTTTGATAATAACTACACAATTAGTAGTAGAGCGCGCCCACAGAGTTCTTGCCCACCGACCCCCTCCATTTGCCCCACTGCGGCCCGTGGTATTAAAACTGATACATTTCAAAGATACAGACACTGCT
This sequence comes from Xenopus laevis, assembly GCF_017654675.1. NCBI lineage: Eukaryota > Metazoa > Chordata > Amphibia > Anura > Pipidae > Xenopus > Xenopus laevis. The sequence continues at coordinate 60,601,378 of NC_054378.1, read as the reverse complement.
CTCAGGGCAGCGAGAAATATAGGCAAACTTATCAATGACAACGAAAAAGTGTCCCTGTACCCAGATTTCTCTACAATGTTACAAAAGAAGCGTGGTTCCTTCACAGAAGTTTGCTTAAACACTGTTTTCTGGAAATACAATATGCAATGTTATTCCCAGCAAAACTACACATCACTACTGAAGATTTAACTGTGTTTTCTATCAACCAGAATCCACCAAGCAGTGGATTGAAACACATCAAACTACGGTCTACAGCTCCAACAACTCTACACGAGACCCCACAGGTGAGTGGAAATCACAATGCCTACTACACTACCACCACTATGCACAGCTGATACCACTACACATCGGGATCTAACTGCATATCTGCCTTAGCAATTTATTCTCCACTGCACAACTCAAGCTACAGTAAGTCAAATTACTATCTGCAACAATTCTTCAAGAATTGACACTAATTGAACAGGTGAGCTGCCAATTCTCTGTGGACAGATATTACCGGTTTCCACTTATAGATATGTGTTTGTAACAGACAGGCAACAGCACCATGCTCAGTCCTTAGCTACACATGCTTCTCTGCCATTGGAAATTACCCTGACCATGCATCTGCCTTCAAGGATAGTTTCCTAAATTGACAAATACTCCACTGCTGGTGCTTTAAGGGAAATTTAAGGGATTTATTATTTTATCTTTATGTTCATGTTGTGTTTATGCTACGTATATGAAAATGCTTGTGGCAAGCAACCTATCTCACACATTCACACATCACTGAGGGTTACTGGCAAACTAAATCATTGGGTAAAATATCAACTATAACTGTATGCTCCTGGAATGCCAGGGGCTCAATTATAAGTTCAAAAAAGCACAACTATTTCAACATATGAAGTCTTATTCTCCCTCATTGTTTCTACAAGAAACTCAACCTGTAGGTGTCACTACCGGCTCCCTAAATCCAGAACAGGTGCTAGGCTCCCTGGTCTGCTTCTGTCTGTAGCAGCCACCTTTCACTTCGGGAGGAGCCCTCCGCTAATTGGATGTCACCAGGACTTAGGAGAGGAGCCAAGCAAGAGTTCTGGACTGGCAAAGCAGCACGGTTGTTATCAAGGTTTTGTATGGAAGGCACAGTTCTAGGAATAGACAAAGTGTAGTCAGACAGGCCAGGTCGGTGTGGACAGAGTTCAGGTAAGGTCAGACAGGCCAGATCAATACCGTTAGAATCGTCAGGCAGGCAGGAGTCAGGATTAGCAGAGTTCAGAATAGTCAGGCAGGTAAGGGTCAGTATTGGCAGAGTTCAGAATAATCAGACAGGCAGGGATCAAAACCAGGAAACAAACACAAGAAAATAACACCCAGGATACTAGCAAGTAGAACCTACAACGCCAATGAGGTAGCAAGTAGAACCTACAACGGCAATGAGTTTGAGCTAGAAGCCCCTTTAAATATTTGAATTTTCTGACCACAACCCCTTACTAGTGACATTAAAGCTTGGGAATCACCCAGCAGACAAAATGTGGAAACTCAGTCCCCTTTGGTTAAAAAATACAGAGGTTCAAGAAACTGTGACCCACGAATATGCAAAATATTGGGAAATTAAAGGAAAACTATACCCCCAAAATGAATACTTAAGCAACAGATAGTTTATATCAAATTGAATAACATATTAAAGAATCTTACCAAACTGGAATATATATTTACATAAATATTGCCCTTTTACATCTCTTGCCTTGAACCACCATTTCGTGACTTTGAGATCACCTGACCAGAAATACTACAACACTAAGGGGCTGATTCACTAAGCTCGAGTGAAGGATTCGACTGAAAAATACTTCGAATTTCGAAGTATTTTTTGGGTACTTCGACCATCGAATTGGTTAAATTCGTTCGAATTCGAACGAATCGAACGAATCGAACGAAAAATCGTTCGACTATTCGACCATTCGATAGTCGAAGTACTTCCCCTTTAAAAAAAACTTCGACCCCCTACTTCGGCAGCTAAAAGCTACCGAAGTCAATGTTAGCCTATGGGGAAGGTCCCCATAGGCTTGCCTGTGATTTTTTGATCGAAGGATTTTCCTTCGATCGTTGGATTAAAATCCTTCGAATCGTTCGATTCGAAGGATTTAATCGTTCGATCGAACGGAAAATCCTTCGATCGATCGATCGCAGGATTAGCGCTAAATCCTTCGACTTCGATATTCGAAGTCGAAGGATTTCAATCCGAGGGTCGAATTTCGAAGTATTTTTAACTTCGAAATTCGACCCTTAGTGAATCGGCCCCTAACTGTAACAGGAAGAAGTGAGAAAGCAAAAGGCAGAACTCTGTCTGTTAATTGGCTCATGTGACCTTACATGTGGTTTGTATGTGTGCACAGTGAATTTTACGATCTCAGGGGGCGGCCCTTATTTTTTAAAATGGCAATTTTCTATTTATGATTGCCCAATGGCACATACTACTAAAAAAGTATATTATTATGATAATGGTTCATTTACAATGAAGCAGGGTTTTACACATGAGCTGTTTTACTCAGTATCTTGTAATAGAAACCTACATTGTTTGGGGGGTATAGTTTTCCTTTAATAGGGGTTCAGCCTTAAAAGAAATATGCTGGGATGCTTCCAAAGCAGTTGCTCGAGGTTCTCTTATTAAGGCAAAAGCCAAGGCAAGAAGCAATACCAAGCAGTCAGTCACAAACACTGAGGCTGAACTCCAAAAAGCTAAGGAAGCTAAGGAAGCCGGCTCTAGTTATGGAGCCGAAACGTTGAAAATAAAGTTTGTATTTTGAAACTTTACATCAAGTCCTGTTTGGTGCGGTTCTTTGGCTAACATACTATAACTATATATATATATATATATATATATATATATATATATATATATATATATATATATATATATATATATATATATATATATATATATATATATATATATTATATATATATCTAGAAATATATATATATCTAGAAATATATATATATCTAGAAATATATATATATCTAGAAATATATATATATCTAGAAATATATATATATCTAGAAATATATATATATCTAGAAATATAGATATATATCTAGAAATATAGATATATATCTAGAAATATAGATATATATCTAGAAATATAGATATATATCTAGAAATATAGATATATATCTAGAAATATAGATATATCTAGAAATATAGATATATAGATATATAGATATATAGATATATAGATATATAGATATATAGATATATAGATATATAGATATATAGATATATAGATATATAGATATATAGATATATAGATAGATATATAGATAGATATATAGATAGATATATAGATAGATATATAGATAGATATATAGATAGATAGATATATATATATATATATATATATATATATATATATATATATATATATATATATATATATATATATATATATATATATATATATATAGTATGTCATACAGGAATTTCAAGATGATACTTTTTTTTTTAATCCACAACAGTACCATAGATGATTAACAGACTGCTCCTGTTCCTTTAAGAGGAACATTGTTAAACCAGAAATGTGTATTTTCCAGTGCTGGGAGCTCGGTTGAGCTTTCTTCAGCTCCCTCATCTCACTTTGAAGGCAGGAGATGTAAGAGGTGTGAGAGGGGGTGAATAAGTACTTTTCACTACATCTCTTCACTTTTCTCTCTGATTGTTCCTGGCCATCTCCTCAATTCCTCTTAGAGCCGCAATCTTTTTACACCATCCACTCCATCTGTTCTTTCGCATATTAAACCATTCTACTTTGATGCTCCTTACCTGTTGAATTCCATCCCTGAATTCCTCCTTAAAGGGAACATTTTTTTCAATTTCTGTGAAGGGATACGGCCATGGAAAAACAGGCTTTTTCCCCCCAATATGTATCATTTAATAGGGCAGCACCAGCAGATTTCTGCGCTGAATCCTTTTTTCGAAAGAGCAAACAGATTTTTTTATATTTAATTTTGAAATCTGACATGGGGCTAGACATAGTTCACTTTCCCAGGTATCCCCAGTCATGTGACTTGTGCTCTGATAAATTTCAGTCACTCTTTACTGCTGCACTGCAAGTTGGAGTGATATCCCCCCCAACCCATCAGCAGAACAATGAGAAGGTAACTAGATAACAGCTCCCTGGTAGATATAAGTATCAATAGTAAAAATCCATGTCCCACTGCGACTCCTTCAGTTATATTGAGTAGGAGAAACAATAGCCTGTCAGAAAGCAGTTCCATAGTGCAGCACTGGTTCTTTCTGAAAGCACATGACCAGAAAAAATGACCCGAGATGGCTGCCTACGCACCAATATTACAACTAAAAAAAATACACTTGTTGGGTTAGGAATGAAATTTACATTGTAGAGTGAATTATTTTCAGTGTAAACAGTGTCATTTAGAAAAACATTACACCATAAAAATCATAGGGACACAATTCCTTTAACAAAAAACTCATTTGGAACACTACAGCAATTTTGTTTGGTCTAGTCATGCACTTAAAGGCCATGCCCAAACCTTTTACACTTTTGTCCTCCAATTTGTGCCTGCATGTTGTCCACCTATTTACACTGTAAGCTCTATGTGGCAGGGATCCCCTTCCTATTGTGTCTCCTAGCATATGACATTTACTCTCTGTGTGAACTTATTTATTGCATTTATTATAATACTTGTCCTCCATGTGTGTATCCTTGGAGTGATACATAAATAAAGTTCTACATGCATACATATATAGGGCACTGGGTCTCATGCCTCACACAGCAGACAGAACAAGGTCAAAGCTTATGATAGTTTTCTGTTTCTATATTCCAAAATATATAAATTTCCTTGTCATTTAATTATGTTAAATTTGAAGTACATAATAGAAAAAAACACCTTTTATCATATTATAATCAGTTGTCTTAATGGTAATGCATTTCCTACAGAAATGTTCTAAATTTAATTTCAGCATTAGCTGTGCTAATCAGTACAACATGTGAGTTAAATGTATTCATTCATATTTGCTATATTTATATAATTTTACATTTCTCTTAGTGTAAAATGTTGATTAGGTGATGAGAATACTCTTTGCATAAAATAATGCTTAATTAAAAATATGCACCATTTACTGATTTGCACTGCATTTCTTTTATAAATCAGACTGCAGCTGCTTACTGGTCCATGACCTTTGGGGATTTTTTAAAGCAGACATAAAGTCAGTAAAGTAGAAAGTTTATTATTATTTTGTACATTTCTTTAATTGTACAGATGTTAAAAGGAATTATCTTCTTCAGTGATGCACAATACATACACACATACATAGTTACATAGTTAGTTACATAGTTAAATTGGGTTGAAAAAAGACAAAGTCCATCAAGTTCAACCCCTCTAAATGAAAACCCAGCATACATACACACACCCCTCCCTACTTTTAATTAAATTCTATATACCCATACCTATACTAACTATAGAGATTAGTATCACAATAGCCTTTGATATTATGTCTGTCCAAAAAATCATCCAAGCCATTCTTAAAGGCATTAACAGAATCAGCCATCACAACATCACCTGGCAGTGCATTCCACAACCTCACTGTCCTGACTGTGAAGAACCCCCTACGTTGCTTCAAATGAAAAGTCTTTTCTTCTAGTCTAAAGGGGTGGCCTCTGGTACGGTGATCCACTTTATGGGTAAAAAGGTCCCCTGCTATTTGTCTATAATGTCCTCTAATATACTTGTAAAGTGTAATCATGTCCCCTCGCAAGCGCCTTTTTTCTAGAGAAAACAACCCCAACCTTGACAGTCTACCCTCATAATTTAAGTCTTCCGTCCCTCTATCCAATTTAGTTGCACGTCTCTGCACTCTCTCCAGCTCATTTACTGTATATCCCTCTTAATGACTGGAGTCCAAAACTGCACTGCATACTCCAGATGAGGCCTTACCAGGGACCTATAAAGAGGCATAATTATGTTTTCATCCCTTGTGTTAATGCCCTTTTTTATGCAAGACAGAACTTTATTTGCTTTAGTAGCCACAGAATGACACTGCCCAGAATTAGACAACTTGTTATCTACAAAAACCACAAGATCCTTCTCATTTAAGGAAACTCCCAACACACTGCCATTTAGTGTATAACTTGCATTTATATTATTTTTGCCAAAGTGCATAACCTTGCATTTATCAACATTGAACCTCATTTTCCAGTTTGCTGCCCAGTTTTCCAGTTTAGACAAATCACTCTGCAAAGTGGCAGCATCCTGCATGGAACCTATAGTTCTGCACAATTTAGTATCATCTGCAAAAATAGAAACAGTACTTTCAATGCCCACCTCCAGGTCATTAATAAACAAGTTGAAAAGCAAGGGACCTAGTACAGAGCCCTGCGGTACTCCACTAACAACACTGGTCCAATTAGAAATGTTCCATTTACCACCACTCTTTGCAGTCTATCTTTTAGCCAGTTCTCTATCCAGGTACAAATAGTATGTTCCAGGCCAACATTCCTTCATTTAACCAGTAACCTTTTGTGTGGCACTGTATCAAATGCTTTAGCAAAGTCTAAGTAAATCACATCCACTGCCATCCCAGAATCGAGGTCTCTACTTACCTTCTCATAAAAATAAATTAAGTTAGTCTGGCAAGATCTATTACGCATAAAACCATGCTGGCACAAACTCATAGTATTATGATTTGCTATGAAGTCCAGTATCTTATCCTTTATTAACCCTTCGAAAAGCTTTCCTACCACTGACGTCAGACTAATTGGCCTATAGTTTTGAGGCTGAGAGCGGGAACCTTTTTTGAATAGAGGCACCACATTAGCCAGTCTCTCGGCACTATGCCAGATCTCAATGAATCCTGAAAAATTAAGTAAAGAGGTTTGGCAATCACAGAGCTAAGCTCGCTAATTACCCTGGGATGAATACCATCTGACCATGGACCTTTGTTAATCTTAACATGTTCTAGTCTCTTTTGAATTTCTTCATGTGTGAACCATGCATCATTAGTTGTATTACTAGAATTGGGACTGTTAAGAAATAAACCTTCACTTACTGGTTCCTCATTTGTGTAGACAGATGAAAAATATAAGTTCTGAATCTGCGGTTTTATTTTGTTTTCATCAACCAGCTGACCCCCCTCTGATAGTAAGGGTCCCACCCCTTCCTGCTTCATTTTTTTACTATTAACATATTTAAAAAATAATTTTGGATTTTTTTTACTGCTTGCTGCAATATCCCTTTCTATATCAATTTTAGCTTGCCTTATAGCTTCTTTGCATGATTTATTGGCCTCCTTGTACCTTATAAATGTTTCAGCTGTACCAGCTAACTTGAAAGCCTTAAAAGCACGTCTTTTCTTACCCACCTCAACACCAACGCTTCTATTGAACCAAAAAGGTTTTGCTTTGCATCGAAATTCCTTGCTTACAAGTGGAATATACTGACAAGTATATTTATTAAGCAGCATTTTAAAGACTTCCCATTTTTGTTCTGTGTTTAACCCTGTGGAACGCATTTCCCACTTAATATGTTGCAGAGATGCCCTTATACTGTCAAAGTTTGCACGTCTGAAATTTAGTGTTTTAGTTACTCCCTTATAGAATTGCTTCTGCAACAGAATCTCAAAGGAGACCATGTTATGATCACTATTCCCTAAATGCTAACCTACACAAATGTTAGAGATACATACCTATATGCTTCACTAAAGGTATTCAAAAATAAATTACCTACATGTTTTATATTATTTAATTATATATATTGCTTGTTTTAATTTTTCCTACCCCTGGCTACAGACTGAAAACATGGCAAGTGAAGCATCTACAACTTCTGTCCTTTCAACAAAAGAACACTTCATAAGGTCTATCGGTGGAGGACAGTAGCATAACCCTTTGACTACTGTTGTTGCATGTATTTTAACCACTCTGTAATGATATTCAATAATTATGTCAAGGCAATGGGGTCAAGGCAAAAGGGCAACGACTAAGAGACAAAGCAGCAGAAGAACTTGGATATCTCAAAGCAATTTGGCAGCTTTGTTAACTTTGAACCATAACTTTGTTGATTTAGAATTGAATCTTTTTGGTACAGATGCTATTGTTGCATTACAGCAATAAATGCTACAGTAGCGCTTCTAAAAACCACCTTCAAAAGTCAGGAGTTATTTAAAAACTTGTCAAATAGAGCACTTAATTGCCCAAATGTACTAACCAAATGTACTACCTGCAGAAAAAAAAAAATATTTTATTTATGATCACAAGTGCAAAATGTAAAATATGAGCCTCATTTAATTTAGCAGACATTCTAGGATTCCCTTGCAAAAATACTTCAGGGTTCCACTAGCAGATTGCATAAATAGTTACTACTACTGTTGTTGCCAAGCAACACCAGAATTGACATCATCCCTACTTCTAAAAGTCTGTAGCAACTTTCACACTAATTAGTGCTTGTAATGATGCATTGCATGCAAAACACAGTGGATGCAACTTTTGGCTCCCCTTTAACATTGGAATTCTTGGAAAAAGCACTACACTGTAAGTAGGAAACATGAAATCATATAGAGTAATATACCTGCAGATCTACCAATAATTAAAAAAGATTAATGTGTTAACCATAATGCTCAATTACTAAGCCCACACTTATCATCTAAGCATTATGGCAGCCTGGATGACTCTTTCTATCTGTGTTTGCATTCCTCCTTTCAAGGTCCTTTCAATTATGCTCCCTGCCTGTTCACACGCCACTCTTATTTTGATATATATATATAATAGTACTGTACTCAGTGCCTCAAATACAGAATAATATGAAAGCAAGAAAGTTTAGAGATGATTGTAGAGTTGTATTATAATGTGATTAACTGTAAGGGCAAACCATGAGAACTAGCTACCATAGTGAATTAGAAATAATATCTCTTATATCTCATTTACTTAGCTCGAGTGAAGGATTCGAAGTAAAAAAACTTTGAATTTCGAAGTTTTTTTTTTGGGTACTTCGACCATCGAATAGGCTACTTCGACCTTGAATCAAACGATTCGAACTAAACATCATTCGACTATTCGACCATTCGATAGTCTAAGTACTGTCTCTTTAAAAAAAACTTTGACTACCTACTTCGGCACTTACCGAGCATCATTGTTAGCCTATGGGGAACTTCCCCATAAGCTTTCTAAGCTTTTTTTGATCGAAGGAAAATCGTCCGATCGATGGATTAAAATCCTTCAAACCATTCGATTCGAAGGATTTAATCGTTCGATCGAAAAAATTTTCCTTTGAAAAATTTGGATTTGCGGTAAATCCTTCGACTTTTATCATCGAAGTCGAAGGATTTTACTTCGATGGTCGAATATCGAGGGTTAATTAACCCTCGATATTCGACCCTTAGTAAATGGGCCTCAAACTGTTAAAAAATGTAAACTTGCACAAAAGATTTTTTGTTGTTAGTGAATAAAAGTTATAATTTTAGGCTGATTTTTTATATATAATAATATCCAAATCTTAAGATGTGATGTTACTCCTGTCATACCATTTGCATCTCTCTTACCAACTTTCATGCTTAATAATATAACTTAGTGATCAAGAAGGGGAACTCTTTGGTCTACAGCCTGAGGTAGGTAGAAGTAAATATTAAAATTTGTGTCTGCTTTAAGGCATAATAAATAGCCATTTTATTGATAAGGAGCAGTAACAGTTTAGAATCATTTATTTCTAATGGGGTAAAATTGTTATGATTAGCACAAAGCAAAGCAAAAAAATCAACTAAGAATAAAAAAAAATTCAAAACTAGGCTGACCCTAACTCTCTTCGTTGATAATATCAAACTTAGAAGTTGCAGAAACTGGTAATAAACTTTTACAGAAGGTCTCCAGGGTTACTGAAACATCACTGTTAGAGTGCTGCAAAATCTTTAGTTTCTGAATGAAGTTTCCATAGAAACAGTCCAGTGTAAAAATACATCTCAACAGGCTAACATTAACTATAAACTGGTTTCCATATTTGCATTTAACTTTAAATATCTGTAATATATTTCTGTATGCCTGCTACAGAAATTGTTTAATTAAAAAAAAAAAAAGAAAATTATTCTAGCCTTTATATATAAGCTATTTATGGGGAATTATGGAACAGTAAAGGTAGAGCACAGTGAAGGGGGAGGATTGAGGTTAGAGTGGAGTAGAAGTGTTACTATACACCCTTCTAAGTGAAAAAGCAGGCAAGTCCATCCTAATCTACAGTATGTTGGTTAATTATATATATATATATATATATATATATATATATATATATATATATATATATATATATATATATATATATATATATATATATATATATATATATATATATATATATATATATACTGTGTATATATATATATATATATATATATATATATATATATATATATACACACACACACATACATACACACAAACCAAAAGGCGATGTGACTATATTTTTTCATAGCTTAGAGCTAGATTATTTTTAGAAAACGATCTATGACCACTTGGTAATACTTTGTGCCTATTTGCTATTATTGATGCATTCTTGATAAATTTGTAACAAAATTTGTTCCGTTCAAGATTAGGCAGGAGGAAGTGTAGGAAGAGTATTAGGAGAGCTTCATCTGTTTTTATTGATTTGGTTTTCTTTTTTTGTGTTTGTTTTTCAATTGTTTATTTATTTTTGTATAAATATTGAAGTTTTGTATTAATGTGTATCTAGGTAATCGATTGCCTGTTTAAAATTAATGGAAGCTATGAGATTCACAGTTTAAGTGACATTAGATACACCTGGCGCTTACATCTGACGACGGTTACACATCATCTCCATCGAAGCTGTTTTCCCGCCAGTATGTAGTTAAAAGGCATATTCAAATGTGTATGTTTTAATTTGAGAAAGAATTTAAGGGGGCTGAAATGTCAGTCAGTAGCTTGTATTAATAAAAAAGTTTTACTTTTAAGTCCTGAGAGTGCAGCCTCTATTGGAAGTTTGTATATATATATATATACACTTTGAGAAAGGCTGTTGTCTCAGCCGAAACGTCAGCATCTATTCACAATAAATTTTCTTTGTTTAAGAATAAGTCCTGCGGGTGCGATCTTTTCTATACCTATTTGATGCTACGGCTCCTGGACTGCACCCAGGCACGCTTGACCTCCATTTCGTGAGTGCCGGATCTCCTGCTCTATATATATATATATATATATATATATATATATATATATATATATATATATATATATATATATATATATATATATATATATATATATATATATATTTTTTTTTTTTTTTCAAAATGGACCAGCACACCGTTTATCTTCAATCAAAAATAGTGTTTATTCTTCATACACTGTGCATCCAACGTTTCGGCCTGCATTCAGGCCTTTATCAAGGATAAAGTGTTAGTGCTTGTGATCAACATTTATACCCACAATCCCCACATTAAGAGCGTCATGATGACCTCATCACAATGCTAATTTGTACTTTAAAATACATAAATAAAACACAGAAAAAATATATTATTGCATTTAGTGCTAATATGTTTCACCGATCTATTGTATGAAGCTTGTGCTTACAATCTTTTGAAGTGAAAAAACTTGTATAAAATTTAATAAATTTTCTTTGTTTAAGAATAAGTCCTGCGGGTGCGATCTTTTCTATACCTATTTGATGCTACGGCTCCTGGACTGCACCCAGGCACGCTTGACCTCCATTTCGTGAGTGCCGGATCTCCTGCTCTATATATATATATATATATATATATATATATATATATATATATATATATATATATATATATATATATATATATATATATATATATATATATATATAAAATATCAAAAGAGCGAGGTGCACACCAGGAACCTTTAAAGGGTTAAAAAAACTTTTCTTTATTTAATACATCTTTAAAAAAAGAGGTCAACGTTTCGGTCTTTGCCTAAGACCTTTCTCAAGACCATACATACACATACATATATATATATATATATAGACAGTATATTTAGTGTAGTGAGTTGCTCATTTAAAGAATAATAGAAATTGCACAGAAAGATAACTTTAAAGTAAAGTTTAGCAGTCCCATATTCATTTAAGAATCATAGGTACATAGTTACATAGTAAGTTAGGTTGAAAAAATAAACTCGTCCATCAAGTTTAACCTTTTTACTTTTTTTAACCTGCCTAACTGTCAGTTGATCCAGAGGAAGGCATATTAGAATATTGGGTATATAACAAGTCAAGAGCAGATTAGTAGTCAGCACAACTGCAACTCACTTCTTTGGCTGGGTGCACGTCCTCCAGTGGCCACCTTCCACTGGCAATATTAGTGAAGAAAGTTAGTCCAGCACCCACTGTTTCATGAATAAAACGGCCTTTATTGGACCAAGGGCATTACAGCAACGTTTCAGACCAACTGGTCTTTTATCAAGCTAACCAACATGTGATTCAATAGTGCTATTTATACACTCACACACCATCTAGTGGTCATTAGTGACAATTAATATATAGAGAAAATGGACTAATCATTAAATCATCATTTTGCATATAACAATATGTCATTATAGCAGTATACAAAATCAGTGCCAAATATAGATAGGAAGACGACCAAATGTGAAAAATATCTGTAAGACATAAAAGATAATACAAAAAATATAAACAACAGTATTAAAACAGATAAAAGTATCAATAAAATCATCGGAAGATAGGACTCAGATCATACTCTTTGTTTAGGCCCCCAGGTTCCAGAGTTTCCAATTTTCTGATCCAATAGGCCTCTTTATACAACAGCTCCTTTAGCCTATCTCCTCCCCGACGCTTAGGTTCAATAGTTTCCATAATCTATATGCAAATAAGGGGCACGGCAATGGGGTCCAATGTGGCCCCCTCATACGCAAACATTTTCATGAATCAATTTGAAATAAAATTTATATATGATAATGAACTGTTTAAAACACACTGTAAAAAATGGATACGCTATATAGATGACGTGTTTGCGCTGTGGGCGGGGCCATATTGGACCCTTGAGAGGTTTGTTCAGGAAATAAACAGTTCCCTACCCTTCATAAAATTTTCCCTAAATGCTCATCTGGAGGAGATCCCATTTTTGGACACTAGGGTGTACAAACAAGATGGGTGCTTAATGACGGATTTGTATGTTAAACCCACGGATCGAAATTTGTTACTACACTATCGGTCCTTCCACCCACCACAACTTAAGAGAGCACTGCCTAAATCTCAATTAAGTAGAGTAAAGCGAATAGTAACCTCTAGTGAGAAAGCAGAGAAAAGATTGTCGGAAATGTGTAACAAATTTCGTGAGAGGGAATATCCAGATAGCCTTCTAAATAGTCAACTAGAAGAAATAAAGAATCAGGAAAGAACAGAGATGCTAAAAGGGAAAGAGAAGCACAGGGAAAATCATGTCACATTTGTAACAGAATATAACACCCTGAGTAAACAGGTTGCAAATATTCTAAGACGACACTGGCCACTAGTCAAAGATAACTTACCCCAAGTAACGGCATTTGACAGACCCCCAGTTATAGCGTATAAGAAAGGGAGGTCACTTGGCTCAATGCTAGTACACTCAGATATTGGAAGTAATAGTAAACATAAAAATATAGAAATCAGGGGGAAAGTTGGTTCTTATCCCTGCCTTAACTGCAATTGTTGCTCAAATGTGCAAACAGGGGAAAATGTTTTTCACCCCAGAAGGGGTAACCCCATAAAAATAAGAGGTCGTTATTCTTGCAGCTCCACGTATGCAGTATATGTTATTAAATGTCCATGCGGACTAGCATACGTGGGACAAACCAAGAGAACGGTCCGTGAACGGATACGTGAGCATAAATCTGCAATTAGGACGGGGAAGAAAGATCAAGCAGTGGCTGGTCACTTTATTGAGCATGCTCATAGAGTTAATCAGTTAAAATTTCAGATTATGGAAACTATTGAACCTAAGCGTCGGGGAGGAGATAGGCTAAAGGAGCTGTTGTATAAAGAGGCCTATTGGATCAGAAAATTGGAAACTCTGGAACCTGGGGGCCTAAACAAAGAGTATGATCTGAGTCCTATCTTCCGATGATTTTATTGATACTTTTATCTGTTTTAATACTGTTGTTTATATTTTTTGTATTATCTTTTATGTCTTACAGATATTTTTCACATTTGGTCGTCTTCCTATTTATATTTGGCACTGATTTTGTATACTGCTATAATGACATATTGTTATATGCAAAATGATGATTTAATGATTAGTCCATTTTCTCTATATATTAATTGTCACTAATGACCACTAGATGGTGTGTGAGTGTATAAATAGCACTATTGAATCACATGTTGGTTAGCTTGATAAAAGAACAGTTGGTCTGAAACGTTGCTGTAATGCCCTTGGTCCAATAAAGGCCGTTTTATTCATGAAACAGTGGGTGCTGGACTAACTTTCTTCACATATAACAAGTCAAGAACATGTCAAATTTCCAACTTAGCAGACAGAAAAATGCTTGCAATAGCCTGTTCTTTGACCAAAACTGCAAACACCTGGACAATTATTACAACATACTGCTGTCGAAAGTGTAGGTAACACCTAGGGGGTTATTTATTAAACTCCGAATACTCGAAATCCGAAAAATTTGTGGTTTTTTTATTGTTAAAATCGACTTAAAAAAATCCTGAATTTTTCGGAATTTATTAAACCACGAGGGCTAAAAAGCCTGAATACAAAAACACGGCATCTCAAACCTGTCGATGTTGCATAAAAGTCAATGGGAACGGTCCCATTGATTTTTGGTTGTGTCGGGGGTTTTGGGCAATTCCACAATGTTTTCGGAGCTTTCAGATGTAAACTCTGAAAAATGTGAAGCTTTTGGGGAAAATTCCCGAAAAAAATCGGGAAAATCTGAGCTTTTCCGGCAAAGGATCTTTTTGATGAGCAGACATGAATGGGGAATATATTCCTGTCTGATGAGGAGAAGGAGGGCTATACACAGCCTACCACATCAGCCATCCTTATAGATAAAGGTAGCAAACGCAGTAATGCAGACAGAGGGCAACCTGCTGCATCATATCTTAAGGGAGCTCCAAGATATCAAGGACCTTGTCCTAAATTTGAGGGGAACCCCTCCTCCTAATCCTCCTCCAGCAGCCTTTTAAAGTTTTGGGCACTGTTGTGCTATTCTTTATTTTTTTATTAAAAAAAATGTGTTTAAACCTGTATATTTGTAGTTTGTTTTTCATTTAACTACTACTCCGATTGTACAGAAGTTGTTTGGATTCCATAACACAACTATGACTATTCACAATCTCAGTCATGTAATATTACGGTACATTACCTAGTATTTCCGATTCCTTACATTTTATTCCTTACAGTTTATTCATTTTAACTTGGAATTTGTGATGGGCGAATTTATTCGCCAGGCGCGAATTCGCAGCGAATTTGCATGATTCGCCGCTAGCAAATAAATTCGCAAAACGCCCGCGAAAATTCGCGTCAAAAACGGGCGCCGGCGTCAAAAACGGGCGCTGGCATCGAAAAACGGGCGCCGGCGTCACAAACGAGACGCCGGTGCTGTTTCACGATTTTTTCGCCGTTTCGCAAATTTTTCGGCGAAGCGAAACGGCGCAAATTCGCCCATCACTACTTGGAATACAAAGCACCCAGATATTATTTGTTCCGATTAATTATTATTTGTGCCTGTGTTAGTAAGCTATTTGTAATATATAAACTGTAGATGTTACTTTTTGGTTAAACAGCAATATAGACTAAGTGGTAGTATATACCATTACCAGTCGACCAGAGCTAATGTAAAAAAACACAGATGTTTTTAAGAAATTCGCAAAATGTGAGCAATTTTTTCTTTTGAAAAGATAGGAGTCCTCTAACAATGTAGGGCATGTGTGTAGCAGTATACTGAGTGAAAAATGCGTGTGAAATGGTCTTCCCTTTGACTCCAATGCAACACAAAGAAAAACATGCCATATTCATTTAACACAGTCTACAAAGCTTGGAAGTATGAATGAATTTTTCACAGTTTCACAAATTTTTTGCCACAGATTCGCCCATCACTAGTATTTGGAAATAAAAAATAGATAAATTATAAATGAGGATCAAACTGAATATTTTTGAACTGTCATTTGACTTGATTTTTTTTTAAACTACATGTTGAAAGAAAATATAAGCAGTTGTTTAGAAGGGAAAAGGCCTATAATAAATAAGTGTGAAATAAAACTAAATGCATTCATAAACAGGATATTTGTGTCTCTGCAGAGAAGAAGGTTAAAACCATGTGTATGAATAAATAGTCATTTTATACGATTTGCACTTGTCAAGGTAGGAATTTGAAATATAGAACCGCTAAGAATGTAGACAGATGCTGTAATTTTGCATTGCTTTTATAGCTGTGAAGCTTGGATCATATAAGCATTTTATCTCACAAGTCAGATATTTGAAAAGCACCCAATAGGGGAAATATATATATGTATATATATATATATATGTATATATATATATATATATATATATATATATATATATATATATATATATATATATATATATATATATATATATATATATATATATATATATATTATATACAGTACACACACAGGTATTTTAAATTGTACATATCTGAAATGTAATGTCAGTGTGTTCTTTACGATCAAAACATTTACAAACTACAAAGGTGCGGTAACACAAAAACCACAGCAAGCATCTTGCTAGTAAAAGGTGTTAAGAAATGATTAATGACGCTTAAAAGGTACATATGTTAAGAAGCGTCACAATATGGGTTTGCAGCAAAAACTAACAATCACACAGACTTACTTTTGTAACAGAAAGAAGTTGCCTACATTTTGCCTTCATTGCCCATACTGGTATGGATTTGGAATCTTGATATATTAACACAATGTGGTATAACTTTGATATGGTAACAAAAAATATATTATGACAGTAAAAAGGAGAATCAAAAGACTATTACAGGTAATCATTGAAACAATCTCATACATGTAAATAATGCTTTCCTGAGCATTAAACAATGTTTAAAATGCAATTTCTTACTTAGGAAACTTTCAATTAGGCAGAGATGACTGTTGGTGGGATTCAAAGGACAGATTCCAACTTGGACCCCTTTAAAAAGGTATTTGGCACTAAATCTGATACACCTGGTACACAGTGGGCAAAGAGACTTGGCAATGCACAAAGAAGAGGCATTGGCAGGCAAACTAGTAGTTCACTCATATTTAAGCAGTTTGCTGTTTACTGGAGATATTGTTATGACCACAAAAAGTAGCGTGTTCTTACATTCCAAAATCTTAAAGGAGAAGGAAAGCTCCAAGACAGTTTATTGCCAATAGATTAGCCATAATAGTGCAAGCTAGAATGCTGTATTTATTCTGCAGAATGTTTTACCATACCTGAGTAAACAGCTCTAGACAGTCTCGATTTGTTTAGGATAGCAGCTGCCATATAAGCTTGGTGTGACATCACTTCCTGCCTGACTCTCTCCCTGCTCACTTACAGCTCTGAGCTCAGATTACAGCAGGGAGGGGAGGAAGGAAGGGGGAGAGAGGAGCAAACTGAGCATGCTCAATCCCTAGCCCTGGAGTTTATGCTGTAAACAGGAAGTCTGATACAGAAGCCCACAATAGAAGGAAAGAAATGTGGTGTTTCTTTTGACAGAGGACTCAGAGCAGCATTACTTTGAGGGTTTACTGGTGTATTTACATAGACCTTTCTGATAAAGCTTACTTAATTTTAACCTTTCCTTCTCCTTTAATAATTTGGTGCATTTCCTCTCCAAATAAAATATATTAGTTGTAGAGTATTACAATGGAGTTCAAACCTTATGGTAATTGCACTGAAAAATGTGGAGATATTGAGAATATATATGTAAGTAATAAGTGATCACCACTGTCTTTGCTGAGTGGCACTTATAATATGTTTTTATTTTCTTTTTTAAATTGTGGTATATAATCTGGCTGACCCAATTTTGTTTCCCTTCTGATGCAAACATTTAAATGGCAGATTGCACATAATAGACATGGAAAATTAAGAAATGTGTACTTGAAAAGTAAATGTGTACTTGAAAGTAAGGATGATGAATTCACTCTTTTAAATTGCCTTGGAAAAAGCTTACCTTGCTGAGGGTAATTGTCTTTTAAACTTAGTCAGCTTATTTTCATTTGTTCAGAGTAATTATGCCAACATAATAGCCCAGATAAAACATTTTTTGACTGCCTAGTCTGTGGTAACATACATTTTGCTGTCTACATCACTAGATTACTATTCAGAAAATGCTTCTGAAAAGAGAAATACATATCACAGATGCACATACCTCTCTATGTTTAAGAATGAATGTTATCTTCTCAAGCTGATACAGTGTTGGGGGATTTGACTTGATAGCTGCAGCTATAACAGGGGAATTTACCAATGCCCTTTGATCCACAGAATCATGTTCCTTAATACTAGTATTGGCATTCGACCCAAGTAAAACACCTATGTTCTCATACCGCAAAAATACAATAGCTACTGTTCCTGGAAGAGGAGAGGAGAAAAGTAATAAGAATTAACAGACAAAAAAATTGATAACTGTTAATGATGTAAAATCCCTGCAGTCAAATCCCTGCAGTCAAGTTCTTAAAACAAACCCCAGAGGGGCATTTATGTTTTAGTGGCATATTTATTTTGCTGTGTAAAAACATTAGGTTAATAGACCAAACATTGCTAGGCTTCATTGTGTAAAAAATGTTGTGAAAAACAGTGTATATTTTTTACCCATTTTTTCTTAGGGGTATATTAATAATGTTGTGTAAAAGGTAGTAGGATAATACACCACACATTGGCCTGCTTCACAGTGTAAAAAATGGAATGGAATGGCAAAATTAAATTTTTACACATTTTTTCTTAGAGCGACTTCTGCCGGAAGCAATGTAAAATAACGGTGTCAAATCTGGCTTATGCAAGCCGTAAAATTACAGACACCTTGATAAACTCACCATCCAGTTTACACAGCTTTTTACACCGTTTTTTTCCCGGTGAATTATACACAACATAATAAACGTGCCCTTTAGTGTAACAGTTTGTGCATATGGATCTATTAACAAAAGTATCCGTTAGAAAATTGTGTTCTGGTTATGTTTTTGAATCAGTCTTTTAAAGGGAATGAAATGCTCTGCAAAAATGAAAGTAAACATGCAAAAACAATACTTCCCCAGCTCTCTGTAAATAAACTTCGTTATTTTTGGGAATTGTTTTTGCCAGCTTCTGCAATGATCCAAGCATCATTGCATGTCTGGCTGCTCAAAGATACAGAGGGCTTCACCAACCAGAAGCCTTATATACAGTACAACCGCCCCATACCAGTGCAGGGCAACTGCTAAGGGTGTCAGCACACTTTGCCAAATGTTGGGATGCTGCTCCATCAATGGACACATGACAGTGCCATCACGGGAGGGAGCAAACTAGACAAAGACAGTTTTTGAAAAAGGAATTATTGAACAGCCTCTCTAGAGCTCATTACAGTACCATGATGAGGGGACAGTGGAGGGCAACATGTGCTTAATTGAAGGAACCTCAGAACTGCCCATCTTGGAACCCAAAGAACTAAAGTTGATTAAATGAGTGATAACATTGACGCAAAATGTTATACTATATCTGAAGCTCAATTGTTGGTTACCAACATTTTTAACTCTGAACATCCAGATCGTATTGGATGTATACTTCCCAGATTTATCCAATGAGCTCTCCTAATAGATAATTCTGAGCAATGCCCATCCAATCTGATCTTATTGCTCAGCAATAAAAACTAGAGGGCGAATAATTTATTTTGGTCAGTAGGGGAGTGTAATAGCTGTCAGGCATATGGAGCATCATACTCCTCCTCCACAGCTCCCAACCTCCCAAGGATGGCAACAAGCAAATAGCAGGTTGTCAAGCTTGTCATTTAGTGACCACAGTTTGTGTGGAATATCAGTGGGGCTTTGTTATAATAGTTGTGGCCATGTCTTATCAGGAGTGGGCGAAGCAGCAAGTTATAGTATCGCCACTCTGCAAATATTGTCTAAAACTTGTAAGTACTTTTGTGGAAAGGCACTTGATTAATTAAATGATCCTTTTAGTGAATCATGCACAGTTGCATTGGACGCAACTTGACAAACGTCCATATTGATGATAGAATTCTCAGAAGTACAATACATTGGGTACTCAATATCAGCACTCTCCAGAATATCCCTTCCCCATGCTCCATCAAAAGTATCCTCTACAAAGCAGTTAAAAGCCAACCCATCCCCTCTATGGCGTCTTTGTTAGGAGCATCCAGACAACCATTGTAGAAGGAATGGGAATGTTCTGATATGGAGTATGACCAGGAAAGGAAAAGTATGATTCAATTTTCCCTTTTCCTTGGACGTACTCCAAATCAGCACTCTGCAAGAAATAGCAAGCTTAATGCCCAGTTGGGAGGGAACTAGGCTCTAACAGACGCCTGAATAATAACTTACTGTTGTAAAGTACAGCAAATTGTCATACTATCAGCTCCAGGTGCAGAACCAATTAATATACAGGACACTTCATATAGGATTAGCTATATCCAACCTAGAGGAAGAGAGCAATGAACAATGATACTAAGGGGAAGCAATCCTGCTAGGACCCAGTCCTACACAAAGGCACTCACACGGCGGATGACCCCAACCTGGCCATCTCACGTCCCTATTGTGAGTGGTGGACCTTGCCTGAGAGGTCATTGGCCCAACTTCCAGAATGTAACCATGAAGAACAGATGTAAATGAACACCTCCTAAGAGTGAAATGCATCACAATTGGATGATACATGTTAAATGATAACAGATCTTGGTCTCTATACCTATTCAACCCAGAAGTTATAAGCTAGGAATACCACATAAACTTAGAGAACAGAACCAAGCTGATAACATATCAAGTGGGCAGCAATATAGTTGCAGAAGAACCCAAAGGCAACATAAAAGATTGCCTCAAGGAGAAAATATATAGGCAGAACCATACAAGCCATGTCAGACCTTCAAGAGGCCTATATGTGCTTATGCTGGCCTCTTGACCACTCATAGTATATTATCCTGCCAGGTCCCCCTAAAATGTTTCTATCATGCCAAAATGTAGCCTTACTAGAATGCCAAAATGTCTGTGGGTAATCTATTTCCAGGAAGTTCCCTTATGCAGGCACCACAATATCTACTCAAACAGTCCCTAA
This sequence comes from Xenopus laevis, assembly GCF_017654675.1. Classification (NCBI taxonomy): domain Eukaryota; kingdom Metazoa; phylum Chordata; class Amphibia; order Anura; family Pipidae; genus Xenopus; species Xenopus laevis. The sequence continues at coordinate 60,580,173 of NC_054378.1, read as the reverse complement.
TTCAGGCTAATTACAGCAACTATGTCTCAAAGGATAAGTGCTATAAAATGAGACAAGCAGGGCAACCCATGCCTCATTACTACCTTGTTCTTTAGGCGAGCACCAAGACTAAGTGCCCCTGCCCAAAACAAATGAACCGAGAACAGGAAGATACATTACCAACTAACATAAGTACTAGGCATTACGTCCCAACTAGGACCAAGGTCACACCAGCTCAACATATCCAATGTTGATCCCTTATCCTGACTAAATGTGATGGAAGCCAAAAAAATCCTGTTCCAAGCTTCCCAGCTAGAGACATTCTGAATATAATTCAGGGCAAGTAATTGACTGTTGCCCAAGCAATAACCTGGACCAGCTGTGCCCTAGGCAGGAGGATATTAAGGACTATGATAGCAGATCATAACTAAAAAAAGCATATGTCATGCCCAACTACTGTGGATGTGACTCCCCTGTAAGGGACACCTCCCTTCCAGATGCCTTCAGGGAGACAAGGTCATAGTTAAACCAAAATAAAAATGTACCAAGACTTCTATGAGAAAACATTTATGTCTATATAGAAATAGCAACTTCTCCAACATATAACTAAAAACCCCACAGCTATTACAAATTAACAAGGGCCAGACCTCTGAACACAGCAGAAACGACAATACCTTAGCAAGGTTAAAGCTATCTACTTGTTGCTTGTGGGTAACAAGCACTCATAGATTATTACAAAGCTCTGCAGTAACTGCTATAACACAATGCAGAGCAACTGAAAAGTTTAATGCAATTCCCACTGTGTCTGTAAGTTCAGGTAGAGACAGGGTAGAACCATAAACTTAGTTGAATACCTAATTACATTCAGCTGAAGTTGCCCAAATATGAAAAATCAGGCAACTTACCTCTCTGTAGTGCACCACAACAGCACAAAGTTTTAATGACTATGGGGTGGGGTGCCAGGCCCATTTTTTATTTCTTGAATACCTCTTAATACACAACCTTAGGAAAGACTTTCTGAGGGAGGCAGTTGGCTCTGAACTCTGGCTCCATTTAAAAAATATCTCCGCACACAGGGAAACCAAACAAAAGGAATGGAGACCATCAGACTCAGGCCTAAATATATCTAAATATTTACTGAGGACTGCTAACTATCACCTCCCTTCCCCACCAGAACAACACTAAAGATCCCAGGATATGAGGTAATGTGGAGGGGAAAAGAAAGAATATGTGCCATTTCCGTTCACCTAATGCTTTCCCAAGGTTAAAAAACAAAAATATTGCTTCCAATGGAGCAAGTAAAGCAGAAGGAAAAAAAGATGCCATAGAAGGGGTGGGGTGACTTTTAAAGCTTTGGGGAGGGTCCTTCTGATGGGGCATGTGGGCAGGGATATCCAGGAGAGTGCTGATATGTCCAGGGAAAAAACATTTTCATTCTAGAAAGTGCACCACTTAAATTATAAGCGTAGTTTCAGTTTCTGTGTTTGCTCTGTTTAGCTCACATAATAACAAAATCAATACATTTCCTATTTTAAACTATAGGGAGAAACTTTAACATAAACCTCTTTCATTAAATTTATGTTGAAAAAGGGGGATACTGCCCCTTAAGCATAAAGTGTTTTTAATTAATGTTACAATTCATGTTGGCATTTTTGGGACTGTTCAAGTAATAACATGTAAATTTGGAAGCAGGTTTGTTAGATATAATTCTTTGTTTCCGACACAAGCAATTTGTGTTGGAAACCAGTTTCTAGTCTGCATGTGGTCTTTAATGATTTAGGATGTAACTTGTTTTCATTCACATGCAATGACCTGAACAGTTCTCACATTAAAATATACATTAATATTCAGCACACAAAATTTAACTATAAAATAAGACAGAATCAAAGTTTTTTTTTTTTTTATAAAAAATCATTTCATTGGGCGATACATTTTGCATTGTGAAAATGTGTTTTCCTTAAAAACTCCAGCAGTTTGCTGTGACCTTTAATGATGAAAATAAACAGGAAACACTGTTATTTACCGTTTGAGAGTGATGATTCCTTTTTCTTTGACGAAATCTTTATACTGTCACCTTCAATAAATACATGCGGGTGGGTATGTTTCATGTGGTTAGAGTCAAAGGTAAACAGTTTGAGAGCTGTGAAAATCAACACAGAAATAATACATTACATACTGCAGCACAGAAAATAGTAATCAAACTATTATTATAAATAGGCACAGTTACTATAACAAGTTTTTGTTAATTAACCCTTGTTCTTTTTCCATTTCAAAATGCATCTTCAGAATAATCACTTTACAAACTGGCAATTGTACATCTTCAAGGTTGGCCAGAGCAAGTAATTTTAGAAGTGAGTTGATATAATTCACAGAGATATTTTACTCTTTTTGTATATGTCAAGAGCAGCTTCTAATAAATGAATCATGAGTATCCCCAAATATAACTTTCATTCCAAAAGAGCCAACAGTTAGAGCATTTTAAATGTAAATGTATACCTCCAGCAGCATTGAACTTAACATGCATTCTAGCAGTGATTTCACAGTTTTTTTAGTTTTTAGTTAGAAGTTACAAAAAAAACATTATAGTACAATGAAAGATATGAACAGCACTCAATAAACCATATATAAACTGTATAAATGTATAAACTGTATAAAGGTATAAACTGTATAATCAATAAACCTGTCTTACCATTACTGACAAACTGACTAGTTGAGTGTAGGACTGACTTTGATGTAGTTGGCCATCTTAAATATATTGCAATATATGGACAAACAATCCCTGTTTTGTTTAAAGGCTAAGGCATTTTGTAGTAGCAGTATGCACAAATTGTCTCAATGTCTGTCTTAAAAATATTGATAATGGGTTGAGTGTAGAGGACTCTTGTATTTGTCTATATGTATTTTGTGGTCACACCCTCATTGCACCCCCGCCTAATGGTTTTAAAAATTAGTGGTTAGCACAACTTACCCTTGTTTGTTATAGTCAATAAATAGTGGTAAAACAAGTCAACCTCTATACATTTTGAGGGCCATAAAAATATCTAGTTACGCCGCTGTGTGTGTGTGTATATATATATATATATATATATATATATATATATATATATATATATATATATATATATATATATATATATATATATATATATATATATATATATATGTGTGTGTGTTTGTGTGTGTTTTGCAGGCCACTCTTTGGGCATTACAATACTGTATAGCATTTTAAATTTAAAAAATTACAAAATCTGTTGATTCTTCAAGACCGAAAATCAACAGATGGTATACCAATCAGCCAATCTATTTATATAGATAGGCAATATTCATTTTCAACAAAAATGCAATGGCATTGTCTTACCCATATCACTTGCATTGATACTGAGCTGTGTTGTCTTTTTAAAGTTCTGGGACATTTCCAGGGCTGTGTGCTCTGTTGTATGCATAAGTTTTGTTATGCTTTTTATTCTGCTATCATCTCGGAGATTTTTCCAAACTTTTATTTTATCCTTTTCAACAAAATTGTTCACTGTTTTAACAAATGTCTGCAAAGGATAAAACAATGTGCATGTTATTACATTTTTATTTCTCATAAGCAACACATTAGCAGCTAATATCACTTACTATGATAGTAGCATTCTCCTTGTTCAGTACACTGTTATTAACAGTACTCAATAATGATGAGCTTGCAGCCAGCACTTCAACAAATGAAATTACATCAATGGGCAGGAGTTCTCTTGCAGTATTTCTCTGAATTTCATTTAGAATAGCATTGGGTTCCTTAATTGTGGTCACCTAAATTAGAGACATACAATAATTCAGATTATGTATAGGAAAAGAAACACATAATGATATTAATTATATACATAACAAATTTCTATATGCATTAAAAAGTTAATAAAAAAAATGTTTTTAGTGTTGTAGAGTGGTTGGTTCACATTTAGGGGATTTATCAAATGTCAAGGTGAATTTTCGAATTAAAAAAATTAGATTTTCGAGCTATTTTTGTGTACCTCGACTAGGGAATAGTCCAAATTTGATTCAAATTTGAAAAAAAATTAGATAACTTAGATAATTTATTATGTACTGTCTCTTTAAAAAATCGACTTCGACCATTCACCATCTAAAACCTTCGAATTTCGAAGTTTTTCAAATTCGAAAAACGACTCTTTATAAATATGCCCTTTAAATTGACTTATAATTTGATATAAATTGCTATATTCTATGACCAATAATTTTTTATTTTTTTCAAACTATTTAGCTTTTTGTTCAACTGGATTCTAGTTTGGAATTTCAGCACCACTCTTGTGGTTAGTGTACAATATACCCTACAACCCGATTGTGGTGATTTGTATGAGAGACTGAAACATAAATATGTAGCAAAATATAAAATATAAAACTGAATCTGCGGGGTAATGATACTAAGAAATCAATATTAGAATACTGCATGCAAATATGCAGTTGGTACATATAAAAATGAATGATTGGTAGATATAGTTACTGTATTTGCAATTTTTAACTATGCCACTATTTTCACTCTTGCCCATTTAACTATCTTCTTTTAACCTTTGTCAGGTATGCCTGTTATCCAGAATGCTTGGGACCTAGGGCTCTTTGGATAACAGATCTTTCCAGAATTTGGATCTTCATACCTTAAGTCTACTAGAAAGTCATGTAAACATTAAATAAACTCAATAGACCGGATTTGCTTCCAATAAGGCTTAATTATATCTTAGTTTGGATCAAGTACAAGGTACTGTTTTCTTATTACAGAGAGTCTATGGGAGATGGCCTTTCCATAATTTGGAGCTTTCTGGACAATGGGTTTCTGGATAACGGATCCCATCCCTGTACTTCCTTGAGGTTCAGCACTGGGCAAAAGATGGCTGATGCAAGAACACATTATGGATGTAAATCTGTAGGTTGATTGGTCAGATCATGATTTCAGTGTGTGTGACCTTATTTTATAATATCAGACCTGCCATGGGTAACGCAAATAATCGATCCATGTGTGACCAACTTTAGTCATATAGTCTTTCATATACAAAAAAAACAACACATACAGTACATACCTTACATTCTGGAACTTTATTCTGGTAAATCAAAGGTAACCCAAAATAATATAAATGAATTGAACATACTTGTTATTTTATGGGAGTGAATGGATGAACCCATGTTCATGCAGCAGTTCTGCTCTTTACTGTGTTTGATTCTATCTTACTGTATAATTTAACCAATTAAACTATACTTACTTGACTAATGGTTTTATTAATACTAAAAGATATGCAGGAGTCATCCAAATGGCATCTGAGCTTGTAGCTTTCTGTAAAAAAACGTAAAACAAAATATTACAAATTGCAATTTGAAGGCGCCCAACTTATGAATCGGAATAGTTTGCATCTTAAGGGGCAGTAAGAGACATGTCCCTCATGAATACATCACTGCCAAATGCTCTGTTTTGCTGTGCAGAGCCCTGCAGCAATTAATCTATGTGAAGAGCAGAGTGCAAGGTGCAAATAACATGCACATAGTAAATAACCCCCATTGTATTCAAAAGAATGAAATAAATTCTACTATGGCTAACAGAGTTATCTCTTTTCTTTAAAGGGGCTACAACTGTCTAGTAATCCAAGATGAATACATTTACAAAAGCTGTTCAAAATGCTGAATTATAACTCCTAGAATTTCCAAAACAACCTTGAAGAATAATGGTACATGTAGTTCTAAAACACAGGAGAGCTACAGGAACAATATCAATAACTGAGCCATATACAGACAGTTTTGATCTGATCTACCACCAGCTTAGGTAAGTCGTCTTTTTATATGGATAAATATTATTCCTATAGACATACTAATGCTTTTTCAAAATGCAAAGCTTCTTCAAAAGCTATATATGGTATCATAAAGAAGCAAACATTCTATTCACATATTGCCATCAATTCCAACTACAAAAAAAATTAAATTTTTTTCAATGCCAATTCACTTAAAAAAGGATAATATGCCACCACTGTCAGACGTGTCAGAGTCAATAGCAACAGACTTTTCGAATCTAGAATCTCCTTCTTGCATAATCAAACTGATAATTAGTGATGGACGTCTTGTTTTTGACTCCGGCGCCCGTTTTTTTGACGCCGACGCCCGTTTTTTCTAAAATTTTTGCCGCGAATTTTCGCTGGCGTTTTGCGAATTTATTCGATGCCGGCGAATCGCGCAAATTCGCAGTGAATTCGCGCCTGGCGAATAAATTCGCCCATCACTACTGATAATTATCTCAGGATATGATCTATTTGGGAACTAAAAGGATATGCAACTCCATGAGTGCCCAATTATGTGCGTAAAGGACTATCTCTTCTAAGTTATCATTTCAGATGACTGTGCTTGGTACTTCTTTTAGTCTGGAACCCCTCATCCTTGATTGCTATTAGTGTTATTATATTATGTCATGATTCCCATATTATATACTGCATCAATATTGAATGCCTTTATTGTCATTCTATCAAGATGTGAATCCCATAATGTATATTGTATCCCAAGACAACCAACTGTCTAATTTATTTTCTTTCTTTTCTTATGTTTGCTATTATCCTATGTTGTTTTTCTTTTATATCTTTAATAAAAATATAAGTTAAAAAAAAAGGATAATATGTCTATTGCTTACCCTGGCAATAAGTACCATCATCTGCTTTAAACAGCAATCTTCCAGAGGATGGTTGATAACCTTCCTTGCAGAAACAATCGTATCCTCCAGCAGTGTTCTTGCACTCAGCATTGTATCCACAATTTTTTGCATTACATTCATCTTCATCTGAAAATATTATATACAACAAGAATTTAATACGTATAATAACATTTCAACTTTTTCCCCTTGTTAGTAAATGCCTTCCAGCAAAAGACAAAATTACAATTTTTCGAACAGATAAAAAGGGCACATTACTTACACCAACCATTTTATGTTTCTCATCCTGCCACTAAAGCAAAGGTTGGGAGAGAAAAATTATAGATTTCTTTCTACTTTAAATACAGTTTCAAATTGATAAAGAACATAATGAAACATTTTAGATATCTCAGAATGCAGCTGCTAACCCTATTGCGCCATGTAACATGAAAAGCATACATTTTCTTTGCTGTGGGAGTTACATCTCTAATTAGAACTATACACTGCTTAATTTATACTCAAGACAGCAAGGAGAACTTTTGTCATTTACAGTATGTGAACATATTTAAAGGACCAGTAATTCAAATAAACATTCAATTTAATACATATGGTGATTTTTTTTATATTGTACAACTATAAGCTGCAGTACAGGAATCAATTATCTTTAAGGACTTGTAACCACCACCCCCCTCCACACACACACATAAAATATAATCAGTGATAATATAAACAAAGATATAATCAGCCTCTTTACAATCTTCAAATACCTGCCACTCTAAAGGATAACTGCAAGGCTGCATCATCCAATTAATTACTTAGGATTCCTTCTCCTCCTCTGCCCCACTCAGCAATTGGCTTTGGCTGTTTCTAAACTCAGATTACTAAACACACGCTCCAGTCTAGCAGCCAATGAAGAGATGGCATTGCTGCTTCCCATAGAAACGTGGCTCTAGCTGTCTGCTCCTATTTTTTTTCCTAACCTCCTCTCCTGAGCTCAGTGTAACAATCACAGTGCTCAATCAAACCAGGACTTTTTATCAAAGTAAGTTCTGCCTGTGTAAGCCTGTGTTCTTAATTGTAGGCTTACACAACCTGCACACGTTTTATCACTAGTGATGTGTCAGATGGAAAATGGCAGCCGGGTGAAAGCTGCTTTTTGTTTTAAGAAAATGTGATGGTGCTGACAAACAGAGGCGCTATATGCAGTACAAATTATGTAGTTTGGGTTTAATACATGGTAGAAAAATATAGGGTTTACTTGTCTTTTAAAATTTGCTTTATACAGGTGTGTTCATAATCCTCTTGTGCAACATTATTATCTGGAGGATATGCTCTCGAACACCTCTCCATTTGGGATATGGAAGGTGGACAATTTGACTGTTCCGGGGACCTGACTTCACATCACTTTTACAATGATGAAGGTGAGTGATAGTTTAGCACTGAGATATACACAGACTGCATATACTGTTAAATTATGATGGACAATCTAAAGACTGAACAGCAGGTAAAACAGAACTAATTCTTAGTTTGCACTTTAGAAACCCACAATTAACCAATATGGACCCCATTTATTAACTATGAAAATTGTAGAGTCACTTAAGGGCAGAGGAAAAAACACGCTGACAAAATTTGTGCAACTTTTTTTCTCGAATGCTTGTTTATTTCAGAAAAAAACGCTAAAAAATATTCTGGCATGTGTTTTTTATGGAAAAAATTGGATTCATTTTCAATGAGGCTGAAAATCTCTAATGTTTTATTAAACTGGGACAATAAATAAATAAAGTTTTTAGAGAACATTCCCTCTGACATCTTTATAACCTGGCCAGCTTTTACATGCAGTGTTTGCTGGCGACTTTTTATGTGTTTTTTTCCTTTAATAAATTCTGACCATTCGATGTTGATAGCAACATGGCTCATGGTTTTGTCTGCACTGGATATACAAAATCTTTGTTTTTAAAATAATTTTTAAAAAAAATATTTTTTACAGTTTTCCAGGACAGGTTGTTGTTATTTTCTAAGGCAGTGCAATCTGGTATCTCCTTTGGGTGGGGTGCAACAGCAGCAGCTCAGAGAACAGTTAGCCAGTGTACTGAACCATGCAAAAAAGAGTCTAATAAATTCAGCAATCATGATCTGCTGTGGACAACATTGAAAGTAGGAATCATTATTATTGGGTTCCTGAACTTCAGTATTAAAAACAGCATTTCGGCACAAAAAGCTTTTTTAAGTCTTTTTAAAGTGTATTATAGTACAAGGCTTAATGAACTGATACTGGGAAAACATAAAAGAGTGGTGGGGCACAAAACTCATTTATTTGTAATATGTAAATTTTAAAACAATTTAAAAAATGTTAAGCAACTGAAAAAAGTCATTATTTATGGTATACTATTTGAAACATCTGAACTGTCTATTTAATATATGAAGCTTGAATTTTAAATTTAGTATTCATTTTGTACCCTGCTGACATAAACATATTACTACAGTCAGTTGCACATACACAGATTTATGGGATTTCTGACACTACATGGCATTTGCCTGAACTGTAAATAGGAGTAGCTCTTCTTGTTCTTTTAATCATGTTAAGGGATTATATTAGCAAGCAAAATGAGAATGACACATTGACTGTAATGAGCTTTGCTGACAAACCTAAATAATCTTTGTTGAAAACTACAGCAGCATGTATTGGCAATAAGAACGAGTTATTTATTAGACATACAGAGACACTGCATTTTTCTTTACCATGTTGAATTGCTTTTCTCGCATGTTTTCATGAGTATATATATTAAAAATGTAATATTGGATGAAGAATGTAGGAGGAGCGGAAATTTATCCATATAATGAATAAAAAAACAGAATGATACATAATACATAAATACTGTATACTGAATATTATATTTTTTTATGATAAAGCACAGAATTTCTAAACAAGATATTGCTTATGCAGATGGTGCGCATCGCTTCAATAGAATACAAATAAAACTGGTGTTCTAGAGCGCAAACAAAATCAGAAATGTTTTATGATAACATCAAGAAACAGCTATAGAAATATAATAAACAACATGGACAACAAAAAACAAAATACAAATTAAATTAACTACAAATGAAAGTAACTTTCTCAAACTTTTTACCTGACACAATAATATCAGCAATTAATGTGTAGTTAATTAACTCGAACATACCTAATTCCACAGACTCTAGAAAATTGTGACACTGTGAGTAATTTCCCATAATCCCTTAGACACACAGTAATAATTATGCAATACAACCCCAACCTCAACCTCTACCTTATTTAATTGTGAATTGTTGGATTCTGGGACTTCAAGCCCCTCTGTGCACCACCCACAGAAACAGGGATTTCAAATCCAAGAATCCAACACTTCACAATGGAACAAGGTAAGGGAGGGGCTGCATTATGTGTGCGGCTTAAGGGGGAAGGCAAGCTAGTCCTTGTGACCAAGATACAGTAGGCTATTGTGGTTTTCCTCTTCTAACTTAAGGCCCCCATATACCGGCCGATAAAAGCTTCCGACAGACCAAGTCGGCATCCGACTGGCTTCCCCGATCGGTTCCGCGTTCCAACTGACCATTTCGGATGCATTGTGATCCAATCATTAGGCCATATGTGGACATATAGGGGAGAGATCCACTCGTTTGGCGACATCGCCAAACAAGCGGATCTCTGCGTCTATGGCCACCTTTAGCCTCCCCCACCAAAAGAATCTTAAACATCAGCTTGCTTAAGTCCTTTTAATATAAACCCAATTAATGCTATATAATATCGATAAGTTTTAGGTTACAGTGTTTTTAATTTGAATTTAAGTTTACAAAACCTTAACCAAAATGTATTTGTAATCACAATTATTTTCCTGAATCATAAAAAATATATTTCAAATATTGATACATTTTGATAAATGTGCTCCTAAATTAATGATTAACTAATATAATAGATTAACTCTTAGGGGTCCATTTACTATCAATCAAATTCACAAATCTCAAAAAATGTCAATTCCTATATAGGTATGGGATCTGTTATCCGGAAACCCGTTAACCAGAAACCCTTGAATTATGGAAAGCTCGTCTCTCATAGACTCCATTATATCCAAATAATCCAAATTTTTAAAAATGAACTTTTTCTCTGTAATAATAAAACAGTACTTTGTACATAAATGATCCAAACTAAGATATAATTAATCCTTATTGGGTTTATTTATTTTCTAGTATACTTGAGGTATCAAGATCCAAATTATGGAAAGATTAGTTATCTGGAAAACCCAGGTCTCGAGCATTCTGGATAACAGGTTCCATACCTATGTTTCTAAAAAGTTCTAAAAATTGAGATTTGTTAAGTGAAAAATGATGAAAACCTCTAAGGAAAAAGAATTCAATGGGAGCTACACTGATCTGATTGAACCACTTTAAATCAACTTGGACTTTTAGAGGTTATCATATTTTTTTCTCAAATTTTTAGAAGTTTTGTATTTTTTAGAAAATCATTCAGGGGGCTTTTTGTTAGTACTTTTTAGAGTTTTAGGGTTTTTAGAAATTAGTCATGGCTTCAAAAACCTATAAAACCCACTAAAATCTGACCTTTAATTTATAAGCCTCTTAACTACAGTGGGGCCTCTGTGTTTTCTATTTAAAAAGTCTGTATTGTGAAATATAATACTGCCCTATGCCAACATTCCATTTCCCCCACACTGTTATTTGCTTGCTAAGGCCTTCTTAGTGAGAACCACATCAGTCAACAAAGCTTTACCCTACATTTCCCCTACATCACATTGTTTGAAAATGCTCTATCTATACCAGACGCTGGTGCTGTTAAAGTGGAGACTATTCGGGATATCTGAAGAGAGAGGTTCTGAGTACTTTCTGCAATATAGGATCAGTGTTGACATGGACAAATCCTGCAGTCTTTTAAATCATACCTGCCAAGTGCTATTAGGTGCATGGTTTGTGCATATCTTTTAACAATTAACATTATATATATATATATATATATATATATATATATATATATATATATATATATATATATATATATATATATATATATATATGTATTGTGACATGCCACTTTTTGGGGGAATTAGCGTTTGGTAGGCAGGTAGCGTAGGATTTTGGAGCTTAGAGACAGGGACACCAAGGTTTAGGACAAAAACACAGGTTTATTAAGCACTGGACATTCCCAACAAAAAGGCAACAGAAAAAATGTTCAGGTTACAGTTCAACTTCACTGTAGAACATGCAGGGTACAGTTCAGTAAATACACTGCAAAACATTCAGGGTTTTCCCCCCTCTGGTCGCTCACCATCAAGGGAAACTCTCACCCTCTTGCACCTTGAAGTATTTGGGCTTCACACTCAGCCCTGCTGGCTTCCCCTCCTGGGACTCAGACTCACTAGCCTCTGCCAGTCCTTTCCTCTTTCTTTCCCCACAAGGGATTTAGGCTCCAAGCTCTGGAACTCTCTTGGTGGCAGAAAAGCTCCTTCTGCCCAGCTCTGTCTCTCACAGCCCCTCACTTCCCTGGAGAGCCCTGAACTGTGCTCACACAGCCCTTTTACATGGTCAGGTAGATCCTCTCTCAGCTGCCACTTAATTACCTGGCTGAGAGGGAATATTAACCCTACCTGAGCCAAATATTCCTTTGCAGCACATACAATGCAGTTTAAATGCACTCTTTTATGTGCCTTTTGCTCTAAGACAGTGGTGTTTCCCAAACACCCTGTCACAATATATATATATATATATATATATATATATATATATATATATATATATATATATATATATATGTAACATTTTTAGCATTATACTTTCACAGATGGTTGTCTTTCCTAAAACTCTATCCTTACGACAACTTGTGGAAACACAAAAACATTTTACCATTAAAATCAAGACATCTGGTACACACATATATATATCATTTTTATGTATATGGAAAACAGCTGCTGTCTACGAGAGAACTGTGGCAATCAAAATACTGTACTTGGACTGGCAATAGCTTTAAACTGGTAAATGCACACATGAACAAAGTCACTGTTCTGAAATATATATACTTAAAATTTTCCATCATTCCGGAAATTCTTAGAAGACATGAAACAAACCCCAATTAGGTGTTCTGCTCTAAGTTTCCATACTTTCACCTCTTAACTTCATCTTTCCTGGATGAAGATTGCTAGAGTTTTGGGAATATTGATGACAGATACTATGGGGCAGATGTATTAATTAACCCTTGATATTCGACTGGCGAATTAAAATCCTTCGACTTCAAATATCGAAGTCGAAGGATTTTGCGCAATTCGTTCAATCGAACGATCGAAGGAATAATCGATCGAACAATTAAATCCTTCGAATCGAACAAATCTAACAAAAAAACGTGGAAAGCCTATGGGGACCTTCCCCATAGGCTAACATTGACTTCGGTAGCTTTTAGGTGGCGAACTAGGGGGTCGAAGTTTTTTCTTAAAGAGACAGTACTTCGACTATCGAATGGTCGAACGATTTTTAGTTCGAATCATTTGATTCAAAGTCAAAGGTCGTAGTCGAAGGTCGAAGTAGCCAATTTGATGGTCGAAGTAGCCAAAAAAAACATTAGAAAATCTAACTATTTTTCCTCTATTCCTGCACTCGAACTTAGTGAATGGGCCCCCTAGTGAATGGGCCCCTATATGTCAGGAGATAAAGGGGGCATACTTTGGTAAACATTATACTTCTTCACATACTATATCAGTTGCTAAATGCTTTGAGGATGAAAAACATGCCAGCTTCTTTTTTTAGAAGCAACTTCATTTAAAAACAAATCTAACCCAATAAATTAATTTCCTGATTTCACAGAAAGTTTAATGTTGTATTATGGTTAGTTGAGACTTATTTATTAAAGGTTGGATTTTAGAGATTTTTGAAACCACAAGTAAACTCTAAAACCAAGAATGTCATTCAGTTTATTAAAAGATCCAAATATAAAAAGTATAAACGAAAAAAGTGCTGAACGATATGAATACTTTGAAAATCTCTAAAAATTTCTGAATTGATTTAAAGAATTCCAATAAGATAAACAGAGCTTCAATTGACTTCTTTAGGACTTCGACAAGTTTTGCTTGGCAACGTTTTGCCTTGAGGTTTTCGTTGTTTTTACACTTACTAAATCTTGAATTTTTAGAGCTTTATAGAAATATAGGAAAACCACACATTTTTCGAGATTCGTGAAAAAAAAAACTTGTAAATGGGCCCCTTAGTATTAGGGGAGGCAAATCAGTATATGTATCAGTAGTTGTTGAATATTTTTTTTTTCTAAATCTTTCTAAATAAATATTACAGTTTAAAATATATAACAACACAAATACCTTTGAGATTATTGTTCCAAACTATTTGAAACAAGATTATTATATTTAGAACATTTCTGCAAATTACACATTTGTGGCCTAAAGGGTGGTTAGCTGAATATCTGCACAGTCACTGACTTTCTGGCTTTCTGCATGAAGCTGGGTTCATTATAGACTTCGAAGATGCTGTTTAAATAACAACCTTATATCCTAAGGATATAGTCTGAGCTTAAAAAGACCCACATCCCCTTCACAACATAGGATCAAATTCAGGACTACTTTCATTTTTGAATATTTTTACATCATTTTTAATTTTCATTACCGATTTTCCTTTGTTTTTATATTGTTTTTGAATGCCTAAAAAATTGCTGGATACTTGATAATTGCTTAGAGTGCTCCAAATCCCAGGGTGAGAGTTTTGATTCTACTGTTTATGATTTATTAGACATTACAGTGCAAGAGGCAAGAGCTCAACAGTGTGAAACATTGCAGATATTATTTGTTTTATTATCAGGGCTGATTATTATGTTGGTATTCACTGTATGCCTGCTACAGTGTGTTTAATTGTTTTGCAGCCTTAAATGTCATTCATTTTATTAAGTCTGTTAGAATAGCTTTGGTGTGCAGAGCCTCTTTGTCAACATTGGAGATATAATTTGACCAACTATAATTCAGCTACAGAACAAAATATTTTAGTTCATACCTCAAACATATAAATGCAGTATGTTAATAATCCTAGTTATATACAAAAGGTGTCATTTGTTAAGATTTCCCATGTGTAAGACTTGTAATTCAAAAAAAGAAACAGATTTGTCAAAGAAATAAATGGAACTCATGCTGAAATTCAATGTAATGAAACAGCATTGTGCCATATTTAGCAACAATGCTGCTGCTGGCAGAATGTGATTAATAGTTCCCGCCACATATATTTTTCTCCTAGTTCAAACATAAAATTGGATTTGATAATATTAATAATGTTATTAATTAAAATTAATATTTGATTAGATGAACTCTAGATTAGGAAAGACAAAAGTGTATTCGGCTTATGAAAAATACATTTTCACTTACCAGTACAGTAGGTTCCATCATTAGTCACAAATCTTTCAGCTCCACTTGAATAAAAACCAGGCACACATGTGCAGTAGTAGCCACCATCTGTATTTGTGCAGTTGGCATTCTCACCACAGATGTTTGTTGCATTTTGACATTCATTGTCATCTATAAAAATTAAAATGACAATTGTACTATACTGTATAACAGTAATGAACAGTAATAACAGTAATGAATAATGTACCCCGCTGCTAAAATTTATAATGGTATTAAAAGTCACCTCGGACCTGTATAAAATCACTCTGTCTTCGGCCTCATATTTTTTTATGGTCAAGTAACTTGAAAAAATGTGATATATCTGATTACGTGCACCAAATGTGGTGCACAGTATGTTGGGCAAACTTCGCGGTGCTTAAGGGAGAGGATCAGAGAACATGTTTCCGATATCAAGAATAAGAAACCCACAAACGTTTCTAAACATTTTTCTTTTTGTAGTGAAGGACATTTGGACCATTTCCAAATTCAAGGGATTGAGCGTGTTACGGCCCCTTACAGAGGCGGTGATATGCAACTTAAAATACTCAAACGCAAAGTGTTCTGGATATTCACCCTTGATACCAGAATGCCCAGGGGCATGAACTCTGAGTTTGATGTATCCTGCTATTATCACAAAGTATTCACATCTTTATGAGCATTTCATCTTCCTTTTCTCCTTTCTAAAAAAGTACACGTTCCTATGATGGGTCAATACATGTATGGGACCTGTTATCCAGAATGCTTGGGACCTGGGGTTTTCCGGATAACGGATCTTTTCCGTAATTTGGGTCTTCATGTCTACTAGAAATCCATTTAAACATTAAATAAACCCAACAGGCTGGTTTTGCTTCCAATAAGGATTAATTATATCTTAGTTGGGATCAAGTACAAACTACTGTTTTATTATTACACAGAAAAAGGAAATCATTTTTAAAAAATTTGGATTATTTGGATAAAATGGAGTCTATGGGAGACAACCATTCCGTAATTCGGAGCTTTCTGGATAAGGGATCCTATACCTGTATTATAATTGATGAATGATGAATTAATAAACAAATGACCATATGAAGTGATGTTTTTCAGCTATAACCCTAAACTTTCAAACAATATGCTTATTATGTTAATTTACTATTCCTTAAACATACAATGTTAATATAATGTCAATCTTTAGGATTAGATGTCTCATTAATTGTTTATTCATGCAGTTCGACTTTCTGCTTTATCCATATATTTTCTAACTTTTATACTTATTTATACGTATTTATTCATTCATTTATAAGCATTCATACTGACTACGTTTATATACATTTTCATTTATTTATTGACATATTTAATCAGATATATTTACATTATAATATCTAATTTGTAACGTCCATTGCATTTAGTATGAACACTCTTTGAAATGTTTCTGATTTTTACTATATGGATATGTATTTCTTGTATTTTTCGCAATTTTTTGTATTTTTGTAACCTTTGGCAGAATTTGTGCATACTAGTTGGTTTTATCTGTGCACTTTTTGTTACCAGATACGTGATCCCTTTAAATTGTGAACTCCAATATATGTTTCCCCTCCCCTCCTCTTTGTGATTGGTGGTTTGGTCCTTAACTAGATAAAGGGTTAAACACTTATTGGTGTTAGAATACCATAAAACATGTTGCAAGAGATATGATATTTATTTATGTAATAGATTGAAAGAGAAAAGCTATATAAACTTACGAATCATTTACTGTAAATTGGTATCACAGGAAAATTGTAAAAAATACTTAGGTGCTCGTGCATTTTGTAGCATATGTGTTTTATTCATGTGCACCAATAACTTTTAAATTCTAATATTCTCAAAAAATAAAACAAAGTAACAATGAACATATGCTCCATTTGACAGATGTCATGTGCAAACCATAATGGTAATAAATAAATGAAATCCACATACATTTTAATTAATTCTTAAAAATAAACCGTTTTAATTAACATTGCTGCTATAATGTAGTTTTTCTTTTAATCAAAACGCCATTTTGATAATTGTTGATTTAGAATGCCAAATCCCTTCAGCAAAGCAGAAGGTAATTATCCTATTAGTCTTTTAGATTTAAATCAAGCAACTACAATTTCAGTTCCAAAATGGACTTCTGAGAGGCCCTTTTAAATTGGGTTCAGTTAATAGTAATGTAAAAATGTTCCAATGTATGCAATCATATCTACTGTATATTTGTACAGGTGCACTTGGCTGAATAAACTTACAAAACATTTATAGAACAGACAAGAGAGTAAGGAGGGAATGTTATAAAAGTTGCAAAGAACAAAACAATTTGCACAAATAAGAATAAAAATTTGCATTTTGCAATGTAATATTCTTCCTTAAACTATTATTGCATTGTACATTTTAATTACACATTATGAATTTAAATTGCTGATTGCCCACTTTTAATAAGTGCTTAAAGGTGTTGTAATCTTTTGGAGCAAACATAACTTTTTCAATAAGAAGTTTTATAACATTCACTGCACACTGGAGCAAACTATACAATTGCAAACCTTCTTTCATTGTCGGAATTGGTCGCTAAACAGTTTCCAGGTTCGAAAAAAGCTATATTAAATTCACGCAAAGGAAAATCTATTCGCACAAAGTGACTATGAAGATTTTCATTCATCCAGGTCATAGTATATCTAGTATAGGTCAATCTAAAAACAACTGGACTTGCTGAGTAATCAATGAAGACGTTTCACTACTCATCCAAGCAGCTTCTTCAGTTCAACTGACTGGTGTGGGAAGTTCTCGGCATATAAACTCTTCCACTAACGATTTACAATGGCACATTGTAACTCTTCAAAGAGGTGACATCTGAAGAAACTCACAGAGGTGTTGATTCTGTATAGTTGTGATAGGATTATCCAATGTGTCATGCAACTCCTAGATACAGGTGTTACTTGTGAGAGTTGCATGAATGGATGTGTGAAGTGTTCTGAATCCGCCGGGGTACAGATGTTAGAACAGCATTGTATGTAGCAGACAAGAAAAAGGTGATCGGTTGCCTACAACAACTTGAAAAGGAGAAAGCCATTGATCGAATTTTATACCACCGTCTGTATCCCAGGGAAGCCACACCATGCTTATACGGACTCCCCAAGATACACAAGGAAGGAGCCCCACTAAGACCCATTGTCAGCAGCATAAATTCAGTGACATACAGCATTGCAAAATTCTTGGCTAACATCTTAGCCCCGTTGGTAGGCAATACAGTGCATCATATCCAGAATGCCAAAGAGTTTGTAACCAAGATTCACGGTGTTACACTAGAGGCAGAAGAAACAATGGTGTTCACATGTATACCTACTACAGAGGCGATTGAGACTGTAAGAAATCGACTGCAACATGGTAACACCCTCAGCAGCAGAACGAAGCTCAGTCCCAACCAAGTTTGTTTGTTGCTAGATTTGTGCCTTAACACCACATACTTCAAGTACAAGAACCTTTTTTATAGACAGAAACATGGCTGTGCAATGGGTTCTCCAGTCTCTCCTATTGTAGCAAACTTGTACATGGAGGAAGTGGAAAGGAGGGCCTTACTTACTTTCCAGGGAACTACACTGACTCACTGGTTCAGGTATGTGGATGATACTTGGGTTAAAATCAGATCCAATGAAGTGGCGACCTTTACAGAACACATTAACTCAGTGGACAATAACATCAAGTTCACAAGGGAAGATGTCCACGATAACAAACTTGCTTTTTTGGACTGTTTGATATGTATCCAAGAGGGGGGTAACTTGAAGACAGAAGTATACAGGAAACCCACTCATACGGATCAATATCTGTTGTTTGATTCCCACCATCCACTGGAACACAAACTGGGTGTCATTCGAACCCTGCACCACCGGGCGGAATGTGTGGCAACTGATACAGAGTCCAAAGACAAAGAGCAGAAACATCTCAGAGGAGCTTTGAAAGCGTGTGGCTACCCAGACTGGGCCTTTGTCAAAACAGCAGCAACCAAGCCCAACAGGAACACCAATAGAAATAACCGCCCGGAGACACATAGTAGGCGAAACATAGTCATCCCATATGTAGCTGGAGTGTCAGAGAAACTCTGGAGGATTTTCAACAAACACCATGTCCCTGTGTTTTTCAAACCTAGCAACACACTGAGACAAAAACTGGTACACCCAAAGGATCAAACACCAAAGGAAAAACAAAGCAATGTGGTATACGGAGTGCAGTGTAGCGAGGAGTGCACAGATCTATACATTGGGGAGACAAAACAACTGCTCTCCAAGCGAATGGCTCAGCACAGGAGGGAGAACTCTACAGGGCAAAACTCAGCTGTCTTTCTACACTTAAAAGACAAGGGACACTCCTTTGAAGACAGCAAGGTCCAAATCTTGGATAAAGAAGACCGCTGGTTTGAACGAGGCGTGAAAGAGGCGATTCATGTCAAGGTGGAGAGACCATCTCTGAACAGAGGCGGGGGCCTTCGACACCACCTGTCTGCTACATACAATGCTGTTCTAACATCTGTACCCCGGCGGATTCAGAACACTTCACACATCCATTCATGCAACTCTCACAAGTAACACCTGTATCTAGGAGTTGCATGACACATTGGATAATCCTATCACAACTACACAGAATCAACACCTCTGTGAGTTTCTTCAGATGTCACCTCTTTGAAGAGTTACAATGTGCCATTGTAAATGGATTAGTGGAAGAGTTTATATGCCGAGAATTTCCCACACCAGTCAGTTGAACCGAAGAAGCTGCTCGGATGAGTAGTGAAACGTCTTCATTGATTACTCAGCAAGTCTAGTTGTTTTTAGATTGACCTATACTAGATATTATTCGCACAAAGGCATAATTTTTCGCATTGCAATTTTTTTCTGTTACCGACATTTATTACAGTACATTCCCCCATTTGAGCTAAAAGCAGAGAATTAGTGCATCATAAACAACTGCTCATTGTCTGTAATAAAACTTCATGCTAAAAGTTATTCAGCAATAAAGAATATTATACAAATGTAGGTTCTTATTTTTTATATTACCACTTTTTTACCACAGTGTTGAATCATATTTAAACTAATGATCAATCCTCTTCTAATTTATAATGCAACTATGTAAAACAAAATCCTGCAGGACCCCCAGTATAATAATACCTTCGTCCGACAATTTGAAAAGATGATCTGTTCAACATTTATGCTGAAATGGTGCATTATTAAAAGCCCCCATTGGCTACCTAGTCAAGTGGATCTGAGTCTATTGTTTGTATTTGTTACACCCCTGTGAATTAGCTAAATGTTGATTTTTTTTTAATTAAGTTCTCACAATGCATTTATGTTTAAAACAATAAAGCCAGAGCAAAATAACTGGAACACTGAGAATTGGAAGGTAATGCTATGATAATAAGATGTGTAGTTTTATATTAGAATGTAATTTTGCAATTTCTGCTTGTGATTAAGCTATGAAAAAAACACCCCACTAATTCTTGTCTTCAGAGTTTAACAGGCACAGCACTCCATTAGACTCTGCTTAGAGAAGTGTAATGGGCCTACTAATAATGTCAACAACAGAATTAGGATCAAATGAACAGCGAGTGTGAATGTTAACACACCATCTGATTTACTGTAACTGCAAGTCTTAATCAAAATTATAATACTGAAATAACCTAAAAATAGTTATAGAAAGTTGAAGTTTAAATAATATATCCATTATATATACACCATGGATTCAGTTAAAACAAATAATTATAAAATAAATACACACCAACACATGTAATGATTAAAGGAGAAGGAAAGGTTAAAACTAAGTAAGCCTTATCAGAAAGGTCCATCTACATATACCAGTAAACCCCCAAAGTAATGCTGCTCTGAGTCCCCTGTCAAAAGAAACACTGCATTTCTTTCCTTCTATTGTGTACTCATGGGCTTCTGTATCAGACTTCCTGCCTTCAGCTTAAACCTCATTGCCCTGGACAAGAGCATGCTCAGTTTGCTCCTCTTCCCCCGCCCACTCCCTTCTCTGCTGTAATCTGAGCCCAGAGCAGGGAGAGACTCAGGCAGGAAGTGATGTCACACCACATTAATACTGCAGCTCCTATCCTAAACAAACAGAGAGTTTCTAGAGCTTTTTACTTAGGTATGGTAAAACATTCTACAGAATAAATATTGCATTCTAGCTTGCACTATTGCAGCTAATCTATTGGCAATAAAATGCCTCCATAGCATTCCTTCTCCTTTAAGAAATACTATAAAAGATATTGTTATATGACAAATAGCATTACTTTGTTCCAGGTGCAGTTCCAGCAATGGTAGGGGTTAAACTTTAATGCACCTTTCCTCCAATCAGCAACGGGAGGAGCCTTATTTCAATTTGCTTGTTGCCTCAGTAAACAGGTCTTTAAAAAAGATCAAGATAGTTTGTGTGATTAAATTTGGCCTGTCCGTCCCACATAAATCCTTTTTATGATTCTTCTTGTCCCCTGATTTTTATTCTAAAAATCGAATCCCTTTGTACCGTGTATATCTATTTGCCCCAGTAACCAGGAAGTGGTTTAAATGCCAGACTGTAAGATAAGGGGACCTTAACAAAAAATAATCAATAAAAGTAACAATAACCTTGCTTCCTCAAATAATTTTTTTTATTTTTCAGAGATCTCCAACAACTAAATAACATTTAACATGGTCCGGAGACACTTTTGTCAAGAATTGCAACTATGCGGGGAGGTGCCAGCTAATAAGAATTATGGCCAAAGATAAATAGGAACACATTACTGTCTTGAAAATGTTATGATCATAATTTAAACCCCCTGTTTTTATTAGATAGACAATTTTATGACATACTAAAAGTTAACTTTAAGCGAACTACCCCTTTTATAAACCATGCAGTTTAAGTGCATTTTACAAAAAAGTTGCAATAATTGTACCTGAGTGTTCTAAGGGTTGTATTTATCATGCTGTGTAAAAAGTGGAGTGAAGCAGAGATATTGCCCAGAGCAATCAATCAGCAATTAGTAACAAAAATAAAAGCATAGATCTGCTATGAGCAACATCACATGTAATGTTTCAGTCCACTTTTTACACAGAATGATAAATATACCCCTAAGGGGCATATTTATCAAGCGTCAAATTTTGAATTTGAAAAACTTCGAAATTCGAATTCAAAAAGACCAACTGAAATTAAGTTGAATTTTTTTTTTTTATCAAATAGGTCCATTTTCGATCGAATAGGTTAGTATTCGGCCAAATTCGAATCATACGAATCGAAGTAATAGCGCATTCGATTGAATTCAATTTGAAGGTTTTTCCCCCCAAAAAACTTAGATTTTTCAAAGTCCACCAATTTACTCCAAATAGGTTCTAGGAGGTCCCCCATAGGCTTAAACAGCAATTTGCCAGGGTTTAGATGGTGAATGGTCGAAGTCAAATTTTTAAAGAGACAGTACATGATAAATTTCGATATTCTAATTTTCAAATTTTTCTCAAATTCAAACAGAATTTTGACTATTCCCTAGTCGAAGTAAAATAGCTCGACCGTTGATAAATCTGCCCCTAAGTGTTAAGCTTTATTTACCACATCTAAAAGGTATAATGTACATACATAGTTTCATTCTTATAATATCTGAATTCTTTTTGTTGCTTGAACAGGCACTTTGTGATGGGCGAATAAATTTGCAGCAAATTTCCATGTTTTGCCACTGTCAAATACATTTGTGAAACTGCGGAAAAAAATTTACCACCGAAAAATGTGACGTGTTGAAAAAATTTGGGCACCCGTCAGCATAAAAAGTTATTCGCCCGCTATTGACTTTAATGCATTTGGACAAAATTGTCGTGAGCGTCAAAATAATTTTGACTTCCATTGACTTCAATGCATTTTTGCGAATTTTTCAGCGATGCGAAACGGGACAAATTTGTCCATTTCTATTTGTGATGTCCTGATAAAGGTCCTCTGTGCAGGACTGAAACATCGACTTGCACCATTAAAACTTTGCACATAAATTAAATCCCATGAGTGCTACATGTTCTTTATGCTATTACTTTTTGTAACTGCACCTGGGCTTTTTGTCTTTTTCCAACTAGCATGAATAAATAATTCCAGTCACTGCTGTACCAGTAGTTACAAATGAGGACCATTACATTTAGGGGCAGATTTTTCAAGGGTCGAATTTAGAGTTGTTGGGAGTTATTTAAAACTTCCACAAACTCCCATGAACTCGAAATTTGACCAGATTCAATTTATTAAAAAAAAAAATCTAATTTTACAAACTTGAATTAATAGGATCGACCCGCAAATTTGGATAGGATTCGAATCAAATTTGATTCTAGTTATTAAAACTCAATTTTAGTTTTTTTCTCTGAAACTTGAATGTCAGGAAGGCTGCAAACAACTCTAAATTGATCCCAGGACATCTTCAATGGGCTAAAACAGCAATTTGGCAGATTTAAGGTGGCGAATAGGCAAATTCAACTTCTTAAAGGGCCAGTGTATGATAAATTTAGAAAATCAAATTCGAATTTAAAAAAAAGCTTGAATAGTATTTTAAAAATTTCCTAGTTGAATTTGACAGTTTTGTCCACAAAAAACTCAAAAAATCTAATTAAAAATTTGAAAATTTTAATTTTCACTTCGACCCTTGATAAATCTGCCCCTTAATGATGGATTTAATGGAGAGTTTGATGAGTTTCTGTGTATGACATAAGCCTTAATCTTGTTAGTTTATCTATTTACTGTCATATAGATTGACTTTATACTAGTATGACCAGATAATCCATGAACAGCAATAGTACATGGAGCTAAACCATTTCATTCCCCACATCCTGTTTTGTGGGGCAACTTAATTCAATATTTTTGAACTCATATAATACAGGTTAGTCAAAACTGTGGAAACCACTAATACACATGTGGATGGCCAAGCCATCAGCAGAGAAAAAAACAATACTGTTCATGGAATCTATCAATGGAATCTATGAATAATCTGTTGTTTTTTGTTATTTTATTGTTATTTAATAACATTTGCTGTTACTGTTTTGTTAGCAGGAGTCTATTATGCTGGGGGGGGGTTAAATGTATTGTATTAGTCTAAGGGGCAAATTCACTAAGCGCCGAAGCGCCGAACGCTAGTGTTACTTCGCTAGCGTTTGGCATTTTCGTTACTGCGCAAATTCACTAACGAACGCTGGCGTAGTTTCGCTAGTGTTACGTCGCACCCTTACGCCTGGCGAAGTTTCGCTAGCGACGTAGCTACGCAAATTCACTAATGCGCGCAGTGTACTGAACGCTACCTTTTACGCTAGACTTCCTTTGCCACCTCAGACCAGGTGAAGCGCAATAGAGTAGATAGGGATTGCTTCAAAAAAAGTCAACATTTTTCTAAGTCCCAAAAAACGCTGGCGTGTTTTCCACATTATGGGTGATAGGCTGAAAAAGATTGAGAATTTTTTTGGGGCTCCCCTCCTTCCCCCCTACATTTCCTGACTCATGGCAACTTACCTAGACAGTGGGCACATGTGTAGGGCAAAATAAAATTTTTATTTGATGTTTTGAAGGTTTTCTAGACATTTGTAGTGCTGATACGTATTCCTCCATTGAAATTTGAATTTGGCGCCGTATGCAAATTAGCCTTCGCTAGCGTAACTTCGCTTTACTTAGCGAATCAACGCTAGCGCAACTTCGCAACCTTACGCTACCCCTGAGCGCAACTTCGGATTTTAGTGAATTTGCGAAGTGCTGGCGAAACTACACCTGGCGAAGTGTGGTGAAGTGCGGCGAAGTGCGGCGAAGTTACGCCTGGCGCAACTACGAATCTTAGTGAATTTGCCCCTAAGAATCTATTCCTGAGGGAGGGAAATGGAGGGGGGTGATATCACTCCAACTTGCAGTACAGCAGTAAAGAGTAATGGAAGTTTATCAGAGCACAAGTCACATGACTGGGGGCAGCTGGGAAACTGGCAATATGACTAGCCTCATGTCAGATTTCAAAATTAAATTTCAAAATTCTGCTGGAGCAGCACTATTAACTGATGTGTTTTGAAAAAAACATGTTTTCCCATGACAGTATCCCTTTAAATGAAAATGTGTGTTCTTGCTTCTGTAGAAGTTTAATAGTTACACTAAACTTGTTAGTAACTCATCATTTTTAAATAAACCATATATAAATAAATTAAAGCAAGAAAACATGCAGTCTACATATTAACTGGTTTGAATGAAAATAATGTCCTTACAAATGCTTAAAACTAAACATTGATGACAGCTGAGTCTGCATTCAACCAGCTATGCTTAAAAAAATACCGGCACAATAGGAGGAAGACGTGAATAATGCTCTGGCTATTTACAGGAAATTAGTAGTGGTCTTTAGTTCTGAGGTTAAATTCTTCATACTAAAGAAGTAAAAAAATGTAAAGTATGACATATGTTTCTTCATTTTAGCAAACAGAAACATGTATGTTTATTTTAAATACGATCTACACATTACCATTTTTCTGATTTGGGAAAAGAAATACAACAAATGTAAAACTATAATTAAAAAGAAAAACTGTGATAGAAAAACAGTTTACAATGTTCTGGACATCTATAAGCGTTTCTCTCCCAATATTTATCACTAGCGCTAATGCTGACATGCAA
The DNA here is from genome assembly GCF_017654675.1 of Xenopus laevis. NCBI lineage: Eukaryota > Metazoa > Chordata > Amphibia > Anura > Pipidae > Xenopus > Xenopus laevis. Next base: position 60,554,526 of record NC_054378.1, on the reverse strand, counting down.
TGCATTCTTTTTGTAGCATATATGTAAACCTAGTACATCTACATTGTTGGCAGACTGTTGCCTTCCCCTCAAACAGGCCAGAATCTATGACATTGGCAGGAATAGGTTTAAAGGAAATGTTCAGTGTGAAACTGCACTGTGTTATTTTAGATGTAAAGAGGTATCGCCTGTAAGACCAACGTCTGGGAAGGGCACCTCTCATAGAACCAGTTTGAAGCAAATCATTTTTTATTGCTTTTTTTTTCTCTGTAATAATAAAACAGTAGCTTGATGGTAATTAAGATAGCATAAAATAATATAAATGATTGAGTTTATTTAATGTTCATGTGTTTTTGTAGATTTAATGTATGATCATTCAAATTATGGAACGACCCCTAATTCAGAAAACCCCAGGTACTCCAAGCATACATGCCATACTTGCATAAAAGCAAGCCATTTTTGGCTACATTTTTTTACCCAAATTAGATTTTCCTGAACACTTGCTAGTCCCTTTTGAATACTGCATTTTGATATTCACCACCCAGCCAGTGCTGTACATCATCCAGATATACTGTACAGTACCTAGGAGCTTTATGTTGATATCTGCACAATATTGTAGAGACATGGAGATATCTATATGGTGCCCTTCTCCTAACCCTTTCCAAAGCTATCTACATCAGACCGAGATAGGTCTAGCAACCTAGTCACTTGTGCAGCCCCAACCGCACAACGCAGGAAGTAGTGTATGTGCTGATTGGTATTCAACATCACCTGAAAAACAGAGAATGATCAAAACATTCTATCGATTATATTGCCTTCCCAGGGACTTTGAGCACCCTGACCAGAAAATTATCTAAGATAACAGTAATATGGTAATTACTGGTCACATTAATATGCTTGACCCCAGAAAACCTGTGTTCCTTTTTATAGCTGCTTACACATTAAATCCATATATGGTATTCAAATTTAGCAATTCATTGGCAATCATGCTACATAGCTGTGTATTACATGACATTCAGATCAGAGGGAGGGCAAAAAGTCCCCTTATTATTAATATTATTAACATGTAACAATGTGTACAACAGATAATTTAACAGATTTACATACAAAAACAACCAGTAATTGTTATGAGCTGTAAAGAAGGCTCTTCCCAAAATGAACTTACAATATAAACTCTGAAGCTACCTTTAATTTCAGTCAGAAGGAAAAAAAAGTCCTTGAATTCAGCCCCCTGATCAACATTGTACATTGTGTATTAATATTAGAAATCCCATTTCTAATCAGACTGATCAACAATGGGCTTGTAGTGATACTATATCCACTATTTGGAAAATTTCTCATCTAAAGATATTTACAGTTCTTTAAAAATAATAGGCCTTCCGGACAAGTGCAGTGGAGGGAAGCTTTGATCTGGTTAGGCAGGCCATAAGAAACATAATGGGTTAAGGTACTGTGAGGAGAGTAAAGGGGAGGGCTTACCAGGCACTGAGTCAGAGAAAGACAGCAGTCTTCCTGAATCATAGGTGGGAGCAGCATCCAGCCCACCAGGGATGGACTGGGACTCAAAATAGGCCCTGGCATTTCAAGTACACAGAGGCCCAACCAGTCTCCCACCAGCCCATTCCACAGTGACTGTCTATGGGATCTTACAGCAGCCCCTCTGGCATTTGCCAGAACTCACAGATTGCCAGTTTGGGCCTGACGCCCACCTGCCCTTGGTATTGGAATTGTGACGGCTCTGGTAGATTGGGTTAATGGTATAATGTTATACTACAGTTACATGCTATTTATACATGTTATTTCCATTGATGTTGTTAATTAAGCTGCGGCCTTTAAACTCCATCCTGGAGTCCAGTGTCATCATTGGTAGCATAGCAGCAAATATAAGATTCATATGTATCGTATAGTCCTGGGGAGACCCAAATAGGTCCTATCAGGAACAGTGTGGACATTATGTAACAGCAATGGCACAACAACATTTTACACTGGTGTAATGTGATTGGAAGCTAACTGGAATTTACTGGATAACCGTGCTGTCTATAATTTAGATCCCATACATTAAGGGGCTTATTTACTAAAATCTGAAAAAAATTAATTATTTTAGTAAAACCACTTCGACCAAACTGCCATTCACATTTTTACCACATTTATCAATAAATTAACTTGAAAATCTGGTGCAGGAAAAGACTAGATAAAATTGTGATAAAAAAACGAATCATATGATTTTTCTGATTTGATGTCCCCTATTTTTTGGAATTTGTACAAAACCCAGTGCAGATCATAATATCTTTCAATTGTAAAAGGGACATCTGCCATTGACTTCTACATGACCTCTGTAGGTTTGAGATGGAGTACTTTTTTATTCTGAATTTTAGCAGACTTTGGGCTTAATAAATCACCGAAAAAAAATCACGTTTTTTTTTCACCACAACAAAAAGGTGTTTTTCCTTTAAAACTCTGACCAGATATATTTACTTTAGTAAATAACCCCCTAAGTCTGCTAAAAAAATATTTTAAACACTGAATAAACCCAAAAGGATTGTCTTGCTTCCAATAAGAATTAATTAAATTATAGTTAGAATCAAGTACAATGTACCGTTTTACTATTACTGTACAGAGAAAAGAAATCATTATTAAAAATTTGAATTTTATGGCTAAAACAGAGTCTCTGGGAGATCACCTTCTCGTAATTCAGAACTTTCTGGATAACGGATCTCTTATGTGTACTTTTTGTTTCTCTCAGTGTTATCATTCAATTGAACCAGTGTTTATGTGTGCAATATTGCCTCAAAACTGATTATGTACATTTCAATGGCAAGATTATTATAATCTTGGATGGATATGTTCTGGTATTAATTAGAGATCAGAGGCTGATATGCAAAGTTATTTGTTTTACCTGATTGAATTGGCTGCTAGAATCACAGCGTGCTCTAATTTCCATTTATTTATTTTATAAAAACCTGTAATACAATTTTTTTCACAAAGTTTAGTGTGTGCCCAAACTTGAGTACAGCACTGCAGACATCAGAAGATATTTAAGACATCTCCTCAAGACAGTCATTAACTCCAGGGCATATCTGCACCCTGCATGTTTCAACTGGCTTGCAATTGCCTTTAATTCATCAAAGCAGGCTAAACTAGTAGACTGATGCTAGCTGAAAGTTGCACTAAAATGTGTAGAATGATGCAGTTGTATTTGTAGATGAATTTTGTGTTGCTTAAAAATGCATCAAATATTATGAAGAAATTGCTGAATCTTCAAGATCATCCAGCTCCTGTTACACAAATGTTAAAAAGGTTACAGATTTCATTATGATCAACTCTTCCACAACATTTTTAGGAGGTGGAATAAACTTCTACAGAAGCCTTTATAAAGCTGAATCATTTGTATTTTTCAACAATGAAATTATTCGCAATGAATGTACAAGAGCCAAAATATTGTAGGCAATTGTTCTCATTTTTTAACCACATATTGTTTAATAATTTTAACAATTTCTTTATAATTATAATTTTTTTCTTAAATTGTACTCATCTATTCTGTAGCAAAGGTAATTTTACGTTTTTTAGACATAGGCAGGTGTAATGTAACCGACGCATTAAGTAAAAGTCTGATTCTGCCAGACCATTTCAAGTCTCAGCCAGAAAAAATCTGGAAAGTGATTAATTTACTCAGTTTGTTTTTCTAATCTAGATTACACATCTTGCACAACCCACCATTCATTTCAGTGGGAATAGCAGGTGTGGCATTGAAAGCCAGACTATTATGCATTTGCTTTGGGTGTGTTTGTCAAGTAAAAACAATGATATGTTGTCTAAAATTGGAGCAGGCAAATGTTCTAAATAATACATTTCCCTCATTATATGCAGTACAATAGAACAAGCAATGTCAGAGAAAATCCACAGTAGTATGAAAAAGGCTTGCCCCAAATACAAGTCTAAAAACACAGAGACAACAGTTATATGAACAAAGTACTTGGACAAAGACAATAGAGCTTGTGTTATTTTTAGACAGGAGTCTTGCTCTTTCTTGTCACTTATGTGCCATTAGATTGAGAAAAAGCATATATAATTCCATTACAAATAAATAGATAAATAAATACATTCCATAAATATATTTCAGAAAAAGAAAAAGAACAACTGCCTGAATATTAGTGTTAAGAGTTTAAATAAGTCAAGTAAAGATACACTGGCACACAGGGCAATTGCAGTGCAGGGTGACCCCTTGCTGTTTATTTGTGTGGACGTGCAACGTTTCGGGGCGAACCCCTTTCTCAAGCGCCCCAAAACGTCGCACGTCCGCACAAATAAACAGCAAGGGGTCACCCTGCACTGCAATTGCCCTGTGTGCCAGTGTATCTTTACTTGAAGTATCTGTTTGGGGGTTGCCGTACCCTCTACTCTGTGTGTGAATTATTTTCATATTTAATTCTTTCAAATCACAAAATTTATCTTTGGAGTGACTTCTGTGGTCAGTAGAGATTAAAAAATACAGATTTGTAATTTAACAAAAAATAATGTTTAGTAAAGCTTCTTATTCAAATTATTTTATAATTACAATTATGTATATTTTAATGAAATATCAATGAGAGGCAGACTTGATAATTTTAGATAGTTTCATTTAAACTATTGTTTTATTTGTTTATTTTATACATACTTGGAACAAAAATAATTACTGCAACTTTAATTTTTTCATGCAATTTAAATGAGTTAAAATGCATTCCATTGAAAAGGATATCCTTTGTTTCCTATTGGGAGGCAGAAATTCATTGTTGGAAATTTGTCACACTGCAGACTATGAAAAGAAAACACAATAAATTTGGCTGCCAGAGTTCTAATTACTCTTTGACTACATGTCCTAGAACATTTGTCTAATGTTAACCTAAGAAGTCACTAGAGATCAGCAGGGGTCAGAAACTGAAGAATAGGTTTCTAATTAAGATCTTACTCATATTTTATTATTATTATTATCTTCTTGATTATTACTTTAAGCTGCTGCATGTGGATTTACATTTTAAAACATCAGACAAATAGAGCTGGCCATCCACATACTGATAAAGTTGCACAAAACAAAATCTATTTTAGTAAATGTATGGTGGCTCAATGATCCCTGACAATATCCATATACTATAGACTATGGTTTGGAGATCAGGCCTGTTTTGAAATCTAGTCCGCCAATGCGCCATTTCTGCTAGTGATGGACCAATCACATGGCTAGCGTACCTTGCCAGTCTGTGTATGGCTACCTTAAGACTTTCCTATAAATGCATAAGTTCCAAATGTCCAGCCACTCATTCTAAGACTTTGTTAATAAACAATGGTACATTTTCTGTACTAATCACCATAAATATATTATTATCACATTGTTTATTTGAATAAAGTTTTTTTGGCCATATATAAATTCACATTAACATTACAAAAACAAAACATTTAAGAAAATGTTATGTACTAAACAAGCCACTTGATCTGAAAGCAGTAGTGGCGATAATGTTGGGTGTCTTTTCTACTCAATGAAGCACACAAAGAAGTTTTACTACCATGTCAGGACATTGGTTACTGGTAATGAACATATTTTTGTTGTAAGATATATTAGTATCACATTGTTTATTTGAAAAAATGTTTTTTTGGCCATATATAAATTCACATTAACATTACAAAAACAAAACATTTAAGAAAACAATGTTACTAGCTTATAAGCACTAATGACAGAGGACTTTATAGTCATCAGCACCCCAAATTTTTTTTTTAGCCATTTACCATAGTATCCACCATATTACATTTGCAACTGTGTCCCTTTAAAACAAACTTCTGAAATTTCTTATTGTACTTAGGTCTAAAAGTGTCCAGCAATTTAAACCAATAAGTCTATTTAATGTGACAACATAATTTCACAGACTGTCTCTAAAAAGGTGCTTTGTTAAAAGGATGGAATTGATTAATTGATCACTCTGTCCAATTCTTCTGTGCGTATGTCTATATTTATTTAAAAAATAGAATAGAATTTTTTAATTTTTGTTATCGCAACATTAAAATTATTCTTTCTTTAAACAGGGTCTTTCTCTAGCATGGAAATTTTGCGAAAGAATGCACAAGAAGGTCTTCTTTAAAAACCTTGAGGGTAGTAATGGGTTTTTTATTGTTAGGCTAGAACACATTCAATCATTACATAAGGAGAAAAGATTATTTCGACTTCCTGTGCCTTTGGAAAATAATCATTTCCACCCAACAACTGTTTATAGCGGTGATTCACAGGAAAATCAAAAAACAGTCTTACATTGGTTTGATGAGATTTAAAGGAATTGTTCAGTGTAAAAATAAAAAAAAACGAGGTAAATAGATAGGCTGTGCACATTAAAAATGTTTCTAACATAGTTAGTTAGCCAAAAATGTAGTTTATAACTTCAGTTTATAAGGAGTTTGTGCAGTGTTGGACTGGCCCACAGGGATACCAGGAAAACTCCCGGTGGGCCCAGGTGTCAGTGGGCCCTCATGCTGCTAAACATTTGGCCTTTTTTATGGACATTCCCTATTTTTATGAGAACAAAGAGACTAAATAGATGGAATAATAGATTACAGTATGTAAAGAATAGAGACTAGGAGAATAGAGGTTGAGTGAGGAGAGGAAGAATAATAGCACTAAGAGTGGGCCCCTGGTCTAAGATTAATTTGGTGGGCCCCTGGTCAAAGGTTTTTGTGTGGGCCCCTGGTGTCCCAGTCCGACACTGAGTTTGTGCTTGGAATAAACTGTTGCCTCTCTTCGTTTTACTGTCACTCACGTAGCCCCCTAGCTGAAGCAATAAATAGTGCTTGGACATCTAGTGTCTAGTGATGGGAGAATTTGTGCCGTTTCTCTTCGCCGAAAAATTTGCGAATTTCGCGCCGTTTTTTACGCCCGCGCCCGTTTTTGGCGCCGGCGTCCGTTTCGTGAATTTATTCGCTGGCGGCGAATCGCGCAAATTCGCCGCGAATTAGCGCCTGGCGAATAAATTTGCCCATCACTACTAGTGTCCAAAGCTAGTATTGCATTCATTTTAAAAAAGGAAACTGCTATAAACACGACAAGGCAGCTTTTAGACATCGCACTTGCTGCAGCTTATCTATCGTTACAGCACGTTAAATGGCTGCATCTGTATATTAGAAATATATGTTTTTTTTTACTTGCACAGCCTATTTATCCAGTTTTTATTTTTACAATGAATTGTTCCTTTAAACTCAGTTAAATCTACTACCTGATATATCAATTAATGTGCACAAATTCTATTTCTTATCAGTCCTTACACACAAACTGTAAATTACGTTTTAAAATCACAATCTTTAAATTGAATCAGTAAACTGAGAGAATAAAAACATACCATTTTCTTGTTTCATTCTCTAATACCATTTTCAGACACTATATTTTGCATTCTATATATGTATGAAAAACCGTGTTAGATCTCAGTCCAGACACATCTTTTCCTTATAGAGGTTTCACATATTAACTGATTTTGAATAAACAAACATTTTTATAATGGTTTAAATACATTAAAAAAATGAGTCAAAAATGTACCCTTGTATTCATTATAACTCTACTAGGAAAGATGTTATTTGGGTCTGGAAATCAACAATAATATCCAACTTATCTCCAGCAACAGTGTAGGTAAGCATTTAGGCAATAATGATCATAACATGGTCTCCTTTGAGAAAATATATTTAAAATGCTAACTGACATTTATACATCTCTAAATATTCTACCCTTAAATAGGGAAAGAAGTACCAAATCTTTAATGGTTTAATAGAAAGGTTAGTACTGAGAATGATGAGAAAAATTTGCTGGGTCAGCTGAAGTTTAGGCTAGCAGAGTCATAAAACTTAATCTGCGCACCTCAACCTTATTTTCAACTTTTCCATGGAGTAGGAAGTATCACTCACGTCCCTCCACCTTACACCTCATATTCTGACCTGGCAGACATGGTAGGCAGTGGACAGAATCTTTGCAAGCAGTATCCATCAACCAGAATCCAACACTTAAACTTGGAAAAAGGTGAAAAGGTTGAATGACTTTGCCAGCCTAAGGGGGTGGGGAGAATGATCCATTCAAGTCCATCATGGTTTACATCATGTGTGTTTGTGTAAGTTCAGATAGTGTTAAAAGGTGTAGGGACCCATAGGGTTAATAACTTTATCTACTAATTAATTTTGCTAGTTACTGGAAAGAAGCACATATTATTTCTCTGTTAATCTGCTAAACCAGGTGAATGTGTTCAGGAAGTCTGGTATGAACAAGGCTCATGAACAGAGCTAAGTGAGTGACAGGACAAGATACTGTTATAGCACATTCTAGAATAGAAACTTAAAATAGACAGGAATAGCTAGAAAAAGAAGCCTATGCTCCAACAAGGATTGATAGCTTAGGTAGAGCTCCTCCCTAGCTCTCCCCTAGGCTCTGGAACCAGAGTACAGAATATGGATTTAGGCTGGCTTCATTTAACGGATACATTTCTGCTGTAGGGGATCTAAGCCACATTGGCTAAAACCCCTAGAAGGCAAACCTAGGCAACTCCACTATGATGTCCCAGATCCTACCTGTGAATGTAACTGACATCTTTCACTGTCTACCTGAGGTGCAGGTAGATGGTAAGTAAAGCCTTTGTTCTGCTTTGTTTGGCGTCCTTCATCTTTATTCTTACCCAACAGCAAGAGAGGTGTAGTAAAGAACACCCTCACTTCATTATTCCACTTAGTAAAGACTCATTCTGTGTTATAGAGTCCAATTAAATTTTTGTCTGTTTAGCCAAGGGTTGCAATAGTGATAGTGTAGCCTTTTTCACAAAACCCAACTGAATAAACACATGTCAAAAATGGGATGTGTTTTGTTTTAAAATATTAGCACTTTATAACCAGGGTCTTAAATCAGACTAAATTGTTTTCACAAATGTGTTGTACTGTATAGGCAAAACACTTTTAGAGATCACTAGCTTCAGAATCCCATTAATCAACTATATAATTTGTTTCAAAGTCAAACACATTGAATGTAGTACTGTGGTTCATGAAGCAAAATTTGTAACATTAATTTTAATTTAATTAAACAAATGTAGAAAAATACTTCCACTTAATTATAAAGTGTTGTAAAATATTTGTTGTTAAATGATTTACAAATATAATTGGTTCAAAGGAACAGAATGCCACAGAAATGTAAAGGTAACTTTATCTAAGACAGTATAATGGAGTGAGACTTTATTCAGAAATAAATGTAAAGTACTTTAAAAATGTAGGTTTGCAGGAACAGCTTGCTGTCAGCTCCCGGATAGTCTGCTGCACCTGACATCAAATACCTGGCTGATGTTTCTGTACCAGCAAAGGTATTTTCTAAGTTTACCTAGTAGCAACTCATTCTCCTGGGAAATCTGCTAACAATGCCTGCAGCTTTTGAAAATAAAAAGTTGGATGCTTCTTCATATTGTTGTAGAAGTGTAGTAGTAGTAGTAATTCCCCTTATTATACCTATATTTGTGAAAAAAAATAATTTTACCATAATGTTATGTACTCGCATGGAATCATATATGTTAAAGATCATGGATTATTATGTATCTCATGATTCTGATCAGAGATATGTATACCTTGTAAATTTGTAATGTTAAGGTCATTGAAGAATTGATATGAAGTTGAGAAATAAATGGGGAGAATATAATATGGCTAAAAGAAAGAAACAACCTTCCCCTCATTACTGCTATCCATTGCAGCATCATTTTGTGTACTCATGCAATATGGGTTTGTATATGGGTATACAGTAGCAGCAGAAGGAGGAACAGAATTGCAAAGTCAAATCTAGTTGATAATGTTTGATAAAACACTTAATTCTGTTAACCCTATGAAGTAACTGGCAAGGCCAAAGTGAATATATATATATGTAAGAAGATTGTTTTTATCTGCTATGCAAACATCACCTCTATAACTCAATTTTAAAATGAATGGCTTTTCATTAACTGTAGTAATGTTTTTGAACACACAGTTTTTACCAACCAGAGTAATAATTCATTATATATAAAGGAACAAGTTGCTGGCAAAACACTTTGTCTATCTATTGGTGTATTTCCCCATACAATTGTAATGAGTAATAAAGCTGGCAAAGTAATATGAGATATTATCAAGTAGAATATGTAGCATGAATGTATAAAAGCATTTATCTTTACATGTATTTCTTTAAGGTCTTGGTTTAGACTGAATGGAATGAGGACCCTGTTCCAGAAGCTTACTCTGTATTTGAAAGAGACAGAGACAAAAAGAAATGCTAAACAAGTGCATAGGTCAAGAGTTTGTTGCTGCAGAGGAAGACTATGAAAGTCCTTCCTCTAGAATGTGATTTAGCTTTGAGAAAACGTTGGTGTAGAAGCTTTCCTGATATAAGGTTGTAGAACATTCCAGGCAAGGTGCAATCAGTGAAAAAGTATTTATGCATGACTCAACTCTTTAGTGGAACTCTATGGTCAAAATGAAATGACATACAGTAGGTAATAAGGCACCCTAAATTCAGAACCAATGCTAGGCTCCCTGGTCTCAGCTCTTGATTCTGCCTAAAACAGCCTCCTTTCACTTTGGGAGGAGCCCTCCTCTGATTGGATGCCGCCAGGTCTTAACAAGAGAGGAGCAAAGCAAAAGGTCCTGGATGAGGAAAGGGGCATGATCGTTTACCAAGGATACTGGATGGAAGAATACACAATTTGGAAGACAGGCCAGACAATATAGTGTGGACAGGCAGGCCAGGCCAGCACAAGCAGAGTAGAGAATAGTCAGACAGGCCGGGTCAATGCAGGCAGAGTTCAAGGAATGGTCAAACAGGCTAGGATCAGGATTGGAGAACTAGAATAGTCAGACAGGCAAGGGTCAGCTTGGAGAGGTCAGAGTAGTCAAAACAGGCAGGCAAGGTTCAAAACCAGGAATCGAAAACAATATAACACTCCAAGGAAACTAATAAATAGAACCTAACAATGAGCAATACTTGAAATACTTTTGAATTTTGCTCCATTGCGCGATGATGTGATTACGCAGGTGCGTAAAACCCGTAAGTGCACGCAGCGCGCGCCATAGGGGGGACTAGAGCAGAAGGAGCAACAACCACACGACAGGTGTCCCCACCGGAGGCACGACAGGTGTCCCTGCCGACCACTAGACCGCCAGGGTAAGCTTTATAAAGCTTGTGTACCAGCTTGGATCTGGAGAAATAATGCATAAACATACTTAATAAATCAGTGTGAATTTTATGTAAATTTTTGCGTTGCCTCACTACTCTGTTTTACATAACCATATGTGTCATGTGCATTTCAGTTAAACGGCTACAAAATAATAATGTTTAAATAGATGTTTATTCAAGAAAAGGAATTTATGAAATATATTACAAATAATAGAAAGCATGGGGGAGAATATTTCCTGAAATGAAAAAAATCCCTACCCTTCCTCCTTTTGCCTAGTTGCTGGGCAAAAGCCTATATATCTAGTTTAAGTATTCACCTATCTTATTATTGGCCAAGAGGTGTGATGACCACTTCCTACCACACTTCAATATAGTGTTGGGAAAGGGGAGGATCTTCCTCTTTGGCTGCTGGTGCCGTTACCTACTGGTTGTTCCCATTTAGCTTGGGTACACCAAGGCCCTGTAAAGCCATTGCCCTAAAGGGACCACTTCAAGGTACATCTGGCTGGGATTCCTTATTACTGCTTGATTACAATGCCTAATGTGAGTCACATTACTCAGCTGTGTCATCCAACCTATTCTAGCCATTGTTATGTACATCTGTCCATACCTCAACATATGTCAGTAAACCTGAGGTCATTTGTCTTGTACAAATAAACTACTGTTCTATTGTTTACTATAAGAACCTCCTGGAGCCCAATCATTCTATTTTTGCTATACAGTAGCCTGAGAGTTGTAGATCCACTACACCCTTATGGGAACCTCCAATTAGCGAAGGCCCTAATGTGTAAGTCACATAACCCATTGCCATCATACCACATAGATGTTTAACTTAATGGTTTCTGAAATGTATTATCTATTCTTACCTAACAGGCCTGTCCTATACTCTCACATGTACATGTAACTAGAAAGTTATACTGTCTAGAAACTGACAAGGTTTTCTTTTCTGAAAGCATTGCTCTGCTGTCTATTTATTAAGATACATTAATAATATATTTGAACTCAATATTTTATGCTCTACTGCCAACATGTTATACTTTCTTGCTATGAAACTATCAAATGTCAGCATGCTAGTATATCATATTAGGCATCTAAGGCACCACCCCTATGAATTCTTCAAGAATTAAATCAACATTTTATAATGCCATTGTTGTATGGAATCCTGTGGAAGAAAAGTAATTTTGGACATTGCTTTGATATTTTGTGTGTACATCAATATATTGAACCCCAACAAAGGCAAGTATGCCATGGTCTCCCATGAATAGGGAACAGGTTTGTTGTCTTTAGCAGACTATGGTTGTTATAAAGGTCATTTTATTTTAGCTTAAAAAAAAAAAATTCTGTTCTTATTTAAAAGTCAGCTGATATCTTGAGAATTAGTTCTGAAAATGACTCTTCACTGCGTCTCTGCTTGTTATACTATGAGCACTTATTTCATAATAAATAGAGATTAATCTTTAAAGAATGGCTATCATACTTTTGGCGTTTATCTTTATACTGATGGAGGGTTTATACTTAACAAATTCCATGAAAAGGGAAAGGTGATGAATGAAATGGACACTTGACTAAATATGATGTTTCTATCCGTTATCTACTCGTCTCTAACCTGAATGGATTGTAAAAACAAACCTGAATGGATTGTAAAAACAAATGTCATTTAGTTTCTATTTCACTCTTTTAATATCTTGGAAACACCTTGACTGAATGAAAAGGGGACCTGTCACCTGAAAAAAGAATTCCAAATCCTTGGCTATCATGTTAGTCAAGCAAAATAAACTTCAATAACACTATGTAACTTATTTGAATCTTGTCTCCTTTGGTCTGGGAACTCATAATTATAGCAAGCAGGCAGGAGCCATTTTGTGGACACTGTTATTAAGGCAATGGATTGTGAGCACTTTCTAATACACATGAAAGAAAAATGTCTCTGACTGTTATAAGAAGAATATAACAAATCAAGGTTAGATCAGCACCTCTGAAAAACAGAAGACATCAAAAATTCAGATCTAGAACAGCTCTGAAGAGTTTCTTAATTGCTTACTATCAAGATGTAAAATGTTAGTGTGTCATGTTAATCTGTAAAAAACATAATGGGTTCTTAGCTGTAACCTGGAAAAGTCATAACTGTATTTAAGTTTGCAAAGATACCAAACTGCTTGACAATGGCTCCTTCTTTTGTATTCCTCTATATGTAATTGTGCCTTTAGAGAAACCAAGTTAAAAGGATAATCCACCTTAAATCAACTATAAGAATTGTGCAAACTCAAGTATTTTAAGGCAATTTGTCATTATTTTGTATTTATATCTATATTTTGGTTCTGCAGCTTTGGTATAAAGCAGCTAGGGGTTAATTATGCTAGTAATTTGGAAGTTGAAAATTTACTTAAAGGAACAGTAATACTAAAATATTTTATGTGATAAATCCACTCTAAACTGCTTCAATAACAGCTCTATTGTGCATAGAGTTTATTATATTCAATGCTTTGTCCAAAAAACATATTAAGGGGCCGATTCACTAACTTCGAGTGAAGGATTCGAAGGTAAAAAACTTCGAATTTCGAAGTTTTTTTTGGGCTACTTCGACCATCGAATGGGCTACTTCAACCTTCGACTATGACTTCGAATCGAAGGATTCGAAGTAAAAATCGTTCGACTATTCGACCATTCGATAGTCGAAGTACTGTCTCTTTAAAAAAAACTTCGACCCCCTAGTTCGCCATCTAAAAGCTACCGAAGTCAATGTTAGCCTATGGGGAAGGGCTAACTTTTTTTGATCGAATGATATTCCTTCGATCGTTGGATTAAAATCCTTTGAATCGAACGATTCGAAGGATTTTATCTTTCGATCGAAGGAATTATCCTTCGATCGTTCGATTGAACTATCTGCGCTAAATCCTTCGACTTCAATATTCGAAGTCGAAGGATTTTAATTCCTAGTCGAATATCGAGGGTTAATTAACCCTCGATATTCGACCCTTAGTGAATCGTCCCCTAAATCTCTGCTCTCTGGATATATTCTGTAGAATGGCGAAAGGGCGATTCTGCAAAATCCGAGGTGCGGTGCTCCACATCTCTGCCTAGACTGCTGAACCGGAAGCTAGTGCTTGCTGTTGTACTGAGGATTTTACAGACCTCTGCAGGACTTACTTCTGTACTGCAAGCAGGGAAGGAATGTCCGCAGCGTAATTTACTTCTGTGAGTGCTGCGAGTGGAGAAGGAATGTCTGCAGCGGTAATTTACTGGGTCCTGTGTGTTCGATTTATGGCTGATCTACGTGCTACCTTTATCGTTCGCAGCATTGAACGAGCTAAAGCAAGCTTAGGAATAAACGCTGTGGACATTCCTTCTCCACTCGCAGCACTCAAGTAAGTCTTGTGAGTATATACCCGAAAGGGGGAATCTTGAAGAATATCATACTGGTGATATAGCTCTCCAGGCACCATTTTTAAACACTCTGTGGCTTTAGGGGCTTAATTGCTTATCTTAATTGAGACAATACTACTCTATGTGTGCACTTCCTTTTGCATTCTATTTCAGATCTACAACATCTAAATCAATCTACAAATGTCATCACCAGTATGAAGTTTATTTCTCTTGTTGACTCTCTGTTTTGCTTTGAGCTTTTACTTACCAAGTCTTTGTTAGCTTGCACATATGCACTTGCAGCTACACTCACTTGACATATAGCAATTAGTGATGGGTGAATTTGTCCCATGTCCGATGAAATTCGCAAAACGGTGTAAATTTCTCAAAACACATTGAAGTCAATGGGCATCAAAATAAATTTTATGCGCGTCAATTTCGACATATATGCGTGCCTATTTTGTCCAAATTTTTTTGAGGCAGGGTATTTTTCACTGGCAAATTTTCACCACAGTTTTGCAAATTTATTTGCCAGTGCGGAAAAGTGGAAATTCGATGGGAATTTATGCCTGCCGAATTTATTTGCCCATCACTAAAAGCAATCTTCCAATTACCCTGTTTTTACTTCATTCTATCTTGTACACAGTTGGCCTACTTCCAATTAATTATTTTCAAGGGGTATATGCATAAGGGTCAATCAATACCACTTCAATATCTATGCAACAGCAGTAGATTGAAACAGAATGGTCATTTTGAATATCTAGATCAGCAGGAGAATATGATCATCCTGATATTTATGTATGTAATACATTTTACTTACTTTAATTTATTTACAAGGCTCTACCAATGTACACAATATTGTGCATTTTTACAATACAGAAAAGTACTGGAAAGACAATCATTGCACAAAATTAATATACAGAGATAGTAACAAATAAAAATGTAAAATCTGTGCTATCCATAAAGGATTTGGGAATAGGCCTTAAATGCCATAAATTACCCACACCCTATATCAAATAAAGGGCACAAACTTTGCCCAAGTGCAGTAACCCGTAGTAATATGTTTACTGTGGAATAGGAATTCAATAGATGCTTTCTGACTGTTATAGGAGGCTAGAGCTATAGCAGACTTTGTAAGTTGATAAACATAGCCCCAACTCTTTTTTTGCCACATTCTTCATATAACGGAAACATATCTCATTAAATATAAAGTATTAAACATACACAAGATATGCCATTTAATAATTATCATATTCAAAGCCTCAATATAAAAAATACATAAATATTACATAAATATTAAGAGTTGTAATGGAATGTACATAAGAACCTCAATGTCATTATCCTGTCTGTTTAGGGAAACTTAAATGGATTATAAACCCTACCTAGAAACATAAATAAATACATAATGTAAGCCAAATGATTATATATCTGGAAGATGACATTTAATAAAATTGATACTGTAATGCCAGTGGGTGTAAGGTTAATGCATTTGTAGCACTATTTGGAAAGGTTAATGCTTCATACACAGGACTGAGTCAATCATTCTTAGAAATCAGCAGAAGCCTGTGATCATCTGACATGCACTGCATTGCCATTAAATATGTTTGCAACTAATCAGGTGTGTAAATATTTGTTTATTTTTAGTATTTCCTTAGGTAAATACTGTAGTATACAAACCACCCAGGTTCGGATAATGATCAAATGTTCAACAGCAGAATATATTTATTTTACATGTCTGTTTCTGTTTCTCTTACTCCATAACGAAGTATTCATAGCATTGTTGATAATATTAGAATTTCAATTTATACTTTAGTTATATACAAAAAAAAAAATACTGAAAAGCATATCTGAGTAGTTCCTATAAAAGTACTTTAATCACTGCAACATTTAGTCAGTTATTTTCAAGGCATGTGTGTTTCACCAGGCAACTTCTACAACTAGAAAAGAAAAAGTGACACTTTCCTTTTCGCTTGTAAAGCAAGTTTGTTGACTTTTATGTTCACCTTTCTGCTGTTCTTTTAGTCGGGAAAAGTCTATTCTATAATAGTTTCCCCTAATCATTTGTATTGCTGCATCATCTCAGTCTTGTCACTAATGTCATACTTTAGGCTACTCTGACTTGTCTAGTTCTGCTAATGTCAACACGCATTGTGAGATCTTTTCTATTTCTCTTTTTATATGCCAGTATTCTACATTATTCTCTCAATGGCTATAATTATCTCTGTTTTTTTTTCCAGAAGAAAGCTACTATGGGATTGTAAAATGAATCCTAAAATGCAAGGGGAATACAATGTGTGCAGATGGCAGACTCAAACACTGTACCTCTTTTCCTAAAGCTTAGTAATTTGGAAAATTGTTTCTGTAATTTTACATTGCCATCTGCCATTAAAGGCACACTATCCTCAAACATTTTGTTTAACTAACTGTTACTCCTACCGACTAAAGCATACATTAGACATTGATATATGTTCTTATACAGAATATGAGATGTGTCTGCATTTCCTTTTTCTGCTTGTCTCTATTAAGGGAGAAAGAGATTATTATTATTTTAATAGCCTATTTCAAGTAAGTGTTATTGCCTATTCTATATTACTGTGTCGGTGGCAACATTAAATAACAAACAGACTGTTTAAATAACAAACAGACATCTTTATTTCATAGATGTGCAAAATACACAAAACCATAGGCCTAACTTACAAATGCAGCCGCAAGTGCAGTCATTCTATAATGGACACAATTGCTGTGACTATTTATGCTATTCAGATACTTATGTCCAAACATGCTCCTTGTACTTCTGTATAGTTGTAACAAGCACCATTGCCAAATCAGGCTCTTCCATTGGATCACACACACACGTTTGCCTATTGACACAAGGGGACATTGAAGCTACCACTACCCTGAATGTGGCTTAGTTCCAGGATTCCCACAATGGGCTATGTCAATTGATACAACAGGCCTGTGCTGAAACTATCAAGCACAAGAAAATTGTGTAATATGGAAACTGCGTAAATGATGCCCAATTCACAGACATGCGTAGTTGCAATAGCATCTGTTTCGATGCAATGGGTGCAATTGCATCAGGGGCAAAACCATGGCCACGCTTACACTGGGATTGTGGGAAAAAAACTCTGCATTGTCAGTAAAAAAAAACATGGTGGATTGCATCCAAAATTGCACTTTGCACACTGCACTTGGCGTTCAGAAATTACCCCTTATATATTGACAGAACTCCCTGCACTTTATATATTTCATGGAGGTGCTGCTCTTGGACACATGACCACATTCCAATATTAAATAATAGTCTGATAAATTAAATAAGGCTCTATCCAAGGAGGGGTATATCACCCCAAAATTTAGTTCTTCAAACAGTGATTAAACGGCTAAATACATTCACCACTGCAGCAGTAGGTGGGTGTTTCACTTTTATTTTTACTTACTGGACGTTTATGCACAATATTGTTAGCCTTTAATAATATATTTCTAGCATATAACAGCAATTTTCAGGTAATGTTTCGTTTCTCACACAAGTGTTTAAATTAGTTTAAATTACATATGGCAATCACAAAGGATCATAAACACTAGTGTCAATTTAATCTGGAACCATTTAACCCACCTTTATGTTTTAAGATTGTTAAAAGAAACTCAGGCTAGCACAGGGAGAACATGCATTTCTATGCAGATAATGTTGTGAATAGAACTGAAAAATATACTAACCTACATACGGCAAAGACAAAGCATGGGAATATCTGTGACTTTCTACTTTTCCATTCCATTCTTGATAAGTATAGGACCTGTCTGAAATGTCTGATTCATTCTGTATAGTGATTCAACAGCACACAACTTTGGCAAATATTCCCTTTATAGTGTTTGAAATGCTTCATATTTTATCATTGTTCTCCTTCCAACTTTTCACCGAAACTACCAGCTGAGTGACTAAAGGTCTACTGACTTATTTTGTAGCTGGCCAGGAAGTAATTTGAGTTGTTTTTGAAAAGGCTATTACTTCAGGGAAATCATTGACTTACTAACCTAACAAAACAGTTGTCACTCAGGATCTCACAGCATGTATCTATCTATCTATCTATCTATCTATCTATCTGTCTGTCTGTCTATCATCTATCTATACTATTTCACTTCATCATATTTTGCCAGGATTCTGAGAATAACTTGTTATAAACATATTAAAGAGAACAAGCAATGAAGAAATGTTTTATACCATCATCAGTATTAAGCACAGCAGTAATGTAATCGTAAAAGTCCAACAAATATATATTTTAAGGTAAAGAAGAAGAAAGCTTAAACAAATTCTGTTAAATATTATGAAACTTACCTTGACAGAAATTGATGCCGTCCCCTGTGTATCCATTAGCGCAGTAGCAACCTACGGCTCCATTCTCAGTTTTACATTTTGCATTTACATGGCAGCTTATTGAGCATTGCTGATATCCCTGGCCCAGCAATGATATGATACACACTAAAAAAAACAATATATATATTGACAGTAAGCTATTTTCCAAGAAACAATCTCTGTGTCTACAGTGTTTACTGTTATATGCATTGTTAGTATGGTTATAGTACATTAAAAGTCTGCAATAGAACTTCCCTTAAACTAAATTACTTTGACTAAGTCTATTTTGAGATAAACAATGAACGTTTGAAAAGAAAATGCTTTAACTTGAAATGCTTTACTCTGCTTTGGCCAGACTTGTTGGTAACAATGTAATGTGTATTGCACTTTTCCCCTTTAACTTGCACTTCATCTACAAAAAGTTAAATGCTTAATGGTAAAACGTGACAAACTTAAACACAGACTGATGGAGGTTATCCACGACAAAGTATCACAACACACAATACAAAATTACTTACCTATTAAATATAATTGTTTCATTTGAGACGGCTGATTAAAGCTTTGTTCCAAAAGCAGTCGATGCAAGTCGTTCAGAAATTCTCAGCTCAGTGACGCAGCTGATTTCCTTTGGTGATTTTCCTGTTTCTTTGTTTGGTCAGGCTTCTGTTTCCTATACTTTCATCAACTTTAACAAGGAGTTGACTTTTGTACTATGCAATGCAGATTCCATGTTCTTTTCCATTGCTAGTGTTTGCCACTGAATATGCATTTACTTTGGCTCTACTTTGTCTTTATTGTGTTTTATTTAATTTATTCCTTCATCTCATTACTGTTTCATCAAAGATATAATAGGGAATTCTGCAGGAAACCTAGGCTTTCATAGAAATTTGAACTTTGCAAGCGTTGTCTAATAAATCAATAGACCAATATGATTGATCAAAATCATAATTGTATCATTATTCATAGGGTACAAGGTTTGATATAACGCCAAAAGGAATACTCATCCTAACTATGCAATCCTATGAAAGGCTATAAATAATGCTTTATTACAAGTGATACTGATGCTAAAAAACTACTTTTTAAAATATGAATGTACATTAAAGTTACCTATAGGTCATGTTGATCATTTTTTGCAGAGAGGTCTGTTTTTGTAAATAATTTTTAGTTGATGTTCCTAAACCTGACTATTTTGTCAACCTGACTGTCCCATCTCAGCCTGTCAATTAAAATTTCTAATGCCAACGGACTTCTGCTGCACAAATATGGCCGTCTCATAGACAAGCAGTGGGAGTTAGATTGGTAATGTAAAAGCTTTGAGCAAATACTTAATGGCAAAATTATAAGTATCAAACACAGCCAATACTATTAGGGATGTAGCGAACTGCCGATTTGGTGTTCGCGAACACCGGCAAAAAATGCGAACGTTCGCGAACAGTTTGCGAACTTCGAACACCCGCTAAAATCGTTCGATTCGAACGATCGAAGGATTTTAATCGTTCGATCGAAGGATTTTCATTCGAATCGAACGATCGAAGCCATTCGATCGAATGATTTTCATTCGATCGAATGCTTACAATCGTTCGAACGAATGGAAATCGTTCAATTTTTAGCGGTCGAAGGAATTCGAATGGTCGAATGGTCAAATGATCGAATGCGAACTCAAAATGCGAACGTTCCCAAACGTTCGCGAACATTCGGCGGACGCGAACGGTCGAAGTTCGCGCGAACTAGTTTGCTACATCCCTAAATACTATGATAGATGTAAAAAAATTTAATTTCTGTTGTCGGTATCTCGTTGTCGGTATCTCTTTAACTGTGGACGTACTTTCCTAGGGTATTGATATGTGAAACATGTATGTTTGTTTTCAAAAGGTTCTAACTACTTCTAATATTCTTTGTTTACTTTTTTGTGCATTTTTATTGTTTAAAGTACATTATGTCTTCTTAAACATGTACTTATATGCTGTAAGTGTTTGCTGCCTCCTTTATATACACTTACATATAATAATCCTATTCCTTATTCACAATGATAATTCTATATGCCTTTGAAATTCCTCCTTGACTTCTTGTCACTAGGGATGTAGCGAACGTCGGAAAAAAAGTTCGCGAACATATTCGCGAACTTGCGCAAAAATGCGAGCGGTTCGCGAACGGTTCGCGAACCCCATAGACTTCAATGGGAAGGCGAACTTTAACATCTAGAAAAGACATTTCTGGCCAGAAAAATGATTTTAAAGTTGTTTAAAGGGTGCAACGACCTGGACAGTGGCATGCCAGAGGGGGATCAAGGGCAAAAATGTATCTGAAAAATCTGCCTGTGTGTGCTTGGAAGAGATAGTGTAGGGGGAGAGCTGTTAGTGATTTCAGGGACAGATGATAGTAAGTTTGCTGGCTAGTAATCTGCTTGATACTGCTCTGTATTGGAGGGACAGAAGTCTGCAGGGATTTGAGGGACATTTTAGCTTAGGTAGCTTTGCTGGCTAGTAATCTACTGTTCTCTTTAAACAACTGCCATACGTTGACCTTGTAGGCATTGTTTGCCCAGTTTTTTTGGACGCAGCCACTGAAGCACAGTTGCCAGAAAAAATATGCCATATAAATGCTGAAAATAGTCATTTTTCGCCATACGTTGACCTTGTAGACATTGTTTGCCCAGTTTTTTTGGTTGCAGCCACTGAAGCACAGTTGCCAGAAAAAATATGCCATATAAATGCTGAAAATAGTCATTTTTTGCCATATACGTTGAGTCAACGTATGGCAAAAAATGACTATTTTCAGCATTTATATGGCATATTTTTTCTGGCCTCTGTGCTTCAGTGGCTGCGGCCAAAAAAACTGGGCAAACAATGCCTACAAGGTCAACGTATACACTACTACAGCGGTGGATACGGATTACGTAAAATATATTATGGCTGCTTGAAAAAAGTCACTCCGGTATTTTTTCTGGAGACGGTAATATTATGGATATTTAGACAGAATGTGAACAAGGTCACACAGCTAGATGGCGGGTTGAAGAAAACAGTGTGCAAATAATGCCTACAGGGCAAATAATGCCTAAAAGGTCAAAGTATACACTACTACAGCGGTGGATACGGATTACGTAAAATATATGAATGCTGCTTGAAAAAAGTGACTCCGGTGTTTTTTCTGGAGACGGTAATATTATGGATATTTAGACAGAATGGGAACAAGGTCACACAGCTCGATGGCGGGTTGAAGAAAACAGTGTGCAAATAATGCCTACAAGGCCAACGTATACACTACTACAGCGGTGGATACAGATTACGTAAAATATATGAATGCTGCTTGAAAAAAGTGACTCCGGTGTTTTTTCTGGAGACGGTAATATTATGGATATTTAGACAGAATGGGAACAAGGTCACACAGCTCGATGGCGGGTTGAAGAAAACAGTGTGCAAATAATGCCTACAAGGCCAACGTATACACTACTACAGCGGTGGATACGGATTACGTAAAATATATTATGGCTGCTTGAAAAAAGTGACTCCGGTGTTTTTTCTGGAGACGGTAATATTATGGATATTTAGACAGAATGTGAACAAGGTCACACAGCTCGATGGCGGGTTGAAGAAAACAGTGTGCAAATAATGCCTACAGGGCAAATAATGCCTAAAAGGTCAACTTATACACTACTACAGCGGTAGTAAAATAAAAAAAAGTAAAATAAAAAAAAAAATGAATATTAAAAAAAAAAAATTAAAGTTGGTGCTGCTGAACTACTAGGAGCAGCAGATTAGCACACCAGTCCCACTCCCCAACACTGCTAGACTAATAGCACTGGGCTCTTATAGTAGTAGTAGTAGTAGTAGTAGTAAAACAACAAAAAAATAAATAAAAGCAGTCCTTACAAGGACTACTGTTATTGCAGCAGTCAGCAGATGAGATCAGAAGCAGGATAGCTGCCCACTGCAGCTACATACAGAGCACTGCAGTAGAAGGTAGATTACTAGCCAGCAAAGCTACCTAAGCTAAAATGTCCCTCAAACCCCTGCAGACTTCTGTCCCTCCAATAACAGAGCAGTATCAAAACGATTACTAGCCAGCAAACTTTCAACTGTCCCTGAAATCACTAACAGGCAGCAGCTCTCTCCCTACACTATCTCTTCAGCACACACAGGCAGAGTGAAAAAACGCTGCAGGGCTTCGGTTTTTATAGGGAAGGGGAGTGGTCCAGGGGAGAGCTTCCTGATTGGCTGCCATGTACCTGCTGGTCTGGGGTGAGAGGGCAAAAAAAAGCGCCAACAATGGCGAACCCAAAATGGCGAACGTCGCGCGACGTTCGCGAACTTCCGGCGAGCGCGAACACCCGATGTTCGCGCGAACAAGTTCGCCGGCGAACAGTTCGCGACATCTCTACTTGTCACAAAAGATTTAAAGTGAAAAATGGCTAAAAGCTTTAGATGTGTAATTGCCTGCCGTAAATTTTGCGTGTATTTAGTTTTTTTTGCCTAATATATTCGCAAAACTCCTAAGAAAGTTCACCAGCGTCAAAAAATGTGGGACGCGAATACGAAAAGTCACTCCCGTCAAAAATTGCTGCACCTCAACACTATTTGGACACCCATTGACTTTAACAGTGGAGTTTAACAGCGGCACCAAAATTAATGCAAGCGACTTTTTGGACGTGCGTCCAGAATTTTTGAGTTTCACACATTTTTCGCAAATTTTCGGGAGAAATTCGCCCATCACTAAATGCCACAGCCATCCTAATGCCACTTACATATTATTTACTGTCAGTTTGTACTGCCAGTGCAAGGAATTATATAAATTTTAAGATTATTTCTATTTAAATAATATCTATATCATCTATTTTTTGGGCATGTGGCACGATAAAGATCCTGTTATTGTATTAATAACCTAAACACAAGGGGCCTTATTTATAATGGCCTCTGACACATTTGTTAAAGCACAAGGAGCACAACGGTACACCTCTTAAAGGTCACCTGTTGGGTAAAAATGTTATCCCCAAGCAAAGGTGCAGGCCAATAGAGCCCACATTACTGTTGGGGATAAAAGTAGTTTCTTTAAAAAAAATGCCCCTCGCCAGCACTATGCTACCCGCACCGGGAGGGAGCTCGCGCTGCGAGCAGCCATGTCTGGTCACTCGCATGCGCATAATGAAAATGTGCCCCAAATTGCTCATTTACACTTTACAAGTACATTAGAGGACATTATTGACAAATAGCAGGGGACCTTTTTACCCATAAAGAGGATCACCGTACCAGAGGCACTAAATGCCACAGCCATCCTAATGCCACTTACATATTATTTACTGTCAGTTTGTACTGCCAGTGCAAGGAATTATATAAATTTTAAGACCAATTGACTTGGAATATGCATTTTGTTTTAATTTACACTGAAATGTTACAATTTATACCTTTTTATCAGTGACAGTGAAGGGCAGGGGATTTTTGCATGTGAGCAATGCAAGGGGCATGAGTCATGTAGGGGGGGGGGGGGTTGGCAGGGGGCATGGATGCACATCCTACACCCGGTCTTGACTACTTAGTTACACCACTGCTTTTTCAAGAACTCATGTTTGACATCTTTTTTTGTCTCAAGAGACAAGCCTTTTTACCACCTCACTGAGTACTTATGGTGTCACATGTGAAGGCATATGCCTAAATTACTTTGCTGTCCATGCAGGCGCATTATCAGATGTTGTCTGGCATTTTAATGCAGGTTATAATTAATGTTATTAATAAAATATGAATTATTTTTTACATTGTACTCTGTGGTAGGTAGCCAAAATACCAGCCTGGTTTCAACCCTACCTTCCTGGAGCTTTTCTGGATATTTTTTTTTATCATTCTTTATTAATTATATTTATAACTATTAGACTTCTTTACAATGAAAGTTCAATGTGAAAAAAATAAATAGTGCAGAGCACTTATGCAATGGAATTTGCAGAGCACTTAAGTGATGGAATTTGTTATTGTATTAGACATGGATATAATAAAGAAGAACAACATCTATCAAATATTTTTCTGCACATAGACCACATAAACTTTTCTTAAAGAAAAATGTTGTGGATTTGGACAAAATGATAAGTTTGATTATTTCTCTTTGAATAATATCTATATCATATATTTTTTGGGCATGTGGCATGATAAAGTTCCTGTTATTGTATTAATAACCTAAACACAAGGGGCCTTATTTATAATGGCCTCTGACACATTTGTTAAAGCACAAGGAGCACAACAGTACACCTCTTAAAGGTCACCTGTTGGGTAAAAATGTTATCCCCAAGCAAAGGTGCAGGCCAATAGAGCCCGCATTACTGTTGGGGATAAAAGCAGTTTCTTTTAAAAAAATGCCCCCCGCCAGCACTACTCTACCGCACCGGGAGGGAGCTTGCGGTGCGAGCACCCATGTCCGGTCACTCGCATGCGCATAATGAAAATGTGTCCCAAATTCCTCATTTACACTTTACAAGTACATTAGAGGACATTATTGACAAATAGCAGGGGACCTTTTTACCCATAAAGAGGCTCACAGTACCAGAGACCACTCCTTCAGACTAGTAGAAAAGAACTTTCATTTGAAGCAACGTAGGGGGTTCTTCACAATCAGGACAGTGAGGATGTGGAATGCACTGCCGGGTGATGTTGTGATGGCTGATTCTGTTAATGCCTTTAAGAGTGGCTTGGAATATTTTTTGGACAGACATAATATCAAAGGCTATTGTGATACTAAATTCCATAGTTAGTGTAGATATGAGTATATATAATTTATGTGAAAGTATGGAGGGGTGTGTGTATGGATGCTGGGTTTTCATTTGGAGGGGTTGAACTTGATGGACTTTGTCTTTTTTCATCCCGATTTAACCATGTAACTATGCAACTACTATGTTATGTGCATGCACGACGTGACATGCGCGTTATGCGCATGTGAGTGACACAACATGGCTGCTCGGACCAGGAGATCCCTCCCGTTGCGGGTAGCCTAGTGCCGGTGGGAGGAATTTAAAAAAAAAAAAAAAAAAAAAACTACTGTTATCCCCAACGTGAATGCAGGCTCTATTAGACCGGAGGTAGATTGCTGGGCTGGGTGGCTGCTAGGTTCTGATATACACTTGCTCTAAGCAGCAGATAATTTAAACTGTGCATTACATGTTGCTGTGATTGTATCTTGGGTGTATTTGTGTCTAATAAACTTATATCTAAATGTATTAATATGAAAAAAATGCCCCTGTGATTGTATCTTGTGTGTATTGGTGTCTCATACACTTACATCAGAATGTCTTTCAGTTAAAATGCCAGCAAAGTGAAACATCATCGTGGCTTAAAGACCAGGTTTCTGCTCTGTGTCTAGAAGGCAGACTTATTCTTGGGTCTGTTTTTTTCCTTTCAGTTTGTCCAATCTCCTAGTTATTAGTTGTTTAGTAGTGATGGTTGAATTTGTCCCATTTCAATTCGCTGAAAAATTCGCAAAACGCATTGAAGTCAATGGGCGTCAAAATTATTTTGACACGCATCAACTTCTACACTTAAGACAATTTTTATATGAACGCCGATTCTGACACGCACCAAAATTTTTCCGACACAGTGGATTTTTCACCTACAAATTTTCACTAAAGTTTCACGAATTTATTCACCAGCGGCAAAATGACAATTCGCCACAAATTCACGCCTGCTGAATTTATGCGCCCATCACTAGCGTTTAGGATACAGGTCTGGCTGTTCTTCCATTCCATATAGGTAACTGATTAGACTGCAGAGTATGTAAGCATCCAATGAGTGCTGATTCTCTCCATTTTGTATAAGCCAGTGGCCTCTTGAGCCACCAGCAGTATTGGAACCTGCCGCTTCATGTTTACATCCTCATTGTTCTACCTGTTCTATTGCCTCAGGCTATAATATCTTAGAGTATCATAGTCTTCCCTTGCAGTTATTGCAGTATAGTGCAATCTCCTACATCTGTCAGCCTTGTGGATTTTTAATTTGAGGACTTTTTAAGTCACCTGTGCTGCAGTTTGTATAGCTCCCAACAAGATGTTTGGATGTGTTGTCTGTCAAAATCTGTCACATCATTTAATAGACGGTGAGGATTCCCATTTACACTGGCTGAGCATTGTGTGTCTAGAGTACATAGTCACAGGGCTCTTTGTCCAGGTAACTTCTAGATACGACACTCCTATTAGCCTTGTTCAATAGAAGTAAGACTTTACTGGTGAGGCTCAGACACTCCTAATACACTCTGGGTTTGAGTACATTCTAGTCCATCTGACCCAATTTGGCTCTAGTCTGGTAGATAAAAGCCCTTCTGTCACTTACTGAAATATCCATATGGCCAATCCAGTCTTAGAGTCAGCTTCATTGATGGACTTCATATATGTAGGATAGTTGATAATCTTACATACCGATATGTGGAATGATGACAGACAGGTTTCATGTGTGATTCTGAACATCTCTCCAGATATTACAGCCTGCCGTGGCTCATGTGATTACCTTTTTAGCATCACTGGGGTTATTTTAATTTTGGATCTGGGAACCTATGGGTAACCAGTTATATCTTTCTCACAAGGCTATGTTTGGTCATCCAACAAGGGTTCTATTTCCTTAGGTAGTTGCTCTGGTTCCACTGGGACTATCTTTTTGGATAAGGAGATTGGTACCAGTGTTTCCATCGTTCGTTGAGTTTCCCTCAACACAGAATCTTACACGGTGTAAGGAATTCTCACCCTATGTATGTCTCTATCTATCTATTTATCTATCTTTCTATTTATGTAACTGCGACTATGGAACCATGCATGGGTTACCATAGATACTAGAAGAAACCATAAATTATATTTTTTAGTATTTTGAGACAGGAAACTTATTTTCCCCTTAAAGTGCTGAATTTTGTAGGTGTTAAAGGAATGATTAAGGACCAAAACAATGCCATACTGTATTCCCTTTAGTTCTCAAGTAATACAAATCATTGTGACTCAACAGGATTAAGGATGTGTGTACAGGAAGCAGAGAATAGCACATCCTTGATATGTAGCAAAAAAGCATTACATAAATACAGTGTGCAGGCTTGTAAGAAATAGTTTTATATTAGAAGTATTAGCAATTAAAGAGAATATTTGGAAACCTTATGACAATGAACCACAGGAAGATGTGTTGCCCTTGGTAAATCTGCACTACCACTGAAGAGAAATCTCATGGAAATGCCTTGCCATTGCCTCACATTTGGACTGCTGCAAGTAAAACATATTACTTATGGAAATCCATCTTAATTGTGAAAGAAGGCTAGTAAAATGTTAGGCATTGGAATTCTTAGGAGGTTTGTCGTCTGTGGTAGCACAGATTTACCAAGGCTGACAAATCTCCTCATCTGCAAGGGCCCTTAAGAGATTGCAACCTGCCCCTTGCACCAGACTTGCAGAGCTGTCAACCAACCCCATGTCATGTCCTCTCCACACTAAATGCCTCCATACACGGGTTGATAAAAGCTTCCAACAGACTGAGTGGTGAGGCCATGTGTGGGGCCATCCGACAAACTTCCCTGATCTATATCTGGGTGAAAGTCAGCCAGATCTCTATCGGGCAGGTTAAAAAAATACCTGCATCTATCCATTATGATCCAATCGCTGGGCCCTAGGGCCCACCATTGGATCAGCCCAATATCGCCCACTTCATTGTGATTCATCAAATAAGCAGATCTCTACGTCTACGGCCATCTTAAGAGGGTAATTTATTAAAGTTCAAATTCGAATTTTTGCCAGAATTCTAACTTTTGTCAAAATCTCACACATTCAAATTATATTTTCAAAAACTTGAATTATGGAATTTCTGAGCAAAAAAACCCTCAAAAACTATAATGTAAAAAATTGGCATCTAAAAGCTTGCGAGTTCATGGAGAAGTTAATGGGTAAAATTCAAGCCCTTTTTTTATCGGGATTTTCGAGTTTTTGATTTTGTAAACTTAATTTACAAATTATTATTTGAGTTTTTTAACAGTATATATACTTGAAAAAATTTGAAGTATTCAAATTTTTTTCACAATAGTATTCATTTGAGTTTTTTTACATTCTGTTTTTAAGTTTATGAGTTTATTCAAAGTAGAAAAAAACTCACAAATTCAATATTTTTATAAATAAGCCCAAAAATGATAACATGAAATAAGGTTACGAAAAGTCCTGGAGTGGATCATTATCTCCCTCGTGACATGGGACTGGTTGGCAGCTCTAGACTTGGAGAACAGCATTAACAGATGCAAAGGAGACTACACAGTACATAATATAATTGCTTTCTAACTAATTGTAACTATCCTATACTCGCAAAGGTTGCAGATCAGAGCAGAGCTGACACAGCCTTTAGCTAGGGATGGGTGAATTTTTTCACCTTGTTTTGCCGCAGAAATGACGCCCATAGTCTTGTATGGTATTGAGCGTCAAAAAAAAAAGACGCGCGTCGAGGGCGGCGAATTGTTGCCAAAACGAGACGGGTCAAACTCGCCCAAGCCTACCTTTAGCTATGTGGAAAAGCTGCCAAAGATAATAACCTATGATTCCCAGGGAGGAAGGGGACCACAGATGAGACTATACTATAGTGTGTGCTGTGTTATTTTGCATAGATAAAACAAGAGGTCTTAAAGGGGAATATAATAAGTGAACTGCACAATTTACATGTGTGTTCACTTTTTACAGAGGGGAAATGGAATGTCTTTAAAATGTCAATATTTTCCCCTTGTAAGCAAGGAAAAATTTAGTAAACCTTTATAGTTTGATAGAAAG
Organism: Xenopus laevis; assembly: GCF_017654675.1. Classification (NCBI taxonomy): domain Eukaryota; kingdom Metazoa; phylum Chordata; class Amphibia; order Anura; family Pipidae; genus Xenopus; species Xenopus laevis. Next base: position 60,524,928 of record NC_054378.1, on the reverse strand, counting down.
GTTGAAGTTGGTAAGAAAAAGCATGCATTTAAGGCATTCAGGATAGCTGGGTCAAAGGAAATTTTTATTAGGTACAAAAGACCAATATAACATAAAAAAAAGAAATCCGTCAGGCTAATGTAGAGTATGCATATGGCATTGCAGTGAAGAGTAAAATATTTTTCTCATGTACATATTAAAAAATGAAGCACAAAAGGAAAGTACCCTTACTATTTGAGGGAGGTAAATTGGTTGATAAGAGCAGGGTAAAAACTGAAATACTAAACTTTTATTTTTATCTTTTTACTCAACTGACAAACCAGCTAATGAAGATTTCCTTTTTAATCAACCCATTGTTGGCTTGCTGACACAGAAGAAGATTAAAAATGGAATGTGAAAGCAGACAAGTATAAAGTAAGGCTCAATAACTAGAGCATTAGCTCTTTCAGCCCAGCAGCAGCTAAGAGGAAAGTCCCTAACCTGGCCCCTAACCACCAGACCACTTACTCGGGAGTGAGCTCTAAGACAACTGGTGATTTGAACTACATGTGACTGTTTAGGTACTGCAGAAGGAGAGACTCTTTTCTCATCATTAACCGATCTTCAGTTCCACTGGTTCTAGGCCTCCCTTGGGTTTACAAGAGCTATCTTAATGTCTTCAGTAAAAAATCTGTAGAAACTTTTCCACCACCATTACAATTGTCCTGTTGATCTCCTTTCTGGAATGATTACTTATCTGAGTCAAACCTCAATCTCCTTATGAAACCAAAGCTATGAAGGAGTATATCCAAAAAAATTTAAAACATCAATTTATCCAGCTTTTCTCTTCTGCTGCTGGGCGTTTTTTTCGTGTATAAAAAACAGAGGCCAAAATCAGATAACCATTAAGAATTTAAGAATTTTATTTGTCCTTTCACATTCAATGAGTCAATTGGTCCTGTAGATGTTCACCTCCAACTCCCTCTGGAGATATATACCAAATATTTTTCATGTGTCCATTGTCAAGCCTGCTTTCTCTGACAACTCAACAACAGCCTGCTCCTTTATTATTAATGGACAACAGTAATATACAGTAAAATTAAAAAAAATCTTTATTCCAGAGTCTCCAGGTGATCCTTATGATACCTTGTCCACTGGAAAGGTTTTGGTCCTGGAGAATCTTCTAGGGTCAAAAATGGTGATGCCCATGCCGCCCACCCCAAAAAAAAATTATTAAAAAGTCTGACAGCAAGGTTCCTAAAGCCACTTGTGGCTACTGTTGGGCTTTAACAACCTCCATGAGGTCGGCACCATTCAAGAAAAAAATTATAAGACAATGAAGATGCCAGATTGTCTTCCTAGAAAGTTCCTGGGTGCACTCTCTTCTGTGATTGCTGCCTGCTTTGACAACTGCTTGTTTTCCTGATTACAATGTTGCTGCTCCCTGGATATGGAAATGTTGGACTTGACTGTTTTCCTGCTAATTAATTAATCTGTGGTCCTGACAACTGCACACTTGTTTTTTTTTGGCCCTTACAGTCCCTTTCCAGCTGTAAATTAAGACCACAATTAGCTATCTCAAGTTCTTCTTTTTGTTTTAAGAAATCTTTTATATTTGCAGTAAAATTTAGTCTAACTAGAGCTTGCTGTAATCAAAACAGTGGACTGTGTGTTTGCAGTTTGGTTTCCTCTTGAAATCTGCACTGTGTTACTCGGTATATCCTGTGAAAGGTGATCATTCTGGAGTGCAAGATGTTGCTGACACATATCCCTCTGCAATTAATTTAAAGTACAGTAAATCAAAGAAAATCACAGATGCATCACTTAAATTTTGCTACCAAGTATGTCATTCTAATTCATTATGGATTACATGAATAATTCACATGTATATTAAATGAAGAGCTATATTTCTAAAGGTGAGTTAATTTGAAAAGCACTGTGAGGAAAGTTCTTTGCACTTTGCTTTATCAGTCATATACGTGAAAGTTGATTTGTCCTCATTCATTTAACTGTCCGCTTACCACTGGTTTAAGTCAACTGGAAAATGGGCTTCTCTTAAAAAACAAGCATTTAGTGGCAGAGGTTCATGCAGCATACTTTTTGGTGAGAATCTATTCCTGTTCATATTCATAATTGTTGATATAGAAAATGCATCCTGTTTTTATAGATGTGCATTTATAATGATAAGTATAAGTGTGCACTAGTGTGACAGGCTGTACTACTTGGGCATTGCTGCTGTACAGAATACAGAGGCCTGGTACAATTATGGCAGTTAGCATGACATTCACAAACTTTTAGGACACAAATCACTGTAGGTAAGAAAACAGGAAGCTAAAAAGAAGCGACACAGCCATGTCCTAGACTCACATGCTATGCTCCAATAATTTATGAGACAGCTTTTTTTCATTAGCCCATATTCATTAAGGGTTAGTGTAGCAGCTGCTGCCTTTATAAGCTTAAGATGTGTTAGGTGTATGACTGACAATTAATTAATTGTAGCATTATAAGCCTTGATCCACATGCTTATGTTGTGATGCCTCTACTTCTGACCCACTACTCCACTGATAAATCTGAGGAGGGGGCAATATTTAGGGTGAAGTGTAAACACTTTGATCCCATTGGAAGATGGGATGTAAAGATAGTGAAACCTGAGTTGATAAAGGAAATTAAGAAATTAACTGTAGAAACATTTACCATTTTGTCAAAAACAATTTCCGTTGACATGGTTAGAGTGTGGCAATCTGTCATTTTAAGACACAGGGCTGTATTTAATATGGGTCTCTATAGTAAACGTTACTATATCAATTTCAATAGGGCTAGACAACATAAAAATTGGTGAAGTTTATCAAAGTTTATGCTAAGTTAGGGACCGCCATATGGGGTTTACCTTGACGTGGTATGGTGGCTTTTCAACTTTATGATCATAACTTTGTAACTAAAAACCCCTGTTTTGTAAACATATGCATTTGCATTTATATTGAATTACTTATGAGACAGGGGCCCAGGGAAGTGCATTATAAGTGGCACTTCCATTATACTTAAATTGGCCTTAAGAGTGCTTCCACCGCCCCCCCTAGATTTTTGTATGTTCGCCTGAAGCTGTGGCTCAGCTCAGTGTGGTTTTTTAATAGCACCCCATACCCACCCCTTTATACTAATGGTGGTCCTATGCTTTTAAATATGGGCGTTGGTTTAAGCAATCTCTCTCTCTTAAAAGCCCTTGCTGGCGGGGGAGGATTTAGCTTTCAGATTGAAACCAATGCTCAACACACATTGTGTACAGGTAATGCTTTTATGCAGAGAAGTATCTTTTTATATTGTGACCTGAGTTAAGTAAGTTAGGGACCGCCATATGGGGTTTACCTTGACGTGGTATGGTGGCTTTTCAACTTTATGATCATAACTTTGTAACTAAAAACCCCTGTTTTGTAAACATATGCATTTGCATTTATATTGAATTACTTATGAGACAGGGGCCCAGGGAAGTGCATTGTAAGCGGCACTTCCATTATACTTAAATTGGCCTTAAGAGTGCTTCCACCCCCCCCCCCTAGATTTTTATCAAAGTTTATGCAACATGAAAGAAAGCAATCATTGTACAGTACATAACCTGTTTGATCTGTTTATGGAACATGTACAATGTGGTGAGGAGTATACTGTGCCACTCAACATTGGGGTCCCTGTAGTAGGTAATGGGCTAGCTTCACTGACTGCCCCTTTTTCAGATATAAAATAATTTTTTTAAACTTCTTGTTGTTATGTAAGAATATTTGCCTGCCTTGTATGTGCACACAATTTCTGCTCTCCTTTTAAACTCTCTCACACAGTATTGATCATTTGACCTTAACCTAAACAGATCATAGTTTTGGATACCTTCATATCTTAAACATTTACAAATGTATTTTACCCACATCAAACTATATTTATCAGACAAGCCAGTAAATACACCACTAACGACATGCTTTTCACAATTGGTAGATTGAGGATTAACTAAATAAGAAAGATTACAATGCACTGAATCACAAGAGCTTTCTTTTCAAAATGCAAGCGAAATCATGCATCCAATTAAGATAATCTAAAAGGGCATTAGTTATCAAAAACCAGAAACCCATTTAACAAAAAAAAGATCCAAATTACAAGAAGGCCATCTCACATAAAGTCTAATTTAAGCAAATAATTCTTATGATAAAAAAGTATTTCATTTTTATCGGTAATAATAAGACATTACCTTGTACCTAATGGTAACTAAGCTGCATGAATCCATATTTGTGACAAAACAATTTTATTGGGTTAATGGGGAGGCACATTTATCAATGGTCAAATTTCGAATTCATGTGAGTTTTTAAAAACTCCAAATTCAAAAAAAATACTCGGATTAATTAAATTGACCCGAAAACTCAAATCAAATTCGATTTGAATTTAAAAAATTAGATTCAAGCTTTTACTCCAAAAAAAACTTGAATGTCAGGAAGGCTGCAAACAAATTCATCCCTGGATCTCTCCCATTGACTTTAACAAGCAATTCAGCAGGTTTTACGCAGCAAATAGTCAAATTTGAGTTCTTAAAGGCCCAGAGTACGATAAATCTGGAAAATCGAATTAGAATTTTTTAAAAAACCTTGAATTAAATTTGTATAACTCCCTAGTCGAATTTGACAGTTTTGACCATGAAAAATTTTGAGAATTCAAATATCGAATTCAAATTTTCAATTCAACCCTTGATAAATCTGCCACTAAATATCTAATAATTTAGCAAATTTAAGGTATGGTGATCCAATTTACAGAAAAATTTCTTCCAAGCATTCTGGATAATATATCTCATATATTTAGGAGTAATTTATATAGTGGTAAACTATTTAGTTTATGGGTCTATTTAGCTTGTGTTTTGGTTGCAAGAAGGCACTCTGCTTAGTAAAAAAGCTAGTTCAAGGTCCTGAAGTTAGTATGTTATATGCAGAATATATTACAGTATAAGCGATCAGTGCACCCAAGCAAATTGGCATAAACATTTTATGAAACAGTATGAATGCAATTGGTTTAGATGTTTACCGTATATGAGCAAATATTCTGAATGTTTTTATCATATCAAACTGCATTATTTTACCTCTCATGTTATAAATTTGTAGTTGAAAGAGTTTTCACTTCATGAAACAATTAAGAAGATCAGAAACACTTAAAAATGACAAATGTTTAAACTTTCTGAATTGTTTTGCTCATCTCAAAATGAAATGTCTAAAACCTCCAACTGTGAGAAGAAATAGAAATGATCAATAATTAATTGGACATCTTTATGCCACATCAACGATATGGCATCATTCATTTTTCATCATATTAAGAAGTAAAAAAAGGGATAACAAACCCTATAATTACCCGCTAAATAAGGATTTTACTGACAAATGTGTGGCACACACGACACACACTTTGTTTATCTAATTTTATTTTATAAAAAAGAAAATATAATGAATTATAGAGGTACTTTTATTCTGCATCATCAATGGTAGTTACTGTTTCTCAGTGAAGGAGCACTTCATTATCCATAGGGTTGAATTGAATCTGACTGAATACTCCACCACCTACAATTTCACTGAAAAAACAAAGAAGCCAAAATGTTGGATAATGTTGTTAATCAAGTGTTAACGGTATACTTTTGCATAGAAAACACCCAGTATTGTTCACACCTGTAACACCTCTGTTGCTCAAACCCCTAAAGCCCTGTACTGTTTACACCTCAGACCCAGTGTAACGTTCACAGCGGGAAACCGCTGCAACAGGAGTTAAATTCACACTTCGTAGTGCATGTGGTGGAAGCCCAGGGAAAAAGCAGGCATGTTGAAATATACAGGGTTTAATGAAACTGAAGCAAAACAGGAACAGGTCAAAAATAAAGTCTTTACCAGGCAGGCAATGAAAAGCTGGAACAAAAACACAGGAACAAGATTCAGGACTTGGAACTTGGAATATCCAGGAACAAAACCAAACAGATTCAGATTCAAACAGATTCAAGGTTTAGGTCAGGAACAAACAGAATACATTCAATGACTCAGCCCTGAGCAAGGCTCAGGGCGTGGTTTATAAAGAGCAATTGATTATAGAACACAAAACACATGAGGATAACAAGAAGAGGATCAGGACAAGCCCCAAGAGCCTCCAGTGGCTCACTTGGTAAGTGCACCGACTGTGCACTTAAAGTCCAGCAACCCCAGTCCCAAGTGTTCAAATCCCAGATGGTCCTTACACCCAGACTGAAAGTGCCCATATTGTTCACCTGTTCACACTTCATTGTATGTAGCCACAGTAAGAACTTTCCAACTTAGATAGGTTTCCCTGTCTCCTGCTCTATTCTGCATTCCCTATGCTCCCTGTCTGGACCATACTCTGACTGCCTTATGCTCCCTGAGTGTGCCAAACTCCACCTGCCCTATGCTTCCTGAGTGTGCCATACTCCACCTGCCCTATGCTCCCAATGTGTGCCATACTCTGCCTGCTCTATGCTCCCTGCATGTGTCATACTCTGCCTGACCTATGCTCCCCTGTGCGCCATACTCTGCCTGTCCTACACTGTACCCTGTGTGTGCCATACTCTGCCTGTCCTATACACCATGTATGTGCCATATTTTGCTTGCCCTATGCTCCCTGTGTGTGCCACACTCTGCCTGACCTATGCTCCCTGCGTGTGTCATACTCTGCCTGACCTATGCTCCCTGTATGCACTATACTCTGCCTGCCCTATGCTCCTTATGTGTGTGCCGTACTCTGCCTGCCCTACTATGTACCCTGTGTGTGCCATACTCTGCCTGTCCTATCCACCCTGTGTGTGCCATATTCTGCCTGCCCTATGCTCCCTGTGTGTGTCATAATTAGCTTGCCATATGTTCCCAGTGTGTGCCATACTCTGCCTGCCCTATGCTCCCTGTGTGTGCCATACTCTACCTGCCCTATGCTCCCTGTGTGTGCCATACTCTACCTGCCCTATGCTCCCTGTGTGTGCCATACTCTACTTGCCCTATGCTACCTGTGTGTGCCATACTCTGCCTGTGCTATGCTCCCTGTATGTGCCATATTGTGCTTGCCCTATGCTCCCTGTGTGTGCCACACTCTGCCTGACCTATGCTCCCTGGGTGTGCCATACTCTGCCTGCCCTACTCTGTACCCTGTAGGACCTGAGCCTGGTAGGGTCTGTTCTGGGGGTTTGTTAGCATTTGGAAATTGTTGTCAGGTTCTTCTCAGGTGTTTAATCATGTGCTGGGGGGGCTGTGTTATCCACAGGGAGGAGGCGGCATTTGGATTAAAGGGTATATTTATGGTATATTTAAAGTTATGACTTTTCACATATGAGTGAGGAGTGATATCTCTGCAGTGAGCACCAACTATTTGTTTTTTTTGGTGTGTTACCACCATTAATGTGGACAGTGATCTTAAAAGTTCTTGAGATAACATGGGAGTGGTTTAAAAGAGGAATGTTCAACATTGGCATCTATTATTGGCCTTCCACCACATAGGCCAGAAAAATTCTAGCCCTCTGTACCACAGAAGTTGGACAGCACTGATCTAAAGTACATACTGTAAGTTACCAGGTACAGTATAGGGGTCATTTATATTGCCACATGCAATTTGCAAAGTGCTGAAAAAGGCCAAAATCATCCTCTTCACACACTGCATTCAACTGTTGCTAACTGAGTTGCTAACCAAGGTAGTGCTGCCTGCGTTAGGAAAAAATAAAGAGCTGAATCGGTCAGTGTTAGATACATATACATACAGTAAATATAAAAAAAATCTGTCTCTGTCATGTAGACAATCTCACTGGTAGTTGCTTGAAGGATTAGTTATAAGGGTGAATAGATGATTCAGTATTACGCAGAAGTTAGCTTGGTGTTCACTGAGCTTTGTATGTTAGCTTTAGTTTACAACTGTATATCTGACACAAGATCAGCAGAACACTTTTTCCAAGCAGTTGTTTTAATGACACAGTAAAAATGTAGGGACCCAAATGTAGGGACCCAATACCATTGCTGGATTTAAATACCATGCCCTTTCTGTTTTTTAGTTACTATGCAGAAGTCCATGCATCGTTAGCTCATTAGCATTCCATGTTATTGGTTCCTGAAGACAGTGACCAATTCTTGTCACACTGTAATATAGTGGTTGGAAAGGGGTGGCACATCCTCTTTGGTCTTCCCAAGGTGTAATTCTTTGGGGAGCCTGGGACCAAGATGGCCCATTGAACTGTTCTTTCCTAGAGCAGCATCACTTCTAGTGAAAGTTGGGGCCCTGTGAATGAGATAAAATCAGTTACAGGACTATAATTAATAGTAGGAAGTAGCTCTCTCCTAGGCTCTTCTAGCCTAAGTGAAGGGACCGTAGTACTGAAGCAGGATTTAGGTGATGTTCTACTGTCTGAACCATTTCTGTTTTAATGGATCCAGGCCACTTGGCTAAGAAACCTTAAAGGTCAACCTTTAAACCTACCAGGCCCTATCCACAGCGGTATCATGGAAGCGTGCTCTACCTATGACTGTATCCGACATCGGCATCTTACAAATACTGCTTAATTTGATCTGTATAATCCTGTGGCACTTTCATAACAAAGCCTTTGTTCTGGTGTAGAGACATGTAGTTTCACCACAACACCCTTACCTTCCTCTTCCACTTAGCAAAGAGAATATCCAATGTGACCCCTGTTCTATATGAACTAGCTGGGCAGACCTTTTTAGCCAAGCTAGGATTACAGAAGCCTTGTTTGTTTTTTGAGAGCACTTGTATAATGGCACAATGACCATGTATTGGGCATACAGTATAACATTCAACAGAAGAATTCATTAAAAGAGTATAGCAGCAACAGTTTACAATAAATTAACTTGCGGAGGTCACACACTGCCACCTTCAATGTATTGGAAGTGGTCTACTATTAGGGGGTAAACGCAAGTATCAATTGTGACCGGTTGGCAGTGAAGGAACCAGACAGCAGGTCTTGCAACCGAAGGTGCTGCTTTGCATTTAAATGCAGCTTGTATATCAAACAACAGGCTGCCTCTTTTGCACAAAACAAAATAAAACAAAATAAAATCCTACTCCTGTCCGTAGGCTAACTAAACGCACAGTTTCCCTTTCTAACATGCCAGTCAGCTATCCTGACCCTGACATACAAACACGCCAAAGGTATCTACTGTACTGGTCAGTACACTGTGGCTTCTAATCAGAGCAGTCTCTGACTCTGCCACACAATCTAAACCACTAAGTCCATAGGCTGGGGTTCAACCACTTGAGCTCTATGGTGGAGAGTAGCGTTGGGCGAATCTGTTTCATTAGCCACATTGACGCCGGCCCCCATTAAAATCAATGGGTGTCTGTTAATTGGCTCCGGCATCAAAATTGGTGCCAGTGTTGGAACCATCGCTGGTGTTGAAAAAACTTTGATGCCGTCATCGGAAGCATCACCCACATCAACATTTTTTCTATGCCGGTGAATTTTCTTTATGAGAATATAAAATGGATCATAATGTATTGTGTGATTGTATTGTCTTGTGTGAAATGTATTATGGGAAAAAAGCTGCATTGTGGGTAAAAAAAACCCATAACAACTTACACTCGAAGTTGCACAATTCACTAATGTGTCTTAAATAAGACATACTGCAGCACAAGTCATGAACTTCTCACAGGGAGGTTTCTAGTTAAACAAGTACAGTGCTTCTGCAAATTTTAACCGTACTTTGTGCTGCAAAACTTAACTTTATCAAAAACAGTGCCTATAGCATATCGAAGAATTGGATGAAAATGTTAGTTAAAGTATTGCAAATGCTCAACCAATATTATATAAAAACATCACCAATCTTGCATGAAGCTTATAACTCTATAATGTTGTCAATAAAACAAAACAATGAAATACATAAATTAGACCTACTGTATAATATAACTTTTTTTACAGAATCATATATCACAACTTGTATAAACCTTAATGCCTTAAGTTGTATCCACTTACTAGAGCCTGCTAAACTGTGCCAGGCCACATGGCCAATATTCTATTCAGGCTCGGTATATGCAACTGATGTTGTCCATTCTAAGGGGCAGATTTATCAAGAATCAAAAAGAAAATTCGATTTTTTTTTTTAAAAAAAGTTCATTTTAGTGTAATTTGACTAGGGAATAGTCCAAATTAGATTTGCGTTTAAATATAATTTGAAATTAGAATTTCTAAATTTATCATGTACTGTCTCTTTAAGAATTCAAATTCGACTATTCGTCATCTAAAACCTGATGAACTGGGGTTGTAGCCTATGGGGGACTTCCTATAACCAATTTGGTGGACTTTTGAAAATCTTTTTTTTTTTTTTTTTTTTTTTGAAAAGGCTTGAATCGAATTAGAGCAAGTCTGCAGGTCAATCCAATTTACCTGAATATAATTTATATATATATATATATATATATATATATATATATATATATATATATATATATATATATATATAAATATATATTTGAATTGGTAAATTAAATCGAATTTTGAGTTATGGGAGTTGATGGGAGTTTTTAGAAACTCCCATTAACTTGAAATTCGACCCTTAATAACTGTGTCCCTTAATTCAACTAGGGAATAGTCCAAATTTCATTAGAGTTAAAAAAAATTGAAATTCAAATTTCTAACTTTATCTAAATTTATGTACTGTGTCTTTAAGAATTCAAATTTGACTATTCACCATCTAAAACCTGCCAAATTGGTGTTTTAGCCTATGGGGGACCTCCTACAACCAAGTCTGAGTCATTTGGTGGACTTTTGAAAATCAAATTTTTATTTTTTTTGGAAAAAACTTGACTAGCATCGACTTTGCAGGTCGATGCTATTCACCCGAATATAAAAAAATTCAATTTTTTTAATACATTTTGATTGGTTATTTTTTTCAAATTTCAAGTTTATGGGAGTTGCTGGAAATTTTCTGTTGAAAAAACTAACCTCATAACCTCTGAAGTCACCAAAGCAAATAAGGCAGAAAAAACATTACATAAGTAAGCAAAAAGATAAACTAATCACATTGTAATTTATTTTTAAGCTACTACATAGGGTTGGGCAAATTTGACCCGTTTCGCCAAAAATTCACTGCCAGCGAACTGTTTGCGACGACCATTTTTTTTTGGACGCACAAAGCCATACAAGTCTATGGGCATCATATGCTTCAAGTAACACTGTTATAACTGACAACGATATTTCCTTTAAAATTATCTCTTAAACTGTCTGTTGTGAGACATTCTACAATTTTTTTTCCCACAGACAATGCCCCTTTTTATAACAGACAATATTGCTCCCAGTGGTGATGCTGTTATCCCAAGCTTAATTTGCAAATGTAATTGATAGTTACATTATTTGGCCACCAATTTTTGAGTCAAAACTTTAAAATTTAACAGCCTTTATAATGTACCTCATATTTTTGTGCAACTCCCAATTCAACTATTGGCTTTGGGACCCCATTCATGAATTCATTTTTGAAATGTGATTTTGCTGTGATTCACACAAACTGGAGCAAACTTTCCTAGATGATGTACAATGAAAAAATTGCAATTAGGATTTTGCCACGATTAGCTTGACATGTGGTAAAATTGTAACCTGATAATAAGTTTTGCTCCTACATGTAACACAGACTTTAACTTGCCAAAAAAAGTTTTCAGCAAAGTATGCATTCCAATCAATCCAAATAGGAGCATCCAGTTATCTTAATTAAAACTCCAAATAAGATAAATATTGAGGCTCTAAAAGCCAGTTTCATGGGTACACATAATAACAGCAAAATAACTTTTGGATAAGTCATAAATGAGTCTCTGTGCTGGCACAACACAAGAAAATGAATAAAAATAGATACAGTACATAATATAATCCTAAATTAAGAATTATACTATGAGTAATCATTATTACATGTAAAATTAAATTCATTCTAAGTGTGAAACAAATTCATTTGCTGATTTTAATGATTAAATGTAGAACCATTTTATATACCAAGTAGTGATTTAGTAAAGATTTGAAGGGTGTTTATTTGCCCCACTTTTTCTCAAGTAAAATTTCCTTTTTTTCCCAGTGAACAAAGATGAAAGGAGAAATTCTAAAAATGCTGCTGATATTTTTTCTGGTGTTCTTTCTTGCAAAAAAATGCATTTTCCTCTGGTAAAACAAAATGCATGGCAAAATAATAATACTGTTGTCTTGTGTTTTTTTTACCTGCATGATTTTTTAACTTAAAAAAAAAAGGTAGATTTTGGAAAATTTCAGCTACTCGAGAAAATGTGAATCGGGTGAAAAAAATTCAGTCATCGCTAATACAAACATGTAAGGTAGGAAAGTATGTAAACAAGTCACATTTTTTTTCTTTATAAGCTTTGCAATACGGGATAATTGAGCACATCCCATGAAAAAGGCTCTGTTTACATTAGCAAGTTATCCACTTTCTGTATTGTTCATTAAATGGTGAATAAGTCAAAGTTTTCAACCAGAATGGACTAGTTTGTTTTCCTCTAGTAACAGACAACAGCTATAAATATTTATAACCATCAGTCACACTTCTTTTCAAGCTCCCTGCAGACTAATATATGATTATTTGTTTGACTTTCTAACTTTATTAAAGACATTATTAAAGACAATCACTTTGAACTTCTGTAAGATAAACACCCATTTACAGCTGTAACCACTCAGACAATTATCCTTTTCTGAACTAGTCGCCATGTCTCTTCTAAATGCTGCAATGCATCACTGTCTCTGCAACGTAACTGCATTAGGCGCTTTTGCCCTTCCATTTCTTCCTTGAGGAAATAGAATAACAATATAGGCTACAAGTGAATAACTGCATTTACAATGCTGTTTTCTATTACTTTTCACTTAGTCAGACATGTAAATGTCACACAAATTAGTGAATTCAATGTTTAAAACATCACAGTATTATGTTTTGTTTAATGCAGTATTTCTGTGTTTAAAGATAAGAGGTAAATTAGCACTTGAATGACTCACGTTTTGTGAGTGTGGGAATAAACTATAGGAACCCTTACTTTGGTATACACAGTACCTACAATGGGTAAAATTACATACAGTAAACAGTAAAATGAGCAATAACTACATTGTTATGTACTTCAGGAGTAGATTTGAGAGTTTATAAATAGCTCACGTCTTGAGTTTAAGCTTTTCTGGGCTGTTTAGCTGATCCCCATGCTTAAATTCACTCCTTAGTCAACTTATATAGACTGTAAACAAACAGGTAATTTTACTGTATGTCTATTTTAAATGATAATTTGTTCTTGTCTTAATTTTTTGGTTTAATATTAGATGTTAAATGACATCAGCTGCCTCCGTTTTGTTCAGAGATACAGGGTGCTTAGATGGAGTGTAGTGATGGACGAATCTGTGCGTTTCGCAGAAAAATTTGCGAATTTACAGCGAAATTCGCAAAACTGTGAAAAATTTGAAAAACGCAAGTCAATGGGTGTCAAAATAATTCTGACACTAGCGACAAATTTTATACGCGCAACTATTTGGTCCAAATGCATTACATAGACTTAAACTTGCCAAAAAAGTTTTCACCAAAGTATGCATTCTAATCAAACCAAATAGGAGCATCCAGTTATCTCAATTAAAACTCCAAATAAGATAAATATTGAAGCTCTAACAAATTTTATACGCAAGACTATTTGGTCCAGATGCATTAAAGCGAATGGGCGTCCGAATAATTTTGATGCGTGATAATTTTGATGCACGCGACTATTTTGATGCTCATCAAGTTTTTTTTTATGCAGCGGATTTTTCTCCATCAAATTTATTCACCCATCACTAATGGAGTGGTATTTTGAAACCTTTCCATACATCCAATTTCTACTGGGATAGGGAGAAAAAACAGTCCACTTAGTCAAGATTTGCAGTCAGTAGAGTAACATGGTCATCTGAACTGTAACAGAACACTGCATGTCACCAAGTTACACAATCATTACAAAAAATGCAAACAAACAAAAGACTGTAAAATAGTGCTCTGCATGATTCAGATTCAGACAAATCTTTAGTGTTTGCTTGTATATGGTGAGACAATTTATTCATGTAAGGAACCATGCTGCTCATGAATCTGGCCTGCAGATCAGTTTTCTTTTTCCAGTGCATACATGCGAATTGTGCAGAGAGCAACATTGCGTTGTGCTGTGATGTCACACAGTGAGCAATGATGGCATGAGCATGTTCATTGCACACATTGTTTGTAAACACAGTAGATTATTACTGTTTATTGGTCCTCCACCCTGTCCATCATGTATATCCCTCTGCTGATTGGTTCGATAGCCCTTTAAAGCCTGCTCTCTCCCATTGCTTTTTGCTTTATGTATGTAAAAAATGTGATTTAGCTGTATAAACACATTTACTTTACTGCGCTTCATAATATGCTGGCGCTATATAAATAAATGTTAATAATAATAATAATAATAATAATTGCACTTTGCCCAAGCTGGCTTCTGGTTTATCAGATTCTTTTCAAGCCTGTGTTCAATGCTAATTTGGTTTTGACTCTCTGACTGGTTACGGACTCTGATTCTTGCTGCCCACCCTGACCTGGGCCTGTTCCTGTTTGCATATCCACTTTCTCTTTGTCAGTACTAAGTTTTGTTCCTGAAGCATGCAGACTCCCTGTCTGCCCCACCACAAAAACTTCCGTAGCCCCAAAAGGGCATCGGCGAAGATGCAGGGGTTCTCCTGTACATGGAAGGGTATTTCATTGCAGCTGTCTTCCAGGGTCCCTTGCTAAATTCCATCATATAAAATGTAAAAGTAATTAAATTCAACAAAGTCTCTTTTTTTCTAAGTCTCTAGCTTGTTACAAAAGAAACTCAATTTAGAAATAAAAAACATTTTTTCGAGGGGGGGGGGGATTATCACATATGTCATATTTAAAATGCAACTGAAAAACCAAAAAATAAAGAGCCTTAGATGATAATGAAAATACACTTCACATTTACTTCAAGTAAGCTCACAACCCCCACCCCCACTACCCTTATATAGAGTAGTTCTTTTGTGTGACACAACAGGCTTGATTAAGGGCCGGAGAGGTCCAAAATGTTGCCCTTTTTTGATGTATATGGGCTTAATAAACCACTTTTGACACAATTCAAACAAAAGGCTCGCATCTGGATTTTTTCTGTAATTGCTTTACTGAAAAGGATACATACTTGTATTTACTCAGGACCTACTCCCATTGCTCATCTGCTATATCCCCCAATTCATCCTCCCATGATCCACATGCATGGATTTCTGTGTCAACATACATCTGGTTCCTTGTTTGATATTTCCTACATGCTCTGACACTGTGGTCTTGTCCATTGAATGTACCTTATTACTTGGCACAGTTTAACTCATGGAGTCATAACCCTTCTCTTAGAACCTTCCAGTAATATTACCCACTTCTCTTTCAAAGTCCTCGGCTCTATAGCAGTTATGCGTAGCCCTAACATACTGTAGAAGAGGGTTCTGTGCTGAAACTGGTCAAGGCCTCGCCCCTGCCTGCCACTTCCAAGGCCTGAACTACAACTACACACATCCACCAGAGGTGTGGGTCAAGCAGTAACAGTGCTGGTATAGGTGGTGAACTGATGAATATGTGGAGCTATTTCTTCGAGTCTTGTCAATCTGCAGCCATAGCCTACAAAAGATGCTAGAGAACATGTTGGTTGACTATGTTGATCCACAGTGAAAACCCCCAGTGTCCTGTCAGAGGGGGTATTCAGTGTGGCAGGTGGGATGGTCACTGCAAAGTGGACATGACTATTTATTGACATTTGGCTATTCTAACATTCATTAAGATGAATGGGTCTAGCTAATACTTTCTTATCCTCCTCTATATCCTGCACCAGTTTTGACTACTCCTTGTAGTACTGTTGCATCTACAGCTAATGTTTTTCTATGTCTGGAAATTCTGTCTTGACTGGCTGTGTGGCTGGTATCTGTAAAAGCTGAACAACTGGACAAAAGCACAATATAATGTTTTACTTGGTAGGCCAGTAACTCAAGGGTCGTATTGCTTGAGTTACATACATTTTTGCTGAAAAATAGCAAAGCTTGTTGGTTGCAACAAGTTACCTCACTGGGGCAAATAAGCCTATTAATTTTTCCCACAGCAATATGGCATTGTTCTGTTAAGCTATGTATTAGGCAATGCAAGCATATTATGTTTCCATCCTTAAAGACCCAAGACTGCAACTCTTTTGGATTTGATGCCCGAAAACCACAAAATCTTCGGATTATTGAACGAAACCCAGAAGGACATCTGCATTGACTTCTACTTGAAATTAGCAGGTCTGAGTTGGAGTACATTTTTTATTCTGACTTTTAACACCATCCCAAACAATTCACATTTTTTCTATGGAAAAAAGGTGGTTTTCCCCTTTAAAAGACCGACCAGAAAAAAACATACTTTGATAAATAAACCCCTAGATGTATTTTTGTTTTTTCAAATTTATAATTATTGTGTTCTCCCTCCAAGCATACTTGAATGCATGCTAAACATACAGAATACTACCTTATTAAGAGTAAAGAAAGTCAATATGGCAATAGAATTATTTTTGTATTATGTAGCACATGGGAATAATCAGGTCAAAAAGGTCCTGTTCTGTCAGCAAATGAAATGTTCTTTGTTGTAATCCAAGTTTGTAAATCATTCTATATTCTACACCGTGTGCCAAGACAATTATTTCAAAGTTATTAAAAGAGAACATGCCTATTGTATAAAGAAATATATTCAGAGTTAATTTTTACATGGATTTTTCCACAGGGTAGAATTCTGTATGTTATTGTATTCTTTTAATATGTTTGTGCAATTAAGTACATAGCTTTGTATGATAACATAGTACTGAAAATGTTTAAATTTCAGAAATCAATTTTCCTCTGTACTGTTAAAACATCTCCCTTTATGAAGTTAACATGTATTTGAGGATTCTGTCGGTTAATGGAGGCACCACAAAAGTGCTTTTCTCCATTTATAGTCACAGACATTTTACAAAAACATTTCCCATATGGTTTTAATTCAAAAATTAAAATCATAGGATTACTATTACCCCATGACAAAACTAAAATATATGCATTTGCTACTTGTCTGGTAACCCATAGCAACCAATAAGCAGGTAGTATTTGCTGGTCAGCTGTTTGAAATCAAACATCTGATGTGTTACTAGATGTGAGCAACCTTCATTTTATTTTTATTACATTACCCTAAAAGTCTCCTTTGCCCAAAAACTGCATTGTTTTTGATGTTTCCGTATAGGAAAGTGTATGAAGCAGCTCATACCATTCCAAGCTTGCCTGAGGTTGGAAAAAGGAGCTGGTGCAATGAAGACATGCCCATGAGGCATAAAAAGCACGGTATCAAGAGTTAAAGAAACAGTAACATCAAAAAATTGATCTGTTTTGAAGGAATGAATAGATAATACACTGTTACCTTGCACTGGTAAAACTGGTGTGTTTGCTTCAGAAACACAACTATAGTTTTTTTTTTATATAAACAACTGTGTAGCCATGGGGGCAGCCATTCAATCACACAATAGACGGTAGATAACAGATACTGTAAGTGCGAAGAATTCTATTGTACACTACAGGGTTTATCCATTATTTGCTGTGTATCCTGTGCCTTATCTCCTTTTTCAGCTTTGAATGGCTGACCCATGGCTACACAGCAGCTTGTTTATATAAACTATATATGTGTTTCTGAAAAAAGCACACTAGTTGTACCAGTGCAGTACAACAGTACATTATATTTTCATTACTTTAAAAAAGTTTGTTTTTGATGTTACTGTTCCTTTAAGCACACACATGGTCAGGGAGATCTGAGGACAAAGCAGGTTATATAGAAAGAGGTCAATGGTCAGAACAAGTGAAAGAACAAGTGGTCATATCCAGGCAAGGTCTCATCAGAAAAGGAGAATTCTGAAGTACTAATCCAGGCTACAAGAGGGAGTACTAGGCACTAGTACTACTGCACCTAGGCACTACATTTGCCTAGGTGCAGTAATCTTTAGTAACCAATCATCAGGTAGCATATAGCAATCACCTGTTTAAAAGCAAACATCTTATTGGTTGCTATTGGTTACTGCTCCTAGGAAAACGTAGTGCCTTATACTGTATTATATATTGGGGTATGTGTTTTTAAATCAGCCATAGGCATACGTTTAGCTCCATCACACAAGATGTTATCACACGCATGCATGTAATTGAGTACCTATATGAAAAATCCCAAGAACAAGCCGAGCATAGACTTTTACATATATTTTTTAATTTCTTTATGGAAACTGTCATTTTTTTTTCCTCAAGCTGTTCTTGCCAATAACCAGCGTGTCAAATATTTTTTTTTTGTCCTGACTCTGCTGCCCAAAGTGTTTTGGCTTTTTATATGACTGATCCATAATCCACACTCCATCACAAAATTTGGTCTAATAAATAGAAGCAGTCCTTTCCTTGGACAAGAGTATGATTTTTGCACTGAAAAGATACAAGGACTTGAATGGAAGTGAGGCATGATTGATCTGTATATTTATAATATGCTTATGTAGTAGTGACAGTTCTTGATGTATGCAATTTAACTGCATATGTTTACAAATGTCAACATATGCCATATCCATATATATTGATGTGACATAAGATAAAGGTATATGGTTTCAGGAGCACTGAATGAACTATGGAATTAAAATGCAAAACTGTATTCAAATGACTGAATATGATAAAACTAGTCTTTTATTGAACAGCAATGTTTATTTGCATGAATGTTGAATAAAGACAGGGCAAACCTTTACAATATATGTATTACTGCTATTTATACATTTATATTTGTCAGTTTAATTACAGTATTTTGCAGAAATAGCATTTCCTATTCTGAGAAGTAAATTATAAAGTCATTCCATGATACAGTATTCTTTTGTATACACGGCTATATTTAGTGCTTTTACTGTTAAATAGACTAAAATTGCAGATGACGAATTACCATTACTCTAACAGATTAAGCAATTATTGCAAATTATTTGTAGTTTGCCATAAAGGCTAAAAAAGTTATTTTAAGATTAATATTACTCTGCATGTGTACCCTTTTATTTAGAATCAGGAAGTTGGTTAACAATTATAAAATGTTTCTGTAATACAGGTATGGCACTTGTTATCCAGAATGGTCGGGACCTGGGGTATTCCGGATAATGGATCTTTCCGTAATTTGGATCTTCATACCTTAAGTCTATTTGAAAATCATGTAAACATTAAATAAACCCAATAGGCTGGTTTTGCTTCCAATAATGATTAATTATATCTTAGTTTGGATCAAGTACAAGGTACTGTTTTATTATTACAGAGAAAAAGGAAATCATTTTTACAAATTTGGATTGTTTCAATAAAAAGGAGTCTATGGGAGATGGCCTTCCCGTAATTTGGAGCTTTCTGGATAACGGGTTTCCAGATAATGGATCTCATATCTGTAGTACACTGTGTGCAAAAAACAATGTTTCTTTTGTTGTCCCACCATTAATTTCTTAAAAAAAATTACAAATAAAATTACATTTCACAAAATTAATTCAAATTAGACCTTTCCAAGATATACTTCATATAATAAAAATTCATGCTGCAAACAGATCATAATTTAATCCCTTGAATACCAAACATACATACATACAGTATAAAATACAAACATAAAATAGCTATTATAGTAATAAGGGATACAAGGGAACACTAATGAGATATTTATTTCCTGAAGTCTGTTCAAAATATTTCATCATGCTCTGAAAGAAGAAGCTCTATGTTAGAAACACACTGGAACACATATTTTCTGAACACGTTTTTCATAATTCATAGAAGTAGCTGCCATAAATAAAATTTAAAAAGTGACAATGTTTTCAAAAGATGACCACAGATGGCGCCTTTGTGCAAGAAGGTGTGTTAGTATCTTTTAACCCTTCATGGAATGCAAGGGACTATGTAAATTGAAATTAAATGCATTTTGTTTGTGGTATTAAGCCTATAAATAGTCATACAATTTTTTTAAATTTTATATTCAATAAATTTAGTCAATTACTTATTTTGTTTCCTTTCACTACATACAGTACATCTAACAATAATTTTATTTGTTTTGGCAGAAATGTACTATTTTCTACCCTTCTTTTTGGAAGCCCAGTAAATGTATCACCATATGGGAGGCATGACACAAAAATAGGATAAAGATTTAAAACTTGTGAAACATTTTGGACCTTGGCTTCCATTTATCTTATAACTTTATTAAAGGAAAACTATACCCCCCAAACAATGTAGGTCTCTATTAAAAGATACTGAGTAAAACAGCTCATGTGTAAAACCCTGCTTCATGTAAATGAACCATTATCATAATAATATACTTTTTAGTAGTATGTGCCATTGGGTAATCATAAATAGAAAATTGCCATTTTAAAAAATAAGGGCCGCCCCCTGGGATCGTAAGATTCACTGTGCACACATACAAACCACATGTAAGGTCACATGAGCCAATTAACAGACAGAGTTCTGCCTTTTGCTTCCTCACTTCTTCCTGTTACAGTTAGTGTTGTAGTATTTCTGGTCAGGTGATCTCTGAGGCAGCACAGCTAGAGTCACGAAATGGTGGCTCAAGGCAAGATGTAAAAGGGCAATATTTATGTAAATATATATTCCAGTTTGGTAAGATTCTTTAATATGTCATTCAATTTGATATAAACTATCTGTTGCTCAAGTATTCATTTTGGGGGTATAGTTTTCCTTTAAGAACTTACATCACACTTTATCTAGGGTTGAATTTCGAGGGTTAAAAAACCCTCGAATTCGACCCTCGAAGTAAAATCCTTCGAATTCGAATATCGAATATCGAATCCTTCGAATTTTAATATCGAATATTGAAGCAAAATCTAAATCTGCCCCTTATTGTTTACTGCAGAGTAAAGCAAGAAAACTAACTGCAATCTTGCAATTTATGCTATATGAAAGTATATAAAAGTATTAAAGTATTATTTAAAGGATGTTGAATGCTGCAAGTTTTACATAAATATTGTCATTCAGGAATTGGTACTTAATGTAAAAAAAAGACGCAATCCATTATTCAAATGTCCAACATTTTTGATGATTCATGTTTTCTGTTGTCTACATTACCTTCAATTTTTTTTTTAATAATATTGTAATTTGTCTTGAAAAATCTCACAAGATTTAGGTCCTTTATGAGTAAATATTGTTATTGCCACTTACAGCTTTATTGCTTTTTCCTGTGCTGTGTCTATTTCTGGTTTACCATAAAAAGATTTTGCATCATGAGTTGTTTAAGAGGGTTAACAAACATGCTGTTTCCCTTGATTAATTTTTACCAAAGACATGCTCAAAGCATCCTGTTTTTTTCCAGATAATAAATAGAGTTTAGCTTTGATAGCTAAATTCATAGAGGTTATTTGCTTATGGTAGCTCAACATTCCAATAAATATCCCAAAATATCCTAAAAGAATGGGATCTGATCTTTAGGAACAAAACCTAACTCTAGGAATATGTTTTTAAATCTGTGACATCTAGATAATTCTTTAGCAAACCTTAGCTCTACATTCATCTATATTGATAAATGGGAGTTCACCAGTGTCTGTAAAGAGTAAGTTATTGTCTAAAAGAATAATTAAAGCTATTATAACAATATCTTAAATATATCTTGGAAGAGAGACTAAACTGCTAAACAATTAACAATCACACACTTACAAAACATAAAGAATCTAATGTAATAAAAGAACTAATGTTATGTGACTAAAGTAAAAATGTTCTGAAGTCCTTTTTTTCTAAGATATGTTGTCATCCACCATCTGAATTATTCATTCAGTTAATCAGCATTTGCATAATGATTAAGTTTTAGGGTAATAGCACACAGTGTAAATTTCAAGCATTTTGTTGCTTGAGCATTTTGTAAAAATGGTTTGACTTGCCCAGCAGTTTAGTATAAACAATATCACCTGAGTTTATCTCTGCACTTTTGAGTCAGCTAATTGTCACTCAAAGTAAACCCACAGCTTGGTTCCACGTGATTGCCTTTAAACTTAATGGAGGGGCAATTAAAACCATTTTGTCCAGTTACAAAACACCTGTTATTAGAAATATAACAATATCTACTGTTTATCAGTTTGTAGGTGGTAACTGGCTGGATAATGTTTTGTGAAATACAAGTCTATGGCTGTCAGTTATAATAATGTAGTCCCATTACTGAAATGCCTTTGCTAGAATCCAACGCAGATGACAGTTAATCAGCTTACCAACAATTGTACTGGAAACAAAAAAAGGCTGACCTCTGTTTTGGGCTATGATCCAGTCTCATGCTGCCACATATCAATTAAATTAAGATCGGAATAATCATCATATTGAAGTTTAACAAAGGCACATGTTTCTACTGTTACTTCAGTCACAAAACCAGCTATCTTACTTTTGAAACGATCAAAGATTCCACAGACCATGAGCCTGCACCAATTATCTAATGGATACTTATATGACTGATATGACTGACATGCTTTACAGCCTTCTCATTACATGAAGCAAAATCTATTGTTGTAGATTTATTTTGGTACATGTTCATGGTTCGCTTAATGAAATCATATTCCAGCAATGCTTTTCAATAAAAAATGTATTATCTTTTCACATATAGTTTATCAGATTCATTTTTATAGAAATGATTAATTTCACTTATATATTAAGGGGCAGATTTACTAAGCTCGAGTGAATAGTTCGAATGCAAAAATATTTGAATTTCGAAGTATTTTTTTTGGGTACTTCGACCATCGAATTGGTCAAATTCGATCGAATTTGAATTGAATGATTTGAACAATTCAAAGTAAAAATCGTTCGACCATTCGATAATCGAAGTACTGTCTGTTTAAAAAATCCTTCGACTCAATACTTCGCCAAATAAAAGCTACCGAGTTGAATGTTAGCCTATGGGGACATTGTAGATAGGTTTTGAGACGTTTTTATGTTCGAATAAAAATCATTTGATCGATTGCTTAAAATCGTTAGAAAAATCGTTCAAAAGATTTTTATTCGATCGTTCGATCAAACCTTTTCCGCTAAAATCCTTCGAATTCGATATTCGAATTCTAAGGATTTTACTTTGAGGGTCAAATTCGAGGGTTTTTTAACCCTCGAATTTCGACCCTTGATAAATCTGCCCTATCTGAACCTCCAGAAATAAATATAAATGTATACTTTTTTCTAAATGAACATACCTGATTACACAGGTTGAATGGAAACTATAATAGTCTTTCTGGTTACAAGTAGGGATGTAGCGAACCGCCGTTTTGGTGTTCGCGAACGCCGTTCGCGAACACCGGCAAAAAATGCGAACGGTTCGTGAACCGTTCGCGAGCTTCGAACACCCGCAAAATCGTTCGATTCGAACGTTCGAAGGATTTTTCGTTCGATTCGAACGTTTGAAGGATTTTCATCGTTCGATCGAAGGATTTTCATTCGAATCGAACGGTCGAGGGATTTTAATCGTTCGAACGAATGGAAATCGTTCGAACGAATGGAAATCGTTCGATTTTAGCGGTCGAATGGTCGCGAACTCAAATTGCGAACGTTCCCAAACGTTCGCGAACATTAGGCGGACGCGAACGGTCGAAGTTCGCGCGAACAAGTTCGCAGGCGAACTGTTCGCTACATCCCTAGTTACAAGCACCAGCTGCCCATCCTTCTTAAACCTCACACATAATCCAACTCCTCCATTACTACACAAAGTAGAGGGACTTCAAGTCCCAGAATAGATCACAATGGAACAAGGTGAGGGTGGAGTTGCATTACATTGCGGGGCAAATTTACTTATGGTAGAATATCGAGGGTTAATTAACCCTCGATATTGGACTGCCGAATGGAAATCCTTCGACTTCGAATATTGAAGTCGAAAGAATTTTTCCACAATTCGAACGATTCAAAGGATTTTAATCCATCGATCGAAGGATTTTTCTTCAACCCAAAAAAGCTTAGAAAGCCTTCCCCATAGGCTAAAATTGACTTCGGTAGGTTTTAGGTGGCAAACCAGGGGGTTGAAGTTTTTTTTTTAAAGAGACAGTACTTCGACTATCGAATGGTCGAATAGTCAAACGATTTTTAGTTTGAATCGTTCGATTTGAAGTCGAAGTCGAAGGTCGAAGTAGCCCATTCGATGGTCGAAGTAGCCAAAAAAAAATAAATATTCGAAATTCAAAGTTTTTTTTTATTCTATTCCTTCACTCAAGCTAAGTAAATGGGCCCCTGCGTGTCTATGGGATTTTTGAGATTTTTTGTGCATAAAAGTATCATTGATTTCTTTCATTCTGTGAAATTTGATATTCGAAGTCGAAGGATTTTACTTCGAGGGTCGAATAAGGAGGGTTAGTTAACCCTCGATATTCAACCAACAATAAAGGTGCAAAATGGACAAGTTGAAGGCTGTCCATATTTTTCACATGTACATTTTTTGTGCATGTGTTTTGTGCAGTAACCTGGGACCTGTTATCCAGAATACTCAGAACGTGGGGTTTTAAACATCTGATAAGATGTGATTTTTGATTAATAAATCAACACAATTTCACCAAACTACAGAGAGTGCTGATCTTCTTTTCATATATCATTTATATTTGGATCGTGCACCTCTGGCTTCATCCTTTGGATCGAGTGCAGGCACTGTGGGACTCTATATATATATATATATATATATATATATATATATATATATATATATATATATATATTATAATAATATTATAGAAGAGGTAAACATTGCAAAGTCTAGTCACAACTAACATCTTTGAGGAGACGTCAGCAAGCTCTTGAAACTTGAATTGTAATATAATAGATAGAATATATTTAGCATTTGCTTTGCTTGAAAAAAAAACAATGCATGATTGAAATCATCGGAAAAGTAGAATTACAAAGCTGTGATTTATGATAGTGGTCAGTCCCTTTCTCGGTGAGATGCACATAGAATTTTCTATAATAATATATATGCGGTTATATAATAAGTAGGGATGCACTGAATCGTTCGTGAAAGATTCGGCGGAATACCAAACCGAATCAAGACAGTATAATCAATTCCTATTTCATATCGTTAAACACGTGAACTATGACAAAATCTATTGCTTTATGTTGCTTGCAATTGAATTGTTATTTGTTTTTTATTTCTGTATTCTTTGCAAATATGTATACATTTTTTGACTGATGAAAACATGCACCTGACTATACTGTATGGATCAAATGTATGTATTGCAATTCTACCACTATCTATATATCCCATACTTTATATCTATCAAACAATCTAGAAATTCTGCTAATACAGGTATTGGATCCCTTATCTGGAGAATCAGATATCCAGAAAACCCTGAATTACAGGAAGGCAATCTTCCAAAAAGCCAAAAAATTAGCAAAACAGTGCCGGCATCTCGTTTTTGACGACAGTGTCCGTTTTTGGCAAAATTGCCCATTTTTTTTTACGGCGCCAAATTTTCATGGAGGTTTGCAAATTTATTTGTGGGCAGCGAATAGCGGGAATTCGCAGCGAATTCGCGCCTGGCAAATAAATTCGCCCATCACTAACTGTGGTCAGTGCTCATGTAGAATTAATGCTAAGCTAAACATATCTAGCTGCACACAAATCAGAATGGACTATTGATCTAATTGGAGCACAGCTGTATGGACTTTACACTTCCTCCAAAGCATGAGTTCATTCATTATTCAAACACTTACCAGTAATTCAAATTTGGTCTTCAATGGGATGCTTCAATTTCTGTATACTAGTCCCACAACATTTTCAGATCATTATACATTTTTTATATCTTCCAGAAAATATATTTTTTCTAAATGTATCTGTGTTTGAAAGTTAGGTACAAACAGCCAGGTCCTATAAATTACCAACCAACTGTAGAATAGATTGTTCCGGAAATTAGCAATCTAATTTGTGAGGATATAGTCACAATGCAATGTTATGGCCCATATAAAATATAACCCCTTTTTTTACAATTTCGTTTTTTTTTGTTTTGTTTACATTTTAGATGTCTCTTTCTCATTCATTATGATAGATATATTGTAGAATGGAAATTGTAGAACAAAATTCTGAAAAAATCATCATTTACAATAAATACATAAATACATATCCGCAGATGTGGGAAAACCCCTTAAATATATGCTAGATTGGGAGAAAGATTTGGGGCGTTCAATAACTCAGCAACAATGGTCACTAATCTGGAACACTATTTACAAAATATCCCCTAATACTGCCATTAAAGAATCTACATATAAAGTACTGATGCGTTGACACCTCACACCAGCAAGGAAACATCGCTTTGACCCTTCCACTCCCAATTCTTGGTTCAGGGGCTGTACAGCAGTTGGGGATTATCTACATATCTGGTGGACATGTCCTGTGGCAAAGCAATATTGGGCAGAAGTTTATAGCTTACTTGAGCGAGTATTTCATACACGTATAGTCCCTGAGGCCACTACGACTCTTTTAGCCTGCCCATCCAAAGTCCTCACGAAGCTCCAGAATACCTTGATGGGGCAAATCTTAGCTACCGCACGAACCAATTTAGCGAAACACTGGCTGCAGAATACTATAGATGTTCATGCTGTAATTGCAAAAATTTTCCAGACGCAGAATCTGTTATTAGCAGACAGGGTAGAGAAACATACACAAATTTGGGCCCCATGGAATGTGTTTCTACAATCTTGAGTGAAACTATACCTTGATATATGTTATACTCAATGAAGTTGTACTGATGAGAACCAGTTGAAATATTTTGTACTGAAAATGATGTTTGCATTATTCTCTGTCTATGCATCTGTTTTTGAAAAATAAAAGAGATTTAAAAAAAAAAAATAATACATAAATACATAGAAAATATGTAATTTGTTTTTGGGACTACATGTGTCTCAATGTACTACATTTCAGAAACAACCTCCCCAAACTCTAGTAATATCTGATAAAATTATCTGTGAGATGGGATGGTGGGAAAAGTTCTCAACTACATTGATTTGTAAATACCTTCATATTGGTGCATAGATTTATTAAACAATTGCCTGTCCATCTTATGCAGTAGCATGTTAAATCATTTTACTCCCCATGTTATATTTTTCAGCCTTGCATACCAATAATTCAGTTGAAAACTACAGTCATAAGCACAATATTGTAGTATCAAACACATTTCTTTAATAAAATTTGGTTGGGGTTGAATTTTTCTTAGCTGGAACCTCTGTTACCATCACTGTCCTATTAAAGTATCACTGTCCTATTAAAGTAACATTAAACCCTAAAAATGCATATGGTTAAAAATGCCATATTTTACATACTGAACTTATTGTACCAGCCTAAAGTTTCAGCATCTCAAAGAAGCAATCCTGGACTTCAAACTTGTCACAGAGAATCACCATCTTGGAAAGTGTCCTCAACACACACACGCTCAATGTGCTCTGAGCAGATGCTAAGCTTAGGGGCTTTGAGCTGACATGTAGTAATTATCTGTATTAAGTACTAATAAGTCTTATTGTGTGACATTTTTATTCTGTATATACAGTATATTGTGAGTTGGCCCCTAAGCTCAGGTAACTGGACAGAAAAGAAAATATGAATAAAATAAATACAAAAACTCTCTTTAAGTTTGGCAAGTTTGCTAGTTTTATTAGCACAATGTTAAAATGTGATCACAGCATTGTCTACTTTAAGATTATGTTGTGCCAATGTATATAACGTGATTTATATTGTTATTATTATTGTGTTGAATTTACTAACAGCAAAAAAACTGTCAAATTTGTTTTTTATATACTTTTCAGATGTTATTCTAAAATCGATATACTGTTTTATTACTACAATGATAATGTTAAATAATCTTTAACAGTTTTTCTACTATTACACATATATTGGAAATTAACACAATTCCCAATTATTAAATGCATCATTACAGTCTCAATTGTAGATTATACTATTTAAAAAAAAAAGAGACATTTTATTCGAATCTCTACCTAATGATATAAATCCATTATACTTAAATGCAATGTGTTGCTTAGGTTCTCCAATTATTTTTACTGTTAAACAATCATCCTTTCAATTTCTAGAAAGATAGGCAATCATTATTAAAAGTAGTTTCTTTAGACTTATATAGTGATGGGCGAATTTATTCGCCAGGCGCGAATTTGCGCTATTCGGCGCCGGCGTCAAAAACGGGCGCCGGCATCAAAAACGGGCGCCGGCGTCGGAAAAACAGGCGCCGGCGTCAAAAACTAGACGCCGGCGACGTTTCGCGAATTTTTCGCCGTTTCGCAAATTTCGCGCAAATTTTTCGACGAAGCGGAACGGCACAAATTCGTCCATCACTAGACTTATAGTATTCCCTGTTTCTAAATATATTTCAGTCCATTGTCATCACTTTTTTATATAAAAAAACAGTTTTAAATCTATGGGGCAGATTTATCAAGGGTCGAATTTCGAATTTAAAAAACGTCGAAATTCGAATTCAAAAAGACCAACGTACATTAAATCGAAGGTTTATTTTGGCCGAATAGGTCCATTTTAGATCGAATTCGAATCATACGAATTAAAGTAATAGCGCATTCGATTGAATTCGAATCAAAGTTTTCCCCCAAAAAAACTTTGATTTTTCAAAGTCCACAAATTGACTCAAAATAGTTTCTAGGTCTAGGAAGTCCCACATAGGCTAAAACAGCAATTCGGCAGGTTTTAGATAGTGAATGGTCAAAGTCAAAATTTTAAAGAGACAGTAGGGGGAATATTTATTAAGGGTCGAATTTCGACTTTGAAAAACTTCGAAATTCGAATTCAAAAAGACCAATCGAAATTAAGTTGAAGTTTTTTTTGCCTGAATAGGTCCATTTTTGATGGAACAGGTCTGTATTTGGCCGAATTTGAATTGTACAAATGGAAGTAATATCGCATTTGAATAGAAGTTTTTCCCCCAAAAACTTTGATTTTTTAAAGTCCACCAATTAACTCCAAATAGGTTCTAGGAGGTCCCCCATAGGCTAAAACAGCAATTCGGCAGGTTTTAAATGGCAAATGGTCGAAGTCCAATTTTTTAAAGAGACGGTACATGATACATTTTCGTTATTTTCGAACTTTTGAAGTTTTTTAAATTCAAATTGAATTTGGACTATTCCCTAGTCAAAGTACACAAAAAATAGCTGGAGATTCTAATTTTTTGAATTTGAAAATTCACTCCGACCTTTGATAAATATGCCCCTACATGATTCATTTTGAAATTCGAATTTTCGATTTTTTTTTTTAAAATTCGAATCAAATTTGAACTCTTCCCTAGTCAAAGTACACAAAAATTAGCTCAAAATTCGAATTTTTTAAATTAGAATTTTTCCTTCGACCTTTGATAAATCTGCCCCCATTTGTCCATTGTAAATCTGCACACATGTGTTGACATTCTCTGACATTGTGGTTTACTTTGGCTGCATTTGTTTGTGCACTTTGCAGAGTACACAACAAAAGCTAGCACTATGAAGTTCTTATTTAACAACAGTCCTAACAACATGCTAAGTTATGGGCTCTTGATCATTTTGAGACTTAACAAAACAATTATGGAAATTATGTTCAACGCCATTCTTTTCCAAGGAATGTTACAGGACACTATATATAAGTAGCATGAGATCCTTCTACAAATAGAAGAAACAATGGACAACTGACCACCCTTTTTATAGAATAATTACATGAAGCAACACAAATGGTTTTTCACTGGTGACAATGGCGAGGCTGTGTAATACCCTGCAAGAAGATAATATCATGGCAGATTTAGAGCTATATTTATATCCAGGGCTACAGGTAGAGGCCTTTTTATTAATGGTAAAATTTTTGTGGCTTTAGAGGTTTTTGAAACCACAACTATACTCACTTTTTCCTCCAAGAATGTCATAAAATGTATTAAAATATTAAGCTTTAAAAAGCATGAGTGAAAAAAAAAATGCTGGACAACGTGCTTACAAATATATATACCTCTAAAAATTCGAGTTTATCAGACAATTTCTAGCGAATAAAATAAAAAACCTCAAAGTCCAAAAACGGTCCAATGGGATCAGTGCAGCTCCCACTGACTTCTATAGGACTAACCACAAATTTTAGAGGTTTGTGGAAAAAATAGAAAATTAGATTGTTAGTAAACCAGCCCCTTTGTTTTGTGTATTTATCTATATTTGCGTCTATAATAGATAATATGGAAGGGTTCTTTGAAGGGTGCTTGATTGTCTTTGTTCAACCAATATTTAAAATGTAAGTAAATATCTTATCATATTGTTTGTGCACTGTGTTAAAATAATGTAATGTAAGTTGATAGGGATAAACAATTTGGCTAGGCACAATTTTATTTTTTATTGCTGTATAACAAATAAATTTACTAAGGGACGAAGGGACGAAGTGAATTAGAGGGAATTTTCGAAGTAAAAAAATTCGAAGTAATTTTTTGGATAATGATACTACGACTTTGAATTTACTTCGATTCGAAGTAAAAATCGTTCGAATATTCGACCATTCGATAATCTAAGTACTGTCTCTTTAAAAAAACTTCAACTTCAATACTTGCCAAATTAAACCTGCCGAAGTGCTATGTTAGCCTATGGGGACCTTCTACAAACTTTTTTGAAGTCTTCGCTCATCGAATAAAAATCCTTCGATCGTACGCTAAAATCGTTCGATCGAACTATTTTTATTTGATCGCAGGATTGCCAAATTTGCTGAAAAAACTTCGAATTCGATATTCGAATTGGAAGTTTTTTAATTCAATGGTCAAATTTCAACGTTTTTTGTACTACTTCGAAATTCGACCCTTGATAAATCTGCCCCCATATGTTCATATGTCCATAAGTCCATAATTGTCCCTCCTTGTATACTGTGGAAGATCTATTTTCCATGTAAGCCCAATGAGCAAATGCTCTCTGTTTTATGCTAGGGGGGAAATCTAAGTTTCCTGATATGGGCATTATAGGTGATGTTTTTGTTGACAGATTCAATATATTCATATTTTCTTGCCATACTTTTGATGTGGCACATATTAATGGGTGAAGTGTCATCTGTTTAGATCGTGATGTATATGGGTACTTTTTTTAAATATTGTTTTGTTTCCACCCAAAATTATTTGTTTTTTTTCCCCTGGTTCCAGTGAAGGATGCTGTTGAGATGGACTGCTATATAGTATAGGTAAATAAGTATTGGGGGCCGTTAAGCTTTCTATATTTCATTCTCGGTTTCTTAGCATTCCAAAGGAATCTAGTAATGATTGATTTAATTTTACAGAAGATGATTTTGGGGATTCTAATGGAAAACATTTTTAACAGATATAATATTTTCGGTGAGACCATCATTTTAATTATTTTGATTCGGCCAAACCAGGACAATTGCATTTTATTCCATTTGTCTATTCATTTTTCTATTTCATAAAAAAGGATATATACTTATAGATGCTTGTTAGGTTATGTGGGATATTTGTTCCTAAATATTTAATTGTATGGTCGGCGCTTTAAAAGGAAAAAAAATCCTTGATCCTCTTTTGTTCAGCTTTGGATAGTGTTATGTTTAATGCTTCTGATCTGCTTGCATTAATCTTGAAGTTAGACACAGAATCTCTTAAACAGATTCACGCGGTTTGGTAGTGAAATATGTGGGTAGGATATTATTAACACTAGGTCCTCCACAAAGGCAACCAATTTGTGTTTTTGTGAGGCTATCTTTAGGCTTGTGATGTTTCTATTTAATCTAATGAGAGAAGCACTTCCATTACTTAAATAAATACCATTAGGGACAGAGGGCATCCCTGTCGAGTACCATTATTAATATGTATTGTCGGTGACTGAGATCTGTTGACTCTTACTCAAGCTGTTGGCTTTTGATAATGCTGTAATTTAATTGGTCAGTGTATCCCCTATCCCTAAAGCAGCTAATGTATATTTGAGGAAGTCCCAATACACTCTGTCAAATACTTTTTTCAGCATCTGTTGTTAAGAGCATACATGGAGCTGCCTCATTTTGTGCATGGCATATGAATGAAATAATTCTAGCAGTGTTGTCTTTCCCTTCTCTGGCAGGTACAAACCTAGAGTGATCTGGAGGTATCAGGTGGTGAATAATTTTCTTTAGCCTGTTTGCTATGATTTTGGCATGAATTCTCAAGTCTTTGTTTATTAAAGATATTTGTTTATAGCTAGCACATACTGTTAGTGATGGTCCTTATCTGGTTTGGGTATGATAGTTATATAAGCTTCCTTAACTTGTAGTGACAATAGCTGATCTTCACTAACATAGCTGCAATAAATATTCTGTTATATCCTCTTTAAATAACTTGTAGTAGGTGGACCCAAACCCATTGTTTGGTAGTTCGTCAATTGTCTTTTGTATCTCTTGTATAGTAAAAGGCTCATCTAGCTGTTGTGCCTAATTTTGGCAATTTTGCTTGATAAATCATTTTTGTAATATTTTGCATTTCTTGGGTTGAATTTGGAGATTTTCTTATTTTATAAAGAATATGATAAAACTCTTGGAAACACTGGGCTATTTGTTTCGTACCATATTGCAAATTTTAGTTTTTATCTTTTACTGCTGTCATATATGCGTTGTCTTGTTGCCTTTTAATCATTCTCACAAAAGATGTGTTAACTGTACTATTATATTCATAAGATCTCTGTCTAGTACCCAAATATGCTTTGTATGTTCTGATATCTAGCAAAGAATTCAATGCTACTCTCTTTGATCGAACCATTTTGATGGGTATCAATTGAGATGAAAAGTACCTATCCATCAGTGATCCAAACCATTTCAATGTCAATCTGTAGCACTTTTAGAGGGCAGCTTCATCAGCCTATGTTTAGGCATTTTTGGTGTTCTCTTCTGGGCTGGTATCGCTTCATTTAGTGTCTGAGTCCCACATCAAGGTAAAAGGTGTCTTCCTCATCCTTGATCCATCCTGGTAGTGGTATTTCGTCTAGCTGTAATTTTGTAAATATGTTTTTTGTTTCCTTTGGTGATCTGAGGACTGTTTGTAGTCCATTCTTTATTATAATAAGGCAAAAGGGGAATCCCCAGCGGTTTCAGTTGTCTCTTCTTGGTTAAAGTGAACCTTGAGAGGTCTTGGAATAAGAGGATTGTATTTTTCTCAAAAGTGATTTTTGATACTGATCTTGCTTTGTTAAAGGACCAGTAACATAAAAAAAATGTAAATATTCGTT
The DNA here is from genome assembly GCF_017654675.1 of Xenopus laevis. Taxonomy (NCBI): domain Eukaryota; kingdom Metazoa; phylum Chordata; class Amphibia; order Anura; family Pipidae; genus Xenopus; species Xenopus laevis. The sequence goes on along the minus strand of NC_054378.1, from coordinate 60,491,780 downwards.
AGTATACTTCGAAAAAAACCCCACCAAGACAAATTAAACTTTAAAATCGCAAAGTCTTTATTAAACGACCAGTAACATAAAAAAAAAAAACACCAAGGCAGTTTTAAATTTGCGAAGTCTTTATTAAGAAATGACTTATCGTTTCTCTGCTTGCGCTCCTCTTCAGCAATGGCGACAGGGCGACGATCCATCGTGCTGCGCTTCATTTCTCCTCCCTGGCTATCTAAAGAGGAGCACAAGCAGAGAATCTTTAAGTAATTTCTTAATAAAGAAAACTGTAGAAATTAATTTTGTAAAAAAAATGTTAATGTTACTGGACTTTTAAGAAATAACTTACCGCTTATGATCCTCTTCATGCGGTGCTTGATTTCTCCTCCCTGCTTTCCTTATAGGAGATAGCCAGGGAGGAGAATTTGAATGCCGCACGATGGATTGTCGCCGTGTCACCTTTTCTGAAGAGGAGTTATTTCTTAAGGCTTTGCAAGTTTAAAGTTTAGTTTGTCTTGTGGTGTATACTAACAAATTTTTAATTTTTTTTTTTTTTTTGATGTTACTGGTCTTTTAAGGATTTCCTCCTTTAGTTGGAAATCATGGATGCAACATAAAATGTCTCTTGGAGCATCTGCTGGTGCAATCTGTGTTCCCTCTCTATTTTAATCTCTGTTTGTGCGTCTCTGCCAAGCACACTTGAATATTTGCAGTGTATTTCTTCCTTGGTTACAGTCTCTGGCACCCCCTTGACTCATATGTTATTTCTCCTACTTCTGTTTTCAATATCCTCTATGTGTCTGTTTACCTCTTCAATTTGTGTTTTTTGCCTCTGTATGGTTTATATTAGTGTCTCCATGCAGTAAGGCTTTAAAATCTTCTTTCGTAGGCAAAGCCTTCAGTTAAGTCTGTATTCATATCACCCTCCCTCTCAGTATTGGAGGTGTCTTGGGCCTGATAATCGCTTTGTTCCGAGGCGTCCTCCATTACTGGATCCATTTTGGGAAGTGCGTGGTCATGTTTCTGGTGCTTGAAAATCGGAACTATACCTTTGTCTGCCGGTGTTTGCTTTTCGGTGAGTTGCTTCTCCAGATCTGCTTTAAATTTATTCGATTTCCCCGTGTCTAACTGCTTTAGAAAACAGAAAAACATATTGCTGTGCTTTTTCAAAATCTTTTTTTCCATTAATTAATATTTTGCTTTAATTTATCTTGGCGTCATGCAAGTCAACAATATATAGTTTAGGTGAACAAGAAAAAGAACTGATTTTGATGGTGAATGGTTTCCAAGGAAACCAATTTGGAAAACCAAAGTAATTGTAGCTTTTGCTTTCACAAATTAAGTCTACATTATTTTAATTTCAAGAAGTGAAAGATTGCTATAACTTTAAAGAAATATTTAGTAAGAATCATAGCATGCTATGAGATACTGCCAAGTCTAACGATATTTTAACAACATCTTAATCTTGGCATTAACAAAAAAAAAATCTGTTGTGAATTGTAGAATAGTGCCACAATTTTAGTAAATTCAATTATTTTATCATAAAATACATACAGTATACAGTATACAGTACAGCAGTAAATTAACATTTGCATGAACAGTGAACCTTTTCCCACTGTCCAATAGCTGCACTCTAAATCTGCAAGGGAATAGAAAAGCTAAGAGTTACAGTGTGGATATTTATCAGAGTAGACTATGTGGTCCATGGAGCTGCACAGTTACAGCAGAGCAGTGAATATATAGCAGAATAAAAAGGAGTTGGAGGCAAGCAAAGAGTGCAAAATAATATAGATAGAATTTTACAAAATCTGAAATCCAAGTCTACAGACAAATGTCAGTAACAAGTGTTGCATCCAGAAAGATAACAATAAAAGGCAAACATCCATAAAGCGCAGACTTATACTAGTGACACATATAAAGTGGTTTACTAGACAAGTGGCAATGGGGGTCTCACTAACTAAGGCCAGCACAAACTATCTCTCTAACTAAAGAAATAAAGTCCCAAGAAACACAGTCTCTTAAATCTTCAAATGCTCCTTTAATAGAATTGATGACAATGCTTACTTCCCAGTCTCTTAGGATACTTTGTAAGAAATATTCAGGCAAGTCAAACACGTACTGACATGCAGTGCAATTCCAGCCCCTTTGGATACTCTGATGGGAATCCACTGAAGATGCTGATTCCTCCATACTCTCTGTCTCTACAGGCACAGTAGCTGCCTTCCCTGAGCCAGCCTGATCCAAATGACAGCTTTTGGTGGGGCCTTCCAGCTCTTTGGGCCAAGTGCCTGGCATGGTTCCAGGCCCAGACCAAGTTAGTTTGTCACCCTAGGCAAGGGCTTCAATCAGCGCCCCCCTCTGCCCTGCATTACCATTTCCCACATTACCATTACGTTTAAGTGCTGCCTCAGAGATCACCTGACAGGAAATAATGCAGCTCCAAATGTAACAGGAAGAAGTGTGGGAATAGAGCTATGCACATTCATTATATTATTTAAAGCAACATGTACAGTATGTGTGTGTGAACACCATGAATCATATGAGCCAGGGGTCATCCTTTAATACTTAAAATGGCAGTTTTCAAAATATATTTTATTTTCTTTAAAGCACAAATTCTTAGATCTTCATTGACCATACTCATTATGAATGTAACATATTATTACAGTATCCACATAAGTGGGGCTTGGTTTAGTGATCCACTGTGAGCTTAGATAAGGTGTTGGAAATTGCCAAAATGTAAGTACTAGTTATAAAGGATGATGCTACATATGCACTTTATACTGCATTAACTGGCAAGGTGGGGATCAAACATCTATTATATTATACATCCCTGAAGAGGGTGTTCAAATTAAAACAACTTCTTGATACACTGTGAATATAGACTTTAAGTTTTGTGGCTCTGTATTAGAATTTATACTTATATCTGGTTGATTGCAATAAGGCAGTGGTTGGCTGTTGAATAGTATAGTATCTGAAAGTAACTAAAATATTAATAATATTTAACTTTAGAAAAAATCTGCTGCATTTTTTTCTTGGAACCAGGAAACTTTGTACAGTTTTACATTTCCAGTTAGAGAGAGCAAATAGTTCCAAAACCATGAAATTTATAAAAAAGATTTCCAGTTACAATTATCTTAAAATATCAATGTCACCTAATTGTTATGGTATGATAATTTCCTATTAAGATTAACTTTTTTTGTTTACATTTCATTTTAAGAAAACTATTTGTTATGCTGATGATGTTTTTCAACTCAAACAGATATTTTTTAGAATGTGCCTATGGAGATGTTGAATAAATCTTATAGCAGGTACAGTTCTCACTCTTTTAATCTTTAAAATATTTGATTGGCAAATACCAAACTCTTCAATTTAACCAAACCATGTTTTTTATTGTTTCCAGGCACCTCTCTAATAGTGATTTTGTGCTTGACACCCTAAAATCTAAGGTTTCTAACAACAATCAACATACAGACTTCCATAATTATCTTTTCATTGACATTTATAATCAATAGTAATGACATATGTTGATTTCAAGGACTCGTGCAAACTTGGATCTGGATAATCCTCACTACACTTTTGCTTAGGGAAAATAAACTACTGTATAATGCTATGCAGTGTTATTCTAGAAATATTAGCACAGCACCCATCAAACACATCTTGTACTGAGGGAAAACATTTTACAGAAAAAAACGTGTCCTGCCCTGCAGCAACAAGGAATAGTTCTCTACTCATGCTTTCCTTTCCCATTTCATTACAAGCCTGCTGTGCTAATTGACTACCCTGTAGAGTTTCCTGCTGCTGTTGCCAAAGATTTAGGTCATATTATGATATCGTTGGACTTTAGACTAAGGGCATCGTTATTCTTTAGGGGACTGTAGCCTGCACTAGATTTAGAGCCAATAAAATTGTTGTCTGCCCCCAGGCATGAATTATGTCATTGTGGGTAGAGGTTGGATTCTCTAAAATAGGGTGATCAGTGCTGCAGAAGATTCTGGTTATTTTTCTACTGGAAACCATACAGTATATATGGTATACGTAAGTATGCAGGGTCGAATGCAAAACTGTAACTTGTCTCATGGTTCTTATTAAATGTTTCTATTCACCGGTATCAATAATTATAGCAATACTCAACCATGCTCCAACAAATCTTGACACCAAAAAGAGGTTTAAGTAATATATATTTTGAATGGCCCAGTCAAATATTTGCACATTATTAATCAATATTTATAGGAGAATTGGGGACATTTTTAGTTGTTTTTTTTTTTTTTTTTGTTGGTCTTAACTTTTATTTAGGGGTTTTGTATAAGGATTGACTGGAAAATAGGAATGGACGAATTTTTTCACCTTGTTTCCTGAAAAAATGACGCCCATAGACTTGTATGGCGTTCTGCGTCAAAACAATTTTGCCACGCCACAAAATCTTTTTGACGCCCATAGACTTTAATGGGCGCCGGCGACAATTCAAAAGGCGGCGAATTTTTGGCGAAACGGGACAAATTCGCCCATCCCTACTGGAAAATGAAAAACGTTTTTTAACCACAAAATGTTGGTGAAAAGATAGTCTGTCATTATAAAATAAACTATTAAACTCACCACAGTTCTGTTACCAAAGCTGTTTAAAATGACTTACTGTATAGGATAGAAACATTTTCTAGCCATTTTCTGAGTGGATTATTTATTAAAGGTTGTATTTTAGTGGTTTTAGAATAAACTCACACACACATTAAAACCACAAATGTCACTGAATTTATTAAAAGATCAGAATATAAAAAGTTCAAACTATAAAAAGCACTGAACAATAAGCCCAAAGAATACTTCAAAAACCTCTAAAAATTTGAGTTTTTCATACAATTCCTAGTGAAAAAAAATCACAAAACTTCTAAAAGTCCAAACTGATTAAAAGCTTTCTGGATAACGGGTTTCACATACCTGTACTACATGTGTATTTAAAAACATTAAACCCCTAGCAGCAATGTACATTATATGTGAATGCGTGGCAAAACTGTGTTCACTTACTCTTTGTAATCAGATGCTATGGGGACATTTTCTAAGCAATAAGCATCTAGCAATAGAGTGATGCAAATAAGTGATGGAACCATGTTCACTTACCCTTTGCTCAGAAACTCTAGTGAGACCAGCAAGGAAGCTTTTAAGTCCCAAATAATTAATTAAGAAACACCCACTAGCAGGGTCGGACTGGCCCAGTCGGGGCCCACCGGGTTGTGAACCTCGGGGGCCCCGTGCGCATGCGGGAAAGCTTGTGCACATGCGCGAACGTCAGGCCCACCGCGCGCATGCGCAAGTGGCGATCAAACAGCGCCGCACAACTTCTATTTCCGTTCGGGGGGCCAATCTAGGGCCGGGACTGGGCCGGTGGGGGCCCAAGAGGGCCAGGGCCCACCAGGTTTTTTCCCGGTTTCCTGCCGGCCCAGTCCGACACTGCCCACTAGCAAAACTATAAAGGAAGCAGACGCCACTGTCGCAAGGGGAGGCAACCTCTCTTCTACCAGCAGGCAGGGAACAGGGGACGTGAGAGTGTGGGTGGGTGAATAGGAATCCCTGTGTGCTGGGGGGGAGCAATGCAGACTAATTACACCACTGGATACACCTGTGACTTAATCCTTATCCTATAGAATGGAAGATATAGAGGGTTGCAATATGTACACAAAATTTTAATTGTATTATACTTAGATACAAAATGTTGTGTACATATGGCATATCAAGATATGGCTGATGCATAGTTTGTGTAGCTCTGTTATGTATTTGACTTGAGAGGTGTTTTGGTGGTGGACAGGTTTTAAGAGTATATAGTCTAGTAAATTAAGATCATAAAGTAACAAACAGCATCCCAATACTCCAAGAAAATCATCAGTCTTTATTTGTTCTGCTTAAAGGAATTAACAAGATTTATATAATTGACCAAGAGCTACCTAAATGATCTCCCCACTCTGTAGACTTGCTGTTCAACTATTCATTTATCTCTTCCAGGCAGCTATTAGTCAAGTGCACATACAATACCAATGGGTATAACAATGCTAACTACAGGGTTAAAAAAAAAAAAAAGTCATATATATATATATATATATATATATATATATATATATATATATATATATATATATATATATATATATATATATATATATATATTCATACTGTCATTTTTATTTTATTTAGTAATTTTCACAACAAGAAGGTTAAAAGGCTTAGCAGAGGGCAAATGTGTCAAAATATAAGATGAGCTGAAAGCTACTATAATGTGAACTTGATTTAGTTTATATTGAAACAGATAATTTATTTCCTATAAAAAAAATAATTCTCTGCCAAAAAAAAGACAGATGGCTTCCTCAGTTTTGAACTTAATACTGAACAATCCCATTAAATCACATGCATTATTCACTTAATCAGATACAGCAACTATTAATTAAGGCATTACATAGACAGCATTTAGAACAGTCTCTTGAATCAGATAGATTACCCATTACATCATGTCAGTTTTGACTTAAATATATTCCATGTTAGGAAAATATATCATGACCTACTGTGCAGCTCTTAGATCTCTAGTGTGGCATTACAAATTTACTCAGACCCAAACAGTTTACCTTAAATTGAACAGCTACTGAATTTGCTTTCTAAAACAAATCCACTCACAAAGACACACACCTCAGACTTTAGATATAAAGCAATATTGTAGTGTTAGTCCTATTTTCCAACCCTATCTACCATATACTATATGAATAAGAATTAGGCAGCTAAAATTAGCAGTTTTTGGTTTTATGCTCTGCTCCATCCATTTCCAATGAAAATCAATGGAGTCTGCTTTGAGTCAAATATCTAATATAAACCTGCTCCTTTTAAAGTGCGGTGATTAGGAATTTCAGAAACTTTATTGCCAGAAGGTAAGATTTTAGTTTTAGTACAAAATAATTAATGATATGATTAGTGTAAGGGGTTGGGGTTATTAGGGGCATTCTGAAGATTGTATAGTTATTACCTATTTGGTTTGGTTTTCATTGTTTCATTTTGTTTGTTTTTTTAATCATATACATGTGATCTATGGCATGAATTAAAGCCATATATTAAAATCATAGGAAAAATAATTAAGAGCTTATCTATGTTTTAAAAATATGCCACTGTTCACACCACCTTGGACGTGGATTAACCCATTGAATTGATTTGGACACAGAATCAAAGGAATATACAGTATATACATCTGAACAATGTAAGTCTCAATTAAAATATCTTGCATAGAACAGCTTATATGTAAAACCCTGCTTCATGTAAATAAACTATTTTCATAATGATCTACTTTTATATAAGTATGTGTCATTGGGTAATCTTAAATAGAAAATCTTTACGAAATAAGGGCCTCCTCCTGGGATCCTATGATTTATAGTGCACACCGACAAACCAAAACAAACCATACATGTTAGGTCACATGAGCCAATTAAAAGACAAAGTTCTACTTCCACACTTCTTCCTGTTAGAGCTGCAGTATTTCTGATCATGTGATCTCTGAGTATCATAAAATGGGACTCAAGGGAAAAGATGTCAAAGGCAATATTTACTCAAATATATATTTCATGTAGGTAAGATTCTTTAATATGCCACTTAATATTATTTAAATCTGTTCTTTTGGGGGTATAGTTTTCCTTTAAAAAGTTTAATGTGTGAAGATTGTACCTCTTTTTTATGAGGATACACAAAATACAGTTATCCAGTAACTGAATTTAGAACTAGGCTCCAAGAGATGGCAAATATGCTCAAAAAAGAACTGCTGACTGGTAAATTCTTCATTCTAGTGTCTTTTATCATCCTCATGGAGAACAAAGAATCAAAGAGAACAAATTTACACACAAATAATAAAAATTTGCATGCCGCAATGTAATATGCCCATATACTAGCTAAAATGTTTTCATACATCCTATAAATATGATTCTAAGGAGCTGATTTCTTAACTGTCACCATTTGACAAAGCCTTTGGGCGAGCTAAAGAAGTAGGCTAGAAATGTTGTACATTTTGTGTTGGCTTCTGTACCAGCCCAAAGCAACCACAGCCATTTAGCAGAGAAGATCTGTGCCTCTGAAGATGCCCCAGTAGCTACAAATCTTCTTTTCTGCTGATCCACTGCACATGCTCTGTGCTGCTGTCAGTTACTGAGTTTAGAGACCAACACACAATATGCAGTACACATAGAATATAAATGTCACAATATAAGGTTGATTAGTAATTAATACAGATAATTACTGCATGGCAGCACAGCAACCAGTGCAACTAGTATCAGAATTTAATAATCAGCCTTGTAGCATCAGCTTAGCGTCTCAATAGCTGCTCAGAGCCCACATGTGAGTGTAGCAGACACTTTCCAAGATGGTGACCCCTGTGACAAGTTTGTAGTCCTGGATTATTGCTACTATTGAAAAGCTATTGAAAAGTTGAAACTTTAGGCTGGTGCAATAAGTTCAGTATTTAAAATATGGCATTTTTAGCCACATTCATTTTTAGGCTTTAGTCCTCCTTTAATGTGATTAATAGATGAAAGGATGATTGGTAGTTTAACCCTAATTTTAATTGCTTAGATACAGTTTATAATTTATGGGCTGTTCAAACAAATTAGGTTGATTTGACAAAATACAATTTATATTTTACTTCAGAGCCATTACTTACAAAGTTTATTACTAAAACATAGTATAGTAATGCCTATAGTGCTGAGCAACCTTTGTGCATTGCTTAAAACTCACTCTATACAATAGCACTCTATACAAATGCATACAAATATCTTCTGTATACAGCTAGATATAAAAATGCAGCAATGTTAAATATTACATCTAGTAACTCAGTTAGTCTAAAGCGCTGTCACTGGAGGCACGTGGCCCATGCCCCCCTCCCTCCTTATGTAACCCTCCATTAAAATTTGATTACTTACTAGTCATGAGCGAAATGTTTCACCAGGTTTTGCCATTAGGGATGTCGCGGACTGTTCGCCCGCGAACTAATTCGCGCGAACATCGACTATTCGCGTTCGGCGAATGTTCGCGAACGTCGCGCGACGTTCGCCAATTTGGGTTCGCCTTAGCTGGCGCTTATTTTTGCCCTCTCACCCCAGACCAGCAGATACATGGCAGCCAATCAGGAAGCTCTCCCTCCTGGACCACCCCCACACCCCCTGGACCACTCCCCTTCCATATATAAACTGAAGCCCTGCAGCGTTTTTTCATTCTGCCTGTGTGTGCTTGGAAGAGCTAGTGTAGGGAGAGAGCTGTTAGTGATTTGAGGGACAGTTGCTAGTAACTTTGCTGGCTAGTAATCTACTTGATACTGCTCTGTATTGTAGGGACAGAACTCTGCAGGGATTTGAGGGACATTTTAGGTTAGGTAGCTTTGCTGGCTAGTAATCTACCTTCTACTGCAGTGCTCTGTATGTAGCTGCTGTGGGCAGCTGTCCTGCTGCTGATCTCTCATCTGCATCTGTTCTTCAAACAACTGCCACCTAGCTGTCTAAATATCAATAATAATACCGTCTCCAGAAACACCACCCGAGTGACGTTTTTCAAGCAGCAATAATATATTCCGTATCCAACGGCTGTAGTGTATACGTTGACCTTGCAGGCATTATTTGCCCAGTCTTTAACCAAGTGCCACCTAGCTGTGTGAGCTTTTTCACATTCCGTGTCCAGAAACATCACCTGAGTGACGTAGTGTGATTTCTGCCCTTTACAGCACAAAACGCAGCGCTGTGTCAACAATGGATTTTTCAGATACATTTTTGCCCTTGATCCCCCTCTGGCATGCCACTGTCCAGGTCGTTGCACCCTTTAAACAACTTTAAAATCATTTTTCTGGCCAGAAATGTCTTTTCTAGCTTTTAAAATTCGCCTTCCCATTGAAGTCTATGGGGTTCGCGACGTTCGCGAACTATTCGCATGTTTTGTCGCAAGTTCGCGAATATGTTCGCGAACATTTTTTCCGCCGTTCGCTACATCCCTATTTGCCATGATAAACACACCCATAGACTCCAATGGGTAAAACAAATTGTTGTGCATCAGAAAATTTTCAGACTCACCCATCACTGTTACTTATCTTAAGGGTAAGGTCACACTGTGAGATTCAGGGAGATTTAGTGGCATTAATCGCCTCTTCTTTGGGGCGACTAATCTCCCCGAACTGCTTCCCCCTGTCTTCCGCCTGCTACAATGAAAATACACCTGCAGCATGGCACTCACGGCGCTTCATTTTCCGAAGTCACCCAAAGTTTCCTCATGGAAAACAAAGCGGCTCCCATGCCACAGGAGTTTTTTCATTGTAGCAGGCTGAAGACAGGGGGAAGCAGTTCGGGAAGATTAGTCACCTCAAAGAAGAGGCGATTAGCAACTGAATCTCCAGGTGTGACATTACCCTTATGTAAGATTCAAAGGGTATCAGAACTGAGATCAACTGGCTCCTGCATTGTTCACGGCTCCGATTTAGGATGTAAAAGCCCTGCATTGTTCACACTTTTAATCCCATTTACGGTATGTAAAACCCTGTATTGTTCACATCTATAAAACCCTGCACTGACCACATCTCAGGCTGCCAGTGCCCACATTGTTCACCTCAGACAGACTGTAGGAGCAGCACTGGCGTTCTGTCACTGTACATAGAACAGTAAATGCTGTTCATTTTAGATTGGTTTCCATGTCTCCTAAACTGATTTGTCTGTGCCTGCTCTACCCTACCTGTGTGTCATACTCTGCTGAACTGGTGACTTGACTTGAATGCATTTGGCACAAGAAAAATGTATAGATGGAATGGTTATGCCCAATAGCTGCTGCTAAATGCCTAAGCTACTGTTACATCCAGTTGAAATTTTGGAAAAGTGTGAAGATAAAGTCAAGTTGCAGTTCTCCTATGCAAAAAAATTCACCTTCTTCACACTTGCCTTTTGCCCTAAAATGCAACAAAAAAGGTTCTCTGGATGCCTTACAGCTTTTGATATCTGAATCCATGTCAAGAGACATCTATGAACATCCAACAGGTGTAATTTCTCCTTAACTGCATCTTTATGAGACTGAAAAAATGAAAGACTAGTCTATGAATTCAAATTCTTCCAATAAGGAACTTTTGGAGAAGACAAGACATTATTTCAGCAGCTTGATAAAGGGCTGGAAAAGCTTGAAACGTCGCTTAGCTTGAGGCACGAATAAAGCTACAATTTTTTCACCATAATCAGAGTGCTGCTGAAATAATTTCTTGTACACGAATCAGACCTGGGCAGACAGAGTCACAGACGGCACCCGACGCTACAAAAAGTGGTGAAAGTCTTTGTGTTTTTGGAGACAATTACAAAGGATTACTTTCTCTGGAGGAAATTGTGTGTAGGGTGCATATGCTGACAAGGCCTGTAACTCATAAATCCTTCTAACAGATGTGATGGCCACCAAAAAGGCAGTCTTCCAAATGCTTAATAGAAGTCAAAGGCAGAGGTTCAAAAGGCTCTTGAGAGAAAGCTGACAATACCATATTAAAATCCAGAGGAGGAATCAACACTGGTAACCTTGATCTCAGCTAGAGAGTAGCGTTAACAAAAACTTTCATTGGAAAGGCTATATTCTTCTCAGCCAGAATGAAGCTCTCTTTTGTCTAATCTTTTGAAACATCTTCTAAATCATGAGCAGGGTAGAAAAAATGAAGATGAGTAAGGTTGCATACTTTCCTCAAGGAAAAATTCTGTGTTGCTGTGAGGGGCAATTGGGCTTATTTGAGGCAGATTCCATTTCTCTACCACTAGACTGAAGACTTGAGGATTCAGCTATCATTCACCCTCATCCAAGGCAGTCATGCTCAAGCATCTGCTATGGTTTTGTTCATTCCTTTGATGTAAACCACTTTTAGGAGATGCAGATTGTGTTCTTTACAGAACATAATCCTTCAACACTTTCATTAGCAGTGGAGCTCTGGTATTTTCTTGATGATTCGAAAAAGTTACTGTGATGGCACATTGACTGAATCACCAATTTCAGATGAATGAATTTCAGCAGAGCATGAAGAACTGCCCTGAGATCCTAGAAGTTTGATTTATTTGACCTCAGTAAATCTGCAGGATTTATTTAAATTGGCTCGAGTGACATGGTCTGCAGGATGAGCACCCCAAGCAGAGGCATCTGCGGTTATCAGAACATTACATAGGGTCTTGAAAAACGTCCCCTAAAATAGAACATAAGTAATTAATCACCAGCACTGTTTCCTTTTTAAAACTTTGAAGGTTTTGTCTAGAGAGTTCACATCTCTGTCCCACCAGTGGAAGCACCTCCAGTTGAAATTTCACCCACGGAACTGCTTTGATCTCTGTGATCATTAGTGATCTGGATAATTGGAACTCTGTGGCTCTGAGTTCCTTAACTACAGAAGAGAGGGCTAGCATCTTTACTTGTGGAAAGAAAGCCTTAATTGCTCTAAATCCAAAAGCAGACCCAAAGACCTTTACAGAGGTAGAAGGAAACATGTTTGATTTTACTCTGTTTAAAATCCAGCCATGCTCTGAGATCGCTAGATTTTGAAGGCAATTCATTTATTGAAAAGAGCAGTTTTGAGAAGCCAGTCATCCTACGGTCAGGAAAAGTGATCCAAACCCACAATGACCTTTGTGACTAATACAGAAACTCTGAAAACAATGTAGTAGCATTATTTGATTATGTTGAGCACCCAAGAAACCTTTGTTGTTTTTATTAAACAGGAAAAAAGGCTGAAGCAGTGGAAAATAACATGGAAAATCTGGCATTCGCATTGCATAAAATAAAACACATCTTGGTCAATTTGCCATTTATTTTACACAGCTTTTTACACAGCCTAAGGCATAGAGGAGGGGCATGCAATACATGATTGACAGCTAAAGTAAACTTATTTATAACAAACATAGATGCTTTAATAAAAACATTTGGTTTCTTGTTTAATTAGAAAATAACTTTTATTATACAGATTTTTTATTTTTGGGTGACAGGTCCCCTTCCTTGCTGACTCCACAATCAGAATAGTTGTATAGCTTCTTTTGGGGGTTCTTACCATTGCTGAAGCTCTTGATTCTTCTTAGATGTCTGCTTCCCTGAACTCTGCCACTCAAGCTCCAAGTGTTTTATAGAGGAAACTCAGCTGCCTTTCTTTCAGAAAAATACAGCAAACCGTGGCTCTTCTTTCATGAAGGGGCAACATTACTGACCACTATAACCTTCTTAACTTATTTTATTAATCTCATATCCACAGGAAAATGAATCCTCTGAACTACTTTCTTTCTTTATTTTTTTTTTTTGCTGAAACATTGGAGGAAAAGGGGGAAGGAACTTTGACTGTGTCAGGGCAGGCTGGAAAAGTTGAAGGTTAATAGAAATAGGAAGGGCATTAGAGAATTTTTGAATTACACAGGAAGTGAAGTCAGAATAAGGAAATATATTACTGTATGTGAGGAACATTATCCCACATACCCTCCCATTAAGTACAACGGGTGAAGAGGGTGGATGGGGATAATGATTATGTTATCAAAGCTTGCAGAGGAGGCATGCTAGGGGGTGGGGCTAGGCCCCATTGCTTAGGACATGGGTGTCAAGGGGGAATGGTAAACTTCTGGGACAAGGGTCCAAGAAGAGTGGTGTCATACAGTTTGCCTGGTCTCACTTGTCCACCTGCTGTGGAATATGGCTAGCATAGCTGGCAGCTAATGTTGGTGTTTTTTTCTTAATTGGCAAGCATTCCATTGGGGGTATAACATGAGAAATAGTTTCATGTTACTGTTACATGTTACTGTTTATATGTATTTATCATATCCTACTGCCTGTTTCTCTATGAAAGGGGGTTGAGGTGGAGTGTTTGGTAAAAAATGGGGATGGGGTGCTGTAAAATACAGGAGATTTTAGTTAAGAAAGATTTACACTGCACAGTCAGGAGCTGAACTTCCAGACTGTTCTGTTATATATAATCTCCAGTGATAATGTCCTGACTAGCTATCAGGGCCGGAACTAGGGGTAGGCAGAGTTGGCACGTGCCTAGGGTGCAAAGCTGGGGGGGCGCCAGGCACGTACCTGCTCTGTCGCCTATACCATGTCCGGTCCCGGCTCTCGCCGACTGCCGCTGGTAACTTTTGCGTGAATGCTCATGCGCGCACGCCATTTTGTAGCGCAGTTTCGTGCATGCGTGCTTTTGCGCATGCGCAGTTGAGCGAGCACTGAGCCGGCACTGCTAGCTATGTAAAACAATGTAAACATGACATAATTACACTGGGAATGCTATCACAATTCCATTCCTTAAGTCCATTAAAGCATTTAAAATGTCATTATACTGCAGTAAAATATATATATTAATATTATTTTAACATATTTTAATGCATTTATAAATGAAAATACATTTTCTTTTCTTGAAACCAGTACAGAATAAAATCAATTAATGTACATTGTTTCTCATTTGTTATAAAGAAAAGATTTAAAACAGTGCAGAAACGAAGAAACACTGTACACCACTCTAATAGATATGAACTTTGAACACAACAGAAAAGTCATATTTTTTATTACATTGTCTGCATTCAGAGTAATTGCTGTCTCTCCTAAAAATGAATGTTACTTATTGTTAACAATGTTTACTGAAGTAGCCAGCACAACCACAGCAGGGAACACACTTTAGATCATAACTGCCTTGAGGGTAAAAGAAAAAGATATTTCCAGTAGGAAAGATTGGATCTATTTTTTTAAGACTTAGAGGATCATCTTGTAATATACTGATAGCTTTAAGGAGTAAAAATACTCCCTGCTAATTCCTTTTATCACTATCATGTTTCTACAGCAAAATATCATCAGCATTTTAAATTTACATCTGTTAATACGTGCCCCTAGAGTGTGGAAAATCTGTGAATGTAAAAGGTTTGCTTAACCTAAAAAAAAAGAGCTCTTTTTCTCCGTAGACTTCAGGATTACAACATGCTGTGACTAAAACTAAGGAGGAGTACTAGCTTAATTAGTTAGTTATCAATTGTATTATTTAATTAACATAATATTGATTTTGCTGTTATTTTTCCTAAGGAGAATGTAACACTGTGGGGCGCATTTACTTAGCTCGAGTGAAGGAATAGAATAAAAAATACTTTGAATTTCGAATGTTTTTTTTGGCTACTTCGACCATCGAATTGGCTACTTTGACCTTCGACTACGACTTCGAATCGAACGATTCAAACTAAAAATCGTTCCACTATTCGACCATTCGAAGTACTGTCTCTTTAAAAAAACTTCGACCCCCTACTTCGCCACCTAAAACCTACCGAATCTCAATGTTAGCCTATAGGGAAGGTCCCCATAGGCTTTCTAGCCAATTTGTTATTGAAGGAAAAACGTTTGATCGATGGATTAAAATCCTTCGAATCGTTCGATTCGAATGATTTAATCAGTCGATTGAACGATTATTCCTTCGATTGTTCGATTGAACGAATAACGCTAAATCCTTCAACTTCGATATTCGAAGTCGAAGTATTTAACTTCGACAGTCGAATATCGAGGGTTAATTACCCCGCGATATTCGACCCTAAGTAAATGTGCCCCTGTGGGTTGCAAACTATACTGCTAAAAATATGCATTGTTGGATATAGCACAAGTGACACTCACTCTCCAGATCCTTATTCTCTATGTAAGGGCAGGAGAACTACATTTTGAGTGTTGGATTGTTCATGCAAATTATTGGTTAATGATGCAGAATAGATACCTGCAGAGAGTGTCAATATGAAACTTATGAGTTTGAAATACTTTTATAGTAGGGGAAGGGTTAATTGTGTGACACGACAAAGAGGTCTGAAAGGGGAGATGCTCATCTGGAAATTATTTCATGGCAAGTCCAAGGTCTATCTGTACTTTTTTTTTTTTTTAAATAATATTTTTATTCATTTTCAAGTATGCATAACAGGAATGCTGATCATGATACAGTGAATACCGCCGGACCAGGCCAGATATGCAATAGGGGTACAGTGTTTGGGACTAGTAACAAAACTGTAGGTTCTGAAATACACGTGACATGTCACATTTCGAGAATATGCTCTGTTTCCACCATTCTTGCTCTTGTATTGTGAGGCCTTGTTCCATTCGTAGTTGCATTCCATAGTATGCATAATGGGGAAGATGGATAGAGGATAGAAAAGAGAAAATGAACATAAAGTGTAGAGAGGGGAAGCTGATAAGGAATAGAAGTAAGGAAGGGGGGTAGGGAATTAGGGGGTTAAAGAGCAAGCTCTGAGAGGTGAGAAGAAGGGGGGGGGGTAGAGGGATTGCCTAGCCCAACTGGGTGCTACGCGAGAGTCAAACTACTAACCTGGGTATAGTCAACTTTATCTGGTTTGCGGCAGTCGTGTGGTACGTACACTCCCAAGGCTCCTAGAGTGTGTATATTAATTTTAAATACTGCATGGCATAGACAAGCCGGACAGGCCTGTAATATCTAAACCAGAAAGCGAGCTATGCTCACACGGGACATAATTGTTTGCATGAGTCTGAATCAAGGAACTGTAACCAATAGAGCCACTTTTGAGTGTAGCTCTGAAAATCAGTTGAAGAGTCTATTTTCAATTCCTCAAATCTTTGAATTTCCCCCATTTTTTGTATCCAGTCGCTCACAGTAGGGCTGGTAGTTTGTCTCCATTTCATTGGGATGAGAGCTTTAGCTGTGTCTAACATGATGGGAATAAGTGACTTCTTATATGATTTGTTAGAAAGTGGGACATCATGTAAGAGTATTGTTAGGGGATCATCTGCAATCTCTATATCTGTCACTCTCTTGATAATCTGGCGGATTGTGTCCCAGAATATATTTAGAACCGGGCAGTTCAAAAAAATGTGAGTAAGGGTACCTGGATGTTTACCACACCTCCAGCAATTTGGTGAGACTGCGCTATATATTTTGTTTAATTTCGTGGGATATCTGTACCATTTTGTGATTAATTTGTAGTTTAGCTCCTGTAACTTTGCACATCGTGATGATTGGTGGGATCTTTGAATAACTTTGGTCCATTGTTTGTCTGTTATGGCGACAGGAACTTCAGCTTGCCATCTCTCTTTGAGAGTGTTCAGTGGGCTGGGTTTAAGGTCTATAATTTGTTTATATAGTAGTGATATCGCTTTCTGGGGGGGGTCCTTTTGGGCCCAAATGCTTTCTATGCTTGTGAGAGTTGGTTTACCTTTGTGAGGGGGGAAGGTGGTGTGGATAAAGTGCCGGATTTGTCGGTATTTGAACCTGTCCAGGTCCGACGGTTCTTTATTGTCTAGTATGTCCTCCAAATCTTTCAACTTATGTTGAGTGTAAAAATAGTTAGCTCCTGAGTGTAATTGAAGTCTCCATCCTTTGTAATTATCTAAATTCAGACCTGGTGTAAAGGCTGGGTTGCCTATGACCGGGAAGAGGGGCGTTGGGGAATTTATCCATTTTCCTGATTTAGAGAGATTGTCCCAGGTGTCTAACGTGTATCTTAATTTAGAATCTGATGTGTCTCGATAAGTTCTTTGTGGGTGTTGTAGCCACTGAGCAGCCCATAGAGGGGTCACCAAAGATTCTTGCTCTATGCGTGTCCAAAGTTTAGTTTTTCTATGGAAAGCCCAATCTAGGCATCTGGTTATGATTGTGGCTTGATGGTAGCTTTTCCAATCTGGGAGGCCTAAACCTCCCTGCATTTTGGCTGAACTTAATGTGTTTCTAGAGATTCTGGGGTTTTTAGCTGCCCAGATGTATCTCTTTGTAGCCGAATATAAAGTTTGGAATGTTCCCTTGGGAGGTGGATATGGTATGGTTTGTGAAATATATAAAAAGCGGGGCAATACATTCATCTTTAAGGTGTTGATTCGGCCTAACCAGGATAGCGTTTTGTTTGACCAATCACAAAGATCCGATTTGACGGCTTTTAAAAAATCCGCATAGTTTCTGGTGATGGTCTGTTGCGTGTTTGGATAGATTTTCAGGCCTAAGTATGTGAGGAAGTGACTAGATGTTGTAATTGGGAAAGAGTGGGAGAACGCAGTATAGTCTGCCTGGGGGATTGAGATGTTTAGGGCTACTGACTTGGCTAGGTTAATTTTGAAATTGCTGACGGCATTGAAATCGTCTAGTTCTTTTAGCAAATTTGGGAGGGAAATTCTAGGGTTTCTGATGAAGAAAAGTAGGTCGTCAGCGTATGCCGCAATCTTATGTTCTCTGGGACCTATTGTAATACCGCTGATATTTGGGTTATTTCGTACCTTATTTAAAAAGCTCTCGATTGAGAGCACAAATAGCAGGGGGGAGAGAGGGCAGCCTTGGCGAGTGCCGTTTTTTATTAGGAAGGGTTGGGAGTATTCTCCATTTATACGTAGTTTTGCCGTGGGAGATGTGTATAATGTTGATATCCAAGCCTGCATTCTCGGGCCCAGATTGATGTCTCGCAATGTATGTTTCAGAAATTGCCAGTCCACCCTGTCAAATGCTTTCTCAGCATCTGTAGATAATAGCATGACAGGGATGGACTTAGCTTTGCAGAAATGGAGAATACTAAATAGTTTATTTGTGTTATCTCTGGCCTCTCTCTGTGGGACAAAACCCACTTGTTCTGGATCGATGAGGGAGGGTAATATTTGGTTGAGTCTGGTGGCTATCACCTTGGCATACAATTTAGTATCTGTATTTAACAGGGAGATGGGTCTGAAATTCCCTGGGTCTGTGGGGTCCTTGCCTTTTTTATGTATTAAGGTTACATGGGCCTCTAATGCCTCTTGAGGGATGTTCTTAAGAAGAGTGATTGAGTTTGCCGCTTCCACTAAGTATGGTGCAACGTGATCGCCTAGTTCCTTATAGTAGGCTATAGAAAAGCCGTCCGGGCCAGGGGCTTTACCCGTTTTAGTAGTCTTAATGGCCAAGGCGAATTCTTCCCTTGTTAAAGGAGTATCTAGGGCTCTTTTAATTTCGTCTGATAGTTTATTTAGGTTAGAGTCTTGAATATAATTTCTGCCCATCTGTTCTCTGTCTAATGATCTTTTAGGATGTTTGGTTTGGGGAGAAAGCTGGTATAGTTTGGTATAGTATTGTCGGAAGACTTCAGCAATTTCTGCTGTGTTGTGAAGGGTTTTACCTTCAGGGGAGCGTATTTTGGTTATGTGATTTCTAAGCTGTTTCTTTTTTAGTGCCGACGCTAAGAGGCGACCGCTTTTGTTGCCGTGTTCAAAATATAGTTTCTTATGTATTTCTATGGCCCTAAACATATAAGCTGAGTAAGTATCACGTAACTCTTTTCTGGCTTGCGTTAAAGCCTCTAGAATATGCGTAAATTTAGAATATTTATGTTGGGCTTCTAGAGTGTGTATTTTGGCTATTAGTTGCTTTGATTTGGCGTTACGCTCTTTTTGCTTCCTGGCCCCAAGTTGGATTAGTTCACCCCTTATAACGCATTTGTGTGCTAACCAGATTGTTTTATGGGTCAGTGTGTTCTGTTTTATTTTCTTTAAAATAATTTTGCAATTTTTGTATGATGTCTGGTTTGTTTTTCTCGTCTCGTATGAGAGAATCATTCAATCTCCAATGTGTAGGTTTGGTGGAAAAGGTGGCGTGCTTGAGGGAGCAGGTAATTGGTGCATGGTCGGACCATGTGATAGCCTCTATGGAGGCATCCTTAAGTCGGGTAACGTCTGCGTGACGTATAAAGATGTAGTCGATTCTACTATAGGTGTTATGTGGATGGGAGTAAAAAGTAAAATCTTGGACTGAGGGGTTAGTGAGACGCCAAGTATCTACAAGGGTATGTTCTCTAAGCTGTTTTTTAAAGAGTTCCAGTTTTCTGTGTGGTATACAGGATCTCCCCGTTGATGAGTCAAGAATCGGTTCTAGTGTCATGTTTAAATCTCCGCCAAAAATGAGAATGCCTTCTTCAAATTCGGTTAGTGCTTGAAGTGTCTGCGTAAGGGCTGTCTGTTGCTCTGTTGGGGGGAAATAGACAGAGGCTAAGGTGTATTTGAGGCCATTTATTGTTCCCTTAACAAAGATGTATCTGCCTAAGTTGTCTGATTTTACCTCCATTGGGGTAAAGCCTAGGGAGTCTGATATCATTATCATTGTTCCTCTGGTTTTTGTAGCTTGAGGTGTACTGTGAGCGACTGTATTAAATCCTCTAAATCTGAGAAGCGGGGTGTGTTGTTTTTTAAAATGGGTCTCTTGGACCAACACTATTCCTAGTCTGAGTCGTTTTATGTCCCGTGTGAGACTGTACCTTTTAATGGGGGAGTTAAGCCCCTTTGCGTTGATGGATCCAATTCGGATGTCAGCCATCGTTACCGTTGGGAATGTCAATACTGCTGAGAGTGCCGCGAAACCAGGCCAATTTAGTTGGACTAGAGGAGAGATTTATTCGATACCCAGTAGGGCTGGCGGAAAAAGGGTGAAAAAAGAAGAGTATAAAGAGAAAGTAATCAAAGCATACATAACCATAACATTTTTGTAAACAACATGGGGTAAAATTGACCAAACGTAAGATGCGGTTTTCCCTCATTTCGCATCTACGGTTAACCCAATGGTCTAACAGTGGGGTGAACGTGGGAGATACGTGCAGGGGGTAATGAGACTGCTCTCCCGCACCCAAGACGGTGCCCCGATCCAATAGTGAGACCCAAATAGAAGAGTGGAGAATTATTTACTTCGTGAGTGGAATAGTGTGCCACTGGGACCTGAATTCTGCGGTATTGAGGTGGGAATGGGAAACTCTGTGTGAATAAAGAGCTCCTAGGGAAGAAGGTTTCTAGCTTGGCAAGCCTAAATTGGTGTGGGGATGGGGTATAGTTGCTGATCCAGGCTGTCTATCTCTATTCTTAGCTCCTAATTTCCGCTGTTCCTATCTCTCTCTCTGGGCTATACTGTCTCGTACCAACCCTCTTTTCCTGAAGCGGCTAGATCTCCGCCTCCCTTTCTCCCATTCTCCTGCCCCCTTAATCCTCATTTCCGTCTAACTCGTCTCCTCTAAGACTTATTTGTTTTGAACTGTCCCATTTTAGCATAAAAACTTTCATGCCCGGCCGTCATGTAAAAGCGGGTAGTTGGTATTTGGATGATTAAATCTAGATGCGTATAAGCTAGACATCAGACATAATGTAACACAGAGCAAGTTTCAGTTCACAACTTAAACATTATCCGGGCTCAAACATGAAAACATTGGGGTGAAAAGATACTTAAGTCATTTTAAGGAGCGAGTCGTCTAAATAGTCCTCATAATTCAGCAACGTGGTACTAATGATCTGAGGAGCGGAGTGGCAACAAAATGACTGTATAAAAAAAAAAAAAAAAAAAAAAAAAAAAATTAATAGTTATGAAGAAAAACCGTAGATGTGGACCTGAATCCAGTGTTCATGAAATACACGCGTCTTTGTTTTTTAATCTTCTGTGTGGTCGAGGCTGTCGTGGTTGCAAGGTATTAGTCTAAAGAGACCATGAAGTTAAGTGGAGAGTCCATGGAAATTAGTCCAGAACAGTATTCCATACATGCTGAACAAGTTTACGTATAAGCGTGTCTAGGTGGAATGATGCTCAAGGTCCTTTATAGGGTGGGCCACTCCAGTTGTCATTAAATAATAGTGGCTAGACATTCGAGGTCCGAGCAGTACAGAACAAAAAAAAAAAAAAAAAAAAAAAAAAAAAAGGGGGGGGGGGGAAGGAGTTAGGAAGGCAAGGGAGTACCATACATTTCTCAAGCACTGCAAGCCAGGGGTAGGGCCCAGAGTCCGGTATTAGTGTTGAATAGGTATAAGCCTCGGCTTTTTGATCTGTTATGTGGAAGAAGTTACGGTGGTTGTTTAATAAGGATTGTAGAAGACAGGTTTAGTTTGCAGAGTAGCCTCGAGGGTTAGTCCCAGGCAGCATTCCCTTAAGCCTTGTGAGTTGGTTCAGCGACTAAGGTGTTCCGGTGGACAGTAAAAAACCAAATCTGTTTGGCTCTTGGTAGTTTTATTAAATGGTTGTGAGGTGAGTCTTTCCCCTCAGTACTTTTCATGTCTTATTTCTTCCTTGTGTCTCTCCTCTCTTTGGACATCGATGGAGAGTGTTGGGGCTCTGGAATGGGTGCGGCAATGGGGAGGGCTTCTTGTATGGAGTTAGATTGTGTGATCTGTAGTGGCTTGGCGAGGAGAGCGTTGCGGCTTACTCTTGCAGTGCCATTGCTCGACCTCCAGTGATTCTAAAAGGTCACCGCTATATGCCAGGTCTCTCCATTCCTTCAGATCTGGTACTGGGAGGCCCAAGTGCTGACAAAATTCCTCTGCACCATCAGGTTCCCTTAAACTGTATTGTTTCCCATCCTTCATGATAGTAAGGGCGAAAGGGAAACCCCACCTATAGGCTATGTTTTTAGCCCTTAGGGATGTAGTAAGGGGTCTAAGGGCTCGTCGTTGCTGAATGGTTATCCAGGCTAAGTCCTGAAATACGGAAATTTCGTAATCTTGGTATTGATATTTCTCAGTGTTGCGCAGTATGCGAATTATGTCCTCTTTAATAGTAAACTTGTGCACTCGACAAATGACATCTTTGGGGCGCTCAGTTCTGAGTCTTGGCGTGCCTAGGGTGCGATGCACCCGATCGAGCTCTAGCGGGGTTGTGGGCTCCTTCCCCAAAATAGTATTAAAAATGGCACTTACAGTGTTTCGGAGATCTGCTGCTGGGACAGAATCGGGTATTCCCCTGATTCTCAGATTATTGCGCC
This sequence comes from Xenopus laevis, assembly GCF_017654675.1. NCBI lineage: Eukaryota > Metazoa > Chordata > Amphibia > Anura > Pipidae > Xenopus > Xenopus laevis. Next base: position 60,469,095 of record NC_054378.1, on the reverse strand, counting down.
TTCCTCTGTTGTCGAGGTCCTCCATGTGTTTACGGATGAAGTATAACATCCTGTGGTGGTCATTAGTTCGGTGAGTTAAGTGATTGTGTGCCTCCTCCGTCTTACTTAGTCTTGTGTCCAGTTTACCGTGAGCTTTGCCTATACTGCGCAGTTCTTCCTTTATCTCTGCTATGGCAGCCTTGTGAGATTCCTGTAGGGTCTTGGCCATTGCCCTGAGGTCCTCTTTGGTAGGTAAAGCTGCCAGCATAGAGTGGATGTCTGGCTGGACTGAGGCTGTGCTGTAGCTGGAGGCCGTGGATCCCGCTGGGCTGGGGCTGCGGGCCTCCGCGCCCGCCATCTTGGATCCCGTGCGCCGTCCGGATCTTTTGCCTAGGAATGGCGACATGGTGCTTTGTGAACTCTGCATCGGAGTCTGGGCATGGTCTGGTTTCTTATTGTGTTTCCCCATCGAAATTTCGGCAAGGGGTCTCGCTTTATCTCCTTTTAAAGCCGTCCTGGGTCGGGAGAGTCAAGTCTGCGTGTCTGCTCAGCACGACATTCGGCCACGCCCCCCTATCTGTACTTTTGACCTTGCACAGGATGAAAAAATACAGCAGAAAGAAGCACTAGAAGGTGCCAGGCAGCCCTGTCATTTTCACCTGCCTTAAATCAAGTGCAGGGCTCCACTGAGACCTTTGCCTTCTAGAGTTGTATCTTTATTGTTAAAGTATGATTTCTAAACGAATAGGTATTAAGAGGTGCAAAATTCAGTGTGAATGCAGGCAGCACAGTATTAATAGGGCAAATGCAAGTCTCTGAGCTCCATTTTGGAGTGCAAAAAACCTATGACCATGTTTCTTTATGCAGGAAAAAGCACAAAGTGTCAAAAATATAAAGCATTTCAGCCATTATTTGCATTTTGCTCTGAACATAGTAAATTACCTTTAATGTATAGTCAAATACATAGTGAATAATATAGTCAAAATGCAGATGCATTTTTTTTTGCTGTTTCATACATAGTTTTCTACAGGATTTTTCAACTTTGAACTAGACAGCTAAATTCTTTAAAATCAGTAGGTGATTACTGATTACAAATCAAAGGATAGAACATGATTTCTTACATTACCCCCTTCAGTTTTAAGGTCAGCTTCCATCTACTCAAGCAGAATTCTGCTCAAAACGTAGCCCCCAGTAGTAAAAACAGTACATATGAAATGTTTGAAATGTATTGAATAACTTGCACCCGAATAAATAGGAAATATTTTAAAATATATTAGATGTTGCCTATACATAAAAGTGATTAGCATTAGTACATGGTTATGTATAATCTGAATACAGTTTATTGTAAAGATGTTACAGAAGTCTTATTTTATGGGATGTTATCATTGCTGTTAATTTGTAGTGACATGTTTGGCATTGCACTAACTGAGTATGGATTCTGTAGTAGCTGATGTGCATGTATAGAGGCCTATTTATAATTACGCAAGCTTTATGCTCAAGCAATCGTCAAGGAAATCCAGAGTGAGCTTTTGTACTCATGCTGATTTTCCCCGAATGGGCTTTTGTAAAAAATAAATGTTTAGGTGCTGAAGTTTTTCCTTACAAAAGGCAGTCTGGGAAAAATTATGGAAATTGCCCCATTTAAAAGGGCAACCAAGTTTGGGAGTTTTACTTTGAAAGCAGAAAGTAAGCTGGTAAAAGTTAGTCCCTTTATAAAATGTATAATGAAGCAATAGAATTCTTAATGAATCAGATGAAAATTGAGCATAGGACTGGCCAGATATGGGATGACTTTGACGTAGTTGGCCAGCTTAAATATATTGTAATATATGGACAAACAATCCCTGTTTTGTTTAAAGGGTAAGGCATTTTTAGTAGCTGTATGCACAAAATGTCTCTGTCTTAAAGGACAAGGAAAGTCTAAAATAGAATAAGTATAATGTATTTTGTATACTAAACATAAGCATGAACTTACTGCACCACAAAGCCGAATCAAACAAATGATTTATGCTTTCAAATTGGCCACAGGGGGCTGTCACCTTGTAACTTTGTTAAACATCTTTGCCTGACCCTGACCCTGCACATGCTCAGTGTGGTCTGGGCTGCTTAGGGATCATCATAAACAAAGCTGCTTGAATTCTGCATGGCTGGTAAGTAAGACGGGGGCTCCCCCTGCTGTTCATAAGTATGATTGTTTCTCTGCTCAGCACTTAGGGACCGTCTGACAATTCCTATACACAGCAGGAAATGAAGGGAGAATTTCACTGCATACAGTCAGGTTTCTTATAAAAACAGTACACATTTTTTAATTAAAGTATATTGTAAATAGGTTTTTTTTTCATTAAAGAAAGTAAAAATGGGATTTTATTTTTTTGCCTTTCCTTGTCCTTTAAATATATTGATAATGGGTTGAGTGCAGAGGATCCTTTTGTATTTGTCTATGTGAATTTTGTGGTCACAGCCTCATTGCACCCACACTCAATGTTGCGAGGACAACTTTCTCTTGTTTATATATATATATATATAATTAGGAGCACTCACGGGTATTGTGAAATAGAGGTTTTATTGTAATTTTACAGACTACCCCACATCAACGCGTTTCGGTTCTTTCTGAACCGTCGTCAGGATGCACACAGAAGTCATCACGTGATAAATAAATTCGAAAATCCACCAATCAGTGAAAAGTGTTAATTAGGTATTAGTAACAGTAAGCGCGTTCTTCATTAAAGTGTTAACATCAGTTAAAATACTAATTGTCAGAGTCCAAGCACATATTTAAAATTGATATACAAAGTGTAAAAAGATTAACCGCATTATTAAGAACAGTAGTGAAATGCATAATTGTGAACCTTCAAATCGTTTTAAAACATACAAAGATTTGTGCGATTTACAAAAGTGAAAAACTGGGTTATCAAAGATGCCAGTATAGTATGGCTCCAGACAGAGAAAGGGAATATTTTTAAAGTTAAATAACTTTATATGGCAGCATTTGATTTTAAATTATTGCTGAGGTTATAACACGACCTCCCAAGCAATATAATAAATCCCTGTACCATATTGAGATTCTATTAAAATGTAGATCTATCCATATCCATATATATACTGTATATATACATAGTTCCTTATTTACCATATGTCAAAATACTTGGTCTATTCCTTCCTTTACTGTATTTACGTGGCACAGTAGTTATGTCTGACAACACCTTTCAAATATATTTATGCTGCCAATATATATTCCCAAAAATTCTAGTGTCTAGAAAACATATTAGTCCATTATTTTAATTATTACTTACATCTAGTGGTGTGGGCACTACACTATACCGCAAAGATACTGACAGAAACACAGTTTTGCATGCACACAGTTTTCATCTGCCATCTATTTTGAGATCAATACCATACACACAATTCCTTAGAGTTTTTCATAATAATTCTGATTTTGGCAAAACAACAGGTGTATGAGATGCGTGACAGATTTTTACAGCGCGGTTATCAAAGAGAGTTCCTGTGTATGGATTTGGAAAAAGCTATGACAAAAGAGAGTACAGGTATATCCAGAACAATTTCAGGAGAACTGAGTAAGGAAGATACTTCAACCTTTGTATCTAGCTTTTCGCCCGTAAGCAAACACACCTGTACAACTATCAGAAAAAATTGGCCGATACTACAAATGGATAACAACTTACCGTTTATTAAAGCAAAATCGCCGAGGTGTGCTTAATGTAAAGGCCGGGCCTTGCGTGACATATTGATGGTCACAGATTTACAAACTGAACGGGAAACTACCTTGCCACAGTCATGGCTGAAATTCAACAAGATGGGTTGCTTCAGGTGTAGTGGATGTATTACATGTGGTTTCCCTTTTAACTGGATCACACTTTTCCCATCCACATAGTGGCAGGAGATATGAAATACGACACCGATTAACTTGCCTTTCTGAATATGTGGTGTACTGTATTATTTGCCCATGTGGCTTGTACCATGTTGGGAAATGTATTACAACTTTTCGGATCCGTATGAATAATCACAGATCCACTATAAGTACAGCTCTTACTTCTTGTAAAGCGGATACCCCACTTGCTAGACATTGTGTAAGTTTTGGGCACTCGCTTCCCTCTATTCGATGTGTATTAATTGATCATGTCCCCCCACTGAAACGTGGAGGGGATAGGGGGAGAATACTGCTTCAAAGAGAGGCCAAGTGGATTCGGGCTTTGGACACAGTGGCCCCTAGGGGCCTATTTCACGATACCTGTGAGTGCTCCTAATTATATCTATACATGCTCTTTTTTTATAATATTTATAATATTTTTTATAATATGACTATATATATATATATATAAAGTTCAAAACTGGTGCACCCGTCACTCAATGGTAATGCCTGGGTGCTGGTTGTAAACAGTAATCTGTAGCGCACAAAAGAACCGCACACACAGGACTTTATAGTGAAAAACAAAAATTGTTGGCTTTATTACGACGTTTCGGCTCCTAAACTCGAGCCGTCATCAGGATATATATATATATATATATATATATATATATATATATATATTGTAACAAAATGGCTGACAGAACACCGGGGGAAAGTCCTGGACTCAGTTTATGTTTGTTCCAGGTTTCTGTCAGAATGGTTCCAAGCTATGGAGCCGGTCCACTCAGGTGGTTCAAATTTAAACGGCTTTTCCAGTGTGGGACTGTGTGTGTGTGAAATTTCACCAAGTGACTGGAGGAAGGACTTGAAAATAACACTCCTAAGAGACTGTGAGTCCAACAGAGGACTTTGGGACTAAATACTGCTAATGCTCTAAGTGCTGGACATTTTTGTTTATATTTACACCAATGTCGTTGTTTAAGCGGGACTGCTATTCCTATGTTGAAACAAGTGTGCTGAACCTGTTTATTTTTGTTTATAATAAAAGCTAGCCAAGCTGCATAAACAAGGTGGCCTTGACTCACGTTTGTGTGCTAAAACAGTGCTGCGCTACCAGTGTCGGACTGGCCCGGCGGGACACCGGGAAAAAACCCGGTGGGCCCCGACCCTCATGGGCCCCCGCCGGGCCAGACCACCTCTCTCCATTCACAAATCGGAAAGAAAAAACTGCGCCGCGCAGCCTGCGCATGCGCCGATGCGGCGAGTACAACATCGTGCGTGCGCGCTGAGCGCGCCAGAATGCGTGCGCGCCGGCGCACTTCAAAGTAGGGGCCGGACGGGGAGGCCAGAGGGGGGCCCTAGACAGCTGTCCCGGTGGGCCCCGGGCCCCCCAGTCCGACACTGTGCGCTACTGATCCTGGCTAACCAGAATCTCACTCTATATATATATATATATATGTGTATATATGTATATATATATATATATATATATATATATATATATATATATATATATATATATATATATATATATATATATATATATATATATATACATACAGTATATTCTACCTTGTATATGCGACTTTAATTAGAAAAAGATACTTCGTACACCTTACCATAAAAGTAACCTTTTTCTCATAATGCTTCCTGTTCAGTCCTGTCATTTTTTTCTAATGAGCTGTTTTGGATAGTCAGCAATGTTTTAGCTCTACAGTTCAAAGACAGCATGTATTATCTGCATTATTCATTACTCAAATTGTGGTATATACTGGATATGAGTTAAATTTGAGACTGTTTCAGAGCAAAGCCCAAACGTGTCTTCTATAAAAATCATGAATTATGTAACTTGATTTTTCTCTTTTAGCCTTGTTCATTCTGCCAAGCAAAATTAGCTAGTTTTTATTAAATTTTGCTTATATGCCATATGGACTCTAGAATTTGAACGTGCTTCTTTTATAACAAAATAATTTAATTCTCCTGATCCATATTCCTAATTTTAATATTTTTTAATGTACACTTCATGTTATATAAAAGCCTTATGATATGTAACTACTTTATTGTTCTTAATATTCTCTGTTAAATAGCCAACAGAATATGCCTTTTGTTCCACACATGAAGCAGGATGTTACGCAGTCACAATGGTATCACTGACTTTAAAGAAATGTCCACCTAGCAAAATATGAAAAGAAATGGCCACTACATTATTTCTGTATTTAATCTATAACCTATATGTCAAACAAGGCTAAGCAAAAGCTTATCTCATTATGAACATATACTGTATCTATGAAGATGCTCATTTATCCAGGTCATAAAATACAGTATCTAGTAGAATTAAGTCAAAGGCAACTGTACATTTAGGGGCATTTGTAAAATGTATAATGAAGCAATAGAATTCTTAATGAATTAGATGAAAATTGAGCATAGGACTGGCCAGATATGGGATGACTTTGACGTAGTTGGCCAGCTTAAATATATTGCAATATCCCTGTTTAAAGGGTAAGGCATTTCAGTAGCAGTATGCACAAAATGTCTCTGTCTTAAATATATTGATAATGGGTTGAGTGCAGAGGACCTCTTGTATTTGTATTTTATATATATATATATTATATCTTCAGTATCCGCACTCCAATAAAGCAATTTCAGGGGTGCACGGCATATCAATCAATTTACTCACAATATCAAAATATCAATCATATACTCACAATTTGGAATAAAGCATTCCCAGGCCAGTACTTCCCTTAGTAAATCAAGCAATTTTATTTTCCACACATGATAGTGCTCTAATGTTTCGGTCCCTCTTGGGACCTTTTTCAAGGATCCTTGAAAAAGCATTCTGTATTTGGGTACACGATGCATCTGCATCCGACAGTGCGACACCATCCTTTTGTATTACTTAGCTTGTTTCCCGTCGCATCCAACTTGCCACAGGCTGTTTGTCGCCCAGCGTGGGATCCGATGGAAACGCATCCAAGTCGGCAGTGTAGTCCTACCCTAATACATGTCCTCATGTTTATGCCTCCTGACCCCCTATTTACCATGAAGGTCATAAATCGGACCCTATTCCCACTTATACCTGGAATTAGGATAAATAAACATTGTCCACAACTTTTAAGATTTATTTAGGTGTGAATGGTTAATTGTAATTTTTTTGTATCACAAACTCAAATTTAAAAGCATCGACTAATAAGTAAATTCGAATGTGAGATTTATCACACCTTTACCATGGAAACAGTTCTAATTAGCATATTCACCACCTAAAAATGTGCCACATTCATTTACAAGTCAATGGCAGAGGTCCGTTGACCCATTTGAAGACATTCCTGATATTCTAGTTTTTTTCTAGAAATTTTGATTTGGGTTTCATTCATATTCAATTTGAAATGAAATCAGGTCTTTCCCATTCGATCGAATTTTAGACTTCCACATTTTTTCATAAATGATCTCATTGATTCACATCAATTCAAAATTCGAACTTTGATAAATAACCCCCTCAATAAACATCTCATTTTGCTGTCATGTAAAACCCTTGAGACTTTTCTCACATGGGGCCCTAAACTTTTCCCAGAGGACCCTAAAACTGTAAAAAAACATTACAGGCATTTGCCTATTCATTCATTGAAGCTGCCTGTATTTTAGTTAATACCAGAGGAATACCATCAAAATTATTAGCTAAAGCAAATAACTCCTAATATTGTTTTTAAATCTGCACCTTAGCTAATAGTGGTTTGTTGCCCAAGGATAAAATTAGGTGTATGGATCTTAGGCAGTGATGTGACCGGATTAATTTATGTACAAGTTTCCTCTAATCAGAATGAAATGAGGTTGGTATGCAATTAATTTTCAACTTACTGAGCTGTGCATCTACTAGAACACAGGTAACGTCATCTAGGGTGTTCCACTAGATGGAAAAGGACAGATCTATCCTCTTCTCTAATCTTATACTGAGTTGTAGTGATGGGCAAATTTGTCCCATTTCGATTTGACGCGAATTTCACGAAACAGGTGAAAAATTTGCGAAACCCCAATTTTGTGTCAAAGTTGATGCCGGCACCCATTAAAGTCAATGGGGGTCCATTAATTGTCGCCAGCATACGAATTGTCACTGGTGTCCATTCCGTCAACAATGTTGACGCCATTGCCGGCAAATTTTCACGGCAAATTTACTTGCCGCCGGCGAAATGCACAAATTCGCCACAAATTTGTGCCCATCACTACTGAGTTGGTTAGTGCTTAAAGGTCATGTGAAGCATATTTTTGTTGCCAGTCTTTGTGCATAAAGCACCTTACCCCAACACGAACTGCATCATTTTCACACCCCTGTTCTGATCCGACATCCTGAACCGTCGCTTTGTTCATAACTATATTAAACTTTTCATCCGCAAGCCGTTTTCCCTGCCCAGAATCATCACTTCATTGCTTCCTTTTCTAAATGTGCATGTCCCTTCTACCTGGCCTCTCTCTCTCTCTGCAGTATGTTTTCCCAGTTAAACTTGATGACTTGAGCTTCAGTTGAACTGCTCCCCACGCCAAATGCCAAGGAGAATTCTGAAGGGAGGGGTGAGGGAGCAAGCCAGCTGCTGATATGCTTATTTGTTAACTTCTGCAGCTTATTTGTTAACTTCTCAGTGACTGCAGGGCAGGTATTTAAAAAGCAGAGTGATGCTTTTTACTGATAAGATTTTTGGCTGGGTGGTTGACATGTCTTTTAATGCTGATAACCAGGTATTAGCATAAAGCTCTAGCCAACTCTATATAAGATTAGAGAAGAGGATAGATCTGCCCTTCTCCATCTGGTGAAACACCATAAAGCACAGGATAAAGTTACCTTGCTTTCTTTTTCTCTTAATACTCAGCACATGGATCCTGCATTCTCGGTTAAAAAGTGTGATGTATACATACCCTATCACCACCAAAAAGAAAATCAAGACATGAACCCCCAGAAGAGACAGAAGGAACAGGAGAGGTAGATAGACATGTTTTACTTGGTGAAATGTATTAATTGTACATGACAGTTCTTTATAAATTACCATGGAGTTTGAACTATATTAGTGAAATGCATTCGGAGCTTCTTGTACAAAATAATGACTTTATAAATAAAACAAAAGAACCAGAACATTTCCTTAATCAAATTGTTATATTTTTGTAAGGTACAAACAGTCATACTGTAGTGAAAATTAAGTCATGGACATAACATTTGCAATTCCAGATTTCGGTGAGACCGGAAGGAGCTCTTAATGGTTAAACATGGTGTTTCTGACTAAATGTTTTTTGGATGTAATGAGGATAATCATTCACTTAAATAAGAACAATAACAACATCTACCATTCATGAGTACAGAGCAGTGACAATGAAACAGATGGGCATACAGATCAGTATGCCTATCACATCTTCAGCCTCATAAAATATGACAGATACCTTCAGAAAACATTTCTTTTGCACCTTTTGGGAATATATGCTGCATCAATATGCAAATAGGATGCACACCCTCACTACATTGCTCCTTGGCTCATTACTATATCTTTGAACAGAGTCTTTGTAAGTTGGCCAATTTACGAATAAATTACACTTCATGCATATGGAAACAATATTGCCCTGTGACAAAAATGACTTTTGCAACACCTTAGTTTGTAGCGTATTTCATTTCCTATTGCACCTACTCATAGGTACACTAACAAGCTGAGAGTTTGGATTTAAATAGACCGAGTTGATTAATTGCATATGTGCAGCTAACTGTAAAACATAAAAGCCACACAAATATAAAAATGAATCAGAAATGACCTTCCATATATCAAAAGAAAAAATACTGTATTACCTGTCAGCAAATTACAATATAGCAAAAATATACATTATTATACAAGCCTTACATGTCGTTAATCTGTTAATTATTTTGAAAAATGACATAAATCAATCAAACATAACTCAGTCAACTCTATTATTGTGGTTCCAAAGAAAATGGTTCATCTTATCAATTTTATTTTTAAAAAAGGAGAATTTCCTCAAAGTCACATTCAGACTACAGAACAGCAAAGGGAGTTCTCTCTCAACTGTCTATGTCTTTAAAGATCTCTAGTACATTGCTGAAGCATTAAATGGAGCTACCAACTCACATAATTTAGTAATTTAATTTAATGACTGCTATATCATTTTGCAAATGAAAAAAACGTGAGTGACAATATTTCAATGGCTTACCTTAGCCATATCAATGAGAACAACTCTAGCAAGATGTCTAGAGAAAAAGGCACTTAAATAATAAAGGCACTTTAACGATGAATGAATGGCTGTAGTTTTTACATTTTATAACATTATTGGCACTTGAAAACAAAATACTGTACATTATTTTTGTGTTTAGAAATTTAGCAAATCTGTTTTTTAAATTACTTAAATATGTACGGTATTTGCTTATATACATTTTTTTTATATTTTTTATATTTTGAGGATCTGATGGTCTCCAGAGCTGCAACTGAAGTAGAGGAGCATTAGAAGAAAACACCCATCTACTTTTTATCAGATGAGTCTGCTGTAGATTTTTTTGGCTTGATGTGACACTAAATCTTGCTAGAATCTATTTTGTGTAACTTACATACACAATGTGCAATCTACAATATGTTGGCAATGTTGTTAGACTGGTCAGAAAGGGTATATTTGACATATTAACTGCCAGAAAAATATATGAAACCTGCAATTGCCCAACATCTCATTAAATGCCATTTTGGTCATCCTCTGTTAATTGAGTCTAAGTAACTTTCTACTTTGCTGAAATATTCATGAAATTATATTGTGTTCATATCAGTTTCATTATATATTACAAAACTTATTTTACGCTGTACCTTTGAAGAACAAATCCACTCTCACTCCATGAGATATGGTTGTATACCAGTGGTAGCACAAGGTCAAGTAAATACACACCACAATTTGTGAACAATTACAGTAGCACATTTAAATATTTTATTGTCAAGATTGCTGTGGGTTGGTTATGCTCTGTAGTAATTACAGTATTAGTTTTATGTATACCTCAAACATATGCTTTTTAGATCAGTTTATTACAGGGATGCTACAACTGGTCAAATGAATAATGTTCCTGGAATCTATACTGAACAATTATTTACATGCCACTGTGACATTCAGGTACTTTTACACTGACACTGCAGGATCTTTATCGATCATTTTTATAAAATGTATATGTTACTGAGGTGATATGCTTTTTTTCAGAAATGAAAAAAAAACCCCACAAGGCTTTATTTCAAGAAGTTAAAGGAAATGAAAACTCAACTGGATGTTATTAAATTTTTCCCAGGACATAATTTAGATTTGACAGGAAAATATTACAATTTCCATTCACAGCAAGAATAGTTAAGCTGTCTCCTTTTATAACATGTACACTGAAAGTATTTAAATAAAATTAAACATTATTAACTCACATGCTGAACAGACTCCATCAAGGTGGAAATAAGTCCCTAAATATTGTGATATATGGCCTTAATTTGTTTTTGTTTTCTTTGAAGTATAACATTAAAGGAAAAAATGTGATAAGGCTTTAATGTGCCCCACTTCCATGTTAATGCTTTATGGGAGCATCAAGACACTCTGAGATCTCATTCCATAGTGCCATAGGCATTTCTCTTGTATAGCAAGAAGATGCATACCAATGAGAAGATATTACTGATTATCAAACCATTTAAAAGAAAGTGTCAGGTCAACAAAGAAAAACTTTTATTAAAAAAAAAGGAATACAAATTTCATGTGTAGTGTTTGTGCTGCCTAAACAAATAGAGACACATTTCAAGTTCTTTATAATTTGCCTCAAGTTCTTCCAATCTTCTAAGCTTGTATACTGTTTTCTTTATCCATTTTTCAATTAGAATTCAGAAAGTGATGAATTACATATCAAAACTACATCCAACTTAGTGTTTAGGGATTTAGGGGATTACAGAAAAGTATTGTGTTTTATGGTTTGTCATGCTTTCTTGACTATCTATACAGATGTCAGATTTAGTTTATTTCCATGCATCTTTTATTTTGTAGAAATACAGTCGCACAGTGTTATTCTCTGTGTTCTAGTTTTTTTAAATTTGTAAGCCCTTGTGTTTATAATGTCCTAAAGTTAAAGCAAGTGAAAAGTCTGAACTGTTTTCAGACTAAAAATTAAAACATTGTGCTATTACTGTAAATCACAATAGCCCTGAATTTCAAATATATGATATTTAAATTATATTTACCCATTCCTTCTATTTGTCCTCAGCTTAGAAACGTCATCAAATAAAAGTTGTCAAGGTGCTGCAAAAGTCAATGGGAGGAGTGCTAAAGGTTTTCTGATTTTTTTTCACTAAGAAAGTAAATTTTTAGAGGTTTTAGAGAGGTATTCATATTTTTTCAGATCGCTCAGTGCTTTTTTTCATTTATACTTTTTTTAATTGGAACTATTAATAAATTCTATGACAATCGTGGTTTTAGAGTTTGTGGGTTAAGAAGTGGTTACAAAACCTCTAAAATTCGACCATTCATAAATAAGCTTCCAAATGGTGGAAAACACAAAGCTCCTCATAAATTACATACATAAATCCTTCTAGTTCTTGAAATAAAAAATAATTTTTATTAGTTTACAACATCAGACTGACAAACACCCCTATAGAAGATTTCACGAATTAAACATATAATCTGAAATGTTATAATGGACTGTAAACTTGGGTGAGAAAAGGAAAAAAAAAAAAACTTTTCCCATATGGTATGGAAAGTCCTTAAAGACTCTCTGCTCTTGTTGGATTGTTACCAGCTCAATGTGAGAGGACATGCTAAAGATCAGCTCCATTGCTTTGGCTTATTTGTGTAATGGAATCTACCTCGGCTTCTCAAGATGGCGTCCAAGATGGCGTCCAAGATGGCGACCGCCTACCTCACCACATGGCTCTTGCTGGACACAGGTCTATGACCTCACCTCCCTCCCATTCCGGGATTGGTTGTCGGCGACGGAACGGACGCCGGCGTCAGAATCGGGCGCCGGCATCAAGGCGTCAGCGTGGGGACGCTGGCGTCCGCGTCTGACGCAAGCGCGTCAAAAATTGGCGCCAACCCTGGGACTATTTAAACTCACTTCCCCTTCCACTCCTTGCCCAACTATAGGTTCCTGTTACTGTGTTCCTGGGTGTTATTTACTATATTGATTACTTGTGTACCGATTCCTGCCTGTCTTACGATTCCGCTTGTCTTCTGCCTGGTCTGACCTTTTTGCCTGTATTTTGACGATTCTTTGGATAAACCCTCTTGTACCTCGAACCTGGTCTGGTCTCCTCTTTGGTCTACACTATTACTGTGCCTTCGGGCCCGTTACAGTATAGTTGGGCCATGGACCCTTTGGAGGAGACTCCAGCTCCACCTGATGTCGGTGGCGCCATCCGCGGTTTGGCTTCCCGCATGCAGTCATATGAAGCCCAGCAGTCGCACTTCGGTCAGGCTCTAGAAGCTATCCTGGACAAGCTGTCGGCATTATCACCTGTGGCCCCGGTCCCTGTGGCCGTTCCTGCAAGCCCACTCCAACCCTCGGAGCCTCGCATTCCTGCGCCTCCCCTCTACAGCGGCGACCCTGATGCATGCAGAGGTTTCATCAACCAGTGCGAGATCCAGTTCGCCCTGCTGCCAGGTCAGTTTGCATCCGAACAGGCTAAAGTGGGGTACATCATTGCTCGCCTGCAGGGGAAGGCTTTGGAGTGGGCATCACCTTTGTGGGAGAAGAGGGACCCTTTGATTGACGACGCCAGGGCCTTCATCCGTGAACTACGGGTCGTTTTCGATGCCCCTGGTCGAGCTATGTCATCCTCGGCTCGCTTGTTCCAGATCCAGCAAGGCACTCGCTCTGTTCCTGAGTACGCAATCGAGTTCCGCACACTAGTGGCGGAGACCACCTGGAACAATGATGGATACCATGCCGCCTTCTACAACGGCCTAGCCATGCGTATCAAAAACGACCTGGTCTCCCGGGAAATTCCTTCTCGGTGGGAGGATCTGGTGGCGCTGGCCGTAAAGGTTGACACCCGACAGAGGGAATTTCAAGTCGAGCTCAACAGAGAGCGTTCGAAGAAGTATCCCCGGTTCCAATCCACACTGGCTCCCCGCTTCCAGAGACCCCTACTCTTCAACCCGGCTACTGCTTCTCCCTCTCCTACTCCTGCGGCTTCTGCTTCCTCTGCTCCATCTTCTGAGGAACCCATGCAGATAGGACGGGCTCGTCTCTCTGAACAGGAGAAGCTACGGAGAAGGGCTGCTGGTCTATGCCTGTATTGTGGGGGTAAATCGCACTTCGCCCATGAGTGTCCGGTGAAGCCGGGAAACGCCAGCACCTAGGTAGGTTTGGGGAGACCTATCTGGGTGGTGTTTGTTATCCTCCCCAACCTTCTATTCAACGCTTTCTTCTTCCGGCACAGATCCAATTCGGTTCCCAGAAAATCCCAGTGCAAGCGTTCCTGGACTCTGGTGCTGCTGGAAATTTTATGGACAGAGGATTTGCTGTTCGTCATGCGGTCCCCCTACAACCCTTGGCTTCTCCTCTGCGAGTATTGGCTATTGATGACCGCCCTCTGTCTTCGGCCATTATCTCTCAAACCACCGCTGAACTTTCTCTAAGAGTGGGCACCATGCATCTGGAGAGATTGGCCTTTCTACTCATTGACTGCCCTTCAACTCCACTCGTTCTGGGGCTCCCCTGGCTGTGCACTCATAACCCAGTCATTGACTGGTCATCCATGCAAATCTCCCGCTGGAGTCCCTATTGCCTTCAGAACTGTTTGCCTGCCGTACCTCTTATCAAAGTGTCTTCTGTGTCTTCCAATTTTTCCCTTCCATCCGCCTATCAAGATTTTACCGATGTCTTCAATAAGGGCTCTGCAGAGACTCTTCCTCCTCACCGACCCTATGACTGTCCGATCGAACTTCTTCCTGGTTCCATGCCTCCCCGGGGTCGCACCTATCCTCTCTCCCCCTCTGAGACGGCCGCCATGAAGACCTACATTCAGGAGAATCTCCAAAGAGGCTTCATTCGCCCTTCTTCTTCTCCTGCTGGCGCCGGATTTTTCTTTGTTGAAAAAAAAGACGGAGGTCTGAGACCATGCATCGATTATAGGGGGTTAAACAAGATCACCATTAAAAACCGTTACCCTCTCCCCCTAATCTCCGAACTCTTCGATCAACTAAGAGGGGCCAAGATCTTCACCAAGCTGGATCTTCGGGGTGCCTATAACCTCATTAGAATTCGTAAGGGGGATGAATGGAAGACCGCCTTCAATACCCGAGACGGGCATTACGAATACCTAGTCATGCCCTTTGGACTCTGTAACGCCCCAGCGGTCTTCCAGGAGTTTGTTAATGATATATTCAGAGACTTGTTGGGACAAAGCGTTGTCGTCTATCTGGATGACATTCTTATCTTTTCCAAAGATCTCCACGAGCATCGCTCCCAAGTGAAGGAAGTTCTTCTTCGCCTAAGAAAAAATAGTCTCTTCGCCAAATTTGAAAAGTGCTCCTTTGAAGTATCTTCCATCCCTTTTCTCGGGTACATCATCTCCCAGCAGGGTTTCAAGATGGATCCAGCCAAGGTCTCGGCAATTCTTGATTGGCCCCTCCCCACAAGTGTTAAGGCTATCCAGAGGTTTATTGGCTTTGCCAATTACTACAGACAATTTATTAAAGGTTTTTCTTCCAAGATCTCTCCCATCCTGGCCCTTATCCGCAAGGGGGGTAAACCACAGCACTGGCCTCCTCCAGCCTTGGACGCCTTTGAATCCTTGAAAACTGCCTTTTCTTCTGCACCTATTCTCAGACACCCCGAGCTTCTTCTTCCTTTTTTCCTCGAAGTTGACGCCTCAGATGTGGGAGCTGGAGCTGTCTTATCACAGAGATCATCCTCGGATGGGAAGTTACACCCCTGTGCATTCTTCTCTAAGAAATTTTCTTCCCCCGAACTGAACTACGATGTGGGGAATCGTGAGTTATTGGCAGTGAAGCTCGCCCTGGAAGAGTGGAGACATTTATTGGAAGGATCCTCCATCCCCGTGACCATCTTTACAGACCATAAAAACCTTGAATTTATCCAATCCCTCAAACGCCTGAATCCCCGACAAGCCAGATGGTCATTGTTCTTTTCCCGTTTTAACTTCATTATCACTTTTCGTCCTGGCTCTAGAAATAGAAAAGCTGATGCCTTGTCAAGAAGTTTTATTCCTGAAGTTCCCTGTTCCGAAGATCCTGAACCCATTGTACCTCCCTCCAAGATCGTCGCTGCTCTATTTCCCTCCTTGGCCTCACAGATCCTTTCCGCTCAAATTTCGGCTCCTGACAATATTCCTCCTGGGGTTGCATTTGTTCCTCCTGATTGTCGTCAGTCTCTTCTTTCTCAGGCTCACAGTTCTAAACAGGCCGGCCATCCCGGAGTGGAAAAGACTACCGAACTCCTTTCTCGCCTGGTGTGGTGGCCATCCATGAGAAAGGACGTCAAAAACTTCATTTCTTCTTGTACCATCTGTGCCACTTCCAAATCTGGACATTCTCCCCCCAAAGGACTTCTTCTTCCTTTACCCATTCCATCTCGTCCCTGGACTCATCTTGCCATGGATTTTATTGTGGATCTGCCTGTTTCCTCCGGTCACACTGTCATATGGGTTGTCGTTGACAGGTTCAGCAAGATGGCTCATTTCGTTCCCCTCCATAAACTCCCCTCTGCTCCTGAACTTTCCAAGCTGTTCATCCAACACATTTTTCGTCTCCATGGCTTTCCTGCCGAGATCGTCTCTGACCGAGGCTCACAATTCGTCTCTAGATTCTGGAGATCCCTGTGCAAAGCTCTCAACATTTCCTTGCAATTTTCTTCTGCTTATCACCCACAGTCGAATGGAGCCGTTGAAAGAGTGAACCAGGCATTAGAACAGTTTCTTCGCTGCCATGTCTCCCTGTGCCAGGACGATTGGTCGGATCTCCTTCCCTGGGCTGAGTTTGCCCATAACAACGCCTTCCATTCTTCCTCACATCAATCCCTTTTTTCTGTGTATACGGTAAGAATCCATTGGCATTCCCTCAGGATCTTCTCCTCACCAATGTCCCTGCCGCCAACGATCAGGCTGCCCACATGATGGCTATTTGGGCTGCTGTTTCTTCTAATCTGCTGAAGAGCTCCCAGGTCCAGAAGAGGTCTGCTGACAAGAAGAGGATTTCCGCTCCACCCTATGCTCCTGGTGACAAAGTTTGGCTTTCCACCCGTAACATCCGCCTGAAGATTCCGACCCCCAAGCTTGGTCCCAGATTCATCGGTCCCTTTCCTGTCATTGAAGTCATCAATCCGGTGGCGGTTCGTCTTCAACTCCCTCCTGAGATGCGGATCCCAAATGCTTTCCATGTTTCTCTTCTCAAACCTGCTGTGTCTTCTTCCTCTTCTTCTTCTCCCCCAGCTCCAGTCCTGCTTGATGGTCACCAGGAATTCGAGGTGAAGAAGATTTTGGACTCTCGTCTTTCCAGGGGCACTCTTCAATATCTCATCGAATGGAAGGGGTTCGGTCCCGAGGAGTGCTCCTGGGTCAGGAGCTCAGATGTCCATGCGCCCATCTTGGTTCGTAGATTCCATAAATTATTCCCTCTCTCCCCTAGTCTCGGTGGTCCTGAGGCCCCCCTAAGGAGGGGGTACTGTAATGGAATCTACCTCGGCTTCTCAAGATGGCGTCCAAGATGGCGTCCAAGATGGCGACCGCCTACCTCACCACATGGCTCTTGCTGGACACAGGTCTATGACCTCACCTCCCTCCCATTCCGGGATTGGTTGTCGGCGACGGAACGGACGCCGGCGTCAGAATCGGGCGCCGGCATCAAGGCGTCAGCGTGGGGACGCTGGCGTCCGCGTCTGACGCAAGCGCGTCAAAAATTGGCGCCAACCCTGGGACTATTTAAACTCACTTCCCCTTCCACTCCTTGCCCAACTATAGGTTCCTGTTACTGTGTTCCTGGGTGTTATTTACTATATTGATTACTTGTGTACCGATTCCTGCCTGTCTTACGATTCCGCTTGTCTTCTGCCTGGTCTGACCTTTTTGCCTGTATTTTGACGATTCTTTGGATAAACCCTCTTGTACCTCGAACCTGGTCTGGTCTCCTCTTTGGTCTACACTATTACTGTGCCTTCGGGCCCGTTACAATTTGTGACACCTAATAGCTAAAAAACTTTGCTACCACGGACCCTACATCTCAGGATCAGCACCTGCTGTCCCAAAGGACATTTATGGGACAAAACAAAGTGCAGAGGAGGGTGGCAGAGGCAGCGGCAAAACTTGAAAAATATGTCCGCAAGGGGAAAACAAAATGGAGCCTACTCCCCTATCCATCAGCAGGAAGATTCTCCAGCAGCCAATGGCCCCAACCCACCACCAGAGCCAACTCTGACTGATCTACTGCAAGAGATAAAAACAACTTGAGAGGCATGTGCCGGGATAATAGCTTCAAAGATAGACTAGGTGAAGGTGGAGCTGTCTATCGTTCGACATGATATACAAAAGATGCGAGGGGGCAACAGCAATGGAACAACCTCTTGTGTTAGCTGGATGACACACACAGACCGCACCCAGTGAAAATGCATGACATTCAGGCAGCAGAAATGCATCCTACAGGGGGTAAATTAGCTGCTCTCCGGAAACCCTGGGTTGGATGGAGCTATCACTCTGCTTCTCACGAGCTGCCCCTGTCACCACTTCTATTCTCGTTTGCCATGGAACCCTTTGCACAGGCGCTTAAGTCCCACCCCACCATACAGGGATGGCATATTGGGCAGCGTTAAGAATGTATACAACTATATGCAGATGACTCTGTCCAACCTAACTAATACCTTTGCACACATATCTATTCACAAGTCCTACTAAGTTAGTAATCCTTCCGGTTGACCAATTCTCAGTGCTCCACTTTACATATTTGGGCGTGGTTATCAAGCTACCCCTAACGGAATTTTATGAGTTAAATGTGCATACAATAAAGGGGACAATTATAAATAGGATCAAGGCATGGGAATCCGTTAATTTGAGCCCAATGAGGCAAATTCAACTAATAAAGATGATTCTCCTGCACAAACTCCAAGCACCTTTTAATAGAGAAACTTTTTTTTTACCAAGTTGGAAACACTACGCAGACAACTGGAATGGGCTGAACTAGACCTAGACTCAACTTAACAACTCTTACCAGAGATAAAGATAAAGGGGGTGTAGCCTTCCCAAATGTATATCTGTATTACGTGGCAGTGCAAATTAGTCATTTTGCATCTTGGGTAAAAGAGGCACACCACCAAACTCTGTTTCAACTACATAAACTTATATTAGGTATCTCTCACACTCCCTTACAATGGCTGTTAATTTAATTAAGCCAATAACCATGGCATGCCAAAATGAAGTGATACAACAAGCCTGTGTGGTATGGCTTAAGGCAATGCATATTTTCCAATTTACTGGTTACTTTGCACAAACCCCACTATGGTGTAACCATTGGTTCACAGGTATTGCAAAACTAGTGAGAAAGCAGATCTGGGAAAATTGTGGTATTCATAATTATATTGGTGATTCATATTCATATTGGTGATGTATGGGAACAAGGAGAAATGGTCAAGTTTGATACTCTTAAGCAATACTTTCCCCTTCCCAACAATTATACTGTGTCCATAGGACATGCTATACCCCTGCTAAGCTACATCAGATATTCCCGCAAACTTCTTCTGAATCTCCTAGATATCACTCTGAAAATGCCACACTAATATGGTGTGAGACTTGGTGTCAATTTCCCAGCTGCCCCTGATCATGTGACTTGTGCCTGCTCTTTAGGAGAGAAATGCTTTCTGGCAGGCTGCTGTTTTTCCTTCTCAATGTAACTGAAAGAGTCTCAGTGGGACATGGGTTTTCACTATTGAGTGTTGTTCTTAGATCTACCAGGCAGCTGTTATCTTGTGTTAGGGAGCTGCTATCTGGTTACCTTCCCATTGTTCTTTTGTTTGGCTGCTGGGGGGCAAGGGGGGTAATATCACTCCAACTTGCAGTACAGCAGTAAAGAGTGATTGAAGTTTATCAGAGCACAAGTCACATGACTTCGGCAGCTGGGAAATTGACAATATGTCTAGCCCCATGTCAGATTTCAAAATTGAATATAAAAAAATCTGTTTGCTCTTTTGAGAAATGAATTTCAGTGCAGAATTCTGCTGGAGCAGCACTATTAACTGATTCATTTTGAAAAAATTTTTTTTCCCATGACAGTATCCCTTTAACAAATAGGACCCAAGGGACACAACATGATAAGGGAAAAGTAATGGATAGTCAATCCCACTTACTGTAAATGTTAGACTATAACAATGTTGCCATAATAATGTTGCTCATGTTATGGTATAATATAAAAGGTTATCAGGGGAATGTAATAAAAGTCGCAAAGAGCAAAACAATTCGCACCAATAAGACTAAAAATCCACATCTCGCAATGTAATATTGTTCCTTAAACTGTTATTGCATTGCGAATTTTAATTGCGCATTGCGAATTTTAATTGCGCACTCATAAGAAGTGCTTGAAGGTGTCGTAATCTTTTGGAGTAAACATAACGACTTTTTCAGTAAGAAGTTTTATTACATTGACTGCGCATTGGCGCAAACTATAAAATTCGCAAACGGTTTTTTACTGTCGGAAGTGGTCGCTAAACAGTTTCCGGGCTCGCAAAAGCTATATTAAATTCGCACAAAGCAAAATTTGTTCGCACAAAGGCATAACTTTTCGCATTGCGAATAGTTTTTCCGTTAGCGATTTTTATTACATTCCCCCGTATGTGTTTCTATCATCTATGCTATGTGAAACCTGTTCATGTAATACACTATTGTAAGCAAAGATTACATTTATCTATGCTTGCACTCCTTTGTATTCAATAAACTTGCCTGAATTAAAAAAAAAAAGATAACTGAAAACTGGAAAGGCAGTCCGGCTGCTCACCAAAGACAACAAGGCACTACAATTTACCTGGATCTAATGGTTTGTGGCACTGAAGAGCAGGATCCAAGTGAGGCAAATGGGATCTATAAACATCTCCAGATTGAGCACTTCGGAGATGAGGTTTAACGGAACTATGTGCTGCAAAAGGGTCCAAACTAGTGATGGGCGAATTTATTCGCCAGGCGCGAATTCGCGGCGAATTTGCGTGATTCGCCGCCAGCGAATAAATTGGCAAAACGCCCGCGAAAATTCGCGGCAAAAATTCGCCGGCGTGAATTATTTTTTTTTTTTAAAAAAAACGGGTGCCGCCGTCAAAAACGGACGCCGGCGTCAAAAAAACGGGCGCCGGCGTCAAAAACGAGACGCCGGCGCCGTTTCACAAATTTTTCGCCGTTTCGCAAATTTCGCAAATTTTTCGGCGAAACGGCGCAAATTCGCCCATCACTAGTCCAAACCAAAACAGATGATTTCACAGATACGTTCTCTCTCTCTTCTCTCTCTGTATGGGGGTCTAAGTGATTTTTCTTTCATAGCTTGGAGACTTGCCTGGGGTAAACTCACCTGAAGAGATAAAATAGAGAAATAAATATTTTGGTTTTATGGTCAGTGAAACCCAGCACCAATACATACACCCCTCCATAGCTTCACGTAAATTATATATACCCACATCTATACTAACTATAACATTTAGTATCACAATAGCCTTTGATAGTATATCTGTCCAAGAAATCATCCAAGCCCCTCTTAAAGTCATTAACAGAATCAGCCATCACAACATCATCCGGCAGTGCATCTCACAACCTCACTGTCCTCATTGTGAAGAACCACCTACGTTGCTTCAAATGAAAGTTATTTTCCTCTAGTTTGAAGGGGTGGCCTCTGGTGCGGTGATTCTCTCTTAAAAAGGTCCCTTGCTATTTTTCTATAATGTCTTCCAATATACTTGTAAAGTGTAATCGTGTCCCCTTTCTTTTTTCCAGAGAAAACAACCCCAACCTTGACAGTCTACCCTCTAATTTAAGTCTTCCATCCCACTAACCAGTTTAGTTGAATATCTATGCACTCTCTCCAGCTCATTTATATCCCTCTTAAGGACTGGAGCCCAAAACTTGCACTGCATACTTCAAGTGAGTTGGGAGTATTCACATAATATATTTCAAACACCAACTTAACTTAAAGCAACATGTGCAATGACTTAAAGGTTAAAATATCACTACACTATTGTGTTGTGAGATTTCAGGTATATACAGTATCAGTATTGAAATTAAAAGATACCTAGCCAGATCCACCCTTAAAGGTAAAGTTAGAAAATTAAAATACAGAAGATGGAGATATCCCATGAGGTTACTAACTTTTGTTTTTACTATCTAGGGATACCACAAAGAGGGAGAACAGTAGAACACCAAGAACTGTGGTCTCTTTAATGAGAGAGATATTCACCACATTTGGCTGCTAAAAATGTATTAAAATGAAACACAAGTACCTACAATACCTTTGCTATTTACCTCGATGCTTGATATAATTATAAGATTATAGATGAGACTGAATAAAACAATACCAATAGTGATGGGTGAATTTATTCGGCAGGAAGGAATTTGCAGCCAATTTCCGCATTTCACCGACAGCTAATAAATGAAACTGCGGCGAAAATTCATTGCGAATTTTCCATAATTTTCAATATCCATGGTAAAAGAGCAAATCACCCAAACTGTGTCCTTTCTAATGAAGGAGTATACATAGTTACATAGTTAAATTAGTTTAAAAAAGACTAAAGTCCATCAAGTATATCGTTCTGTGAGGAGTATAACTAATTTCCAAAGGGGGCACATTGTATATATAGTATATAAAGCAGTCTACTTAAATTTTTTTTTTTTGCAAATTAGTTTTAAAGTAAAATTTTTATTTAGATAGACAAGGATAGTGCTGATATGAGAGGCTAAGCATTAACCTCCTGTTGCAGTTATCATGTATCTTGAAAATCACTGTTCTAGGAGATCAAAACCAAAACTAAAGAAAGTAAATGATTTTCCATTAATAACAGATGGAGAGACTGTATTTAAAGGGGATCCGTCACCCAAAAAAATTATTCAAAATCCTATTTTATCAGATTAGTCAAGGAAAATTAACTTTAATTACACTATATAAATTATTTGAATCTTGTTTCCTTCAGTCTGGGATTTCAAAATTATAGCAAGCAGGCAGCAGCCATTTTGTGGACACTGTTATTAAGGCAAGCCCTGCATCATCTCAGAATTTTGTTTGTGCACCAGAATGGGGGACCCGATGTCCATCCCCATGCCCTGGCTACACAATTATATGGTAAAGAGAACTGGGAGAATGTGTGGGGAGCAGTGACATCTAAGAAGTGCTGAATTGAAAGTGAAAGTAATTGTCTGCCCCGCCTCTATGCCACGGGCATAGAGGAGGGGCAGACAATATTTGATTGACAGCTGAGATTTTTAAATGAGCTAACAACAGATATGAATGCTTAAATAAAAAATAGAAATTGGATTTCATGTTTATTTTGAAAAGGACTTTTATTATACAGATTTTTGTGTCTGGGTGACAGGTCCACTTTAATCTAAAAATTTAGCTTTCCGGTTTAAGTAATGCTTGTTCTAAGCCTTTTCTTAATCCCAGACTGCATCCTGATGTTTTTGAAGTATTTAGCATCTGTGTTGTCCTTCCAACATGTCATTTGTTACAAGGGCACTCAATACAATAGATTACCCCTCACAATTAATGTATTTTTTTTTTCTACATGGCTCATAAATTTATCATTACAGGCAAGAACTCTTTCCATTTTGGACACATATTGCAATCACCACAAAGGTAACAACCATATATTTTTGAAGACATTGGGCTATTTTGAAAGTGACTCTGAGAGAATATCTTTCAAACTTGGGTTTCTCCTGTAACAGAAAAAACCTGATCTTGAAGGACCATTTGTAAAGTTTTATCTTTCAATAATATTGGCCAAGGTTTGTTTAGGATTTTAGGTACTTATGAATCTTATTTGTTCATCTCTACCCTTTTTATCCTTTACTTGTAAAATACTTCATCTTTCTGTAGGTAAGGCTTTATGGTATGTGTTTTTAATTTGTTTCCCAGAATAGCCTCTTCCCCTCAACTTCTGTTTTAATTTGATTGCTTGTATTTTGTACATTTCAACAAAGGGGCAGTTACGCCTTAATCTTTGGAATTTACCTGTAGGTAGGGATTTCTTAACCAAGTGTGGGTGAAAATTGGAATACTTTAGAAACAAATTGGTAGCTGTTTTTTTTCCTAAAAATTTTATTTGAGAGTTTCCCATTCTCTTTCATGATCTCCAAATCTTGGAAAAGAAACTGATGTTTCAGATATATAGTCAGTTAAATTGTTATTAAAATCATTAATATTAAGTTCAGTTATAAATCCCAATATCTCCTTTTTCGTATAGTTTCAAATTATTAAAATGTCATCAATGTACCCTATCTACTGGGTAATTTTACTTTGATATTGTCTCAGCTAATCACTATATACTATTGACTCTTCCCAAAAATCCAGGAAAAGATTGGCATAGGATGGTGTGCCGAGGTAAATAGCAGAGGTATTGTAGGCACTTGTGTTTTATTCTAATAAGTTTTGAAGAGTTCAGTAGTTTATCTCTCAGGCAATCACCACATCTGGACACATGGGTAATGCTCAAACTCAGAAGATAGATTTATTTGCAAGGTGCACCAAACTGCAGATTTAGCAATACAGCAAATCAGACAGGTCTGGACGGAGAATTCTGCCCTTCGTGTTAATGTTATACAGTTTTATACCCAGATCAATTAATCAAATTAACATTAAAGATTATGTATTTTACTTGAATCAATCTTATTGGTCATCTTAATTTTAATTTCATGTCATTGGATTTTAATGCATTAGCTTGTCTAGACATAACTTCTCCTTTTTCTTATATTATTTATTGACTGAATTCTAGGGGCTTTTTATGTGCCAAGCAAATCAATTTCAGTTCCTATAACTTTTGTACACTAGGAAACAAAGACTTTAAGCTTAACTCTTTACTAGACAACTTTGTCAACTTGACCTGACTTTGAGGCCCAGTTGGGATATTCAATCTTAACAGTTTTTAGCAGCCAAATGTAGTCAATATCTCTCCAAACTTGTGTATACATTTTCACTATTTCTATTCCAAGGTTCCTTAGGTTTGTGGTTTGTTGTGGTCCTTAGTACTAGGGAAAGCAAATAACTAGGCAAGAGCCCTTGGTGTCCTGCCATTCTCCCTTTTTGTGGTATCCCTAGATAATAAAAACATAAGCTAGCAACCTCTAGGGATATCCACCTTCACCTTCTGTATTTTCATTTTCCCACTATACCTTTAAGGGTGGGTCTGACTAGGTACAATTTAATTTTAATATTAAGATATACCTGAAATCTTACAAGACAGTAGTGTGGAATTATTTTAAACTTTTTGTTATTGCACATCACTTTAAGTTAAGTTGGTGTTTGCATATATTGGTCCAGATTCAATTCAGTGAGAAAAAGTTATCTCACATAATTCTTTCTTCTACTTCCCATAATATGGAAAGGTATTGGTATTTCCCATTTTCAGTTCAGTTAGATATTTCTTCTGTTTTCCTACATTTTCTTGTATTTTTGCAAAATTTAGTTTTTTATTGAAAGCTATGTTTTATAGTAAAGGGTAAGATGAGAAATAAGTATCAGTAATAAATAGTTTCAGTAAACTATCAGTAACATGAAGTAGGTGCAATATAATGCATATCACAATATCAAACCTAATTACATGTAAATATCTATGGTTTTTATTCTTTCTTGCATTACACAGGGCAAATTCTGCAGCATAAGGTCTTTTGAAAACAGAATGTATT
Source organism: Xenopus laevis (assembly GCF_017654675.1). Lineage (NCBI taxonomy): Eukaryota > Metazoa > Chordata > Amphibia > Anura > Pipidae > Xenopus > Xenopus laevis. Next base: position 60,443,397 of record NC_054378.1, on the reverse strand, counting down.
TACTTTCCTCGTGCCATATACATAGCACTGCCTTTATACCAAAAATGAAAGTTTAACTGTCACATAAGTCATTATGGGTGGAGCCATGCAAATCACTCCTTTATGTCTCGATTTTTGTTTCAATCTTGTTCGATCTCATCGGTGCAAGATACTGGAACATGGATTCTGAGTGGGTTCTTGTGGAGTAGCGAAGCAAATAACCAAGCCTGGTTAGGGTGAAATGGGCTAAAAGGAGCTAAAAAGCCCTGTGATTTATGCAGATTATGTTAAAGCATCAATTAAATATGAGTTCAAATAACATGGTCATAACTTGTGTAGCAATGCTCAATAAAGTGCCCTTTCGTGCTTCAAAGTTAAGAAGCCAGTGGATAATCTTGCCAAAATTAAATTAAATGTGTAGATTATTTCATATATTATGTTCTCTAAATAAGAACTTCAATTTCTTTGATTTTTGTTTGTTTTTATTTATTTATTATTGCATAGAACAGATTGAATGTTGGCAATGTTTTATTTCATTTGTGTTTTTACATCTTTCAATATTAATCAATCTATCACATCTTTCAATATACAAGTATGTGTATATATATATATATGTGTTTTTAAAGTTTACAGTTTTCTTTTACCAGGCTGTATATTGCTTCAGTGAATAGTGAATAGTTAACAGCCTATTGCAGCAACACTTTATTGCAGCTTTCTGAAAGATTATAATTATTATGTCAGTTCTAACCTCCAGACCAACTCTGCAAGCATGTGGTCTACGGTTTTATGTTGATATTGATGTAGTCATATTGAAAAAATATGTCCTTGAAACACTATTTTTTGCTTTTACTGCCTGGGATGACTTTGTAAGATCTGGTTTAAGACAGCAAAGAAAGCAAAGGAAATCTGAACAGGTAAATGTATCTGAATTTTATCAAGTGCCAAAAATAAAGTTTGCCTTTTACAATGTTCTAAATAAAGAAACTGAAATACTTTAGCCTAATTATAATGATTGAATAAGTCTAAAATAAGATAGATGGATATTCTGTTTATCTAGTACATGTCCCCCTAAAAGACTATGAACTGACAAATACATTTTCAGAAAACAGAGATAAAATGTTGCTAGAGGAGGCCACACAAACACACATACACACACATACAGTATATACATATATATTTATATTTAATGAAAAATATATTAATAAACATTTGTTTTACAGTCAGTAAGGCAGTCCATTGGCCTCTTGATTTGACACACATATAAAGGCTAATTTATTAAAGGTTACATTTTAGTGGATTTAGAGGTTTTTGAAACCTCGACTTAACTCACAAACTCTAAAACAATGACTATCATAAATTTATTAAAAGTTCAGATTAAAAAAAGTAAGAATGAAGTGCAGTAAAAAATACAAATACATTGAAAACCTTAAAAATTTAGTTTTTCAAACAATTTCTAGCAAAGAAAATATCAGAAAACTCCTAAAAGTTTGAATTAATTTGTAGTGATCAAATAGGATGATCAAAGCTCCCATTGACTTCTATAGCACCTCCACCTTTTACTTGCATTAGAGGTTTTCGTGGTATTTTACACTTAATAAGGCTTGAATTTTTCAAGTTTTTTTAAATACAGGAAAACCACCAATTTTTGGAGATTCGTGGAAAATGAAGTAACAAATGACCCCCCATAATGTTATAGATTGTTTTGGCACTTTTTGCTTGTTTTTTATTTTAATGCAAGACAGAAGCAACAAGAATTGAGTATAAATTACCTGCCTCAGCATTTCTGAACATGATCATAGTAATGGTGATGTTGTTTTACTTCAAAATGAATTTATATTATGTTGTAAAAATAGTTCTTCTTAAATCACAAAGGGCAAACAACAGCTCGGTGGTTGTAAGTTAGTCACCTCAGCTTACCTTTTACTGAAATAAATTAAAATTTACTTGCTTTGTAAGAAATATACTGATATTTTTTTTATAGACACATGCTAATTTCAATATTTCAACCTAGACCACAATTTTGATTATATCTTACTAAGGTCCTACTGTTGTTCAGTACCAACTATTCTCAACACATAAATTATTTACCTTACCTATTTAGATTTTGTCCATCACTAGCAACCAACAAATATTGCCTTTTCATTCACGTTGACCCCATGATGATGTAACATTTAGGAGGCGTGCCAAAATTTAAGATACAAACTGGCCAACTGCATCGAAGTCATGCCTGGTTTGGTCAGTCCTACACTCACTTTCATCTTATTCATTGCAGGTTTTACACTGCATTGACTTTCAATGGGGTAATTTAAATTGCTGCCACTTTTACAGTTTTGAGACTACACTCACCAAACTTGAATCATATAGGGGAATATTTATAAAAAAGTGAAGTTAGAGATCACCACAGTCATCTAGAGTGAAATTCAGCCAATCTCCATTCATTTCTATGGTATTTTGAAAGGCGTATTCATCAAAGGATGAACTTTCAATTTTATCCATTGATAAATACTTTTTTTAAAATCCCATTGAAATGAATAGAGAGCGGTGGAATTTCACTCTATTTTCATAGTTCCTGGTGCGATTTCTAGTTTGTCTTGCCTGTTCCTGACCATCCCTAGTTTGCTGCCTTTCTTGACTGTAGCCCATTTATTGGCTACTCTCTTAGATCCCTTTTCTGTACCACAATACTCTTGGTTTTGACATGGCTTGTGACCCCCAACTACACTCTGGACTCTTCAATCTGTACTGCACTTCCCAATTGTTATTGATTTAGCCTGTCCTTTGACCATGTTCCTTGTTCCCTGTCCTTCTAGAACACATTCAGTTCCCTTGTTTGCCCAGAACTCTCCCCTTGGTCTTCTCACTATAAGACCTGGCTGTAATATCCTGCATTGAATTTAACCAGGGACTTGGTGTTTCCAGGCTGTTTGAGTTACCAATGCTCTATGTGAGCAGACAGCTAAGGCCCTGGTTCACTCCCATTGCAATACTAGTAATTGCAAATAGGCATGGCTTGGTTCACCTGTTATCAATCTGGCCCATGTGATCAGTGTAAGCCATTAGGCTGCCTATAAAGACCCCTGCTCTGCACTAAACCATTGCCCAATATAGGTCTATTTTCATAGTTCCTGGGTGTGCTTACATATTGTCTGATTCTTGTTCTTGACCCTTGCCTGTTATTTGACTACTCTTTGGATTCTGATTTATTCATGTCCTTACTGTATACTTGCCTGCCGAGAACTCTCTCCCTGGTCCTCTCATACTCAAGACTTGGCAGCGGCGCTCAGTAGCGGAGGGCTCCTCCCGAAGATAAAGGTGGTTGTTATAGGCAGAAGACGGAGCTGCGACCGGGACCTTGGTGATTGTTCTAGGTTTGGGATTCCTATCACAACACTGGCTGCATCCTGAGTAGCAGAGGGCTCCTCCCGAAGCGAAAGGCAGCAGTTATAGGTGGAAACGTGAGCTGTAAGTGGGACCTTAGTGTTACAGTAGTTTGGTGAGTGTAGCCTGAAAGCTGGAAGAGTTGCTACAATTCATATTTCCCCATTCACAGTCAATGCTGTTGTTGGCACCTTCCATTTTTGGGCATCCAACCAATATCACCTATTCATTTCGGTTCAGCCCATAACTATGTAATTCAAGTTTGGTAAGTGCGGCCTCAAAGCTCTAACATTGGCAGCAGTTTAAATTACCCCATTGAAAGTCAATGCAGTGTAAAACCTGCAATGAATAAGATGAAAGTGAGTGTAGGACTGACCAAGCCAGGCATAACTTCGATGCAGTTGGCCAGTTTGTATATAATGCTATATATAGACAAACAAAAATATTTTCAATTGCTGTATGCACAACACTTCTTAAGGTCCTAAATCCTGTATATTGGTATGGGTAAGTGCAGAGAATTTCTTGTCTTTTTCAGCACTGGGCACAAGGCCTGCAAAATATTAAATAGAATTCTGTATAGTATGAAAAATATATGAATAAGCTTGGCAGGGGAATACATTTAAATTTTTTTTATATATTGTTTCCTAAAACAAATATAAAGTTTACATAAAATAGTTTTGATGCATATAAATATGCATTTGCATGCTGTAGATGATTGACAACAGCTAAAAATCCCTATATAGAAGTACATTGAATAGATGTAATCTTTTTCAGCCTCTTTAATGCAACATAATTATAATGCACGCTTAAAACTTTTAGTGTAAATCAGCATAGTCTTATGTGTAATTTATTTTGCAACAGATGCAAATATACTGCACTAAATTATTCCATAAAATAGGCTATGTTTTCAAAAATAGAAAGAGGAAGACTTACAGTCTTGCAGTTAAACCAAACTGAAAACCAGAAAAATGTTGTCTAAAAGTAAAAGGTCAATCAGATGACATACATACATACAGCTACCACGGCATAGCTGAATCAGTGCAAAAATAAGAAAGTGTCCATGTAAACAGTACAGACTTCAGGAAGCAGGACAAAGTGTTATCTAGCAACCCAAAAAGGTAACGAAGCAGATATAAGGCTTTCTTGGAATAAGAAACATAACAAATGGTATTTTGGTTTAAATGTTAACGATGGAGAGCATAGTATTGGTTTGTGGTTTTTGGCTAAAGTTGAGCATGCAGTGGATGTGACCAAAGTATTCTTCAGTGCCATGCCATACCCCCTTGTATGAGACTTGCAGGACAGCCCATAGTTATGCAACAGGACAAATACGCAGTCTTTAGAATGCCCACAGCTTGTTCAGCTGTTTATGAATCTCTATTTTAAAAAACATAATTTTTGGGTTTAACAAAATAAAGTGAATGTAGAAGGCTGACCAGTCATTTTTCAATATATATTTCAACAATAAAAGAGACAATGAAGCCTGTATGGGCAGAAAGAGGGCATGACTGGAAGGCAAGGGGGGAGGTTTAACAGTCGGGTCAAGGGAAGTGGTACAATGATGTCAGTGAAAGGGGTGGCGTTAAGGCAATAAAAGGAAAGCGCCGTAGATGGGTACTTCCTTTTTCCTACCTGTAACTGTGGGTGCAGGAATGTAGTACAGAAGCAGGTTTACCCCCCACCCTGTTTTGGGCCACTAGGAAGTCCTGTTATAGGCTGGAGATAGAGAACTGGTCTCCGGGGTTGTGCTTTCAGGAATAAAGGCCTTAAGGGGGGGGCTGGCTGTACTGTACTTTTAGAAAGAGCCGGGCCCCCCTTGACAGCACTTCCGAAGTCCCAAACCGCCAAACCGCCGAAAGTCGAACAGCCGAAGTCCTGAAGCGGTGTAAAGACCCAAAGTCTTGAAAACAGCCAAAGTTGAAGTCCTGAAGTGGCGAAAAGAACCAAAGTCATGAAAACAGCCGAAATTGAAGTCCTGAATTGTCGAAAAACAGCTGTCATGAATACAGCTGAATTTGAAGTTCTAAAATGGGGGGCCCTGACACCAAAGGTAAAGAAACAGAATAAGTTGAAGTTCTTTCTCAACGTAATTATGTCACTGATTTTATAGTGGAGGAGTGCCAATTAGCAATAAAGGGAGTCTGACTTCAAGTTGTTGGAGGGGACTTGAGAATGTGAATTTTATAGAAAATGTATTGCAGTGCTTGTAATTGATTTTATAGTATATGATGTGTTCTCCACTTTCTTCCATGCATGTGTATGTGTACAGGTTTCACTTTTAATTAATAAGAATATTTGTTTTGGAGGTCAAAAAGAAAAATGTAATGGGAAATGTAACCTCTGGCAAAAAAATAAGCTAACATATCTCAGTACTGAGAGGTTGAGGAAATATTTTAAATTGCGAGATATGTCATGTAAAGAAATTACATGATACAACTAAAATCATATGTGACTTGATTTACAATAAAACAGCACAGTGAAAGCTATAAATCATCCTGTTGGTAGCATAGAAAAAAATGGTATTATGAAATGACCTTTGCAGGTACATTATTCTATATCTAATATACTGTCGTGATCTTCAGTAAAACATTATAAATCACATCAAAGAACCTTAATCTTAAATTCCATTTTCTTGATATTAGTGCATTGTCAGCTTTCAGCACCATAAATGTCCAATGATTGCTTTGTTTACACAGCAAATAGTTCTAAATCCTTGAACCATATGAGTGAATGAAAACTGAATTAAGACTTGACTAAGGAAGATTTGGATATCCAGGGGAAGTAATCCCACTTCCATAACATAGCTCAAATTAGCAGTGGGAGCAGCAAAAAAATTTTTTTCTGCTGTATACTATTTGGATTTGTTTAAAAGAGGGCAAGCTTCTTTTTATTATAAACAGTAAAGTAGATTATCTAGAATACTGGGTTTACTGCCCAAATCCCAGTCCTATTACTACTGCAACAACCTCAGTCTTCAATACTAAAATAAAGAATCCTGAATAATGGTTTCACATGCACACTTGTATCATTCTTTTACTGCAATAGTTAAATAGTTAAATGTATATCTGTTTGTATACTTTCTTCCAATAGACAGCACTCCAATAGTATTAAAACCGTCTTTATTTGTAGGACAGCAGCACAGATGCAACGTTTCGAGCGGCACCCCACTCTTTGTCAAGCATGACAAATGTCAATGATGCTTGACAAAGAGTGGGGTGCCGCTCGAAATGTTGCATCTGTGCTGCTGTCCTACAAATAAAGACGGTTTTAATACTATTGGAGTGCTGTCTATTGGAAGAAAATATTTGTATGGTGGAGAACCTTTGTGAACAGGTCTCTGGACGTGCACCCAAGAAACAATTGGCCGAAGTAACAGGTGCGGTATAATTGTATTTACAATATCTGTTTGTATACTGCATGCTTTAAGGAAATCTCTGCTAAGAGTTTATTGGATTTAGTGATCACTGCATATTTGTGTCCTAAAACTGTTTGTGTCCTAAAACTGACTTGTCATGGGCGCATCTCTCATTCAGGGGTGTATGTTGGCAGGGTCGGACTGGGCCAGAGGGACACCAGGAAAAAACACATTGGGCCTCAGCTCTTGTGGGCCATGCCAGCCCAGACCCACTTCACACAGCCTGTGCTCAGAAAACTCCACCTGGCGGACACCGCTACGAGATGGCACGGGAGGTGGCAGAGGATGCAGCGGGACAGAGAGGGATTTCTGACTGGGGAGGGGGGCGAGGGCCTTGAACCACCAGCTATTTTGGGCCCTGCTGGCCCAGACTCACTCCACACAGCCTGGTTTCCTGACCTCCACCCCCCACCATCAAAGAAATGACAAGCTCAGGTAGGCAAGGGGACTGGGGAGGCAGACTATGATTTGCGGCTCGGAAGGCAATAGGTAGGCAATTAGTAGTTCAACTGTTTCTTCTCATGTCAGATTTCTTGCAAAAGCAGGCAAAGGCATTTAAAGCACACAAGAGGACTTAGACCTGGTTGCACATGCAAGAGGGATGTCACAAACACAAAGGACCCTGATTATGAGCTCCGCGATCTTCTATGTATGATAAAGCTGAAGTCAGGTGCACTTTATATCACTAGGGATGCAATAAATCCTTAATTTATTGTTTCTGTTAAATCCAAAAAATATTGTAATGGCAGTGTGTTGGGAGTTTCTTTAAATGAGAAGGATCTAGGGGTTTTTGTGGATAACAAGTTGTCTAATTCTGGGTACCGTATAAAATCGAGTATAAGCCGTCCCGAGTATAAGCCGAGGTACCTAATTTTACCTCCAAAAACTGGGAAAGCTTATTGACTCGAATATAAGCCTAGGGTGAGAAATGCAGCAGCTTCTGGTAAGTTTCAATCAAAGATTGAGGGTTTCTGCTCCCATTGGAGGTGCCAGCGTCTCGTTTTTGAATGCCGGCAACCATTCTTGGAAGCCGGCGAATATTCGTGGAGACTATTCTTGGACGCCGGCGACTATTCTTGGATGCCAGCGACTATTATTATATGCCAGCGACTATTCTTAGACGCCGGCGACCGTTTTTGCGCTTCACCCGAGTATAAGCCGAGGTAGAGTTTTTCAGCATATTTTGAGGGCTGAAAAACGCGGCTTATACTCGAGTAAATACGGTAGTTGCATTCTGTGCCTACTAAAGCAAATAAAGTTCTGTCTTGCATAAAAAAGGACATTAACTCAAGGGATGAAAACATAATTATGCCTCTTTATAGGTCCCTGTCAAGGTCTCATCTGGAGTATGCAGTGCAGTTTTGGACTCCAGTCCTTAAGAGGGATATAAATGAGCTGGAGAGAGTGCAGAGATGTGCAACTAAATTGGTTAGAGGAATGGAAGACTTAAATTATGAGGGTAGACTGTCAAGGTTGGGGTTGTTTTCTCTGGAAAAAAGGCACTTGCGAGGGGACATGATTATACTTTACAAGTACATTAGAGGACATTATAGACAAATAGCAGGGGACCTTTTTACCCATAAAGAGGATCACCGTACAAGAGGCCACCCCTTTAGACTAGAAGAAAAGAACTTTCATTTGAAGCAACGTAGGGGGTTCTTCACAGTCAGGACAGTGAGCTTGTGGAATGCACTGCCGGGTGATGTTGTGATGCTGATTCAGTTAATGCCTTTAAGAATGGCTTGGATGATTTTTTGGAAAGGCAGAATATCAAAGGCTATTGTGATACTAAACTCTATAGTTAGTATAGATACAGTATGTGTATATATAATTTATGTGAAAGTAGGGAGGGGTGTGTATGGATGCTGGGTTTTCATTTGGAGGGATAAAACTTGATGGACTTTGTATTTTTTCAACCTGATTTAACTATGTAACTATGTTACTATTCAGCCGAATACCAAATCAGAACCCAAATTTGGATATTTAAGTCAGAGAAAATCATACCATCAGCTGTAAACAAAAACTGCTACATTTATTTGTCCAGATATTTAAAGTCACAGGGCTCTAAGAAAGTTCAACTGTTTCATTCATTTTCACATCTGTAAAATCTAAACTGTAAAACCTAGTCTCTAAATAAAATTTGAAAAAATTGAGCTTGCTTGAATGCATAAGATACACTTCCCACTGACTTCTACAGCATCTTGGCAGATTTTAAGTAATTGGATTTTTCAATTGAATTTTCTTTTTATAAATTTGTGTTTATAAAACTGGATTGTGAATACATTACACATTGGTGCGATTTTCTGAAATCATAGTAAAGAAATTATGAATATATGGATTTTGCATACCTAAATTTTATACCTGCACCCAATAGTATTTTTCGAAGTGCTGCCTTTTTTTCACAAAATGTAAAGAAAAGTTACCTTGACACTTACTGCTAAGTTCTGTACTCCTGATTTCACACTGCAAGATTTTTATGTTGCAACATAATTCAAAATTTAAACATGCCAGTCAGTAAAAAATTACAGTTTAGAATGCTTTGCAGGCATTTGTTACCATTAATTATGTTTTTTTAATTATGGTGTTTATGGTTCAGCTAACGGTGGAAGAACAATGTGGTTGTGTTGTAAGTAAATAAGTTACATAGTTTCAAAGAAATATTACTTTTGAATTTCTTTCCACATTTGTAGTCTATTGAAACTTGGTCAATTGACATGCATTTTGCTACTTGTATGCTATAATGATCATTCAAATTAGTTCACCCTTCTTTATTTGGGATTTCCTAATGTGATTTATATAACACTGATATTATTAGTGGAACCTGACTGTATTTCTGTCAGTTTTACTTTAGTGTGTGAATGTACTAAGACAAATTGGCATTAAGTGCCCTTCTATGTACTCTGGAGCAGGACTGAATCTCACCTTCACTGGCTACTCTTTGATAAAGAAGAGATCCGTTTTCAGTCAGCAAACTCCTATCAATCAGTTTGCAATGGGGAGAAAAACTGACATTGTCATGATAATGTCTTAAAGCAATACATTTCACATAAACTCTCAGCTTGCAGCATGTCTAATTTATTCATTATCCACCCCAGAAAAATAATTAAATTATTCTTTCTTTCCAGGCGCTTCATTACAGTTTAGTCTTCTTTTCTGTCGAAACCAGTGACTGAATGCTTATTAAAATAAATTAGATGCTAAACTTTTAACTCTGGCTGAAAGAAAAATGAATCCACTTTTCTAGTGGAAGCAATATTGATTAAATACATCTAGTTTAATGCAGAGCAGACTAATTCCGTTAGCATCAGTTTCCAATTTTAAATCATGTTATATCTATTTTACTAAGGTCTGGGCAGTACATAATGAGCTGTGGAGTTCATAATTGGTATTAACCTCTTCAGATGTATGCCATTTCTATTTTATTTCTTGGTCTTTAAGTCCTTTGTCTTCCGAATTTGCTGTAGATGAAGTTGTACAAGTCACTTGATTTTATGCAAGAGGTACTGTATATAATAATAACTCCTGTTGTTTTGATTATTTTTCTTAATACATTGAAATTACTTTGGTTTAGCAAAAATTTGAACCAGTTTTGGTTAAAGAGATTCTGTCATGATTTTATGGTGTAGTTTTCATTTCTAAATTACACTGTTTACACTACAAATAATTCACTCTACTATATAAAATTTCATTCCAAACCCAACAAGTGTGTTTATTTTTAGTTGTAATATTGATGTGTAGGCAGCCATCTTAGGTCATTTTGCCTGAATAGGTTATTGTTTCTCTTACTCAATGTGAGTGCTGTTCTTAAATCTACCAGGGAGCTGTTATCTGGTTACCTTCCCATTGTTCTGTCCATATGCTGCTGGGGGGAGGGGTGATATCACTCCAGTGCAGCAGTAAAGAGTGACTAAAGTTTATCAGAGCACAAGTCACATGACTGGGGGCACCTGAAAAACTGATAATATGTCTAGTCCCATATCAGATTTAAAAATTAAATATAAAAAAATTAATTTGCACTTTTGAAAAACTGATTTCAGGTCAGAAGTCTGCTGGAGTAGCACTATTAACTGATGCATTTTTAAAAAAAATAGTTTCCCATGACCGTATCCCTTTAACAGGACTATTTCTTCCTCAGAAGGAATTAAATTAAAATGTTTTAATTTCTTTTTTCTTTTTCTCAGTGCTTCTGAGATGTCTCAGCAAGTTTCCCAAATGAATTGTTTTTAGCTATATAAAGTTCATGATAAAACTAAAACATGATCCTCTGATAAGGAGTATCAGAAATGTAACCAACAATTGTACAAAGTAGGCATTTTTAAAATACAGTTCAATAACATCAAAATAATTGAAAATTATTTTGCTTGCCGTTCCACTAATTCATATTTTGCAACGTAAAAAATATATCCAGCTTGCTATCACAATCCATTTCTGATCAGCCCTGGTGTGTTCAAACATATTTTCTATGCGTAATACCTCACCCTATCCCTTGTGTTCAGCTTTAGATAATGTGTTTTCATGAACTGCTCCACCACATAATATAGTCAATATATAAATTTAAAATATAAGAACAAAAATCAGCATTTTCAATGTAATATTCTTCATTAGACAGTTATTACAATGTGAATTTGTATTATGAATAGCGCATTTTTTAAGGACATGCTACAAAGTAGTATATTTCATGCAAAAATAATTGCTTTTTCAAAACCAGCTTGGCAAATGTTAGGTACCAAGCTTTTTACTTTTTTTATATGCCTCTGATGGAAAAAAATCCCAAAAGGCACCAGAATGCTTAATCCTGAAAACTCGAACATAAGTAAAAAAATTTTGTCACTGCTAAATGGCTCAATAATTATTCCTGCAGTTTTATAAATCCAATAAATTCCATGGAAAAGACATTTTCTTTGAATAGTGCATAATTTTCCATACATTTTATTATCCCCGTACATTTGTTAAATCTTAGGGGTTTTTGTTGCCTATTCTGCTTTGAAATTCTCATGGCAAGAATGTTTACTTCTTGAGACAACTGTAAGCCTGCATGTGATAGCTACAATATTGCTGTTGCTGATCTTGGCACTAGTGGAGCTTCTCACTGAGTGGAGTCAAAAGAGGTGGGACTTTGCAAAATAAAAATGTTTCCAATTACAATACTATAACAAAAATGACTCCTTTTGATATTGTAATTGAATACCACATAAAAGCAAAAGCATGGGAATTCATGGGAAATTTATTTTATAGTGCCAGGTTTCAAGATTACTACAAGGGATTATATCTTACTTTTCTCCTTTTATATGGATGGTCTAAAAATCTACAACACTCTTTGCTTGACCCCAGACCTTAAAGGGATTCTGTCATGATTTTATGGTATAGTTTTTATTTCTAAATTACACTGTTTACACTGCATATAACTCACGCTACAATATACAAATTCTGAACCAATAAGTCTTTTTTTTTTAAATTGTAATATTAGTGTGTAGGCAGCCATCTCAGGTCATTTTGCCTGGTCATGTGCTTTCAGAAAGAGCCAGGACTTTAGGATGCAACTGCTTTCTGGCAGGCTGTTGTTTCTCTTACTCAATGTAACTGAATGTGCCTCAGTGGGACCTGGATTTTTACTATTGAGTGCTGTTCTTATATCTACCAGGGAGTTGTTATCTTGTGTTATGGAGCTGCTATCTGGTTACCTTCCCATTGTTCTGTTTTTAGGCTGCTAGGGGGGAAGGAGAGAGGTGATATCACTCCAACTTGCAGTACAGCAGGAAAGAGTGACTGAAGTTTATCAGAGCACAAGTCACAAGTCACATGACTGGGGCAGCTGGTAAACTGATAGTATGTCTAGCCCTGTGTCAGATTTCAAAAGGAAATATAAAAAAAATCTGTTTGCTCTTTTGAGAAACGGGTTCAGTCTGCTGGAGCGGTACTATTAATTGATGTGTTTTGAAATCAGTATCCCTTTTAGGTATAAGGTATAATTAGGATGTTTATCAAGTCTTATAAGGGGAGTTCTGCAGGTTTATGTACTGTATATGCAGAAGAACTCCTCTATATTTATATGGAACCAATATTTAGAAATAACAACCTTAAATATAGACTATTTGTTTTTGAACCTGTAGACTTTAGAAACACTAACCCTATAGCTACAATAACCTCATATAGAGAATAATGCCAGGGTTATTGATTTAAGATTCAGTTTATATGTTTATATTAGTCACCAGTAATTCACATGAGTAATAATATCGATGACTCACCATGCACAAAATATATTCCTTCTTTGTTAGTTTCATTCACATATTTTATTTCATCTTCAATTTACTATTGCTGTGAGAGATGTTGTAAACACAACATGGAAATGCGGGCAGGGGAACCAGCTTTACGCGAAGCTGGTTAACCTGCCCTCATTTCCATGTTGTATTGTTAATGGATATGAATAAAGATTCAACATTTTACTTCAAGCTTGGTTTCCCCGACATCCTGCTTCATTGACACTATCAAGTTTCTTCATATGTGACTCACCGCAGCCAGAGCGGTTCTTGGAGGAAGCGTCTTATAGCAGGTTTCACTATCTCCCGGTCGAGTGCTCTTATGGCGTGTACCCTCATCTACACTATTAAACTGCCCCTATTCAGTTTTCTAAAATAACGTCTAAAATTATTTTGGAATCATAATGCATACCATACACATTAGTGTATTTATATATTGGATAAGTATGATAATTTTTTCCTTTGTTCACTGATTTTAAGATATTTATTTGAACAATTTAGTTTTTGTATCGATTTTGATAGTATGCTATTTTATTTTGATTTGCCTTAAAATAAACCTAGTTATTTCAAACCAAGTGACTGTAATTTACAAAATAATACTATTCCATTCTAATTTTATCTGATCAGTTGTTTTTATACTTTACTTACAAAATTTTATACATTTTTTTCTCTTCACTTTATCCTGTTTTCAATCTTCTGTAGTGCTTTATGCATTAAACCAAATTGATGTTTTTAATTCACCATTTACAGAATCTGCAGATCATCTGTCACTACAAAAAAATGCATTTAAATGCTGATTCTGTGGATCATCTGTGAAAAGCTCAGTCAGTTCATCGTTTGTATCACAAATTGCATGCTGCTGAGTAGAAATTGAAAACAAAATGTATTATTTGATGTTTCATTTTTTTTTATTATATGATTTCTTAGATAAGTCGAATACGGATAAACAATCCAATTATCAATGTTTGGTACAGAAAAATGCTTTGAATACAAGGAAGCTATTTTCAAAGGTAGTCGAAAGTGCATTCCATGACCACCTTTCCCCTTATCTGGAGGGATATAATTTAGTTTAAGACACTTCAGTAGAGTGTGACTGGACTTCTATCAATCCCTGATTTTCCCTTAATAAAATGTCAGTCATCAGAATATTCTCCACCAGATATCAGAGAACACAATGTAGACTCTGTTATTGGGGAAATGTAATAAAAGTCTCAAAGAGCAAAACAATTTGCCAAATTAGAATAAAAAAATTGCCTTTTTTTACTCTTCCTTTTACTCTTCCTAAAACTGTTATTGCATTGTGCTATGCAATATGTTGGCGCTATATAAATACATGTTAATAATAATAATAATAATAATAATTGTGAATTTTAATTGATCATTGGAAATTTTAGTTGCATATTGCCCACTTTTAAGAAGGTGTTGTAATCTTTTGGAGCAAACATAGCAACTTTTTCAGTAAGAAGTTTTATTACATTGCACTGGTGCAAAATATAAAATTTGCAAACCTACTTCCACTGTCGGAAAAGGTCACAAAACAGTTTCTGGGTTTGCAAAAGCTATATTAAATGTATACAAAGGAACATTTGTTCTCACAAAGGCATAACTTTTTGCATTGCAAAATTTTTTTCCGTTACTGACTTCTATTACATTTCCCCATATATCTTCTATAAAAGCATTGGATATTTGTATTTAATGAACCTATAATTAAATATATGTTGATTATCCTGCTGCTTAATTTGATGGCAAATTTCTCCATGGTCCCAGTAATGGGGGACAGTTTATTGTTTATGAGTTTAAAATAATTGCTTTTATACATATATTATTGTTGTTATATCAGCAAATACTTTATTTCATTGTTGTGTTTCTCTGGCCTTCATGTTTCATAGGCAATTGCTACCATAACCATATGAATTTCTGCCATTATTATTTCTTAGAAATTACTAGGCTACAATGGAAATTAAATACATGATACATTTTTCCAAAGTCCTGTTCATATAAAGCATAGCTTTAGCATTTAGCATTGGCTAAAGGCTCTAAAGGAGTGCTGGGATAAAAAGGAGAAGCTGCTTCCCCTCCCCTTCGCTTGCGTCTGACCATTGCCCATTGACTTTAATGTGTTTCACGAACAACAGATTCGCCCATCACTATTGGCAGCATGTCTGGTCTCCCAGAATGGTGACCAATCATCCCTCCCACCCCACCCATTGCAGTTTATATTACTGTATTGTTATAAAAGAATTTTCAAGGAACTGGTTTCCATATGTCAAAATGGTGTTATTTGTAAGACTATTAGAAGCTTTGTCACAGCTGCTGACTTGTAATTGTCTTGGTCCTTGCCATTTGGGTCTTGTCGATAGAGTTTTCTCTTTACATGCCCACCTCGGCTGCGGTGGCTGGAATCTGGGTAACCTATGTTTGATATAACATGGCAAGGACAAATTTATCTGTTTTTGACTAAACATGGTTTCATTAAAGCTGTGATCGATCTCCATCCATTAAAATGGATAACTGAGTTCGGTGTTTTATTGATAATGTTATACTAATTTGTTGTAATGATAAAGTTTTATAGTATGCACAAACGACTGCCTCCCCACATTCTTGTTACTCCTTCAGAAACCTAGTAACACTTCTATTCTTCTGCCATGTATTTAAAACATATCCATCACCTCATTGCATCCACCTGCACTCCTCTCTTCTCTGACAGTGAATCCAAGATGGCGGCTCTCATGGTTGACACGTGCGTTAAGGCGTAGTGATATCATCATGCTGGCATGTGACTTTGTCACGCTGCGATTTGGTGCCACATTCAAAATAAAAGACCTTGAAATTCCTGGGTTTGATGCCCGAATATAGGTTTTAATTCTGAGTGTTCCTGAGTGTGCTATAATTCCTGATTGACTGTTTTCTTGTGTTTCATCTTCCTGCTTTAACTCTTAAATATGAATGATAGCTGCCATCCCCTGAACTTTTGCCTAGATACAACCACAAACTTCCTTAACTCCTTGGATACTGTGAATCAGACAATCCTATATTGAATTAAATACAACAATTTCTATTTTGTCTAAAAGCACATAGGGGGACTCCATTATTTGTAAGCCTGAATAATTTCCTGGACATTTTGGGGCAGATTTACTAAGGGTTGAAGTGTATTAGAGGGAATTCAAAATTTGAAGTCATTTTTTGGATACTTCGACCATCGAATAGGATACTACGACTTCGAATTTACTTCGACTGGAAGAAAAAATCGTTTTAATATTTGACAATTCAATTATCGAAGTACTGTCTCTTTAAAAAAACTTCGACTTCAATACTTTGCCAAATTAAACCTGCTGAAGTGCTATGTTAGCCAAAGGGAACCTTCTACAACATTTTTACACATCAAATAAAGTCTTTACACATCAAATAAAAATCCTTTGATCGATCGCTAAAATCGTTCGAATCGTTCCATTAATCAAACGATTTTTACTTGTTGCCAAATTTGTTGAAAAAACGTTGAATTCGATTGATCGTTGGTTTAGAATATATCACATATTATTAATAATATTATATTTTGATGAATAATAATACTTATAGTGATAATATCACTGGTGTACCTCTAGGATACCAGATTTAAACTAAAATTCCCACTAACTCCCTTTAGGGAGAACTGACAGTCAGAACCCATTTATTTATACATTGGACAAATAAAATAACTGCTAGAGATGTACCACAGACCTATCATATTTGTGAATTGGTTTTGTTCTTTTTTCATTATATTTTAATCACTCTGCATTGTGTGACAAGGCATTCTCAGCAGAAATTACCAGATATGCAAAGTTACAATAATGTAAATGTGCAATGTGGCATGAAATCCTATCTGGATAGCTTTAAGTAATGCCATCTTGTAATGAGGAATCATCTGAATTGTAATGATACTTACCTACAATTTAAATCTCCAAAAAGGATTTTGTTGTGCAATTTTAAGCAATTACAACTGAAATTGCAATCACTTTTCAAATTAGCCAAAGCTTGCTATAGACAAGTATAATTCATTATTGCTAATATTAATTCAATATACAGTAAGAATGATAGTGTCAATAAAGAAGGTAAGCAGATTTATTTGTTCCAATCACTTATCAAAGGTTCAGTTACATGTTATTTTAATTCAAAGCAATATTGAAAAAAAGTTGTCTAAAAAGGTATGGTTTCAAAGATGAAAACCAGTAAATTCAACAAATAACTATATTTACATACACACAGCATACAATAAAGTTATTTATTCTGCACATTCAAAACATTTTTTTTAATGAAATATAACCATTGTTTGACTGACATATCTTCTGGTGTCAGTTAATAAATATGTATTATTTAAAGTTTAGTAGAACATAATAGCCTAGCTTTGGATGATAGTAGTTTGGATAGCAGTCCAAGTCAACCTCTACTACGGAATTTTCTTAACCTCATTTAATAGTGTTTAAAATGATCATGATTATGTGTAATTTTAACCATTGTTGAACCTGGCACAGAGAAACTCCAGGGAAAATCTATAGTGTTGAAGCAAGCATGGCCGTGTTTGTATACAGGCTCAGGAAAAGCCAGATAAATGGGTCACTGGAGTGAATGGATGAGAATAGGGTGGGCCCTCTATTCCATACTCCATTTAGGGATTTGTAGTTACCCAGCTAGAGATAGGCTGCAGGTGGGCAGCAAGTAAAAGTGGTGTGGGACTATACCTGGATACCTCCTTGTGCTGGAAAAGGTTGTGAGACCTTTTCCAAGAGACCTCCTTGTGCTGGAGGAGGGTGTGAGGCCCTGGAGACATCCTTGTATTGGATATTTGTGTGAGTAGCTGGGAAAAAGACTGTGTTCCACCGCTGAACAACAAGTGTGAACAACAAGTGTGAACAACAACAAGTGACTGGAGAGAGGAACAGAAAAGCACTCATAAGAGACAATATGCTGAAAGTCTAACATAGGACTCTGGGAGATATTACTTCTGAATCTGTAAGTGCTGAATATATTTTTTTTTCTGTGTATACTAATATGGGTGTTAAAATGGGACTGCTAATCTTATGCTGATGCAAGTGGGCTGAAGCTGTTGGTTTTGTTTATAATAAAAGACAGCCAAACTACATTGAAGATGATGTCAAACTCCATTTGTGTGCTCAAACTGTGCCATGGCTATGGTCTCTGCTAACCTGAATCTCACACTGGATAAAACCATATATATCAGGCATACTGCTAGTCTGGCCCTATATAACTAAATGCATGGTCTTAAGGAGAACTATTGCTTGGATGATACAAGATTGTCAGGTCTCTGTTGAAGGATGCTGATCAAGCTCCAGTCATCCTTCTCTTTCATATTCCCTTAGTATGATAAAGTTTTCTTCCCTTTAATTTCTAAGTCTAAGACCTGCCCTGAATTTACAGCTTGTTTGCATTGCATGAGGAGTTCTGTAAACAAATGGTCCAGGACCAGATCATATTCAAACAGGGTACTTAGAAAGCTTAGCTCTGTGCCAAACTGCTTTACTTAATTTTTCAGGATTCATTAAGGTCTGGTATGGTGCAGAGAGACCATTTGCTAAAGGTCGAAGTAGCTAACGCTAGCGCAAATTCGCCAGTGTGACCTCATTCCATTACTTTGCTGATTTGCTAATCGGTGCTGGCGTAAATTCACTAGAGAAGTGGACCTACTCTAACGCTACTTTGCACCCTTAGTTGTTCTATGGCGAAGGGACGTAACTACGCTAATTCACTAACTTGCGGATTTTACTGAACGTTACCTCTTGCGCCAGACTTGCCTTCGCAACCTCAGACCAGACGAATTGCAAAAGAGTAGATAGGGCTTGCTTCAAAAAAAGTTGACATTTTTTCTAAGTCCCAAAAAACGCTGGCGTCTTTTACTTTTTTAAGGGTGATAGGCTGAAAAAGATCGTAAATTTTTTTGGGGGTAACCTCCTTGCCCCCTACATTTCCTAACATATGGCACCTAAACTATACAGTGGGCACATGTATAGGGCAAAATAACAACTCTATTTTATTTTATGAAGCTTTCCCAGGCTTGTGTAGTGTAATGTATTTGCTACTACATATACGTCCATTGTACTTTAACTTGGCGCCGTATGCAAATTAGGCATTGCTTGTGTAACTTCACTTTGCTTGACAAATTAACGCTAGCGCAACTTCGCTACTTTTGCCTCCCGGATCGCAACTTCGGGTTTTCCCCTAAAATCCAAGGCTACTGTGATACTAAAATCTATAGTTAGTATAGATATGGGTATCTATTGTTTATCTGAGTGTATGGAGGGGTGTGTGTACGGATGCTGGGTTTCATTTGGAGGGGTTGAACTTGATGGTCTACTGTCTTTTTTCAACCCTATGTAACTATGTAACTATGGTAAATAAGTTTTTCTGATTCAGACCCTAATGTTTAGTTCCTTACGGCTGCAGGTTCAGGTGTCTGTGTCACACCTTGGGATACGATATCAGGAAAGCAAATTGAATCAAGCAGCTCCAGGCAATGTGTTTATTTAGCAGTGTAGGCACACTACATGTTTTGGGCGTAGCCCTTTATCAAGTGTAACTATGTAACTATGGAACATACTCCTAAAATGAGCTTGCCTACTACCTTATAATCTGTGAAAAGTTCAACCCATATGGTTCGCGCGAACTCCGACCGTTCGCGTCCGCCGAATGTTCGCGAACGTTTGGGAACGTTCGCATTTTGAGTTCGCGTTCGATCGTTCGACCATTCGACCATTCGAATTCCTTCGACCGCTAAAAATCGAACGATTTCCATTCGTTCGAACGATTGTAAGCATTCGATCGAATGAAAATCATTCGATCGAATGGCTTCGATCGTTCGATTCGAATGAAAATCCTTCGATCGAACGATTAAAATCCTTCGATCATTCGAATCGAACGATTTTAGCGGGTGTTCGAAGTTTGCGAACTGTTCGCGAACGTTCGCATTTTTTGCCGGTGTTCACGAACGCCGTTCGCGAACACCAAATCGGCAGTTCGCTACATCCCTACCTATGATTCTCAACCCTCTTATTCTCTTACTTTATGCTGGGTTTCAAATCATGCTTAATGTAAAGACCTTCCCCTACTACTTTTCTATTTCCCCTATCCCTCCAAACAAGGAATAGCCTTTTATATTAAAAGCACACTTATGACAAATGTATACATATTTTAGCATTGGTAATACCAATTACATCATATTTATCATTCAGTGCTATTAATTCCAGCATTTCAATTATACCAGCCACGTTTTTTTGCCAGCCTCGTTTTTTTAGATTAGAAAATCACTCCTCTCATGGAAAATTTGGGTTTACATTAAACCCATAAAATCCTTATGTCAATCTTAGGGTCATATTTATTATGCTGTGTAAAACAAAATTAAATGGTGCAAAAAATTAAAAAAATTATTAAAAATGGTGCAAAAAGCTGTGCAAAAAATTGGCAAATTTATGTGTAATTTTACTACATGTGATTTGATGCCCTTATTTTACATTTACCAATTTTTTCTTAAATGTAGCAGCCCCAAATTCACTGCCAGTGGCTGTTAAGTGAGCAGTCCAGTCTCCTCAATGTGCAGTTTCCACTCAATACTGTGAGTTTCCTCCTTATAATTTGCAATTTAGTTCCAAATATGAAAACCCACCTGCTTCTCACACAATAAAATGCTCCCTGGAATGACTGTTATAAGATCATAAACATGTTACAAGATGCATATTGAGTGCTACCAACACACCTACTAAAAGTTGTATTTACACTTGTACTTCCTGCTTTTTACCAATTGCAATTTTTACTTTATGGAATGTCATTGTAGTTTTCAACACTGTGCATGTGCTTACAGTATATACTTCCAAGATGCAAGGTGCAAAAAGCTGTGCTGTTGGAGCCCAATGCAGGCCTGTACATATTATCTGCCTCTTTGATAAAGCAGATCATTTATAAGGATGCCTTCAAATGATCATCAATAAGGATTAGTGATGGGCGAATTTGGGCCGTTTCGCTTCGCCGAAAAATTCGCGAATTTCACGCGAAATTCGCAAAACCGCGAAAAATTCGCGAAACGGCGCCGGCGTCTCGTTTTCGACGCCGGCGCCCGTTTTTTCAGAAAAAAAAAATTTTGACGCCGGCGAATTTTTACCGCGAATTTTCGCGGGCGTTTCGCAAATTTATTCGCTCGGCGCGAATCGCGCAAATTCGCGGCGAATTCGTGCCTGGCGAATAAATTCGCCCATCACTAATAAGGATGCATTTTTGATATTTTTCTTAATGCATGGGAAAATAGACAACATCTAAGACTAATGGAAGATGGGTAGTTTCTGCTGCTTTCTGTCTCCTCAATGCTTTAGCATTAGTTGGTTGACTATAATGGGGTATATTTTAAAACACTTGCTAGGGGTAATTTGCCAAGGACCTGATTGAAAATGTAAGATCATTAAAGGGCAGAAAATCACTATTTTAGTGCTCATTTGAAGAGCACATGCATTCAGGGTCTGTGTCAGGTCCCAGCAGGTCAGGTTCGGGTTGAACCGACGTCTCCTCTGGCCAACGTCCCCACGCCAGCGCCTGTTACTAGCGCAGGCGCATGTTCTAATGCGCGCACACGTTTTAGCGCAGGCGCACGTTCTGACGCAGGCGCGTGTTCTGACGCAAACATGCGCCCTGGGGTTAAAAGGTCACTCAGGCCTAGGCTCAATGCGAGGTGATCGATTTTCCTCAGTTGGCACCTGCTTCCTGATCGTTCTCTGTGTATGACCCGGCCTGTCCCTGACTTTGTCTCTTCAACTGCAGATAAGTGCTGAGTCCTTATTACGAACTGTTATTCTGCGGGCTCACTTAGCACTCCTGCTATTCCTTATCTGGGACTGTCCTGTACCAACTTTCAGGGCGCAGCTCAGTGGGAAGCGTGGGGGAGGCTCATACCTTCAGACTCGCCTTGATACCTGACAGTCTGGCTGCCCTCTGCACCTTGCATCCGATTTTTTATGAGGTGAAGAACACAGCACCATTGACTGCAATTCAGTAATATTCTTAATACAGGCTTTAACTCTGGGCTCTGTTAAGGGCTTTGCCTGCCAGCATTCCCTAGCTTGATTTTCTGAATGATGCACAAGTTAGGGGAAAAGTAAGGGCCAGACACAAGTAAGGTGAAAGGTAGGGACCATAAGCCTATGGGGCAAATTCACTAAGATTCATAGTTGCGCCAGGCGTAACTTCGCCGCACTTCGCCGCACTTCGCCACACTTCGCCAGGCGTAGTTTCGCCAGCGCTCCGCAAATTCACTAAAATCCGAAGTTGCGCACAGGGGTAGCGTAAGGTTGCGAAGTTGCACTAGCGTTGATTCACTAATCGAAGGGAAGTTACGCTAGCGATGGTTAATTCAAATTTCAATGGAGGAATACGTAGAATCACTACAAATGCCTGGGAAATCTTCAAAACATCAAATAATTTTTTTTTTTTTTGCCCTACACATGTGCCCACTGTATAGTTAAGTTGCCAAGAGTTAGGAAATGTAGGGGGGAAGGAGGGGAGCCCCAAAAAAAATTTCAATCTTTTTCAGCCTATCACCCATAATATAGAAAAAACGCCAGCGTTGAACTTTTTTTGAAGCAATCCCTATCTACTCTATTGCGCTTTGCCTGGTCTGAGGTGGCGAAGGAAGTCTAGCGTAAAAGGTAGTGTTCAGTACACTGCGCGCGTAGTTACCTTCGTAGCGAAAATTCGCCAGGCGTAAGGGTGCGAAGTAACACTAGCGAATTTACGCCAGCGTTCGTTAGTGAATTTGCGAAGTAATGAAAATGCCCAACGCTAGCGAATTTACGCTACCGTTAAGCGCTTTGGCGCTTAGTGAATTTGCCCCTATATGTCTCCCTTACCCTCTCCTTATTTAAACAGCTGCTAAACACAGGGATTCATGGGGTAAGTATAGCATGTGGCAATTTTTCTAGGACAGGGCTAAAAACCTAGTGTATTATGTTGGATATTTGGACTTTGCACCCTGTCCTGCAGGTAGTAAATTACCCCTGCTGATTGTGTTACCTGTAAGTTAATTTTAAAAACATATTATGCACAGGCATGTATTCTTTTTGTATTTTAGATTAATGATGCCTTCTTACTTTCCCTATAATTTTATTTAAGCATAGCATTATTACCATGCAAAGATGACTATATAAGACTATATAAAACTTAAAACTGTTAAATGAGAGTATACTCTTTATAAACACAGTGCACAAATAAGATACATTACTACATTTAAGGGTTTTTAACCCCATGGACAGTAGCCGTGTCTGTTCCGTGTGTTGCCCAAATATATTATCATTATTATAATAAATTCAGCCAATTAAAAAGAAACAAAAAAAAGATTTTACCCTCAGATAAAGTCCACACTGCCCTTATTATATTATTCTGTTACCTTAAACTGTATTTGCACTTCTAGTTGTGCAAGTAGATTTATTCCAAACTGCAAAGCCAGATACATTTTATGCAAATCAGTTCTTGCATCATTAGTTCTTTTGGAAAGCTGACCTTCAATGGCAAAATAACACTGACAATATGCTTAGCAATATTCTTAAAATGTAGATTTACATTTATCATTTTTCACAAAGTAGTCTTTTAATTGTACAACATAAAAAACACTGATGGGGAAGAAATGATTAGCTAAAATAATTTTGGGTCTTCATTTAGGTAGTGGGAAAGATTTTGCCACAAGAGGTCAGCCAAAAATCTGCTACAGAACACGGGCAAACAGTTGAGATAACAAAATATGTTAAAAGCAGCAAATGAGCTAGGATCAATGGGTTGCATCTCAGAAGCCCTGAATTCTAGAAGAATTTACAATCAGTGTCTCTATTTTCAGCATAGCCGATAGCAATAGGTCGCCTCTGCCAAGTTTGAGACTGTAGAAAGTGCTTAAATATTTGCTGTACATTGTCTAATTTGCATTCAGACTACATGACAGTGTCAGTAATTTGTTAATATGCAGTTCAACATATTTAAAGATAATATTTTATTTACAGTGTTTATCATGTTTAGTAAATAGTTGAAATGAAACTTATCCTACCAGATGTCGTTACCTCATATAAAAGTAGAGCACATTTAGGATAAAACAATGATCATAAGAAATCCCATTGATGATTTATAAGGACCATTTTATACTTTAAAAAAAGATAATCATATAATATTCAAAGTATAGGGACTTTTAACTATAGAAATTATATGCTTCAGTGGCTATGTTACTTATTATAGGTTGCCTGTCCAATCAATATATTTTTTTTTCTGATAACAGGGAAATTTAAATAATCAATTTTATACAAATAGTGCCTTCCTGATTGTTCTTATTTTTGTGATCAGGTGGGTTGATACAACCATGCCAAGTCTAGAAGCAGATCTATTAGGCTAAGGCCACACTAGGCGATTTGACTCGCGGCGACTTTTCGCCGCGACTTTTAAGCCGCAATCGCTGGGGAAACTTTTGCGCTGGCGTCTATGGGGAATCGCGAAAAATCGCCAGCGTAAAAACACACGCGGCGATCTTTTTTCTATTGCAAATTCACTAACGAACGCTGGCGTAAATTCGCTAGTGTTACTTCGCACCCTTACGCCTGGCGAATTTTCGCTACGAAGGTAACTACGCGCGCAGTGTACTGAACACTACCTTTTACGCTAGACTTCCTTCGCCACCTCAGACCAGGCAAAGCGCAATAGAGTAGATAGGGATTGCTTCAAAAAAAGTTCAACGCTGGCGTTTTTTCTATATTATGGCGTCTATGGGGAATCGCGAAAAATCGCCAGCGTAAAAACACACGCGGCGATCTTTTTTCTATTGTCGCTCGAAATCGCCTAGCGAGGCAATTTCGAGCGACAGTAGAGAAAAGATCGCCGCGTGTGTTTTTACGCTGGCGATTTTTCGCGATTCCCCATAGACGCCAGCGCAAAAGTTTCCCCAGCGATTGCGGCTTAAAAGTCGCGGCGAAAAGTCGCCGCGAGTCAAATCGCGGCGCTATCGCCTAGTGTGGCCTTAGCCTTAAAGCTTGGGAAGAAGTTTATTTTGAAGACATAGTAGCACTATAGCTAGTACAATGTTGTCCAACTTATTTCATGTAGTGGGCTGATTATTTTGTATATGGCATGTTTGAGGACCGCATTAAATTAAAATGATAATATCTTACACTGATGAGCCTTTGAGCAGACTGGGGGCCATAAAAATCATTTGGAGGGCTATAATGAGTTTGCAGTGTTGTAAGAGTCTATTGTAAACCATTGCATATGTAGCCATTCTAATCTCTTCTTGTTATTCATAAGATAATGGACAAAGTGGAGATATTTCTCATTTTGTCATGTGTAAAATTCTACCACAATGATTGTTGTGGCAAAAAATGTGGTGAGAAAGCACATGTGGACCCCAATATAATTTGTGCAGAAAAAAACACCCATAGAATCCAGTGTGTTTGGTACAGAAAATGCTACCATGGAAATAAATTACCATAAAAAATGCCCATAGTCCATAGACTCCAATGTGGCTTTCAACATAATGGGTCTAAATCTGCAATGCCTCTGACCACATTAACATAGTGTACAATACTTTAATAGGTCAAGCTCTTATTCCACTTTACCTAATACATGAGCAAACATGGACTTACATACAATCTCATCTATAGCTTCATCATATTTATAATTTGTCACTTTGAGAAAATTTTTATTTATCAACAGTGGGGGGCATATTTATCAAGGGTTGGATAAATAGCATATAAACTAAAATAGAAGGCATCACCCTTTTTTTAAATCCATCTGGAGTAAATTTCTTTTAAAAATGCCAAAAACTGCTATTTTAATTCTAGCAGGTGGAAAGACAGGGGAGCCAGTTTAGGGAGATTAGTTATACATGTTTTTTAACTATTGATGTGAATAAAATATATATTTTTTACTTAATAGCATGCTTTGGAGAAATTATTGAGTTTGTGGTTTTACCTCTGTTTGGTCACTAGAGGTCTCCGACATGCTTACCAGTAATATTTACTGATTCTGCTCCCAATTTGATTCTAATAGGGAGATTAGTCACCCCGAAGAAGAGGAGATTTTCTCCCCGAATTGCAACGTGTATGACAAGCTGATTGCATACCTAAGACCCAGATCGCGATCTGGACATAGATTGCTTTTACTTTGTGCTCTGTGCAATTGTCAAACGTATGTATATTTTCTACATACAATAAACAGCACAGTTTGAAATAGTCGAAATGAGATACAACATTTTCTGCATTTTATTAGTTAATCAATCCAATTAGAAATCATCATATGTTTTTGGCTTAACAACAAAAGATGCAAGGAGTTACATAGCAATGAAAAACATTTACTTCATTGGATAAAAATAAATAATGTGCAGAAATGATGTATCATTAATAATAATAATTGCAGGGAGTTGTGACAGATATGGGATGTTAAGAATGGGATACACAGAGAAAAAGGTGGGAGGGGTTTCCCTTGCAAATTCAGAGTTCAGCCTATCAGTAAAACCTATGATCACTTCCTCATTTCAGCCTAGACTCAGAAGTAGACGCATCTCTCTGAAGCTCTGATATAATGATATTTATAGGAGGTAAAAAACTTTTTCCTGCATCATTTGATGTTATAAGCAAGGGGAAATACTATACTAGAAAACGAGTATTATACAAAATGTCTCCTTTAAATGCAATACAATAGGGCAATGTCTCACAGTGACTGGTCAGTCATTGTCATTTAGTTTATTTACTTCGTTTCCAGATTACAAGAGGGGAGTTCATAGACTTTTTGCAGGCAAAAGTGCCAATGACTGGGTTGTTGCCTAGTAGTAGAAGGTTTTTTAACAAATTGTTCCCCTATTAAAGCTTTTGCTTTATTATTCTATTTGTCTATAAGCCACATTGACAGCCATGAGAATTAGGGTGGGGTTATATATAATTTCCATAATTAAAAAAACTCACAAAATTGATTAAATAAATAAATAGAAGAGAAAACACATTTTCAATATAAGTAAACTCTATTTATCTCAGATTAAGTGTACAGTAGTAAATTATAGTGAACCTATAAATAGAAGGACAATGTTAGGTTCAACATTTATGTTGGAAAATGTGATTCTCTGTTCAACATTTCACAACTAATAATGATACACATTAGCATACAACTGCAGTGCAGACCTCCACTGATTCCAATCCATTACTTTATAGCCCCTTCTTTCACAATTTCATAATTCCATTCACATTTTAAACAATCACCAATGTTCTCATTAATACTCAATGGCATTAAATGAACTTGTGGTGTAATTGATTGACAAGATCAATAATTTTAAGATCAAATACTTACAGCTGTAAGTATTTTTTCCTTTTTTCTTTAATTAGTGTCTTTTTGTTTGATACCCAAGCCTACAGCAAGATCTTGTTTTCTGTCTGTAGACACAGCTACCTGCTGTGCACTGTTGAGAAGGCAAGATAGGGAATCAACTTCACGAGAAACATTTTTGTTAACATAAGCTTCAACGCTGATTAATTAAAAGTAAATATATGTAGAAAAGATGGGTGGGTGGAGAAGTGTCATGTAATCCTATACACTGCAACAGAAATTGTAAAATATGTATATTAGCAGAGCTGATTTATTCTCCTTGCACCTTGTACTTGATCCAAACTAAGATATAAGTAATCCTTATTGTGAGCAAAGCCGGCCTATTGGGTTTCTTTAATGTTTACATGATTTTGTAGTAGACCTAAGGTATAAAGATCCAAATTATGAAAAGATCCATTATCCAGAAAACCCCCAGGTCCTGAGCATTCTGGATAACAGTTCACATACCTGTACTAAAATCTACAATTAGTACACTATTGATATTGGTGTATATATATTTTATCTGAGTGTATGGTGTGGTCTGTGTGTGAGCCTAAGTATTTGGTCTGATCTCATTCCATTAGGTGGAGGTAATATTTAAAAGTAAGCTGTTGTCTTTCTATAGCACTTTACATCTCTGTGCAAAAAGCCTCAAACTGCGCATACAAAATCAGTTTTCTTGTTTTTCTCCTGTGTATCAATAAAAAACAGAATGCATGATGTAACACAAACTGGCACATCAAAGACTGATTTAGGGTTAAAGGTTACCTCTCCAGTATAATTGAGCCTCTGTCATAGCAACACAGTATGGTTTATAAAATAATTTCCAATGATTGTTACTCAGCTCATACACAGTGGGGCACATTTATCAAGGGTCGAATTTCGAGGGTTAAAGGACAGGGAAAGTCAAAAAAATAAAATCCCATTTTTACTTTCTTTAATGAAAAAGAAACCTATCTCCAATATACTTTAATTAAAAAATGTCTACCGTTTTTATAAGAAACCTGACTGTATGCAGTGAAATTCTCCCTTCATTTACTGATGTGGATAAGAATTGTCAGATGGTCCCTAACTGCTGAGCAGGGAAACATTCATACTTGAATGAACAGCAGGGGGAGCCCCCGCCTTACTTACCATCCATGCAGAATTCAAGCAGCTTTGTTTATGATGATCCCTAAGCAGCCCAGACCACACTGAGCATGTGCAGGGTCAGGGTCAGGCAAAGATGTTTAACAAAGTTACAAGATGACAGCCCCCTGTGGCCAACTTTGAAAGCATAAATCATTTGTTTGATTAGGCTTTGTGGTGCAGTAAGTTCATGCTTATGTTTAGTATACAAAATACAGCATTTCTAGCCTTATTCTATTTTAGACTTTCCTTGTCCTTTAAGAGGAGCAAAGCCAAATGACTAAACTGGCTCAAATAAAGGTGCATCACTGATCATATATCATTCTGTCTAGCCTTATTATAAAATAAATATGTATCTGTCATTGTTCATCCATAGATGATTTCATCAAATATAAATTACAGCTAATACTACATCAAACTTGGAAACGTGTAATCCCTTTAAGTGCATCATATACAATATATGTATTGTATATGAAAGCAAAACCCTGATCCTAGAAACAGAATTCAGGTAATAAAGGAACATTTCAAATAATGTCATCAGAAATGTCATCAAAGTTCCATGGTATATATGATTTTGAGGATTTGTGTTTTCTCCTGGAAAAAAATCAATTTCACAACTGCAGAACATTACATTGACCAGTATAGATCACTCATCCAGAGGCATAATTACCTTAAATATTGCAGGTTTATTTTGACTCAGGAAATCTATATAACTTCCTGGAAGAACATGTTCAGCATTCATCACAGCAGGTTATATTGACCAAAGCAGATCTCCTATTTTGAGAACTCAACATGATGCCCAATTAGATATAAAGATATAGGAGGAATCTTTCTTAGGTAATCTATGAAACATTCTACAATACAACACTTGGTTTTAGTGGCCTTGCCTTGAACTTGGAAATTAATTTCACCTTTAGAAAAATGATTGCTATTCTGACGTTAGCAACAAGAAAACATGTTATTAATACAAGTAATACAGTCACTTTGCTCAAATCAACCTGCTATGCACTTCTGACTTCTTTTGCAATCTTCTCCTGTAGTATAATAAACACAATCCTGGTTTATTAATAGAAATATAAGCATGCTTTTATTTTAACTGCAATCACAAACTTTATTGAAAAAACTAGTGTAATTCTTATTTTTCTTGAAATGGATTTGTATATTATTTATATCTGGATAAGAATATGTATCTGGATACATTATTTAGACTACCTTTTTCTGCTAGTAGTTTAATAAAATACTGTATATTAGTTTTCAGTTTATAATGTAATAATCTATATTTCACCAAGATACAAAATTAATAGTCAGAATTCATTAAGGTAAAAAAATGTCCTGGCATTAACTTTAGGTTGTACAAATAATGTTAAAAAAAACCTAGCATTTTATGGCAGATGTGTCAGTCGTGATCTCTCTAGTTGGTAGCTTGTAAGAGAAACACAGATAGGTTCAGACTTACACTATATTTTATTCTGCTACTGATTGTAACTTGGAAATGTTATTGGATTCATTTGGTGAGACTTCTCGTTTACCAATTCAACCCCATGTAATAAACCTGTACTGGTGCTAAAGTTTAACACCAATATGAATGAATTACACTGGATTCTTCAAAGCTATAAATTACTCCATTGAATTGACAAATTTAAAAAAAAATAGCTTTCATAAATATTCAACTTTTAAGTGCCACAGAATGTAAAATCTATGTTACATTGATAAATTGCTCACAGCATGTACAGTAGATGTTATGTTCTGCAGTACATTCAGACAGGGAAGTAGAATAGAAGCTTTTAAAGATGTTCACCAAAATGTATGAAAATTGTCAATTACTTCAGGGTGTTGGGCACTTTGGCTAATGCAAAACAAAGTATAAAAATTCATACATGGTCCTATACATTCTCACATTAAGATGTTCACTGTCATTAATAGTTGTGGCAGTTATATAGTTCAGCTTGATTAAAAAAAGACCAAAAGTCCATTAGGTCCAAACCCTCTAATTGAAACTCAGCCCACATGCCTACACAAACTCACATTAACCCCTCCATACACTCATATAAACAATATATACCAATATCTATATTAATTGTAGGTTTTATTATCACCACATCCCATGGTATTATGCTTGTCCAAGAAATTATCCAAGCCCATCTTAAAAGCATTGACATAAAATGTAGTAAATGTGTTGATTTGCAGTAGCTGAAGTAACCTCCATGACATTTCATATGCATTTTAATTTTGGGGTCTCTACATGGTACAAATTTTGGTAATCCTATACATACTGGGAATTAAACTGTTCAGAAAACTCTAGGCATTCACATTTATGATGTTTTATATTGGTACCTAATGAAAAAATACTGTTTGAACAGTCCAAGAATAAAGAGAAAAAATCTTGCTGAAGTATATTTATTATTGACTAAATTTAGTGTCTGAATAATCCTTAAACTAAACAGAATAGGTAAATACAAGAGGTCCTCTGGACTCAACCCAATATCAATGATATTTGTGGTCACAGCCTCATTGCACCCCCACCTAATGTTTTTAAAAATAGTGGTGAGCACAACTTTCCCTTGTTTGTTAAACAGAATAGGTGTTTCCTTCCTTAAACAGTGGGTCTCTACATGGTACAAATGTTGGTAATCCTATACATACTGGGCATTAAACTGTTCAGAAAACTCTGGGCATTCACATTTATGATGTTTTTTTATTGGTACCTAATGAAAAAAATACAGTTTGAACAGTCCAAGAATAAAGAGAAAAAATCTTGCTGATTTATTTATTATTGACCAAATTTGGGGGCCCATTTACTTAGCTCGAGTGAAGGAATGAATAAAAAAAAAACTTTCGAATTTCGAATGTTTTTTTTTGGCTACTTCGACCATCGATTGGGCTACTTCGACCTTCGACTACTACTTCGAATTGACCGATTCGGACTAAAAATCGTTTGACTATTTGACCTTTTGATAGTCGAAGTACTGTCTCTTTAAGAAAAAACTTCGACCCCCTAGTTCACCACCTAAAAGCTACCGAAGTCAATTTTAGCCTATAGGGAAGGTCCCCATAGGCTTAGCTAGCTTTTTTTTTTTCAATGAATAGCGCTAAATCCTTCAACTTCGATATTCGAAGTCGAAGGATTTAACTTCGACAGTCGAATATCGAGGGTTAATTAACCCTCGATATTCAACCTTAAAGGACAAGGAAAGTCTAAAATAGAATAAGGCTAGAAATGCTGTATTTTGTATACT
This sequence comes from Xenopus laevis, assembly GCF_017654675.1. Classification (NCBI taxonomy): domain Eukaryota; kingdom Metazoa; phylum Chordata; class Amphibia; order Anura; family Pipidae; genus Xenopus; species Xenopus laevis. The sequence continues at coordinate 60,411,652 of NC_054378.1, read as the reverse complement.
AAACATAAGCATGAACTTACTGCACCACAAAGCCTAATCAAACAAATATTTATGCTTTCAAAGTTGGCCACAGGGGGCTGTCATCTTGTAACTTTGTTAAACATTTTTGCCTGACCCTGACCCTGCACATGCTCAGTGTGGTCTGGGCTGCTTAGGGATCGTCATAAACAAAGCTTCTTGAATTCTGCATGGCTGGTAAGTAAGGCGGGGGCTTCCCCTGCTGTTCATAAGTAGGATTGTTTCCCTGCTCAGCAGTTAGGGACCGTCTGACAATTCTTATCCACAGCAGTAAATGAAGGGAGAATTTCGCTGCATACAGTCAGGTTTCTTATAAAAACGGTACACATTTTTTTTATTAAAGTATATTGGAGATAGGTTTCTTTTTCATTAAAGAAAGTAAAAATGGGATTTTATTTTTTTGCCTTTCCTTGTCCTTCAAGTAAATTTTCCCCCTGGTGTCAGAATAATCCTTAAACTAAACAGAATAGGTGTTTCCTTCCTTAAACAGTGGGTCTCCTATACATACTGGGCATTAAACTGTTCAGAAAACTCTGGGCATTCACATTTATGATGTTTTATATTGGTACCTAATGAAAAAATACTGTTTGAACAGTCCAAGAATTAAGAAAAAAATTAATATCAGTTTCTACTATGATCTCAGTTACACTGCAAAGTATTTCTGTTCATTTAATAAAAAGTCACTTTCAAACCAAGTTTTATTCTATTTTAAATGTTTAAAATAAAGAATATAAATGATAATGCTATTGCCATTCATATCAAAAAAGAGTTTTAGAGCATACAAAAATGCATTAAAGCCATCACATTTGAAATGCATTTGTGTGTGGTACTGCAGAATTGTTCATCTGAGAAAAAAAGATGTTTGCCCTCTGGTCATGCTGGCTCTTTGAGAATAGGTTGTTAATAATTGTGCCTAGTTTTGTAAAACAGCATTCAGTAAGTCGCACAGCTTATTAGTGCAATAAAGTTTATAGATCCAGTTTATATATTTAGACTTTCTTTTGAACAAAGATATGATGCTTTCTTTGAAGTAGCACATAAGGTTCATGGAAATTTAATTATTTAAAGGGGTGCAAAATTCAACTTTCTCCTAAGGGATAAAGCTGTGAGCAAATATTGTTTAGGAATCTTGAACATGAACCTGTTTCTAGTAACTCCCCATGGACATACCACATGCAGCATGATGTTTACTTTTGGCCATGAGCCAGAACGTTATATTGCAATAAGCCACTGGCTGATTACTTTTCAAGTAGGATATTTATTATTCATCAAATTTAGTGTCAGAATAATCCTTAAACTAAACAGAAAACTCCTATATGCCTAACCACTTATAACAATCAGCAGGTAGCATGTATATGTAGCATGTGATCTCCTGCTTAAAATGCAAATATCTTATTGTGTATCTGTGGGTTACTGCATCTGGGCAAAGTTTGTTCCTTTTATGACACATAGATAATAGAGACAATTAGGTTAGAACGGGTCATAACATTTATCAGTTCATGACATTTTGACATTTTGACATTGACCAAAACACAAAGTAAAAAAACACTTATACTGGTTTAAAAATTCATAAATATAAGCAGTTTTGACTTACACTATACAGTAGTTGTGTAACCTAGATATAAACTCCTGGGTTTTTAAGAATATCCCAATAAATTGAGTGGCCATGTACTATTGTACTACATGTCTACCATTACAGTTGCAGCTGGGATTATAATCAGAATAATGTGCATGTTGTAGCCTATGCCTACAACTAGTATTAGGCGAATTTATTCGGAAGGCGCAAATTCGAGGCTAATTTGCGTGTTCACCGCCAGTAAATAAATTTGCAAAATTGCAGTGGAAATTCACCGGCATTAAAGGGTTTTTTTCCACAATTTGGATGGCAGTGTCAATTAAAAGGATGGCCGTTGACTCT